>NC_079189.1:577504800-578174800 GCF_029499605.1 Hyla sarda
TATCTATCCATCTATCTCATATCTATCTCATATCTATCTATCTATCTATCTCATATCTATCTATCTATCTATCTATCTCATATCTATCTATCTATCTATCTATCTATCTATCTCATATCTATCTATCTCATATCTATCTATCCATCTATCTATCTATCTCATATCTATCTATCTATCTCCTATCTATCCATCTATCTCATATCTATCTATCTATCTCATATCTATCTATCTATCTATCTCATATCTATATATCTCATATCTATCTATCTATCTCATATCTATCTATCTATCTATCTATCTATCCATCTATCTCATATCTATCTATCTCATATCTATCTATCTCATATCTATCTATCTCATATCTATCTATCTCATATCTATCTATCTCATATCTATCTATCTCATATCTATCTATCTATCTCATATCTATCTATCTCATATCTATCTATCTCATATCCATCTATCTCATATCTATCTATCTCATATCTATCTATCTCATATCTATCTATCTCATATCTATCTATCTCATATCTATCTATCTCATATCTATCTATCTATCTCATATCTATCTATCTATCTATCTCATATCTATATATCTATCTATCTCATATCTATCTATCTCATATCCATCTATCTCATATCTATCTATCTCATATCTATCTATCTCATATCTATCTATCTCATATCTATCTATCTCATATCTATCTATCTCATATCTATCTATCTATCTCATATCTATCTATCTCATATCTATCTATCTCATATCTATCTATCTCATATCTATCTATCTATCTCATATCTATCTATCTCATATCTATCTATCTCATATCCATCTATCTCATATCTATCTATCTCATATCTATCTATCTCATATCTATCTATCTCATATCTATCTATCTCATATCTATCTATCTCATATCTATCTATCTATCTCATATCTATCTATCTATCTATCTCATATCTATATATCTATCTATCTCATATCTATCTATCTCATATCCATCTATCTCATATCTATCTATCTCATATCTATCTATCTCATATCTATCTATCTCATATCTATCTATCTCATATCTATCTATCTCATATCTATCTATCTATCTCATATCTATCTATCTCATATCTATCTATCTCATATCCATCTATCTCATATCTATCTATCTCATATCTATCTATCTCATATCTATCTATCTCATATCTATCTATCTCATATCTATCTATCTCATATCTATCTATCTCATATCTATCTATCTATCTATCTCTATCTATCTATCTATCTATCCATCTATCTATCTCATATCTATCTATCCATTTATCTCATATCTATCTCTCTATCTATCTCTCTATCTATCTCCTATCTATCTATCTATCTATCTATCTATCTCTCTATCTATCTCCTATCTATCTATCTATCTATCTATCTATCTCATATCTATCTATCTATCTATCTATCTCATATCTATCTATCCATCCATCTATCTCATATCTATCTCTCATATCTATCTATCCATTTATCTCATATCTATATATCCTCTATCTATCTCTCTATCTATTTCATATCTATCTATCTATAGTGGGGAAAAAGTATTTAGTCAGCCACCAGTGCAAGTTCTCCCACTTAAAATGATGTGAGAGTCCTGTAATTTTCATCATAGGTTATAACCTCAACTATGAGAGACAGAATGAGAAAAAAAATCCATAAAATCACATTATCTGATTTTTAAAGAATTTATTTGCAAATTATGGTGGAAAATCAGTATTTTGTCAATGACAAAAGTTCATCTCAATACTTTGTTATATACTTGGTCTCTAACCAAGTCTCCTATGACTACGTGCACTTTAAAGGGGTACTCCGCCCCTAGCATCTTATCCCCCTATTCAAAGGATAGGGGATAAGATGTCAGATCGCCGGGATCCCGCCGCTGGGGACCCCCGGGATCTCCGCTGCAGCGCCCCACTATCATTACTGCACAGAGCAAACTCGCTCTGTGCATAATAACCGGCGATACAGGGGCCGGAGTACGTGATGTCACGGCTCCACCCCCCTCGTGACATCATGGCCCGCCCCCTCAATACAAATCTATGGGAGGAGGTGTGACGGCCATCATGCTCCCTCCCATAAACATGCATTTAGGGGGCGGAGCTGTGACGTCACGATACTCTGGCCCCTATATCGCCGGTTATTATGCACAGAGCGAGTTTGCGGGGCGCTGCAGCCAAAATCCCGAGGGTCCCCAGCAGTGGGACTCCGGCGATCTGACATCTTATCCCCTATCCTTTGGATAGGCTATAAGATGCTGGGGGCGGAGTACCCCTTTAATACTATTAAATGTGGATTGGCAGATGTGCTGCTTTTTTGGAATTCTATTTATTTATCTATCTCATACAGTGGGGATCAAAAGTTTGGGCACCCCAGGTAAAAATTTGTATTAATGTGCATAAAGAAGCCAAGGAAAGATGGAAAAATCTCCAAAAGGCATCAAGTTACAGATTAGATATTCTTATAACATGTCAACAAAAGATTTTAGATTTTATTTCCATCATTTACACTTTCAAAATAACAGAAAACAAAAAAATGGAGTCTGCAAAAGTTTGGGCTGAATTTATAGCATGCACTGCCCCCTTTGCAAAGCTGAGACCTGCCAGCGTCATGGATTGTTCTCAATCATCATCAGGGAAGACCAGGTGATGTCAATCTCAAAGGTTTTAAATGCCCAGACTCATCTGACCTTGCCCCAACAATCAGCACCATGGGTTCTTCTAAGCAGTTGTCTAGAAATCTGAAACTGAAAATAGTTGACGCTCACAAAGCTGGAGGAGGCCATAAGAAGATAGCAAAACGTTTTCAGATGTCAATATCCTCTGTTGGGAATGTAATTAAGAAATGGCAGTCATCAGGAACAGTGGAAGTTAAAGCAAGATCTGGAAGACCAAGAAAAATATCAGACAGAACTGTCGCAGGATTGTGAAAAAAACAATTCAAAACCCACTTTTGACTGCACAATCCCTCCAGAAAGATCTGGCAGACACTGGAGTTGTGGTACACTATTCCACTATAAAGAGATACTTGTACAAATATGGTCTTCATGGAAGAGTCATCAGAAGAAAACCTCTTTTATGTCATCACCACAAAAATCAGCGTTTGAACTTTGCAAATGAACATATAGACAAGCCTGATGCATTTTGGAAACAAGTTGTGTGCACCGATGAGGTTAAAATTGAACTTTTTGGCCGCAATGAGCAAAGGTACGTTTGGAGAAGAAGGGGAACAGAATTTAATGAAAAGCACCTCTGTCCAACTGTTAAGCATGGGGGTGGATCAATCATGCTTTGGGGTTGTATTGCAGCCAGGGGCACAGGGAACATCTCACGAGTAGAAGGAAAATGGATTCCATTACATTTCAGCACATTTTGGATGCTAATTTGATGCCATCTGTGAAAAAGCTGAAGTTAAAGAGAGGATGGCTTCTACAAATGGATAATGATCCTAAACACACCTCGAAATCCATGGGGGATTAAATCAGGAGGCGTAAACTGAAGGTTTTGCCATGGACTTCACAATCTCCTGACCTCAACATAACTAAAAATCTATGGATAGACCTTAAAAGAGCAGTGCGTGACAGACAGCCCAGAAATCTCAAAGAACTGGAAGACTTTTGTAAGGAAGAATGGGCAAAGATACCTCAAACAAGAATTGAAAGACTCTTGGTTGGCTGTGATACTTGCCAAAGGGGGCAGTACAAGATATTAACTCTGCAGGGTGCCCAAACTTTTGCAGATGCCATTTTTTTGTTTTCTGTTATTTTGAAAGTGTAAATGATGGAAATAAAATCTAACTTTTGTTGACATATTATAAGAATGTCTAATCAGTAATTTGATGCCTTTTGGAGATTTTTCCATCTTTTCTTGGCTTCTTTATGCACATTAATACAAATTTTTACCTGGGGTGCCCAAACTTTCGATCCCCACTGTATCTATCTCATATCTATTTATCTCATATCTATCTATCTATCTATCTATCTCATATCTATTTATCTATCGCATATCTATCTCACATCTATCTATCTCATATCTATCTATCTCATATCTATCTATCTCATATCTATCTATCTCATATCTATCTATCTCATATCTATCTATCTCATATCTATCTATCTATCTCATATCTATCTATCTCATATCTATCTATCTCACATCTATCTATCTATCTCATATCTATCTATCTCACATCTATCTATCTCATATCTATCTATCTCATATCTCTCTATCTCATATCTATCTATCTCCTATCTATCTCCTATCTATCTCCTATTTATCTATCTCCTATCTATCTATCTCCTATCTATCTATCTATCTATCTATCTCCTATCTATCTCCTATCTATCTATCTCCTATCTATCTATCTCCTATCTATCTCCTATCTATCTATCTATCTATCTATCTCCTATCTATCTATCTCCTATCTATCTATCTCATATCTATCTATGTATCTCATATCTATCTATGTATCTCATATCTATCTATGTATCTCATATCTATCTATGTATCTCATATCTATCTATGTATCTCATATCTATCTATGTATCTCATATCTATCTATGTATCTCATATCTATCTATGTATCTCATATCTATGTATCTCATATCTATATTTCTATCTATCTCATATCTATCTATCTATCTCATATCTATCTATCTATCTCATATCTATCTATCTATCTATCTATCTATATGTCCAAAACAGGTATAAGGCAGCACACCAGATGATAGTCAAATAAGGTGTAGTTTAATATCCCATATCACGATACAACGTTTCGGCAGTATCACACTGCCTTTCTCAAGCATGCTTGAGAAAGGCAGTGTGATACTGCCGAAACGTTGTATCGTGATATGGGATATTAAACTACACCTTATTTGACTATCATCTGGTGTGCTGCCTTATACCTGTTTTGGACATCTATCTATACGGTCTGCGACTGGGACTGTGAACTCTGGCTTGCACCCACCTGCTGTGTGATTACTTTGGCTGTGCTGTCTCCTTATCCTTTTGTGTATCTATCTATCTCATATCTATCTATCTATCTCATATCTATCTATCTATTTATCTATCTATCTCATATCTATCTATCTCTCTCATATCTATCTATCTATTTATCTATCTCATATCTATCTATTTATCTATCTCATATCTATCTATCTCATATCTATGTATCTATCTCATATCTATCTATCTATCTCATATCTATCTATCTATCTCATATCTATCTATATCATATCTATCTATTTATCTATCTCATATCTATCTATCTCATATCTATCTATCTATCGATCTCATATCTATCGATCTCATATCTATCTATCTCATATCTATCTATCTCATATCTATCTATCTCATATCTATCTATCTCATATCTATCTATCTATCTCATATATCTATCTATCTCATATCTATCTATCTATCTCATATATCTATCTATCTATCTCATATCTATCTATCTATCTCATATATCTATCTATCTATCTCATATATCTATCTATCTATCTATCTATCTATCTCATATCTATCTATCTATCTATCTCATATCTATCTATCTATCTATCTATCTCATATCTATCTATCTATCTCATATATATCTATCTATCTCATATCTATCTATCTATCTCATATCTATCTATCTATCTCATATCTATCTATCTCATATCTATCTATATCATATCTATCTATTTATCTATCTATCTCATATCTATCTATCTATCTCATATCTATCTATCTCATATCTATCTATCTATCTCATATCTATCGATCTCATATCTATCTCATATCTATCTATCTCATATCTATCTATCTATCTCATATCTATCTATATCATATCTATCTATTTATATATCTATCTATCTCATATCTATCTATCTATCTATCTATCTCATATCTATCGATCTCATATCTATCTCATATCTATCTATCTCATATCTATCTATCTATCTCATATCTATCTATCTATCTAAAAAACAAAAGGGCAACAGCACTCAAAATGTCCAAAAGATTTATAAGAAGAGGTGCAGGCAACCTGTAAAAGGATCAAGTCCAACGATCCATCCAAATGTAAAAAAAAGGAAGATCAGGGCAGCACTCCAATGGTGTGAAAAAAGATAAAATTTATTCCATCAAAACAATGTGCAAAACAGCAGCGACGTTTCGATCCTCTCCAGGATCTTTTTCAAGCTGAACTAAACAGATTTGTGGTTTCTTTTATACATATACTCATCAAGTGAAACAATTAACAATCAAGCGTACAGTCAAAATACAATAAAGTGCAATTAAAGCATAAACCGTGTACAGTAAAGTGATCAATGTACAATGTAAGGCTCATATGTCTGTCTTATTATGAGCAAGGTGCATATACAGGTATCCAGAAAAACTGGATACTAAAGTGCTGACAGTGATCTAAAAACAATCAGGTTGCCTATAATTAAAAACAGTCAAACAATCAGAGGAGTGATTACAGTAACACTATACCTTAGACGTGTATAATGGCGTGCATGGACACTTGGCGTTCCGGAAGCGCCGTCTGTGCCAGCCCGCCCCCTAACATGACCTTCTACTTAATCATTGGTTTGAGATCTCCGTCTTGCAAACGTCACAGCAGATCGGCGCGTGCGCACTGCCGGCTAAGTCGTCCGTACATGATCATGTACCTGCGCCTGCGCACCAAAGAGATAGGTGCGACGGCGCCATTTTGAGAACTGGAAAAGCTTCCCTTACATAAAAAATACATGAATAACATGTCCCAGACATAATAACACGGCAGTCCTATTTATCTATTTCTATTTATCTATCTATCTCATATCTATCTATCTATCTATCTCATATCTATCTATCTCATATCTATCTATCTATCTCATATCTATCTATCTATCTATCTATCTATCTCATATATCTATCTATCTATCTCATATCTATCTATTTATCTATCTCTCATATCTATCTATCTATCTATCTCATATCTATCTATCTATCTCATATCTATCTATATCATATCTATCTATCTATCTATCTATCTCATATCTATATCTATCTATCTATCTCATATCTATCTATCTCATATCTATCTATCTATCTCATATATATCGATCTCATATCTATCTCATATCTATCTATCTCATATCTATCTATCTATCTCATATCTATCTCTCATATCTATCTATCTATCTCATATCTATCTATCCTGTTGAGTTTATATATTTATTTTATATAGTTTCAATATATCTAGTTTGTGTGTGTATATGTATGAATATACATAGATAAAAAAATAATAATAAAATAAATAAATAAATATATATATATGTTGGCTATAACAATTTCCGGTTTCATTGTCCCTATAAGGTATACTTATTAATACATGCCCTCTTGGACACTACACGCATTCAGTTTTTGTGCGCATGTGAAACAACGTCAGTGAAAATTTTTTGTGATATTGTAGTTGTTTTTGGCAAACAAGTCATTTATAATTAATCTAATGTATTGATTTCCCCCTAAGAAGAAAATCTGCAGTACTTTACTGGATACTATAGTCTAATGCTCTTTAGTCTTGTCTTTAGCAAAGCTTCTCATGGAGACCATGAATCACGTCTAGTCGGCATCTTTGACATTTCTTTGAAATACCCTCCCCATTTTGTGGATATAATCTCATATCTATAAAAAAAAATAAAACTTGGATTGATCTCGATGACTGTGCGTACATTAATCACTTGAATTGGGCTGAGCTGTAATACCATGTTCAGACTATAGACAAGAGTGGCACTGTTTCTAAATGAAAAATATATGTTTGTTTAATCTAATACATTCAAGCATTAACACTTGCATACATTCCGGTGGACCTGCCAGTTTCAGCAAAACTGATTTTCGGCAGATGTTGTCTAGAAAAAAGAAAGAGCGAACAAAGCAAATTTGTTCTTTAAGGGGTACTCCAGAGAAAAAAAAATGTTTTCAAATCAACTGGTGACAGAAAGTTATACAGATTTGTAATTTACTTCTATAAAAAAAATCTCAAGCCTTCCAGTACTTTTCAGCTGCTGTATGCTCCAGAGGAAGTTGTGTAGTTCTTTCCAGTCTGACCACAGTGCTCTCTGCTGCTACCTCTGTCCGTGTCAGGAAATGTCTTAAGCAGGAGAGGTTTACTATGGGGATACTCCGGCATGGACAGAGGTAGCAGCAGAGAGCACTGTGGTCAGACTGGAAAGAACTAAACAACTTCCTCTAGAGCATACAGCAGCTGATAAGTACTGGAAGGGTTAAGATTTCTAAATAGAAGTAATTAACAAATCCGTATAACTTTCTGGCACCAGTTCATTTAAAAACATTTTCTTTCCTCCGGAATACCCCTTTAAGGTAGATTATCATCCACTAGAGCAGCGGTACTCAACTGGCAGACCGCGGTCCATATCCGGACCGCAGCCGCCAGTCATCCGGACCTCCGGCAGGTTCAAGGAAACAGCCAAAGGTGGCAGTCACTGTCCTGGCATTCATATGTATTGGTGTCTTTCAGACACCAATACAAATGGATAGCTGAACGCTGCTGGAGCGAGGGAACACTCCCGGCCCGGCCACGCCTCTCCTATGATGCAGGCAGTGGAGCAGCATGGGACCTGCAATGAGAAGAAGCAGGACTGGGCCGTCCTGCTTCTTAACCCAGGGGCTGGGTTAAAAATGAAGTTAAAATGAAGTGAAGTGAAAGTAAAAATTATGCAGGGGTCTTGGGGGGCAGGGGTGGTGGTATTAGGGTTAGAAGGGGATAAAGGGGTCTTGGGGGAGCATTAAAGTAAAAAAGATGTTGGAGTCTTGGGGGGCAGGGGTGGTGGTATTAGGGTTAGAAGGGGATAAAGGGGTCTTGGGGGAGCATTAAAGTAAAAAAGCTGCTGGGGTCTTGGGGGTAGGGATGGTGGTGATAGGGTTAGAAGGGGATAAAGGGGTCTGGGGGGCATAAAAGTAAATGTAGAAATGATGCAGGGGTCTTGGGCGGAAGGGGTGGTCGTGTTAGGATTAGAAGCGGATAAAGGGGTCTGGGGGGACACAAAAGTAAAAATGCAGGGGTCTTGAGGGGGGCATAAAAGTGAAAGAATGATGCAGAGGTCTTGGGGGTTGTAAGGGCAGAAGGGGATAAAGGGGTCTGGGGGGGGGCAGAAAAGTAAAGAAGAATGTTGCAGGGGTCTTGGGGGATGGGGTATTAGGGCAGAAGGGGATAGAGGGGTCTGGGGGGGGGCAGAAAAGTAAAGAAGAATGTTGCAGGGGTCTTGGGGGATGGGGTATTAGGGCAGAAGGGGATAGAGGGGTCTGGGGGGGGGGGCAGAAAAGTAAAGAAGAATGTTGCAGGGGTCTTGGGGGATGGGGTATTAGGGCAGAAGGGGATAGAGGGGTCTGGGGGGGCAGAAAAGTAAAGAAGAATGTTGCAGGGGTCTTGGGGGGTGGGGGTATTAGGGCAGAAGGGGATAGAGGGGTCGGGGGGGCAGAAAAGTGTAAAGGAGGATTATGCAGGGGTCTTGGGGGGGCAGAGGAGTCTGGATGAGGACTTAAGGGTCAGGGGCAGAGGAGTCTGGGAGAATCTGAAGGAGGAGAGAAAAGATGGGTCTAGAAGAGGACCTAAGGGTCTGCGGGGACTTAAGGCCCATCCACGGCGGAAATCTGCTTGCTGCAGAGGCCAAATGTTTTCAATGGTTTTCTGCTGCTCTGTGCACACTGCGAAATCACCACAGTGGAATTTCCCCAGCAGTAGGGGTGGACATCCATTCTGCTGGTGGAATTCCACTGGACTGCATTGTCATCGATAGAGATGTTGTACATCCGTGCAGTCCTTCCGCCAATGGCTTCAGTGGCGCCTGCAGCAAGCGGACATTCCACTGACTAAATGTCCGCAATGTGGAGAAGCCCTTAGTGGTCTGCAGGAGTACTAGGTTGAGATTCTGACAAACTGTTTCTGGCAGTATTATTTTAGGGGTCATGATGTCTGGCAGGGTTATAATGATTATTGTCTTGATACAGAGGAGGAGAATCTATTAACAAAGTAACCAATGATGTCCGGGCATCAGACTCTGTAGAGAAGATGGAGCTGAAAGAAGACAAGGACCAGAGGAAGAAGAAAAGTAAAAACAACAGAGAAGACGTCTCCTGTGATTCATTATACAATTGTGTATTCTCCTGACTGTCCCATCAGAGTTGTAGTCACTTGTAATTTCTGCAGTGACACTACCCCAATCTGTGGCTGTCCAACTGTTACAAAACTACAACTCCCATAATGCCTCAGACTTTGCAACAGCTGGAGAGCCACTTAAACCGAGGTGAATTTAGAGTATGCAGCCTATTTTATTTTAATGGGTGTCTGACTTCTGCGACACCCACCATAAAAAAAAAATGGGCTGCATAGTCTAATATGCCCGGGCCTATTTTTGCACCCAGTCCAGCCCTGGAAGTATGTTTATTACAGGAATTTTCCATCCTTTATCTGTACAGTTCTCTTCTGTCTGCATGATGGCAGTTTTAGTTTTGCAACAGCTGGAGAATTCATATTGGGATGCACCTCATTCATTGTTTTAGGGGACACAGTATTATACTCGGACAGGTGTGTGTCAGCATTATGTTCAGGGGCACAGTGTGTGACAGTATTATACCAGGGGCACAGTGTGTAGCAGTTATATATTCAGGAGCACAGTGTATGGCAGTATTATACTCAGGGACAGGTGTGTGGCAGTATTATGTTCAGGGGCACAGTGTGTGGCAGTATTATATTCAGGGGAAAGTGTGTGAGCAGTATTATGTCAGGGGCACAGTGTGTAGCGGTTGGAGAACGATTATGACTTAAGTTCTAATTATGTTCTACATCATGCAGCGCCTATTTCAGACATGGCACTGCGGCTGCTAGGTGTGAACCAGGTCCTAGCGTTTAGCTCGACCTTCACTGGATGGCAGACCTGGATAAGCGGATCCCTACTAAGAGTGGTTGAGTACCCCTGCACTAGAGGGGTCTTACTGCAGCTTACTGCTCCCTTTCCATTGGTGCAGCACCCAGAATGGCCACTACACAATGTAAGGCGCTGTCTGCTGCTGGCTCTCTTCCTCTGCCCTTGCTGCGGCTCTGGTCGGTGGGGGTGCAGTGTCATTCTTCCACCAACCTTATATTGATGACACATCCTGAGGATAGGCCAACGGTAAGTTTTGACCAGAAAAAACGTTAACAATGAACGGATTACTTTAATTGGGGGAAGCCATTGAATAAGCCTTGTTACTGCTGCAAAAATAACTTTACTGCTGCAAAAAACAAAGCATTATACCATACCCTTTAATATCAGTGGGGCAGTGGGCTTGAGGTATATAGACTGTAATGGGATGACTCTTCTTCCAATCACTGCCGCTCTCCCTGTCCTCTCCATTTCCCAGTCTAGTATTTACCATTGTATACTAGATGGAATTTTGGAGGACTGAGAAGGTTTAAAGGGGTACTTCGCCCCTAGACATCCTATCCCATATCCAAAGAATAGGGATTGAGATGTCTGATAGTGGGGGTCTCGCCACTGGGACCCCAACGATCTTGCCTGCGGCACCCCAGATATCCGGTGCATGGAGCAAACTTCGCTACGTGCTTGGATGACTGGTGATGCGGGTGGACACTCGTGACGTCATGGTCATGCCCTGCTCGTGACGTCATGGTCACGCCCACACCCCCTCAATGAAAGGCTATGGGAGGGGGCGTGAAAGGTCAGAAAGAGTTCTCTTTCCCTAATACAGTTATGCAAGAAAGAAAAACAAAAAGGACAGTGCTGTCACAGCTTTTATGTTCTCAGAGAAGTTGGTGACCTGATTACATCTATATTAACTTGTGTAAAATTAATAGGAATTTTACAACTTACCTGTTAATAAAAAAAAAAATTTTTGACATGTTTTAGGAAGTTGAATGATGAAAAGAAGAAGCAGGAAGATAGCCCTGTAACAGTTCTCTTCTCTCCCCCCCCCCCCCCCCCCCCCTGTGTCCGTAAGAACTGGATGGACTCCATAGACTTGCATAAGAGTCCTTCCAGGTCATGTGACATAGAGCCGGGGGAGGACGCACTAGCTGTGCTCTCTCCCCACCCCCCCCCCCCCCCCCCCCCCCCCCCCAAAATAAAAAAGGCCAAAAAATTAATAAAAATTATTAGTTGAACAAGTATTCACTAATGACTAATATTGGGTACTCAGGACCCCTTTTCCTCCACACATTAGCCAATGGCAGTGGAATAGCTTTTTAACACTTGCACTTAATGCCTACCTGTGGTATCACCTGGAAAAAAATAATGCTAGTACAGTATACGTTACGCACTAGGTTTATTACATGTCATTTTTAGGTGCCTAACTTATTTAGTTGGCTCACAAATCCCTCTGATCTTCTGCTTACTCATTCTGACATCCTGTGCTCAGGAAGGGGTGTGTCCAAGGCAAGCACTGACCCCACCCTCACTCACCATGCATTCACTTCCTCCCTGAATCTGCTGTGCTGTGTCTCTTCATCCAATTACTGCAGGCTGTTCTGTAACCTCCTCTTCTCTGTTTTCATGCTGCACTCTGATAAGACAGGAGTGCTAGTCCCGCCCTCACTAACTGGACTTTGTCCTAGACCATGCTTCAGCTGGGACAAAGATGATGCTGCATCCAGACAGTATTATGTTCTGGATGTTATGGGGACCCCTAGTGGTCTTTTTTTTTTTTTTTTATAAGCATACGATGTACAACATAGAATCAAAAAACTTTTTATAACAGTGCCCATTTAATTCCATACCGCTCTATGAAAGATACAGAAACAACCATCCCTCTTACTTACTGTTTCCATCTTCACAAGACAAGTTGTCTTTTTAAAAGACTCATAGGGCAAAGTTGTTGTTTACCTAGAGGACTGAGTCTTTTTTTTTTTCTTCATCCTAACTATTTTGCAGTATTATTCCCGCAGGTTCAAAGGTTTTTTTTTGCAAGTTTTGTCATATATTGAGTATTTTTTTTTTTGCAGGGGAATTTGCCTAAATATTCCAACAACTCCTTGATGGTTCAAGCAATAAAGACGAATGTGACGGACTCGGACATCCACCTGCTCTTCTTTGATGTGGAGGCGTTAATTATCCAGCTCCTCACGGAAGAAGCCTCCAGGCCAAATACTGCACTTATCTCCCCGGAGAGTTTGCAGAAAGCATCTGGCAGTTCTGACAAAGGAAGCTCTTTTCTGGCTGGTAAAAGAGCAGCCGTACTCTTCCAACAGGTCAAGGAAACCATCAAAGAGAACATTAAAGAACATCTACTTGACGACGATGACGAAGACGAAGAAGCCATGAGACAAAAGCGCAACGAGAGCGACCCAGAGTACCGCTCCAGCAAATCTAAACCATTAACGTTACTAGAGTACAACCTGACCATGGACACCGCCAAGCTCTTCATGTCCTGTCTTCACGCCTGGGGCTTGAATGCTGTGCTTGACGAAGTGTGCCTCGACCGCCTTGGGATGCTTAAGCCGCACTGCCCGGTGTCTTTCGGCCTACTCTCAAGAGGTGGCCACATGTCATTGATGCTGCCAGGGTTTAATCAGTCTGTTAATAAAGCGTTTGTCGACAATGTAAGTGCGGACAGGAGGATGTCAGTCACTGATGGACTTGGGAAGGGCAATTATGGCGTGTCACGTGCTGTCACCACTCAGCACCTCCTGTCACTTATATCTCTGGCAAACACTTTGATGAGCATGACCAACGCCACGTTCATTGGGGACCACATGAAGAAGGCTACCCAAAGGTACACAGTTGGATATCATCTTAATAACAAGTCTTTAAAGGGGTACTCCGCTGGAATTTTTTTTTTTTTTTAAATCAGCTGGTGCCAGACAGTTAAACAGATTTGCACATTACTTCTATTTAAAAATCAGTACTTATCAGCTGCTATATGCTCCACAGGAAGTTCTTTTCTTTTAGAATTTCCTTTCTGTCTGACCACAGTGCTTCTCTCTGCTGATACCTCTGTCTATTTTAGGAACTGTCCAGAGTAGGAGAAATCCCCCATAGCAAAACCTATCCAGCTCTGTACAGTTCATAAAATGGACAGGGGTGTCAGCAGAGATCACTGTGGTCAGACTGGAAGGAAATTTAAAAAGAAAAGAACTTCCTATGGAGCATACAGCAACTAAGTAGTACTGGAAGGATTAAGATTTTTAAAACAGAAATAATTTACAAATCTGTTTAACTTTCTGGCAGCAGTTGATTTAAAAAAAATATGTTTTCCAGAGGAGTACCCCTTTAACAGGGACCTGTCAGAAGGTTTTTTGGGTATAAATTAAAGTTTAAGTCCAAAGCAGAGAGACAGCTGACTCGAATCCCAGCATTTTCCGTGCACAAGTCCCATTTATCAGAAAGGGGCTCATGCATAGAACTAGCTGAGCGTCATGTGGTCGCCTCGGCAAGTGTACCACCCAGAATCAGCTGCGTCTCTCCGCCAATCTGTGGCCAGGAAAGCCGCCCTGCATGTACACTGTAAGAGCATGGCTGTGTAGGGCTTTTTATGCTGAATGCCTAAATACCTCTAATTAGTTAATTGATATCATAGTTTTAAAATATATGCAAATTAGGCTTTGGAGCCCCCTAGGCTCCAAAGCCTAATTTGCATATATTTTAAAACTCAGTGCTAATTTGTGTGTATTTTAATACTCAGGTGGGGATTACAGTGCAACCTAGTGGTTGTCAATGAGAGATTTGGGGGGGGAGGTTTGATTAGAGGAGGTGACCAGCGCACAGAGGGGGGAGTAACTAACTGGTAAAGGGGCTGAACTGTTCTAAGCTCCAAAGCCTAATTTTCATATATTTTTAAACTCTGATATCTCAGCGCTGAACTAATGATGGATGTATGTACTGATTTAGAGTCAAAGTCCCTATACAGTGCATGGCTATACCCTTACTTTATACCCTAAAAACCACTTTAAGCTTGACCTTCTTTTATTTATGTAATTATTTTTTTTAATTCATAAGTTTTGGGTCAAATCTGAAAAAAAATTTGACTGTCTTGTCTAAGTTTACATTAAAGGGGTGATAACTAGGATTACAAAACCAGCTGATTTTTCAAAAAACAACACCCCATTTGTGTGCAGGTTGGGTGGGGTTTTGCAGCTCAGTTCTATTAAATTGAATGGAGCCAAATTGTAATGGCACACACAACTAGAGGTGTGGCACTGTTTTTGGAAAAGAAAAAAATATGCGCAGGATACTGTACGTATGACTAGACCCTTAAAAGGATAGTCACCACTAGTGTAAAACATGTACATTGTGCTGGGATCCTTAAAAAAATAGGAGGAAAAAAAGCCTTACTTGTCTATCCCTTGGTCTCTTTCCCCCTGATTCCCTCCAGCCCCCTTTGGCTTTATCTAGTCCCCCCCCCCCCCCCCGATCTTCTGTCTTCTTTCCGGTCCCGAGACGAACCCATGGTGCAGGAACTACCCATTCAGCCACTCACTGGTAGAGATGGAACATTCCTGCTCCCAGTGATTAGCTGAGCTGGTAGGTCCTGCAGCAAAATGGTCGTCTCAGGACCAGGAAGATCAGGGGACCTGAGGGAGCAGGGATAGGTAAGTATGGCTTCCATTTCTATCTTATACAGGGCTCAGCACCATGTTAATTTTTATGCTAGCACAGTAACACTGGAATAATCCTTTAAGGAAACCACTACCCTATGCATTTTAATATTGAATTATTAGTGAATGTAAACCTGCCTGGGATAGACATATATTTATTCTAAAATAAAAATAAAGAGGTAATAATATAAGGGAAGACTAGATGGACTTGGTGGTTTTTCTCCAGGTGGTCTTTTATGTTTCTATTTATGTGCTTTGTTTATTTTAAAACATTTTTAGGCCACCCAAGTCCGGGTCTCCAGAATCAATGAAGGGAAAGGCTTCCCCACAAACCTCCGGCAGCAACCTCATGCAGGGACAGATAAAACAAGGTAACCACCGCGCTTTAAGACGCAGCAGCGTCCACCCTACAGCAGATAAGCAGTATTGATTATAGAAAGTAAAGCGTTCACTGGAGGGATGATATCGATGGGTCTTATTACAGTGTCTGGAATATGAGTCTAACACGTGGGAGGTTGTCACTCTTCTGATGTACGTAATTCATAACATCAATTAAGCAGGGATTGTCCAAAGATTTTTTTTTTTTTTTTAGTAATAGCTGAAAACTACAATATTTTAGAGGACCCGACAGTTCTTCTGACATGTCTAAATTCTTTTTATCCCCATCAAAAAAATACTGCAATATTTTCCTAAAATTTTGTCAGTCCTCTTTTACTACATTTTCTGAAACTGCATAAAGAAATTGACTACTGGGTGTTCCCAGCTGGAGGCACCCTGCTGGTAAAACGCTGCCCTACAGAGAAAGTCATAGTCAACACAGTACACAACTGAGCGGTTGCCACAGTTGTATGCAGTTAAAGGGGTTATCCAGGAAAAAACTTTTTTTTATATATCAACTGGCTCCGGAAAGTTAAAGGGGTACTCTGCCCCTAGACATCTTATCCCCTATCCAAAGGATAGGGGATAAGATGTCAGATCGCCACGGTCCCGCTGCTGGGGACCCCGGGGATCGCTGCTGCAGCACCCCGCTATCATTATAGCACAGAGCGAGTTCGCTCTGCACGTAATGACGGGCAGTACAGGGGCCGGAGCATCGTTACGTCACAGCTCCGCCCCTCGTGACATCACGGCCCGCCCCTTTCAATACAAGTCTATGGGAGGGGGCACGGCGGTCGTCATGCCCCCTCCCATAGACTTGCATTAAGGGGACGGGCCCTGATGTCACGAGGGGCGGAGCCATGACATCACGCTGCTCCGTCCCCCGTTTCGCCCGTCATTAAGCACAGAGCGAACTCGCTCTGTGCTGTAATGAGAGCGTGGTGCCGCAGCGGGGATCCCAGGGCTATCCTTTGGATAGGGGATAAGATGTCTAGGGGCGGAGTACCCCTTTAAACAGATTTGTAAATTACTTCTATTAAAAAAATCTTAATCCTTTCAGTGGTTATGAGCTTCTGAAGTTAAGGTTGTTCTTTTCTGTCTAAGTTCTCCCTGGTGACACGTGTCTTGGGAACCGCCCAGTTTAGAAGATTTGCTTCTAAACTGGGCGTTTCCTGAGACACGTGTCATCAGAGAGAACTTAGACAGAAAAGAACAACCTTAACTTCAGAAGCTCATAACTACTGAAAGGATTAAGATTTTTTTAATGGAAGTAATTTACAAATCTGTTTAACTTTCTGGAGCCAGTTGATATATAAAAAAAAGTTTTTTCCTGGATAACCCCTTTAAACTAAAGTTAGTGATCATTTACCTACACTGATCCATTGTAACAAACTGATTCTGGTTAATGTTTCTAGACTCTGGATGCATTTAAAGGGGTACTCCGCCCCTAGACATCTTATCCCCTATCCAAAGGAAAGGGGATACGATGTCAGATTGCAGGGGTCCTACAGCTGGGAACCCTGCGATCTCTGTGCAGCAGCCAGCGTTTGTTTGGAAGGCTGGGTGCGGGTGGCTGGAGTCGTGACCTCACGGCCACGCCCCTTGTTGATGTTACACCACACCCCCTCAATGCAAGTCTATGGGAGAGGGTGTGGCAGCTGCCACACCCCTTCCCATAGACTTGCATTGAGATGGTGTGATGTGACATCACGAGGGCGCGTGACTGTGATGTCACGACCCCTGCCGCCTGCTCCAAACATTAGGAACAAAATGTTCCGAACGCTGAGGCAGGGGACTACCCCTTTAAGTACTTTTTCCTTCACTGGAAGCAAGTACAGCTTTACCTTTAGGGCTCACATCTATCCCTATAATGTGAATTCAACTAGAGAAAAAAAACAGACATGGTCGCACATCCACAACATGCACCTTGATCTAATGCTTCTCAGCAACATTTATTAAACTAACAAGTCGCTAGTGTACTTTATGATCATGAAGTGCAAGCCCGCTAGTCACGTCACGGCCACCTGTAAGTAGCGGGTCCCTAGCATAAAATGGCACAGCAGTGAGTGGCGATCACCACCTCCCCAACACTAGTGCCCAAAGGCGGGAAAGAGCCACTGGCAGAGCAGCCCCAATGCCACTAAAACCAGTCCCTGGGCCGCATCCAATGGAGGCCACACAGCACTGCACCAGTGTGAACAGATGTAAAAACCTCACTGACCATGTGCTCCCAGCCAGAGACTGGGAGGCTGCCAGAAAAGAATAGGGCCCTAATGCAGCTTCCAGCTAATTTATATAGGTCTGGGCTGAGGGGGAGGGGTTATCCGTATAATGTGGGAACCCCCCCAAACCTACCGGCCTGGTTGCGGTGGCCGGAGGTAGCCAAGATTTTGAAAATATCCTAGTGGGCCGTTTTATCCCTTTTTCGTAACGCAGTAAATGTGAGCTGCGTTCACAGCATAGCACCACGAACTGTCATGTTTACGCAACTCAGTTATGCCCTTAATGTCTAAGATGGAAAACCCACTTTAAAGGGGTCTCCTCTTTGCACAGTCCCCAAACAACCAACCTGTTGATATGAATGAGCACTATGCAATACCTTATCTCCCCTGTGGTGTCTGTCTGTCTCTCTCTCTCTTTCTCAATATATTCATATAGGCTTGTGGTGCGGGTGGCGCTGATGAAAATGATACTGCAGAGTGGAGCTCCGTTCTGCAGCATAGGAGCCTCAGCACAGGAGTGGAAGCACTTCATCTAAAGAAGTGTTTCCCAACCAGGGCACCTCCAGCTGTTGCAAAACTACAATTCCCAGCATGTCCGGACAGCCGAAGGCTGTCCGGGCATGTTGGGAGTTGTAGTTTTGCAACAGCTGGAGGCACCCTGGTTGGGAAACACTGATCTAAAGAGTAAAGTTGGACATCACCATGCACAGGGGGAGGGACATGCGTTAGCTTTGGAACACTGCTCCTTTGTGAGAGAAAAAATTGAGTGATTTTCCCATAACAACCAATCACAGCTAACAAGCTCTGGTAAAGTGAAAGCTGAGCTGTGATTGGTTGTTATGTGAAAGTCTCTCCACTTTTTCTCTCACACATTTTGATAAATCTGGGCCTTTAAAGTGTCCCCAATTGTCAGTGATCAGCTGTGATTTGTAGGGAAACCCATCAGTAAGTGTTTAAGTTACCTGCAGCACCTCCACAGGGGAAATAAAGCATTGCATGGTGCTCATTCATATCAATGGGTTGTCTTTGTATTGCAGAGCAGGACGGGTCCTCCAGAAGTGAGAGACACTCTTTTTTAGCTGATCTCCACTTTGGCCAAGGGAAGAGAATCCTGACCAGTGCACCCCTCTCCCCCTATTACCTCAGGGTAACTAAGGCCCCTTTCACACTATAAATCCGTTTTAAAGACCCGTTATAATGTTCCGTTATGAAAAAAAAAATTAAACGACCGTTACAAAATCCCATTATAGTCTATGGTATTTTTACAGTATCCGTTTTAACCCGTCATAGCCCGATATTAATAAAGGACGTTATTTTGTGACGGGAGAAAGAACAGAAGAAGTAGTGCATGCGCTGTTTCTTCTGTTACTTTCTCCCGTCACAAAAAAACGTCCGTTATTAATAACGGGCTATGACGGGTTAAAACGGGTAATGTAAAAATCCCATAGACTATAAGGGGATTTTGTAACGGCCGTTTTTAAAGGTTTTATTAACGGGTCATTGTAACAGATCTTTAAAGAAAAACTGTCACATATTTTCTCTCGCACTATCCACAGGTACTGGTGGATAGTGCGGGAGACGCTGATTAAAACGAGCTCTACCTTGATCTGATCCGCGCCGCCGTTCGCCCGCAATTGTAGTTTTAATCTCCGTGTATATCCGGCTATAACTGGCAAAGGCGGGGCTTATGCGGGCTAACTGACACTGACGTCAGCGGCGATCATGAATATTCATCCCTCCCTCTGGTTAGGAGCAGCGAAGAGAGGGAGAACAGGAGGGATGAATATTCATGAGCGGCGCTGACGTCCGTGTCCATTAGCCCGCAGAAGCACCGCCTTTGCCATTTACAGCAGGATATACCCAGAGATAAAAACTACAAGTGCGGGCGAACGGCGGCACGGATCAGACCAAGGTAGGGCTCGTTTTAATCAGCGTATGTGACAGTTTTCCTTTAAAACAGACATTTCTATAGTGTGAAAGCAGCCTAATGAGTATGTGAGAATGGCGTTTGCACTGTACAAATGGTCCTTTTTACTCCATGTTCAATGTAATCCCATCGCACCTTCTCCAAGGCTGGAGCCGCTGACCACCTCTTCAGGAGCACCAAGGTAGTAATACCAGTGTTGCTCATAGCCTCTTTGTTCTAACTATTGAGTTAACCAGATCCATTGTGAAGTACGTGCAGACTCTTCACAGCGTGTGGAAAGGCCATTCAGGGAAGGGAAGATGACTGCATGGCTTAATATACTCATCTGCTTACGCGTGTAGATTTATGTTTAACATGGACATTTTTCAGGATGTGACATTTAGCTTTGTCATCAGTGTTTTACAGAGGATGTTCTACATGAAGATAATGAATGATTGATCAGGATTGTACCTGTACTCCAGCCGGCTTTAGTGTTACAATCTGACGGACTGGAGTCTAGTTTCACGAGCGCCGTACACTGCGTCCGCCTTGTAACGCTTTATATTGACCTGTGTGATGAGGCTTTGGCTGCATTCACACTTCGTTTTTACGTTACGGGTGCCGGATCCGGCGGGGGGTGGGGCAAACCAGGCTCTCCCGTGCCCTAGCTGGACCAGCGTTGAAATCCATTTACTTTAATGAGCCGACCGGGGTCAAATGGGGACTCCGGTCGGCTAATTTTTGACCCGTATGCGGTTTCCTGACCGGACCTAAAACCATAGTATACTACGGTTTTAGGTCCGGTCACAAAACCAGATACGGGTCAAAAATGAGCCAAATGGAGTCACCGTTTGAACGCGGTCGGCTCATTAAAGTAAATGGATTTCAGCGCTGGTCCGGCTGGGGTACGGGAGAGCCCGGTTGGCCCCTCCCCCAGCCAGATCCGGCACCAGTAATGTAAAAACTTAGTGTGAATGCAGCCTTTATTATGTTTTTAGGGGAGTCATGTCCCCTAAATAAAGACGAAAAGCAGAGCCCTAAGTCTTAGAATAGTCATGATACGTTCATGTGAATCTTTTTATATGGATTATATAACATCCGTTCTCATGATCATTATAGGGGTTTTCCAGGTCTAATAAAAATAAATAAATAAAAATAAATGTAACTGGGAAAAATGAAAAGTTGTTTCCCAGCAGTCACATGCATTCAGAAGCTGCTGTGCAGAAAGCGTGAGCACTGATCTTTAGCACTTGCAGGTGATGATGCGAAGATCTTACACAAGCCTCAAGGCATATGTAACTCCCCCAATATCCACAGAAAATGATTTATATATGTATTTAGTAATTAACTCATACCGCTATGCCAGGGCCAGATGTTACCACCATACTGAATGTTACCTCTAATATTATTAAACAAAATGCCCTATACAAAGACCATTATTACCAACGATACTTCTATTCAGGCAGGGCCTAAATAGTACTGCCACTCTGTGACCCTATATTCCATAGTGACTTAATAATACCATCATACTGTTACTGAATAAAATCTGTTATATATAAATATCAATATTACCAATTATACTGCAATACCAGTCCCAAATAACACTGCCACATCGTGACCACATAATACCACTACATAGTGATTCAATATTGTCATCATACTGAATAAAAACAACTGTACAATTATCAATATTACCAATTATATAGCAATACCATGCTCAAATAACTTCCACATCGTGACCACTACATAGTGATTCAATATTGTCATCATCCTGAATGAAAACAACTGTACAATTATCAATATTACCAATTATATATCAATATCATGCCCAAATAACACTGCCACATCATGACCACATAATACCACTACATAGTGATTCAATATTGTCATCATACTGAATGAAAACCACTGTACAATTATCAATATTACCAATTATATAGCAATACCATGCCCAAATAAAACTGCCACATCATGACCACATAATACCACTACATAGTGATTCAATATTGTCGTCATACTGCATAAAAACAATTGTACAATTATCAATATTACCAATTATATAGAAATACCATGCCCAAATAACACTGCCACATCATGACCACATAATACCACTACATAGTGATTCAATATTGTCACCCAACTGAATAAAAAACCACTGTACAATTATCAATATTACCAATTATATAGCAATACCATGCCCAAATAAAACTGCCACATAATACCACTACATAGTGATTCAATATTGTCACCCAACTGAATAAAAAAACACTGTACAATTATCAATATTACCAATTATAAAGCAATACCATGCCCAAATAACACTGCCACATCGTGACCACATAATACCACTACATAGTGATTCAATATTGTCGTCATACTGAATAAAAAACCACTGTACAATTATCAATATTACCAATTATATAGCAATACCATGCCCAAATAAAACTGCCACATAATACCACTACATAGTGATTCAATATTGTCACCCAACTGAATAAAAAAACACTGTACAATTATCAATATTACCAATTATAAAGCAATACCATGCCCAAATAACACTGCCACATCGTGACCACATACCACTACATAGTGATTCAATATTGTCGTCATACTGAATAAAAAACCACTGTACAATTATCAAACTTGCCAATTATACTAAAATACAAAACCCAAATGATACGGCCACATGGTAACCACTTAATACCGAGATGACTTAATAGTATTACTATATTATTTAAGGGTTTGGCCACCTTTACCACATTTTTAAATAAAACCTAACATGTTTACATTTGAACTGTCCGATCTTTTTGAGACAATTGTACCCCCCCCCCCTTTTTTCTTTTTTTTTTCTTAAAGGGGTAAACCAGGAAAAAACTTTTTTTTATCAACTGGCTCAAGAAAGCTAAACAGATTTGTAAATTACTTCTATAAAAAAATCTTAATCCTTCCAGTAATTATCAGCTGCTGAAGTTGAGTTGTTCTTTTCTGTCTGGCAACAGTGCTCTCTGCTGACATCTCTGCACAGAGTAGAAGAGGTTTGCTGTAGGGATTTGCTTCTACTCTGGACAGTTCCCGAGACAGGTGTAATCAGAGAGCACTTCGAAAAGAACAACTCAACTTCAGCAGCTTATAAGTACTGAAAGGATTAAGATTTTTTTTAATAGAAGTTTTTTTCCTGGATAACCACTTTAAGAACACACAAAACCTCAGTGAACTGAACATTCATGGGTGAGGCCGGGTGAGATAGCCATCCGAATGTGCGCCCAACGTCTATCACACATGTTTTGCTTTCTTAAAACAATCGTTTGCTGTGAAATAACAGCAGCTAGTAATTGTTTTGGTTGGAATTTTCTGTTTTCAGAAACTTTAATCCAGTGTTACCCAACCAGGGTGCCTCCAGATGTTGCAAAACTACAACTCCCAGCATGCCTGGACAGCCTATGGCTGTCCAGGCATGCTGGGAGTTGTAGTTTTGCAACACCTGGAGGCACCCTGGTTGGGAAACACTGCTTTAATCCATTGTCTGGTATTCTATATCAGCACGGGATAAAAAAAAATAAAACATCAGAACTATATTATTATTATTTTTTAATCATTTTTTTTTTTTTTTTGGGAAAGACAGGGTTTCACGGCTCTTGAAATAAAATGCAAAAATGAAAATAAACAAACAACACGGGTCATTGTTCCCTGCACTTGTGATATGTTATCATATTCTTTTCCTTTTGTATGTCTTTTTATGGGGTTGCCGTCTCCTTGATCCCAAAAAAAGAGTAAATAATTAAAGTCAAACCCAACAAAGGAAATAGTTTAGCCCCATTAGACATGCCAGCATCTTCCCGATGCCCTATTGTTGGCATCTAATGTCCTCTCCCGCCTGTTAGGGAATCAGGCCATCCACGGGGCACAATGCGTTCCTGCTAATGATAGAGCCCAGGACGCTATTTAAATAGTAACCCGAGATAATGGCTGTAGCTTCTCCGAAACCCCCCCCCCCCCCCCCTTTCTCCTTAAACCCCCCCCCCCCCCCCCCTTAGTTCTTGTTGCAGTAATTCGGCTTGAAAGGCATACATGTTCAAAATGCACATTCCTATTATGTCGAGAGCCTGAATGCAAATGTCAGCTGTCCCCGGAATTAAGCCCCTTGTTTGTTCTACTAAAGCCGTGATGAGGGGCGCATCGCCACCTCGCCCTCCTCGCCCCCTCACACGTGCCTCACTGACACCATGATACATTTGCATTGAATTATGAAACAGATCGTCCTCATGCAGATGCCCCGGTGAGGACAAAAGAATTTAACTGCATGAAAAGCAAACAAGCCTCCCCCCCATACAAAAACATTGTTTAACTCGTGCAAGGAAAAACGCCTGGCATTGTCATTCTGCCGGAGCTGCTTGGGCATGACATATGGTAATTTCTCTATAGGAAAGGAAGTGTGAAGCAGTGACCTCTAAATCTCAACATTGACCTCCAGTTATACAATATGGGAGTCTTAAGGGCCTCGTCCCCTTTCATATGGTAATGGACGCCCGCCCCGCACCGCTTACACCACAGTTCTCTTTATTACCACCGAACAGTCGGCACACGGAGGACATGCCAGTAGTGAGGCGCTATTATTTATTTATAAAGCAACAGGATCCCCGGCTGCTAATTTCTGCACAATGGAGGTGAAAGCAAGAAGACACCCAGGGACCATAAAGACCATATTGCAAAATAAATATATAGAGTGTCGTGAAAAATTTTTATATTTTTTTTTATTTTTATTTTTTTGGTACCCCCTTTCCCTGCCCTTCTCCTCCTACAGTGGGGCAAAAAAGTATTTAGTCAGCCACCAATTGTGCAAGTTCTCCCACTTAAAAAGATGAGAGAGGCCTGTAATTTTCATCATAGGTATACCTCAACTATGAGAGACATAATGAGAAAAAAAATCCATAAAATCACATTGTCTGATTTTTAAAGAATTTATTAGCAAGTTTTGGTGGAGAATAAGTATTTGGTCACCTACAAACAAGCAACTGGCTCTCACAGACCTGTAACTTCTTCTTTAAGAGTCTCCTCTGTCCTTCACTCGTTACCTGTATTAATGGCTCCTGTTTGAACTTGTTATCTGTATAAAAGACACCTGTCCACAACCTCAAACAGTCACACTCCAAACTCTATTATGGCCAAGACCAAAGAGCTGTCGAAGGACACCAGAAACAAAATTGTAGACCTGCACTAAGCTGGGAAGACTGAATCTGCTATAGGCAAGCAGCTTGGTGTGAAGAAATCAACTGTGGGAGCAATTATTAGAAAATGGGAAGACATACAAGATCACTGATAATCTCCCTCGATCTGGGGCTCCACGCAAGATCTCACCCCGTGGTGTCCAAATGATCACAAGAACGGTGAGGAAAAATCTCAGAACCACACGGGAGACCTAGTGAATGACCTGCAGAGAGCTTGGCCCAAGGTAACAAAGGCTACCATCAGTAACACACTTTGCAGCCAGGGACTGAAATCAAGAGGATTGGGAGAATGTCATATAGTCAGATGAAACCAAAGTAGAACTTTTTGGTAAAAACTCAACTCGTAGTGTTTGGAGGAGAAAGAATGCTGAGTTGCATCCAAAGAACGCCATACCTACTGTGAAGCATGGGGGTGGAAACATCATGCTTTGGAGCTGTTTTTCATCAAAGGTGCCAGGATGACTGATCTGTGTAAAGGAAAGAATGAATGGGGCCATGTATCGTGAGATTGTGAGTGAAAACCTCCTTCCATCATCCACCCATTGAAGATGAAACGTGGCTGGGTCTTTCAGCATGACAATGATCTCAAACACACCGCCCGGGCAACGAAGGAATGGCTTCGTAAGAAGCATTTCAAGGTCCTGGCCTAGCCAGTCTCCAGATCTCTGTGTTGTCCAGTGACAGCCCCAAAACATCACTGCTCTAGAGGAGATCTACATGGAGGAATGGGCCAAAATACCAGCAACAGTGTGTGAAAACCTTGGGAAGACTTACAGAAAACGTTTCACCTCTGTCATTGCCACCAAAGGGTATATAACAAAGTATTGAGATGAACTTTTGTTATTCACCAAATACCATATTTATCGGGGTATACCACGCACCGGCCTATAACGCGCACCTTCATTTTACCAAGGATATTTGGGTAAAAATGAGGGTGCGTGGGTGTGCGTGTGTATACCCCGATACACTGTTTCTTACCCCGCAGAAGCCCCCAGGAAAGGCAGGGGGAGAGAGGCCGTCGCTGCCTGCTTCTCTCCCCCTGCCTTTCCTGGGGTCTAGAGCCCTGCTGCCGGCCCTTCTCTCCCCCTGGCTATCGGCGCCGCTGCCACTTCTCTCCCCCTGGCTATCGGTGCCGCTGCCCTTTCTCTCCCCCTGGCTATCGGTGCCGCTGCCCTTTCTCTCCCCCTGTCTATCGGTGTCGCTGCCCCATTGCTCCCCCGTCACTCGTCATTGCGCCTCGCAGCGCATAGCAACGACGCAGGGGACGCACACCGGAGGCCTGAAGCAGCGCGGACCCGACCCCGGCAACAGGTAATTATACAACCGGGGATGGGGAGGCAACGAGGCACCGGTAATGGGTGCCTCTGCCCCTTCTCTCCCCCTGTCTGCCGGCGCCGCTTCTCTCCCCCTGGCTATCGGCGCCGATAGACAGGGGGAGAGAAGGGGCAGCGGCACCGATAGACAGGGGGAGAGAAGCGGCGGCAGCAGGGACCCCAGGACAGGCAGGGGCAGAGAAGCCCGCACCGGTGGCGGTCTCTGCACCTGCAAAAGCCGCTGCAGTTCATTGATTTAAAGCGCCCGCTTTAAATCATTGAACTGCAGCTGCTTATCGGCGTATAACACGCAGGTAGACTTTAGGCTGAAAATTTTTGCCAAAAAAATGTGTGTTATAGCCGATAAAAACGGTACTTTTTTTCCACCATAATTTACAAATAAATTCTTAAAAAATCAGACAATGTGATTTTATGGATTTTATTTTCTCATTCTGTCTCTCATAGTTGAGGTATACCTATGATGAAAATTACAGGCCTCTCTATTCTTTTTAAGTGGGAGAACTTGCACAATTGGTGACTGACTAAATACTTTTTTCCCCACTGTATATTAATGCATATTAGTCACACTGAGTGCTTTATGTCAATATGAGACAATGGGGCTCTATAGAAAACAGATTTTCAGGTGCACCCATATTATCCCATATAAGAAGGATATGTTTAGTTCTGGGCATCACCTGGGCCTGTACAGTCCTATGAAAACAAAAGCTTAAAGGGGTACTCCGCATGAAAACATATATTTTTTTTAATCAACTGATGCCAGAAAGTTAAACAGATTTGTAAATTACGTCTATTTAAAAATCTCAATTTTTCCAGTATTTATCAGCTGCTATATGCTCCACAGGAAGTTCTTTTCTTTTTGAATTTCCTTTCTGTCTGAACACAGTGTTCTCTGCTGACACCTCTGTCCATTTTAGGAACTGTCCAGAGCAGCATATGTTTGCTATGGTGATTTGCTCCTACTCTAGACAGTTCCTAAAATGGACAGAGGTGTCAGCAGAGAGCACTGTGCTCAGGCAGAAAGGAAAAATAAAAAGAAAAGTACTTCCTGTGGAGCATATAGCAGCTGAGCTTTCTAGTGGAGTACCCCTTTAAGTCATTGCATACTGAAAAGTTTATACAGGTTTCCAAATGCATTTAGTTTCTAATAATCACTGCTTGCTTTCAACTAATGGAGACGTTTAAGCTAGGTTCAGACTACGGAATCTCCGGGCAGAAAAATTCCGCCCGGAGATTCAGAGTGCAGTCAGCGCCGACTGAATCAGTCGGCGCTAGGACCACACGGACACTGCAGTCTCCAATAGACTGCAATGTGTTCCGCGAGTATTTCCACCTGAAGTAAGAGCAACGCCTTTCTTCAGGCGGAAATTTCCAAGCGGATTTTCCGTTCACAAATTCCCCTTCACAAATTCAAAGTGTGAATTTGCGAATGGAAACCCATTCACTACACTATACATTTTAGCAAGCGGAATTTCCGCCTGCAATTTCAAAGCGGAATTGCAGACGGAAATTCCGTAGTCTGAACCTAGCCTTATTGTTTGCATTCTGTGGATTACTGGTTCTTACTAGGGAGATCCAGCTGTGTATGGAGTTATAACAGATAATACTCCATGGAAAAATATCTCTCCTGTCTCTCTAGTGCAGTGTTTTCTAACCAAGGTGTCTCCAGCTGTTGCAAAACTACAACTACCAGCATGCCCGGACAGCCTTCGGCTGTCCGGGCATGCTGGAAGTTGTAGTTTTGCATTAGCTGGAGGCACGCTGATTGAGAACCATTGCTTTAGTGCCACCTAGAGGTAGCTTACTGGCTAGCTACATATACTGCGCAGTTTGCTCAACTCCCGTTAAAGTCAATGGGGGAGATTTATCAAAACCTGTCCAGAGGAAAAGTTGCTGAGTTGCCCATAGCAACCAATCAGATCGCTTCTTTAATTTTTCAGAGGCCTTTTCAAAAATGAAAGAAGTGATCTGATTGGTTGCTATGGGCAACTCAGCAACTTTTCCTCTGGACAAGTTTTGATAAATCTCCCCCCAGTGAATGTTACGAAAATTGCTTACTTACCAGTTCCAGCGGAGGGGGTCGGGAGCCATGTAAAGCGGAGATGGGATTACTATAGATAAACAGCACTATAGATCAGAATTTTGACCGAATCAGCCTGAAAAGACTTATTTTTACATCAATGTCAAGTTGGTTTCTTGTAAAAGCTTCATGACGAAAAATAAAGCCACTTTTATAGTTCCAACAGGAGTTGTTTAGGATTTTTAGGAAGGGCAAATCTGCATTGTCGTGTATCAGTAAAATAAAGGCAGTAAATCCTTTGGGGGCTTTACTGGCTGCCGTGTGAATTGACACCAACAAATAAGGCTGAAAAGAATCATATCATATTAAATGTATAGGAGTTGCGGGACCAATGATTGGCGGAGAGACACCGTGACGCCACGTCTACAACTCCAGAGAACAGACCATCAGCGGAGAATGGCCACTTTTTGGGCACATTTTTGGGCTAAATAAAAATTTTCACCAGACAACCCCAAAGAATAGGGGATAAGATGTCTGGTCGTTGGGGTCCCGCCGATGGCCCCCAGACCCCCCCCCCCCGCAATCTCGGTGCCGCACCTGGCATTATAAACAGTAAGGGTTTCAGCTGGGTTTCTGCGGCCAGAGATTAGACACCAACGCCCCTTTGGTGATGTCAAGCCATGCCTCCTTCATTCATGTCTGACGCCACACCCACATAGACATGAATGGAGGGGGCGTGGCGTGATGTCACATCTCTGGTCTCGGAAACCCAGCATTCTACACTTACTGTTTAGAATGCCGGGTGCGGCACATAGACCCCTGCATTCAGACATCTTATCCTGTATCCTTTGTACCCCTTTAACTTCATAGAAGACTTAAGTACCTAAAAAGGACTTGTGTCAGTATAAAAAAAAAAAAAGTGTTTTTATTTAACGCGCAACTGTGACGAATTTGTACCCCCATAAACTAATCGTAGGGTAACAAAGTTCTTTAGAATTACTCTCAAGGTATACCTTTTACTGCTTTCTAACAAGCTAAAAAATGCTGTAGAAGACAGCCAGCAACAGTCGTGCCGGCCGCGGGCTATAGCCACGCCTATCTCCTGTATGTCATCGGCATCGCTAGGACTGCTGTGTGATTGGTCCCAGCACATAGGCCCCTTCATTATCCTTATCTGTGGCGGCGAACATACAAATGTCGGCAAAAAAACAAGTGCCCGTTCTCCTTTTAGGTTACAGTGCCGTCACAGCGGGTTAGTCTGCATAGCAAGCGGCAGAGCATTACGCTGTGCACGGGGGCCGGGAGCGAGCACTGGTTATGAAAACTAGCCGCCCGCAGCGCCGGTGATTTGAAGAAAACTCGCGCTCTCCTTATGGCCCCAGTATACATACGGTGATGTAATCACAGCATACTGGGGCCATCAGGAGAGCGCGCTTGCGGCCTGCAGCACCAGGAAAGTTTTCTTCAAATCACCGCCGCTGCGGGCGGCTAGTTTTCATAGCAAGTGCTCTCTCCCGGACCCATTGCGCAGTGTAATGCTCTGCCGCTTACTATGCAAAGTAAGGATAATAAAGGGGCCTATATACTGCTACCAATCACACAGCGGTCCTAACGATGACATACAGGAGATAGGCGTGGCCATAGCCACGCCTATCCGACTGTTGCTCGCTGTCTTATAAAGCATTTTTTAGCCTGATAAAAGCTGCTAGAAAGCAGTAAAAGGTATACCTGGAGAGTAATTCTAAAGAACTTTTGTTACCCTGTGATTAGTTTATTGGGGTACAAATTTGTGACAATTGCGCTTTAATTTTGTTGCCTTTGTTTCCATAATTTTAAGTTTGGTTTTTTTACTAATTTGCTACACCCTCCAATTCCCTGTTCTTGAGATATAGGGATTTTACTGTATGGTTGACTATATTTTCCTAAATATTCAGGTGAACCTCATTTAATAAAGGGGTGTGAATGCTAGGTTCAGCGGGTAAAATCCTTTTTCACACTCCCTCAGCCCAAACCTGGTTAACACACCCTTATCCTCATATTCACATCCCCTAAACCTTCTTCATGCCCCCCTGAGCTTAGCATTTACATCATTTTTTAAAATAAAAGTCCAAGTGGCATGATTACTCAAGGCAAAGTGCAAATAGTCTATCAAATAGCTGGCCGAGGGGGAGATCTGACATAGCAAAATGAAAACAGCTTTGGTATCAGGGCATCAAATAGAAAAAATTATGTTTTTTGTTCTTTTTTATACTGACCACATATCCACTTTAAAGAGTACCTGTCACCAAACTAAACTTTTAATATACTATTCCTTATGTAATTATAAGACACTTTGCTATTTACTTGCTGTTAAAATTCTCAACCTTTTATGTTTTTAATTTGATTGAAAAAACATGGCTACTAGGTTAATGGATTGTGGAGAGAAAAGGAGGCCCTTAGGTCCGGCGCTGCTTGGTCCACAAAGGTTCAGTTGAAATAGTGATGGAGGTTAAAAGTGGTTTATTTAAAATTAATAAATAAAACTATTTTCCAAATGCATGCGAGCAATAACGCGTTTCGGGATTAGCATATCCCTTCTTCAGATTGCAGATGTATAGAAGATGACAAACATGAACCTTTAAATAAGCAGTGAAAGAAGCGCCAAACCGATGTTCAAGGTCAGGGGGCGTGTGTTCATCCCGGAACTGAATCGGGGGACATTACCATTATAAAGCGTGTAACACATTAAGATACAAAGAAATTATGAATATGTAGATTATACAGATTAATACTGATGAGATTACAACATAATTTAAATGCACATATGTATTAATTTATACTTATTGGGCTGTAAATGACGTCAGTCATGTTGGAAAAAGGACCCAAAAAGAGGCTTGGGGCGCAGGACAGCGTATCCCATAGGGAGGCTTAGAGTGCATCAAACCGATAGGGTATCAGGTGATGTCAGAATAAGGTTTATATAAATGAATGAAAACTAAGTTTAGTTAAGAAAAGGCATGAGATCGCGTGGCATGTTTAAAAGGCAAATCTAAATTTCAAAGAGGAACTATGATGCGTATGTAGCCAATGAGGCAAAAAAAAGGGTGTGTGGCTGAAACTCAATAGCCAATCAGCTGGCAGTACGGCGTATGCTCTTGACGGGGATATAAACAAAGGTCACCTGGGGGATAGCGACCAATAAGGAGTGGATTAGGTGTGATACGTAGAGTTAAGGTGAGTGATGTACTGGGAATAACCAATCAGATTGTAAATCAGGGTAATAACGACTATTGAGACAGGAGAATATGTAGTTGAATATATAGTTATGATGACATTGGCTCAGAGAAACAATGTAGTGCTACTCCAACTTAAGTTACATGTTCGATATACTCATTGAGACCTGATGGTTGTAAAGTTTGTAAGCGGAATATCCAATAGTTTTCCCGGCGACGTAAACTCGTGTATCTTTGGTTGGTATCTTCTGTGATGTGTTCTATTGGGGTAATCCGAAAGTCTGAAAAACGGCAGTCATGCACCACCGCAGCGTGCCTTGACACACTGTGGAGACTGTATCCATTTGTTACATTTGATCTATGTTTATTTAGTCGGCAGCGCAGGGCTTGAATGGTGCGTCCTATGTATTGGAGGGAACAGGAACATTCCAACAGGTAGATAATGAATGACGTACTACAATTCATGAAAGTTTTTATGTTAAATATCTCCTGGGTTACATTAGATTTAAATGTTTTTTTAGCGTGGTTGATAGAATGGCAGCATTTGCATCTTGCGGTGTTACAACGGTAGCTACCTGTTACCGGGGGCATAGAAGGGAGTATAGAAGTTGCAATTTTCAGATTCTTTAGGCAACTGGGGGCTAAGATATTTTTAAGGGATTTGTTTTTCAGGTAGATAACATGTGGGTTGGGTGTAATGATATCCTTTAGGTACGGGTCTAGTTTGAGGATATTCCAATGTTTTTTTAGGATCTTATTGATGTTTTTATGGTCACTTGTGAAGGTAGTGATGAAGTTGCAGGTAAAACCAATATTTTCTCGGGAAGCATTTTTTGTTTCTGAGGATAGTAGACAGGTCTGTTGGTCTAGAGCTCTTGCTTTCTGGCAACTGTTTGAAATTAAGGATGTTGGGTAGCCTTTAGATTTAAATCTCTTGGTTAGGATTTTACTTTGCAAGGTGTAATCTGACATTTGTGTACAATTTCTCCTTATCCGCTTGTATTGACCATACGGAATATTATTTAACCATTTGTGAAAGTGGGAACTACTGTAATCCAAATAGCTGTTGCTATCAACTGATTTAAAGTAACTAAATACAGTCCGAATCTTCAACCTTTCTTCACATGCCCTGACCGATATCGAAGAGAGTGTCCTCAAAAAGGGATTATCTTTTTGTCCCACAGCCAGGTCCAGAGATTTCGACCTTTTTCTTGATCTAAATAATTATATTAGAAAATTAACCCTAAAACGACACTTTAACCTAACCTCCACAAATAGCACTTTGCCCACTACATACAATGAACTCTACGCCATTAATCTCGACCTGGCCCCTATAGCTACAGGTCTGAAACCCCCATCCACATTTCATCCGACTCATCACAAAGGTCCGTTCCTAGACACCTTTTCAGCAGCAGTCAGTTCTGACTTCAAACAATTATGCTCAACAACTGCAAATAGCTACAAATCCAACCTTTCCAATAAACAACGGGAAGCCGTAACTCCGTCTAAAGACAACTCAATCATAATCAAAGCAGCTGACAAAGGAGGTGGCATTGTGTTACTAGATAGAACTGACTACCTCCTCGAAGCCAATCACCTTTTGTCTGATACCACCTTCTATATACAATGACCTCACAATCCCACCACCATATATTCTAATGAACTTCAAGAATTTCTCTTGCAAGGTTACAACTCTGGCGTTTTAAGTAAAAAAGAATTGGAGTTTATCACCATCTCCCAACCAGATACCCCTCTTTTCTATTATTTACCTAAAATACATAAGAACGTTACCAACCCCCCAGGACGCCCCATCATTTCAGGTATCAATTCTCTCACCTCCAACCTTTCCCAGTATATAGATATCTTATTACAGCCTCTTGTCATCACTTCACCTGCAAATCTTCGCGACACTGCCGATTTCATAAATTCCATAATCAATATCCCCTGGAAAGACTCCTATTGTTTCCTAACAATGGATATAACATCCCTGTACACAATAATAGATCATGACCAAGGCATACAGGCTGTATTCTTTTTCCTAGACTCAGATCCCACAATGCCAACTGCCCAAAAAATGTTCCTCCTAAATAGTATCAAATTTATACTTCACCATAATTACTTCTCATTCAATAATCGCATCTATAAACAGGAACAAGGCACAGCGATGGGCACGCGTTTCGCACCCAGTCTGGCAAATCTTTTTGAGTCATTTTGAACAGCAGTTTGTCTATACACACTCTTTATTCCATCACTGCATAATTTACAGAAGGTTCATTGATGATATATTCATCATCTGGGATACCGATCTTAACTCTCTAAACACATTTATTCTGGATCTGAACAATAACACTCGGAATCTCCACTTTACCCACAACATCTACCCTAATAATGCAGAATTCCTGGATGTCATCGTCTTTCACAACCCTGATAATTCCATCAACACCAAAACTTACTTTAAATCAGTTGATAGCAACAGCTATTTGGATTACAGTAGTTCCCACTTTCACAAATGGTTAAATAATATTCCGTATGGTCAATACAAGCGGATAAGGAGAAATTGTACACAAATGTCAGATTACACCTTGCAAAGTAAAATCCTAACCAAGAGATTTAAATCTAAAGGCTACCCAACATCCTTAATTTCAAACAGTTGCCAGAAAGCAAGAGCTCTAGACCAACAGACCTGTCTACTATCCTCAGAAACAAAAAATGCTTCCCGAGAAAATATTGGTTTTACCTGCAACTTCATCACTACCTTCACAAGTGACCATAAAAACATCAATAAGATCCTAAAAAAACATTGGAATATCCTCAAACTAGACCCGTACCTAAAGGATATCATTACACCCAACCCACATGTTATCTACCTGAAAAACAAATCCCTTAAAAATATCTTAGCCCCCAGTTGCCTAAAGAATCTGAAAATTGCAACTTCTATACTCCCTTCTATGCCCCCGGTAACAGGTAGCTACCGTTGTAACACCGCAAGATGCAAATGCTGCCATTCTATCAACCACGCTAAAAAAACATTTAAATCTAATGTAACCCAGGAGATATTTAACATAAAAACTTTCATGAATTGTAGTACGTCATTCATTATCTACCTGTTGGAATGTTCCTGTTCCCTCCAATACATAGGACGCACCATTCAAGCCCTGCGCTGCCGACTAAATAAACATAGATCAAATGTAACAAATGGATACAGTCTCCACAGTGTGTCAAGGCACGCTGCGGTGGTGCATGACTGCCGTTTTTCAGACTTTCGGATTACCCCAATAGAACACATCACAGAAGATACCAACCAAAGATACACGAGTTTACGTCGCCGGGAAAACTATTGGATATTCCGCTTACAAACTTTACAACCATCAGGTCTCAATGAGTATATCGAACATGTAACTTAAGTTGGAGTAGCACTACATTGTTTCTCTGAGCCAATGTCATCATAACTATATATTCAACTACATATTCTCCTGTCTCAATAGTCGTTATTACCCTGATTTACAATCTGATTGGTTATTCCCAGTACATCACTCACCTTAACTCTACGTATCACACCTAATCCACTCCTTATTGGTCGCTATTCCCCAGGTGACCTTTGTTTATATCCCCGTCAAGAGCATACGCCGTACTGCCAGCTGATTGGCTATTGAGTTTCAGCCACACACCCTTTTTTTTGCCTCATTGGCTACATACGCATCATAGTTCCTCTTTGAAATTTAGATTTGCCTTTTAAACATGCCACGCGATCTCATGCCTTTTCTTAACTAAACTTAGTTTTCATTCATTTATATAAACCTTATTCTGACATCGCCTGATACCCTATCGGTTTGATGCACTCTAAGCCTCCCTATGGGATATGCTGTCCTGCGCCCCAAGCCTCTTTTTGGGTCCTTTTTCCAACATGACTGACGTCATTTACAGCCCAATAAGTATAAATTAATACATATGTGCATTTAAATTATGTTGTAATCTCATCAGTATTAATCTGTATAATCTACATATTCATAATTTCTTTGTATCTTAATGTGTTACACGCTTTATAATGGTAATGTCCCCCGATTCAGTTCCGGGATGAACACACGCCCCCTGACCTTGAACATCGGTTTGGCGCTTCTTTCACTGCTTATTTAAAAGTTCATGTTTGTCATCTTCTATACATCTGCAATCTGAAGAAGGGATATGCTAATCCCGAAACGCGTTATTGCTCGCATGCATTTGGAAAATAGTTTTATTTATTAATTTTAAATAAACCACTTTTAACCTCCATCACTATTTCAACTGAACCTTTGTGGACCAAGCAGCGCCGGACCTAAGTGCCTCCTTTTCTCTCCACAATCCATTATCCTACGGGTTCCTGCACAGGATACCAGTCAAGGCACCTCGGCTGCAGCACGGACACTTCCAACACCCCTTGAAATGGGGAGATACGCATAACCCTCAAGAGGGTCACCAGGTGAGAGTTTACCCTGCCAGGGTTCCCAACTGGGGTCCGTTTTTTTTACGGTATCACACGAGGCGCTGTCCTCTCTCCACTTTTTTCTCTCTCTCTACCATGGCTACTAGGTGGCTCTGCTATGTTCCCTGTGCAAGTCAAACAGTTAGTTTGGTCTCTTCCCGACCTTGCAGAAGACCACACTCGGGAAGTGCGTGCGGGGCATAGTGAGGCACAACTCTCACAGGCTTCAGTGACGTTGTGCCTGCTGGGGAACGCCCACTTTCTCCTGCCGGGAGCTCACACAATGTGAACAGGGGAAAGGTATGATATACAGCTTTTAACCCCTTAAGGACCAAGGGCGTACAGGTACGCCCTTGGTCCTGCTCTCCTGATATAACGCGGGATTACACAGTAACCCCGCGTCATATCACGGCGGGCCCGGCGTCATAGTGAAGCCGGGACCCGCCTCTAATAGCGCGCAGCGCCGATAGCGGCGCAGCGCGCTATTAACCCTTTAGCCGCGCGTTCAGAGCTGAGCCGCGCGGGTAAAAGTGAAAGTTGCCGGCTAGCTCAGTCGGGCTGTTCGGGATAGCCGCGGCTAATCGCGGCATCCCGAACAGCTGACAGGACAGCGAGAGGGCCCCTACCTGCCTCCTCACTGTCCGATCGCCGAATGACTGCTCAGTGCCTGAGATCCAGGCCTGAGCAGTCATGCGGCAGAATCGTTGATCACTGGTTTCTTATGAGAAACCAGTGATCAATGATGAAGATCAGTGTGTGCAGTGTTATAGGTCCAAAAAAAAAAAAAAACCACAGTGTAAATAAAAATAAACATATATGGTATCACCGCGTGCGGAAATGTCCGAATTATAAAAATATATTGTTAATTAAACCGCTCGGTCAATGGCGTGCGCGCAAAAAAATTCCAAAGTCCAAAATAGTGCATTTTTGGTCACTCTTTATATAATTTAAAAATGAATAAAAAGCGATCAATAAGTCCTATCAATGCAAAAATGGTACCGTTAAAAACTTCAGATCACAGCGCAAAAAATGAGCCCTCATACTGCCCCATACACGGAAAAATAAAAAAGTTATAGGGGTCAGAAGATGACAATTTTAAACGTATTAATTTTCCTGCATGTAGTTATGATTTTTTCCAGAAGTCCGACAAAATCAAACCTATATAAGTAGGGCATCATTTTAATCGTATGGACCTACAGAATAAAGATAAGGTATCATTTTTACCGAAAAATGTACTACGTAGAAACGGAAGCCCCCAAAAGTTACAAAACTGCGTTTTTTTTTCAATTTTGTTGCACAATGATTTTTTTTTCCGTTTCACCGTAGATTTTTGGGCAAAATGACTGACGTCATTACAAAGTAGAATTGGTGGCGCAAAAAATAAGCCATCATATGGAATTTTAGGTGCAAAATTGAAAGAGTTATGATTTTTTAAAGGCAAGGAGCAAAAAACGAAAATGCAAAAACGGAAAAACCCCCGGTCCTTAAGGGGTTAAAAGCTCGGAAATTTTTTTTAAGGGCAGGAAGGGTGTAAGGAGTAGTTGGGGAATATAATCTGAATTAGTTTAGAAAATATGGTTTGATGACACTAAGGGGGAGGACAGCAAAATGAAGTACTGAGCTGTCTTAAATAGACACTGTTATTTGCAAAAGCTGTTTATTTAATATAGATAATAACATTTTATGTATTTTTATACTATACACTAGTTAATAAATGTGTACATTTTTGGGTAAAAAATGTTGACTTGTCCCTGCAGCTATTACCTGTGTGTCTCTGTGTAATGTGTACACCCCTCCTGTATTTTGTCTCTGCGCAGAGACAAATGGGCAATAGCTACAAGGACAAGACAGTTTTTTTTTTTCACTCAGAAATATACACATTTTTTAACCAATGAATATTACAAATATACACTTTAAAGGACTAGTAACAAAAAAATGATACATTATTTCAATCAAGTTTTTCGTCAGTTCATGGTGGGAAGAGGCACCTTACTGTCACTTCCTGGAGACTAATAACCTATGACAGTTGACTTGATTCTTTTTAGCTGCCATAAAGCGCACACAGTGTGCTGCAATAATGGAAGCAAGTGACTCCAATATGAATTCCCCTAGGGATGTTTTATAAGAATTAAAAAAATGAATAATTTGCATAATATTAGATCTTATTGGTGAAACTAACATCCAGTCCATGAGATCAACAGGACTGTCTGGGATGTGTTGTCTGTTGTCCATGTTCTCTCTTCTCTCGCACCCTTGCTGTCTGTCAGTACTGCACTGCTGAGATCCGCTTGTCTCTCTCTTTCTCTCTAAAAACTGTTTTTCTGTGTTCTGCTTTGTATACTGATCTGTTCTGACGGGAAACGCTACTGTAGCTCATTTTCTCCTGTCTCTCTCTTCTCTTGTTTCTTTTGAAAGCTGTTGCGCCTGATGCTTCTGCTCGCACTGACTCCGATCCCTCTGGGTCTGACCGCACTTTGCATTCCTGTTTCTCAGTCAATGAAGGTATTTTGCTTCTCTTTTCTCCTGCTTTTTTTTTTGTTCTAACTGCTTGTCTTTTTATTTCACATATGTGTATTTATGTCATGGTTTTTGTAACATGTGAAATGTTTCCAGTTACTTGTATTATTTGTAGTAAACCTGATGTCTTGTCTTATCTCCGTTTTTCTGTGCTTTTCAATGCTATCTTTTGGTCTCTGTTTTCAGACATTTCAGGTTGGGGAAAGTTTCTATGTTGCTCAATGTGAATAGAGACAGGAAGTCCAAAAAATAGTTGGTAGATCCTGCCAGTATTTTTTTTTTTTAACATACAAGTGACCATGAATGTGCCACAAAGCAATACAAAAACAGAAAGCACGATTCCATGTACAAATATAATATAATAATGTACATATAAACAAAAGGGAAAGGGAAGGCACATCTAGTCAGTGGGACCCACAAATGAGTCAGGGAAACCCAAAAAGAGAAGAAAAAAGGGGAATTGTAAGAGTGAGTAATGGTATTCGGCAGAATCCTGGAAATAAAATCAGGTCTAGAGGAAACGGTCCTGACTGTTGTACAACTGTGCGGTGAGGTCTTCTATTCTTTAAACATCCTCTACCTTCTGGAGCCAAAATCATAAACTCGAGGGTTCCAGATGCCTTCACGTGCAGGGATACAAGCAGATAGATCATGGACTAAGTGGTGGACAACTGATAGGTAGTAGAATTACATGGAGAGGTGGAAGACCAAAAAGGCCAGGGAAAAAGGTAAAGTTAACCTCCAGACCTCTTTCCAAAAAAAGAAAAGTTCCATTAGACACAATGCTTCTAGCATGACCAAGGGAAACATTCTGTGAACATGACAGAGTTTGTATCTAGTTTCCTATGAGCAACTAGAGCTAGAGGAGAACTCTGTCATGGTCATCAAGCGAGAGGTTTGGTTAGCTGAAAATAAAAAATCCAAGTCGCATTTGCGTGACTGATCATTGCAAAAGTCCAGAGGTTGGGTCTGATGAGATCTAAATCTCTGTACAGAGATTAAAAAGGGCCAGAGAGGGGAAAAAGAAAGAAAATGGTAAAGCTGCTGGCTTCTCCAAAAACCTAGTGAACATGGTTCAGAGAGGTCCCTCAGAAAGGAAGCCGAAAGCCAAGAACGATCATAGGAAAAAAGAATGATCCTTGAAACAACCTGTGGCAGCCCAGGCTAAAAGGCAGGATCATTCATACCTGGCGAGAAGGTAGGGTTACCAAGAATAGGAAAGAGTTAAGTGGGATATGGTGCAATGTGTCCCATAATGAAAAACCTATCACAGAGTTTCAGTTTAGGAGAAATGGAAGAATGAGAAGGGCCTAAGTGGTGGGAGGAAGAAAGGTGGGTGGCCAAGACTTGGGGGACTGGGAAGAGAGAGGCTTCTAAGGCCATCCAAAGTATAGAGGATAAGTGTCTGTGCCAGTCAAGCACTCTAGAGCGATGTGCCACTGCCTAGTAAAAGTGGATATTGGGAGGGTCACTCCCACCCACAGCTTTCAGGCGCTACAGTGTGAATTTGGCAGGTTTGTGAGCCTGAGAAAAATTTCATAAACAAGAAAGAGAGTGTGTGAAAAAAAGTACGCAGGGATGTGGAGTCTAAAAATGTAGACAAGGGAGAAGATTAATCTTAAAGATTGAGCATCTGCTAAAAATAAGTAAACGCACCCTGATGCCATCTTTCTTTAATCCTCTGCATTTTTTGTAAAAGACGGTGAAACTTAGTTTGATAGAGGAGTTGGGTCAGTTGGATGGGACAGATAAGGTGATCTGATGCTTTTATTATTGTAGAAAAAGGTTAGATGGTGAGGATAAGGTAGATGGTGCTCACCTTTAGGTGTTGTTCTGCAGGCACAACACTGTTCTTAGCCTTATTATAAATCAAAGTTTCTTTGTCCGGGAGCTGGAAGCTTCTGGCCACCAGAATGAGTTCGTTCAGGAGCAGTGCGAGACAGGGGAATGCAGAGTGGGGAGTTCGGCAAAACTCCTCTAAAAGTCGTCTTGGATGCTGCAGTGCTTACCTGGGGTTCAATAATCCCGTAGGGCAATCGGGATTTGAAAAATGATTTTTTATTTGTTGCAACAGGAACAACGCGTTTAAAGAGGACAACTCTCTTCGTCATATCTTCGTATGTATACATAGTATACATTTTTAGATGTATTTCCCATTGCAACAAATAAAAAAATAATTCTTCATATCTCAATTGCCCCATGTGGTTACTGAACCTCTGGTAAGTGCTGCAGCATCCAATCCCACTTTTTAGAGGAATTTTTCTGAACGCCTCACTCTGCATTCTACAGATAAGACGAAGATGGAAGGGATATAAGGAGAGCCTCGAATGTCTGCATGTTCATTTTATAGTTAGAATGGTGCTGCATATTCAGAGAGTTTCATGACGAGGTTGGGAATGGAATTGGTAGGATTATTAATGAAGGGCAGCTGTTCATCTGTGTAGGTAACAACTTTATGCACATGAATGCCCACGTAGACTCCTTAAACATCCGGATCCTGTCCGAAGGAGGGGTTCCAGGGTGAATATAATGATTTATGGGGAATCGGACACTCCTGGAGAGGACCACTAGAGATGGAGAAAGGGATGGAGACAGGGATCTCTGCTGCAGGAGGGATATAGGGAGTCCAGCCAAAATTGCATATTCGAGCCAAGACGAATATAACAAAGGATGCGTGCAAGAAAAAAACAACTAACCTGGTCAAAGACCTTTTTTACTTGTCTGAAAAGCGATATGGATGGTAAATCTGCAGAGGAAACATGATAGACTATGTTGATGTCCCTGATCGTCATGTCTGGCGAGGGCCCGCCAAATGAATTCTGTAGTTTTTTTTTTTTATATTAAATATCTTTTATTTCTTTTAAATATAAAATTTACAAAATTACAGTATACGATTCAGATATACATAACAACACCAATCAAAGGAAGAAGGCCATATAGCCATGCTTATACTAGTCTGCATCCAAAAAGTATACCTACTCATTATTAATACCCCCACCCCCACCCCACCTTCTGGCACAGAGAGAGAGAGAGAGAGAGAGGAAAGAGAAAAAAAAGGGTGTAGCGTTTAATGTGCAAGTCCTTTGGGTGTTCCAGGTAGCGAATAAAGATGGTCATGGCTAATCTTTGAAGTCTGTCCCTACTAATCTCCACAGAAGGTCCCCTGATCTTTATGTTGTTACAGCAACTTTGGGTTTCAAGGTCGTCCACGTGGCGAGCAAGGTCCCACAATGCAGATTCATGAGCCACGACCTGAGGGTCTAGGGTTGAAAGGGCAAAGTGCAGAGACACTTGGCACTGTTCCAACTAGGCAGTTGAGGTGGTGACAGGTGTATTAGATACCTTAAGTTCAGTCATGTTCTTAGCATGGGGCTCCTCCATATTGGCAAGCTAAGAGGAAATGTATGCATGTGTAGGCAGGGACTTTAGGAGCTTCCTGACCTCCAAGAGAAAAGCAGCAGTATTATCAGAAGTCATCAGGTTCCTGCAAGGAAGGAGGAAGGAGAATGCTGAGTTCTAAAGATGTATGGGATTGCTCACTGAGATCTTAGACTTATGTGGGGTGTAGAGGAGTGTACATGGGTGACAGAGGGGTGTAGAGGAGTGTAAAGGGGTGACAGAGGGGTGTAGAGGAGTGTACAGGGGTGACAGAGGGGTGTACATGGATGTCAGAGGGGTGTTCATGGGTGAAAGAGGGGTGTTGGGAGTGTACATTGGTGACAGATGGGTGTAGAAGAGTGTACATGGGTGACAGAGGGGTGTAGAGGAGTGTAAAGGGGTGACAGAGGGGTGTAGAGGAGTGTACAGGGGTGACAGAGGGGTGTACATGGATGTCAGAGGGGTGTTCATGGGTGAAAGAGGGGTGTTGGGAGTGTACATTGGTGACAGATGGGTGTAGAAGAGTGTACATGGGTGACAGGTTGGCGTAGGGGGTGAAAAGTGGACATAGATGACAGGAAAGTGGAAAAGGATGAAAGTGGGTAACAGGGGTGACAGAGGGGAGAAGGTGCATTACCTTAATTAAGCTGAGCTGAGCCGTCCTTCTGCGGGGGTGGGGGGGGTGGGGGGGGGGGCGCGTAGAATCAGCACCATCCCCTGCATTTCTCCCCGTCCCGGCCTGCGTGCCTGTGACTCACTCACGGCACCACAGGGGAAGGGGGACGCTCTGTGTGCAGTGCGCACGTACACCCAATGCGCACGCAGGCTTCCTTTCCCCCCTGCACCGCCATGATTCACAGGCACCCAGGCCGGGGCAGGAGATTTAAAAAAAAATTCAAATTACCTGCTGGAGCCCGCGGGACCCCTTGCAGTTCTCAAGGTTGGGAACCCCGGTTGGGAATCACTGATCTATGTAAACCATCTACTGATGGTTATCGTTATCATTGGAATCGTACAGACCCATATAATTAAGAAAGCATGTCAGATTTACCGTATTGTGAACTTGAAAAAAATTATTTCCCCACAAGTTTGCGCTATTCTATTAATTTTTTAAAATTTTGCCTAACATATGTATTTTTTCTGGCTCGGTAATACATTATATCATAAAATAAAGTTCGCCAATGAAAAGTAGAACTTGTACCGCAAAAAAGCCCTAATATAACTTTGTCAGTGGAAAAATAAAAAAAGTTATGGGTCTTAGAATGTGAGGAGCAAAAAAACATGGGGTCATGAAGGGGTTAGAACAGGGTTTCCCAACCAGGGTGCCTCCAGCTTTGGCCAAACTACAACTCCCAGCATGCCCGGACAGCTAAAGGCATTCTGGGAGTTGTAGTTTGGCCACAGGTGGAGGCACCCTGATTGGGAAACACTGGGTTAGAGTAATATTTACAAGGCACCAACAAATTACATAACACGTTAGAGATTACAGTAATACACTCTAATTGTTAAAGATGAGGGCTCTGCTCATGAGAGCTTACAGTGTATGACAAGGAGCTTTATAGACCAGATGAGATTGACAAGGAGCCTTCCTTATAGACTAGACAAAAAACGCATGGAGCCTTATGGATTAGACAACATAGACAGAGACAAGGAGGAGATTTATCATAACTTGTGTAGAGGAAGAGTGGTGCAGTTTCCCATAGCAACCAATCAGATCGCGTCTTTCATTTTTCACAGGCCTCTTTAAAAATGAAAGAAGCAATCTGATTGGTTGCTATGGGCAACTGCACCACTCTTCCTCTCCACAGGTTGTAATAAATCTCCCCCAAGGTGCCTTATAGACAAGACAAGATAGACATAGACAAGAAGCCGACTAGACTAGACATGATAGACATAGACCATGAGCCTTAAAGACAAGATAGACATAGACAAGGAGCCTTAGGCTAAGTTCACACTACGGAATTTCCGCCTGCAAATTCCGCTTTGAAATTGCAGGCAGACATTCTGCTTACTAAAATGTATAGTGTAGTGAATGGGTTTCCGTTCACAAATTCACACTTCAGAATTTGTGAAGCGGTATTTGTGAACGGAAAATCCGCTTGGAGCCACGCCATTCTTCAGGCGGAAATACTTACGGAACACATTGCAGTCTATTGGAGACTGCAGTGTCCGCACGGTCCTAGCTCCGACTGATTCAGTCGGCGTTGGCTGCACTCGGGATCTCTGGGCGAAAACTTTGTGCCCGGAGTTTCCATAGTGTGAACCTAGACCTAGACTAGATATGATAGACATAGACAATGAGCCTTATGGACAAAATAGACATAGACAAGAAGCCTTATAGACCAGACAAGATAGACATAGACAAGAAGCCTTATAGACTAGACTAGACATGATAGACATAAACAAGGAGCCTTATAGACCAGACAAGATAGGTATAAACAAGGAGCCTTATAGACCAGACAAGATAGACATAAACAAGGAGCCTTATAGACCAGACAAGATAGACATAAACAAGGAGCCTTATAGACCAGACAAGATAGACATAGACAAGGAGCCTTATAGACCAGACAAGATAGACATAGACAAGGAGCCTTATAGACCAGACAAGATAGACATAGACAAGGAGCCTTATAGACCAGACAAGATAGACATAGACAAGGAGCCTTATAGACCAGACAAGATAGACATAGACAAGGAGCCTTATAGACCAGACAAGATAGACATAGACAAGGAGCCTTATAGACCAGACAAGATAGACATAAACAAGGAGCCTTATAGACCAGACAAGATAGACATAGACAAGGAGCCTTATAGACCAGACAAGATAGACATAGACAAGGAGCCTTATAGACCAGACAAGATAGACATAGACAAGGAGCCTTATAGACCAGACAAGATAGACATAAACAAGGAGCCTTATAGACCAGACAAGATAGACATAGACAAGGAGCCTTATAGACCAGACAAGATAGACATAGACAAGGAGCCTTATAGACCAGACAAGATAGACATAGACAAGGAGCCTTATAGACCAGACAAGATAGACATAGACAAGGAGCCTTATAGACCAGACAAGATAGACATAGACAAGGAGCCTTATAGACCAGACAAGATAGACATAGACAAGGAGCCTTATAGACCAGACAAGATAGACATAGACAAGGAGCCTTATAGACCAGACAAGATAGACATAAACAAGGAGCCTTATAGACCAGACAAGATAGACATAGACAAGGAGCCTTATAGACCAGACAAGATAGACATAAACAAGGAGCCTTATAGACCAGAAAAGATAGACATAAACAAGGAGCCTTATAGGCAAGATAGACATAAACAAGGAGCCTTATAGGCAAGATAGACATAGACAAGGAGCCTTATAGACTAGGCAAGATAGACATGGAGCCTTATAGCCAAGCCTAAGGCTGTCCAGACCTGCTGAGAGTTGTTTTTTTTGCAACAGCTGTAGGCACACTGATTGGAGCGCACTGCTTTAATGGGTCTACAATAGAAAAATGTAACATTTTTGAGACATTTGATCAGTTCTATGGATGTCCCCTAGTAGTTCTGATATTTAGTGATGACGACTGTGGCCGAGTCTCTGCTCTCAGTTGATGGAGAGAACATTTATAAAATGTTTCATAAAAGAAAAGGCTTGATGGCACTCACCATTACAGCAGTTAAAATGTATTTTCAGTCCCGGTTTGAGGATACATACAATGGCCGACGGGCCATATATAATATATATAAGGTTTATTGTTTCATTTACAAAACAAAAACTTGAACATGTGAATTTTAAGAATCCTGAAGTTGCTGTAATAATCTGCGTAGGGTAAATCCGCACATCTCGTGTGTGATACAGTCACTTCTGGCCTTCATTATAGATGTATCTATACAATCAGAACTTTCTGTGAATCGGCTGCGTGTGCAGCCACAGATAAACCAATGACCTTTACTATCGGTCTCTTTATCCATGGGTGAGATCTCTTTCAAGTATAATCTCCATAGAAGCCCGGTGCCACGCTCCAGCTGGAGATAAACGCAGAACAATGGACCCGTGTTCTGCAGCTTTATATTGAAGAAAGCAGATGCCACCTACTTTACCTTTAGCCAGTTCTAGCCGCAGATCTTGTAGTTGGAAATAAATGGTGGCGGATGGCTCTCATGATCTTGGAGTGATTTGTCCATATGATACACACACAGCCCATTGACTTCAGCTTTCAGTGATAACAATTGTGGTCTCAGCATCCCCTATTTGTACTTTATTGGTGATGCTGATGGTGGTGTGTGTGTGGGGGCGCTGTTCTAGTCCAAACCAGCTTAATATATGTTGGCTTGCAAATAGGTGCAGAAATCAACTGCACTTACTGTTGCCACCTATGTGATGAAAATAGTGTAAAAAAAAAGAAAAAGAAAAATCTTCACCTCACCTTCTGTGTAGTGTGCTCAGACACCTAAGGTTTGTTCACACAGGCGAAACTTGTGCAGAATGCCCGCATAGAATATTTTGCACCGACGTTCCAATGCAGCAGAGTCCCATTGATTTAAATGGACACTGTCAGATACAACAATTTTTTATATTTTGTTACTGATGAAAATGAAAGACCTCTTGTAATATCGTCGTTTATTTTTATTAAATATAAAAAAAAAAAAATGTAAAGTAAACAGCTCCTGAAAATTCTACCACTAGGGGTCCCCATACCTACTGAAACACTAACCAGTCCTTCAACAGCATCAGGCTTGTCCGTAAGTCATGGACAAGAGATGACTCATGGACAAGGCTGTATGAGCAGACACACTAATCACCTCCCACCACCACAAGGAGGGACACGCCCCCCTCCCACCACACACCAATCACCTCCCACCACCACAAGGAGGGACACGCCCCCTTCCCCTGAGAGGATTTCTAACACTTTGAGCTAATGAAAATAGGTATTTTTATAATAAATATAGGTGATAGAGGCAAAAAAATTTGATCTACATGGTCAGGATAAGCTAAGTAAGGCCCCTTTCACAATACAGTTATTCTCCTGTAAAAACTCCCATCATGCACTCCCGTCAGAAAGTCCATAAAACAGCCGTCAAAAAATCCTATTCATGTCAATGTTTTTTTTTTGACCACCCTTTAGCATTAGTCAGGACCAACATCCGTTATTTTTGATGGTGCAGATAACTGTGCATGCACAAATTTTTGTCCCGTCAAAAATAACGGTGAAATAACGGGCGTTAAAATTTTAACTTTAAAGTCTATGGCTGAGGATGTTTGCAAAGAATATCCGTTAGCGCCCATTATTTTCACCTTCTTTTATGATCCGTTATTGCTATTGAGCATGCTCAGTACAGCATCACTACCAGAAGGGATTAAAACCGACATAAAATAACGCACTATAACGGTGCATGATGGATGAAGTAACGGGTGATAAAGGATGGAACATGTCCGTTATTTTGACAGAATTCTCTTTAAAATAATGGACGTCATCTCTTAGCATCCGTTATGTTCAGTTATTATGTCTGTTTTTTCATGACCTCTTCCAGCAGAAAAACTGCTGTCAAAAGGCAGGAACGTGATGGTATTGTGAAAGAAGCCTAAGATATAATATATTTTTTGTAGGCTCTGTCAGGGACGCTTTCAATGGGATTCTGCTGCGCAGTTCACATGGCGGAATTTCCACACCAGATGTTTCTGCAGAGGATTTTCTGATTCTCGCGTCTGCAGAAAGAATAAATAAGTCTATTCTTCCTGCAAAGTCCACAAGGAAATGCATTTCCGCACATTTCGGAGCAGTCCTACCGCCCGCCGGATGTGCAGCACATATTCTGTACATTTTTCACCCATGTGAGCATAGCCTAAGGCCCAGTTCACACAGGCAGGACTGGTGTGAAATGTCCGCATGGAATATTCTAAATGCCCGCCGTCTTGGGAAAATGGGGGAAATTTATCCAAACCTGACTAGAGGAAAAGTTGCTCAGTTGTCCATAGCAACACTGGACAGGTTTTGATAAATCACCCCCAATGTGTGGAATGTCCTCACATGTTTTCTGTGGAGACATTCTGCACATTTTCCGAACATGTAAACATAGCCTTACCCGGCCAGTTGATGTACGCAGTCCACAAAAAATGCAAAGGATTGATCTAGCAATGTTAAAATTCCAGTCTTTTATTCAACTCCATTAAAGGGGTATTCCGGTGAAAAACAAATTATTTTTTTCATATTAACCTCTTAAGGACCCATGACGTATGCGTACGTCATGAGTCCCGGTCCTGCGATATAATGCGGGGTCACACGGTGACCCCGCATCATATCGCGGCGGGCCCGGCGTCATAGTGAAGCCGGGACCCGCCTCTAATAGCGCGCGGCACTGATCGCTGTCCCGCGCACTATTAACCCTTTAGCCGCGCGCTCAATGCTGAGCCGCGCGGCTAAAAACTAAAGTAAAATGTGCCGGTTAGCTCAGGAAGCTGTTCAGGATCGCCGCGGTAAAATCGCGGCATCCCGAACAGCTGTAGCACAGGAGGAGGTCTTCTTACCTTCTCCTGTGCTGTCCGATCACCGAATGAATGCTTCAAGCCTGAGATCCAGGCTTGAGCATTCAATCGCCGAAAACACTGATTGATCCATTCCTATGGAGATGGATCAATCAGTGTAAAAGATCAGTACATGCAATGTTATAGCCCCCCCCCCCCCCCCCTATAGGAGCTATAATATTGCATAAGAAAAGTGTAAAAAAATCATTAACCCTTTCAATTATCCCTTCCCCTAATAAAAGTTTGAATCACCCGGCATTTCCAAAAATAAAAAAAAACATTATGTAAATAATAATAAAAATAAACATATGTGGTATCGCCGCGTGCGAAAATGTCCGAATTATAAAAATATACCGCTTTTTAAACCGCTCGTTCAATGGCGTACGCGCAAAAAAATTCCAAAGTCCAAAATAGTGCATTTTTGATCACTTTTTATACCACAAAAAAGTTAATAAAAAGTGATCAAAAAGTCTGATCAGAACAAAAATGGTACCGCTAAAAACTTCAGATGATGGCGCAAAAAATGAGTCCTCAAAGCGCCCTGAACACAGAAAAATAAAAAAGTTATAGGGGTCAAAAAATGACCATTTTAAACGTATAAATTTTCCTGCATGTATTCATGATTTTTTTCGGAAGTGATACAAATTCAAACCTATACAAATAGGGTATCATTTTAACTGTATGGACCTACAGAATAAAGATAAGGTATCATTTTTGACAAAAAATGTACTGCGTAAAAACAGAAGCCCCCAAAACTTACAAAATAGTGTTTTTTCATCAATTTTGTCGCACATTGATTTTTTTTCCCGTTTCACCGTAGATTTTTGGGTAAAATGACTAATGTCATTACAAAGTAGAATTAGTGACGCAAAAATTAAGCCATTATATATAATTTTAGGTGAAAATTTTTAAGAGTTATGATTTTTTAAAGTTAAGGAGGAAAAATTGAAAATGAAAAAACGGAAAAAGCCCGGGTCCTTAAGGGGTTAACTTGGTCCCAAAAGTGAAACAGATTTGTAAATTACTTATATTAAAAAAAATCATAATCCTACCAGTACTTATCAGCTGCTGAAGATGAGTTGTTTTTTTCTGTCTGACAACAGTGCTCTCTGCTGACACCGCTGTCTGTCTCAGGAACTGTCCAGAGTAGTAGCAAATCCCCGTAGCAAACCTCTCCTGCTCTGGACAGTTCCTGAGACAGACAGAGGTGTCAGCAGAGAGCACTGTTGTAACTTCAGCGCTGATAAGTACTGGAAGGATTAAGATTTTTTTAATAGACGTAATTTACATATCTGTTTAACTTTCTGGAGCCAGTTGATATGGAATTTTTTTTTCTCCATAGAATACCCCTTTAAAAGTCCACAATGCAGGACAACAGATCACCTAGTTGCAAAGACATCAGTAAGGTTGGTCGTGTTTTGAGCGCATGCGCACTCTTTATTACCAATGTTTACCATCTTGAAATCTAGACCACATTAAAAAATGAAAAATATGAAATCATGGAAATAACATGATAAACAGTTAAAGGGGAACTTCGGCGAACATTTTTTTGGGAATCAGCTGGTGCCATAAAATTAAACAGATTTGTAAATCACTTCTGTTAAAAAAGATCTTAACCCCACTAGTACTTATCAGCTGCTGTATACTACAGATATACTTCAAAGAAATTTGTGAAGTTCTTTCCAGCTTCACCACAGTGCTCTCTGCTGACGCCTCTGTCCGTGTCAGAAACTGTCCAGACAGGAGAGGTTTGCTATGGGGATTTGCTTCTAATCTGGACAGTTCCTGACATGGACAGAGGTGTCAGCAGAGAGCACTTTGGTCAGACTGATAAGAACTTTACAAATTTCTCGGTATTATACAGCAGCTGATAAGTACTAGAAGGTTTCAGATTTTGAAATAGAAGTAATTTACAAATATGTTTAACTTTCTGGCACCAGTTGATTTGAAAACATTTGTTTTTCACCTGTTTCCACCGGAGTTCTCCTTTAAACTAAGCATATTCCATGAACTTGTAGCCTTAAAAGGGTATTCTGGCCCTAGACATCTTATCCCCTATCCAAAGGATAGGGGATAAGCTGTCTGATTGCAAGGGTCCCGCCGCTGGGGACCCCCACGATCTCTCCTGCAGCACCCACTTGTCACAGTCTCACGGAGCAAAGATCGCTCCATGTCTGATGGCTCACGATACAGGGGCCGGAGTATTGTGACGTTAAAGGGGTACTCTGGAGTAAAAAATAAATAATAATAATAATGTTTTCCAATCAACTGGTGCCAGAAAGTTAATCAGATTTGTAAATTACTTCTATTTAAAAAAAAATCTTATTCTTGCACTTATCAGCTGCTGTATGCTCCAGAGGAAGTTGTGTAGTTCTTTCCAGTCTGAGCACAGTGCTCTCTGCTGACACCTCTGTCTGTGTCAGAAACTGTCCAGGGTAGGAGCAAATCTCCATAGCAAACCTATCCTGCTCCAGACAGTTCCTGACATGGACAGAGGTGGCAGCAGAGAGCACTGTAGTCAGACTGAAAAGATCTACACAACTTCCTCCGGCGCATACAGCATCTGCTAAGTACTGGAAGGATTAAGATTTTTAAATATAAATAAGTTATAAATCCGTATAACTTTCTGGCACCAGTAGATATATAAACATTTTTACTTCAGAGTACTCCTTTAAGCATCCCATTCATGTTATTGGCAAGTCGACAAGCCTTTTTCATACTCTCACTGCCAGTCTACCTAGAGGTAGACTCTCCAAAACTTTTTTCTGTGAATACATTAAAGTATACGATTACTCATTCACTCAATATGACATGAACATGTGAAAAATGGCCGAATGGTCTGACTATATGGTACAGAACCAAAGTGTGGACGCACTAACTGCTGTGTATTGAAATAGAAGACAAAAGCCTATCATCTGTTCAGGGACAGTAATGCTGGACAACTCCGCACTCGGGAAGTGCAATGAGGAGATGTGTGCCTGCCTGAGGCCAAAGTTGGAGGAAGAGAAGTTTTGAGTCCAGCCCATGTTTAGAGATGAGCAAACTTACAGTAAATTCGATTCATCACAAACTTCTCGGCTCGGCAGTTGATGACTTTTCCTGCATAAATTAGTTCAGCTTTCAGGTGCTCTGGTGGGCTGGAAAAGGTGGATACAGTACTAGGAGACTCTTTCCTAGGAATGTATCCACCTTTTCCAGCCCACGGGAGCACCTGAAGGCTGAACTAATTTACACAGGATAAGTCATCAACTGCCGAGCCGAGAAGTTCGTGACGAATCGAATTTACGGTAAGTTCGCTCATCTCTACTCATGTTTTTCTGGCATGAACCACCAGATTACTGCTCATGTGTGAAGATATTGTTTAAAGATTAACTATTTTCTAAAAATATTTTTAAATGTTTGTCGGTACCAGTTAAATACTGGCAATAGTCTTCAGGTGTTAATGTCAGTTAAGATGGTGGTTTACTGGCCATGTGGCAACCATAGTGATAACATAAAGAAAAGTTCCTGGCTTTACAAGGGGAGAAAAGACATTACAAGGCTGTGTTTGGTAAGAGGGGTGATAACGTGAAGAATAGTTCCTGTATCCACCCTGGGGTCACTTGAGGCTGTACAGTGTGTGAGATTACAGGAACAGTGTGAAGAGGGAGGATAAGATAAAGAAAAACTACTGGATAAACCCTGGGGCCTCTTGAGGCTGGACAGTAGGTGAAGATGACAGTAATAAGCGGTGAATGATAATAGGAGTAATAGCAAAGTAAGTTCCTGTATCATCATCATCTTCCTAGGTCACTTGAGGCCTTACCAGGGCTGTGGAGTCGGACGAAATTTTGGGTACCTGGAGTCGGAGTCGGCAAACAATGCACCGACTCCTACTAAATTTAGTTTGGAATAAAAAAAAAAGCAAGTTTAAATGTCCCAATTCACAAAAAGTTATAATTAATGACTTCTCTACTGTAAGAATAAAGACCAATGCATGCAGTGCCTCACGTAACCGCAAAACGAACACGTTAAGTGACCGTGAAGAAGCATGCTTTTCATGTGCTTCACTATATGGCACACAACGCACAATTAGGAGCGGCAATACTTAAACTTTCCATAGTGTTGTGTTCTGCTGTTACAGGGAACCCATGGGTAACCTAGCCTCTCACTGATAAGGGATTAAGTAAATATGTTTTTTGCAGGACTAGAGACACTTGTATAAGTGAAGGGAAGGGAGGGTCAATAGTTCAAACTTAAGCTGTAAACCATTGGAAAAACTGCTGCCATTCCGCTATAAAAACTATAAAAAGACTATAAAAACTTGTAATCTCCGATTGTTAGCTTAAACTTTACATGACTATGGGATTCTACTAGGGAAATCATGTTTTATAATAAATGCCCCTTCCTGGATCCTCCCACTGCCCTATCTTCAGCAGCAGATCAGCACACAAAAAGGAGAAGGCAGCAGCTTCTGCCCAACTACCTCTCTCTGCTAGAAGAGCTTAGAAGAACTTGGTGGAACAGCTTCTTGGATTCAACTGTAAGTGTTTATAAATACATTTGCATATTAACACAGAGGAGTCTGAGTCGGAAGTACAAAAAACTGCAGAGTTGGAGTCGGAACATTTATCTACCGACTCCACAGCCCTGGGCTGTACCATTGGTGAGATGACAGTAACAAGCTGTGATTGGTAAGAGGGGTGATAACAGGAAGAAAGTTCCTGTATCATCTTCCCAGGTCACATGAAGCCATACAGTGAGTGAGATGACTGTAGAAAACTGTGATTGGTAAGAGGGGTGATAACCGGAAGAAAGGTTTCTGTATCTAGCCCCTATGTTCTCTCGCTGCAGCACGTACACATTTAATATTCTATTTATCCTGGTGGAGTGTTCTCTTGGGCTTATTGTCTCTCTCTGCACAGTAACGCACTTTTATCAAGAATACCTGCTGGGTTTACAGGCTTTCACTGTGTGCGTCAGCTTCAGTCAGTAAACATTGCGTCTATCTTTGTATGGATCAAAGAAGGGAAACATCCAACTCTAGAACAAGTCCTCATATGTGACGTCTGCATCATCATGGGGAAAGATTTTCAGCTTAAACTACAGCAATTGGGGGTGGAGGATCTACATTAAAGATGGGGGAGGACGACCATTGATTTAGTGTGCATGTCCATTTCATTGCCTTATCACCAGCAGGCAGTATAGACTCTATAGTCTGTCCTCTGGGAAGCAATGTTTAAAGGGTTCGTTGGATTTCATTGCCCTTCTTTGCTTCAGTATCTTGGATGTTGGGAACAGATGCGGCAAGAAGATTATTTAATTTCGTTGCTCTTCATTTACTGTCTTCGTATTGGAGGCATTGTTAGCATGTATGCATGTGCCCAAGGGGTCGGCGGTTTAATATTCTCTTCCACTGTCCAGCTGAAGAACACCGAAGAGATATGCGTGGGGAATAGCATTGCAAATAAGAGATGAATGTTCTATTTGTATGCAGTACAGCACTTTAATAAGACACATCCTTGAGACTACTGACTTGGAGCTGCACACGGACTTATAGTAGATGTTTTCCCTTGATAGGCTTTAAATGTATATCAGATATGTCCGCCATCACTGTCTGGACGGTGAGAATCGACCTCTCATGGATCAGGCCTCATTCACATCAGCATTTAGAGGTCGGTCCACTGATTCTGGAAAAATGCAAAATAACAGATCTCTACGTAAAGCCAACAGACTCCATTCAAATTCAGTGGGACCGTTCGGGATCCATTGGTGTCCATTGTGGCACAGTCCATCCAGCCCCGTAATCAGCATCTGTAATGGATCTCTGTAATGCTGGTGTGAACAAAGTCTTACCTGCTGATGCCTAGAATGAACAGAACAATATGGTCATCCTAAAACAGTGCTAGAGCCGACCTAATATTGTCCCAGGTTTTCAACACATTCCGGTTCCCTTGAAATCTAGTCTTCTATACACCTTTAGCCGTTCCCATTACTGTTGGCCACCTCAATGTCAAGGCTATGAGCACTCTTGGGTTTGCCACCCCTGCTCATTTTTTTTTCTAGGTTTGGTGGATAACCTTTAGGCAAGAAGCTCTCCCCTTTAAAGGGGTACTCCACCCCTAGACATCTTATCCCCTATCCAAAGGATGGGGAATAAGATGTCAGATCACCGGGGTCCCGCCGCTGGGGACCCCTGCAATATAGCAAGCAGCACCCACCTGTAACTGCTTCCGGAAGCGCTGGAGGTTCTCTGGTTAATTCCTCCCGACCACGGGGACGGAATATTGTGATGTCACGACTCTGCCCCCTCAATGCATGTCTATGGGAGGAGGCGTGATGACCGCCACGCCCCCTCCCATAGACTTGCATTGAGGGGGTGGGGCGTTATGTCATGACGTCACGAACTTCCGTCCCCGTGGTCGGGAGAAATTAGCCAGAGAACCTCCAGCGCTTCCGGAAGCAGTTACAGGTGGGTGCTGCTTGCTATATTGCGGGGGTCCCCAGTGGCGGGACCCCGGCGATCTGACATCTTATCCCCTATCCTTTGGATAGGGGATAAGATGTCTAGGGGCGGAGTACCCCTTTAAGATGGTCAACAACCTTTCTGAGGAATAGCTATGTTATAAACCAGTGTTTTTTTCCAACCAGGGTGCCTCCAGCCGATGGAATACTACAACTTCCATCATGCCCGAACAGTTGTTGGCACTATGAATGCTCAATTTAATGCATATTAATGCACATTGTAGATACTCACATTATTCAGTGTTTGTACACATGCCCTTTCCCTATGGCTACCTGTAGGCATAGGCCTTCTTAACTATAGGGAAATCCAGCTTTGCATGCTACATTGGTGGTTATATCAGTGCAAAACAAGGCAGATGTTGGTTAATTCAACTTAAAGGAAAAGCCCGGCACTACTAATTATCTGCTGATTCCACCCGATGGTTCACACTTGCACTACTCCAAGTTGCAGTCCTGAACCAAACAGCAATGGGTGGTTAACAACGTATGAATGCACAGATGCAGTAAATACTTCACAAAAGAGCAATAAATGATGCACTTACCCTTAACATTGCATTCAATCTTGTGCTTTATTGCTAAACTACAAAGACATTCATGACATTCGGCAGCAGAGGGACAGACAGGTGTATAGAGGAGGGGGCGTTCTTTGGACGATGGGCCGTTTCATGCTATTAGCTTGTCATCCGGTCCATACTAGACAGATGTAGTATCCAGTGATCTCGGTATAGTAGAGGTAACATCAACTAAGAAGAAAACATATTTACAGTGTTCTTTAGTTTTTTTGTGATGATGGGGTTGTTCTCTAATGGGGTTATTTAGTGTATAAAAAAATGTCTTTATGTGTATATATATATAATTTAAAATAATAAAAATTATACTTACCTACCCCTGATCTTTTCTGTTCTTCTTGCTTCCGAGATGAGCACTTGTTCCAGGACCTGCCGGCTCAGCTAATTAATTGCCGGGATGAGACACTGCTGCAGCCAGTGATTGAGCCGGAAGGTCCTTGAGCAAGTCCTCGTATCAGAAGCAGGAAGAAGAGAGATGATTGGAGTGCAGGACAATTGCAAACAGGAGTTGGAAGGGACTGGGACTAGGTTCCCATCAATCGCCCCAGCACCATATTATTTTTTAGAATACCCTAAAGAACCCCTGTAATGTGTTTTCCTGTAGAAGTCTGTTCTGCATGGCTTCATGTTTATGTAACATTATTGCAATGCTGACTTTTTATTTATTTATTACCGCAGGATGGAGCCAGTTGGCAGCCATGCATTGTGTTATGCTGCCCGATCTTCTGGGGCTGGAGAAGTTCAGACCACCTCTGCTAGAAATGCTGGCAAGAAGGTGGCAGGACCGGTGTCTGGAGGTGAGGACAGTGATCTGTTTCCTTGTTTGTTGAACGTAAATGGAGTCTGTCACTAGGACAGACCTATAATGGGAAAGCACCTATTAGAATTAGGAAACATGAAGTCAACACCAGTTTGTATTGCTCTTTTTTTTCCACCTCTTTGTTAGATGGACCTTGACAACAAGCAGTTCAGAGTGATCATCTATAATTTGGTGGGAAACCTGTTCAATTTCCCTGCAGCGCCACCACAGGAGGAATAAAGCATTACACAGTCCCTATTGATATCAATGGATTGCCTATGTAAAAGAGAACAGGATAGGCCCTCTAGAGATTGGGATGCTGTTTGTAGCCACTCTCCATTTTGTACAAGAGATGAGGACCCTGAACAGGGCACCCCCTTCTGATAACACAGATCTGATCTCAAAGAAGATGTATGGAAATAACTTTCCAAATTGGACTACCTCTTTAAATGGGTCTTTTAGATTTTTATGTCACATCAGTGATTTAACTTAAATAATTTAAATTAAAGAATAAGTATCATGAAGAAAAGATAAGTTTTAGACCGTGGGGGGTCTCCTGTTTGGAGCCCCGGCTCTCCAGCACAGTAGCGCTTCATGACCCCCCGCCCAAGGTGGTGACTGCCACGCCCCCTCCATAAAGCTCTGGAAAACCAGGGCTCCAAACAGGAGATCCCGGGGGGATCTGAGCGTATGCTTTGGATATAGGGGGTACATTTTTCTTCATAATACTTATCCTTTAAATCTTCCATTGCCCCCCACAAGGATCCTGGCACAACCTGAAATAGAAAAAAAGCAGAGATTTACACAAACCCCAGAATTCTTTCACTCTTTGCTCCTCTTTTGCTGAAGCGTGGTGGCTAACACAATCACCAACAGCTTTATGGATAAAGATAAAATCTCACTGGAGCTTATATGTCCTCCCGGTGTTTTTGTAGGTTTTCTCCCATGCTCCAAAATAGCTATGACAGGTTAGATAGCTCTCTCTGTAATTGACCTTAGTATGTTTTTCATATAGGCAGATACATTATAAGCTCTATTGGTGACAGATTGTGCACAATACTACAGAATATGCAGCCTATTGGTTCTGTATATATAACAGCTACTATATATTAGTAATTGTCAGCAAAGGGCCGAGGTCCACGGCTGGTGCGCTCAGACTTAGCAGTGCTTGCACATTTAACCCCTAGAGCTGGAGGGACTTTACCTGATGAATGACTCCATAGCCTCCACATCACACCTATGAGCCACATCCCGTCTGTCTTACACAGACAAACTACATGATATCCGCTCCTCCATATATTATGTGAACGCTGCCATGTCCCTAGTGATCTTTTCCCCCCAGAAGACAAATGATCTGAACATTTGACGCCTCGGTTTATCTTGGTTTATTTGTTTCATCCAAATTTGCAGCAAATCTTGTTTCTGTGTCTATAGGATGAAGGGCGACAAACCTAGTAATAGCATACAATTAAAGATAACAGGGATAAAATACGGCACTAAAGTCACAACCACAGAAAATAGGAGAAGACAGGATAGAGGTCAATGCATGGAATACATGGAATACAGGGGAAATGAACACAGTATCTTAATGTTACAAAGAATGTGGCACTGGTAGCTAGGAAAATGCTCAGAGGAAATATAAGGCCTTCAGAAAGTGAAACCAATATACCACAAAAACAATGATATAAACTGTGCACAAAAGCAAAAATGGTACCAATGTTAGACAAACCACATAAAAGGTCTGCATATATGTCAATAAATTGAATTTATATATTTAACACAGTCTGGTTCTAGTTTGTTGGTCGTCATATGTAATGCGGACCAGCTGTGGCTGTTAGCCATTTTTGTTGGTTTTTGTTGGTATAATAACATACAATGTTACCGGAGTGGATGACATCTGCGAACATCATACATTAATCTGACATAAAGGAGATAAAGGCCCTCATTTACTATTGCAAACCCGACATGTTTTGTCGGGTTGTGCACCAGATTCTGACACATTGCGCCAGAATTTGCGCCAGAATTGAAAAAACCCCGACTAACTCTCCATTTTGCGAAGAAAACCCTAAAAGGGGCGTGGCTGCTGGGAAAGGGGGCGTGGCCTCCGAAAAGGGGCGTGTTCCCGACATTTTCACAAAAACCCAACATATTTACTAAGGTTTCCACAGAAAATGCGGTGGATTTCAGCTGAGGAAAACCAGACAGATCAGAACATGTGTAAAAAAAGCAAAGTGTAGGGAAAGTGGAAAATGTAGGGAAACCTTAGTAAATACCGTGGAAAATAAATTGTAGGGAATTTAAACCCACAAAGAAACCTACACAACATTCTTAGTAAATAAGGGCCAATTTCTCTTTATATTCTTGCACATTACTAGAGTCCTCTTGTCCTTTAAAGTAGTTGTGAGCCATAATGAAAGCTATGCAACTTTTTATTTTATTTGCTTGAATAGATGCAGGTTCGGATCTATTAGTCATCACAAAGCTAAGCACAGAAAAAACCTTAAATCCCTGTCCTCCCCCGGATTCCAGAATACTATACTGTAGCATGCTCTTGGGTGTGCAAACTTCCTTGGAGCTTCCAATGTACATGCTTAGAATGCCTATAGGGTTTAACTAGACCAGTAATGGCCAAATGGTGTTGCAAAACTACAACTCCCAGCATGCCTGAACAGCCATTGGCCATTTTGGAGACAACTGCACTTGGACATTTTTGGCCTCTGTACACCTAGTATACATTCAGAAACCCATAAAAGATGCCATTCTGTTTGACTGTGCTAGATAAAATTATAAAATTATATATATATATATATATATATATATATATATATATTTATATATATATATATATATATATATACATACACACTGATCAATAAAAAAAAAAAGGGAACACTTAAACAACACAATGTAACTCCAAGTCAATGACACTTCTGTGAAATCACACTGTCCACTCAGGAAGCAACACTGATCGACAATCAATTTCACATGCTGTTGTGCAAATGGAACAGACAACAGGTGGAAATTATAGGCAATTAGCAAGACACCCCCAATAAAGGAGTGGTTCTGCAGGTGGTGACCACAGACCACTTGTCAGTTCCTATGCTTCCTTGCTGATGTTTTGGTCACTTTTGAATGCTGGCGGTGCTTTCACTCTAGTGGTAGCATGAGACGGAGTCTACAACCCACACAAGTGGCTCAGGTAGTGCAGCTCATCCAGGATGGCACATCAATGCGAGCTGTGGCAAGAAGGTTTGCTGTGTCTGTCAGCATAGTGTCCAAAGCATGGAGGCGCTACTAGGAGACAGGCCAGTACATCATGAGACGTGGAGGAGTCCGTAGGATGGCAACAACCCAGCAGTAGAATCGCTACCACCGCCTTTGTGCAAGGAGGAGCAGGAGGAGCACTGCCAGAGCCCTGCAAAATGACCTCCAGCAGGCCACAAATGTGCATGTGTCCACTCAAACGGTCAGAAATAGACTCCATGAGGGTGGTATGAGAGCCTGACGTCCACAGGTGGGGGTTGTGCTCACAGCCCAACACCTTGCAGGACGTTTGGCATTTGCCAGAGAACACCAAGATTGGCAAATTCACCACTGGCGCCCTGTGCTCTTCACAGATGAAAGCAGGTTCACACTGAGCACATGTGACAGATGTGACAGAGTCTGGAGACGCCGTGGAAGAACATTCTGCTGCCTGCAACATCCTCCAGTCAATAATGGTTTGGGATGGCATTTCTTTGGGGGGGCCGCACAGCCCTCCATGTGCTTGCCAGAGAGAGAGCCTGACTGCCATTAGGTACCAAGATGTGATCCTCAGACCCCTTGTGAGACCATATGCTGGTGCGGTTGGCTCTGGGTTCCTCTTAATGCAAGACAATGCTAGACCTCATGCGGCTGGAGTGTGTCAGCAGTTCCTGCAAGAGGAAGGCATTGGTGCTATGGACTGGCCCGCCCGTTCCCCAGACCTGAATCCGATTGAGCACATCTGGGACATCATGTCTCGCTCCATCCACCAGCACCACGTTGCACCACAGACTGTCCAGGAGTTGGTGGATGCTTTAGTCCAGGTCTGGGAGGACATCCCTCAGGAGACCATCCACCACCTCATCAGGAGCATGCCCAGGCATTGTAGGGAGGTCATACGGGCACGTGGAGGCCACACACACTACTGAGCCTCATTTTGACTTGTTTTAAGGACATTTTATAAAGTTGGATCAGCCTGTAGTGTGGTTTTCTACTTTGATTTTGAGTCTGACTCCATATCCAGACCTCCAGGGATTAATAAATTTGATTTCCATTGATAATTTTTGTGTGATTTTGTTGTCAGTACATTCAAATATGTAAAGACAAAGGTATTTCATACGATTAGTTCATTCATTCAGATCTAGGATGTGTTATCTTAGTGTTCCCTTTATTTTTTTGAGAAGTGTGTGTGTGTGTGTGTATATATATATATATATATATATATATATATATATATATATATATAGAAACCAAAGACAGGCACAGCACTCCAAAAAAACTGTGTGATTTATTATCGCATGTCAACATTACAGTAATGCTGACATGAGATATTAAATCACACTGTTTTTTGGAGTGCTGCGCCTGTCTTTGGTTTCTGTCTATGGAGGACTTTGATCGAGTCTTTTTTTGGACGCTGGCACCACCATTGTTTCTGGACTAGATAAGTAGTGCTGCATTATTTTGGGACTGTATATATATATATATATATATATATATATATATATATATATATATATTTATTTGTGTGTGTGTGTAATTTTTATGTTGAATTCATTAATTTAATTAATCATTATTTAATGAGAGTTCTATAGCTTCTATGATTATATGAACAAGGCCTGGAAATGACTGCACCTTCATTCATTCTCCACCTATAAATACGATCTGTCTCACTAGATGGGACCAGCATCAGGGTGTCCCTGGGGTGGGACCCGCACCTATCAAATGTTTGGGGCATATTTGGATATATCTGTAGTGGGAAACGAATCGGCTGTAGCAAACTCTCATCTGTGATAACCATTTGGTTTTAACTGGTATTCATCTTAAAAATGCTAAGGAAATAAAACTTATAATTATCAGTGATTTATTCTTACTTAAAGCGTTCCCGTCAGATCAATCAAAAAAACAAAACTGTTATATGTTGCTCAGAATCTCATCCTGATAATGTACATGTACTTTGTATGTGTCTGTGACCTACATTTCTCTCAGAATTAGCTTTATTTCTGAAATACCTTAATTTTATCTACCAGAAGCAGGGGGGCGGGTACTTACTGTGATAACCACTCCCAGTCCAGTGCTTCCCAACCAGGGTGCCTCCAGCTGTTGCAAAACTACAGCTCCCAGCATGCCCACACATCATTTGGCTGTGCAGGCATGCTGGGAGTTTAAGTTTTGAAACAGCATGAGGATATGATTGTAGTCCCCCTTTATTACACACACACACACACACACACACACAGGGTTCATATATTCTTACACATACACATTAGATAGACACACTGATATACACACACACATATATATATATATATATATATATATATATATATACATACATACACACACACACACGCATGCTTGGACACTTACTTTTTCATCTGCAATGCATGTTTCTGCCTCTCTCATTGATGTCTGCTGTGTGAGAGGTAGCAGCAGGCTTCCTGTCCCTCCCCTTCTCTTCACATGAGTCTCTACAGTGTGTACAGCCCCTCCCCCCTCCAAAACGTCCCGGAGTCCAGGACGAAGCAGTGTTCACAGAAGCACTGAATGCATTCCAGGAGGCAGAGGGGGGGGGGGGCAGTTGTTTGACTGGCTTTTTCAGTATGAAATACTGAAAATTTTCTAATGAAAGCAATTGCAAAACCTATTTGTTTTTGCATGCTTTACATCATATCAAAAGTTTTTATATCTGACAGCGCCTATTTAAGGCTGGGTTAACTACATATGAGCAAAAGGAGATCTAATCGTGCACGTGAAAGGATTTGTATGTGATATCCCTGTTGCCTATAGGGGTTGTCACACAGCTTTTCCAGACTCCTCAATTACAAATAGGTATTTGGTCGTGTATAGTCAGGTAATTGCTGAGGTGGCCATAATGTGGGGGTTGGGGTGTATGGCTGAGATCATCTAATATATCATTTTTTAAATCCCCCAGTGCTCCCACCCCAAAGGCTCAATGATCCTGGATTTAGGCTGATAACATGACCAGGCACTGAGGGCTAATTCTCTGCATCTTGGTTGCAGGTCCGGGAAGCTGCACAGGCCCTGTTACTAGCAGAACTCCGACGGATCGGACAGTCGGGACGTAAGGAGACAATTGATTTCTGGGCACCATATTTACCCCAATACGTCGACGCCATCATGTCACGTAAGTTTATATGTTTACTTTTGAGAAATCATTTGTTTTTGATTAACTGGACAGCTTGGCCTATAATGTACATCACCAAACACAAAGGCCAAGTTGTGGTATAAAAATAACAATTCTTTATTAATCATATGATAAAAACATATACAAAAAAAAATCACTTTAATAAAAACAGAATACACATACAAATAGAAAAAGAGGTAGGTATGTCATAGATATCATAGAACGCATCAATATGCATAGATGAGTGTCACCATAGTAATGAGACACTCACGATGTGTGACCATTGTATGTCAAACACCTAGTATACAAATGGTAATGGTAAATACACATATAGTAATAAGCAGACAATTACAGATCAAAGTAAAGAAAGGCAACTTTATAATAAACAAGTGTGGCCATGCACCCATACATCTGATACCTTACCTCACCCTGAACATGTTTTCGCTATTGTTCTTTCTCATGCTATTATGTACATCTTGCTTTATTGGCTATATAGGTACAGTGGTCCCTCAACATACGTTTGTCGAATCCATCGTAGGTTGAGGGATCCGTGCAATGTATAGTATAGGAAGCTGTACTCACCTGTCCGGACCGCGTCCTCACCGCTCCCGATGCTGTCCCAGGGGCTCCCGATGCTTTCCCGCTGCTCCAGCGTCTTCTTTGGGATCCTCCGGCTTTTTCCACATCTTCTCCGGTATCCGGGCCTCGCTTTCTGGTGACGTTATTACGTTGCGGCACCGGGACGGCATGTGGAGCGACGTAATAACGACGCCGGAAAGCGAGGCCCGGACCCTGGAGAAGATGCAGAAAACGCCGGAGGATTGCGAAGTGGACCCCGAGCAGCGGGGATAGGTAAGTGAACCTGTCCGGGATGCTTAAACTGCTATCCGACAGCAGCTTAAGCATTTTGCGCTGTCGGATAGCAGTTAATGCGATGTCCCCGACATATAAAAGCATTGTATGTCGATGCTGACATCAACATGTGATGGCCTCTGAGAGGCCATCGTATGTCGATTTGATCATATGTCGGGGCCATTGCATGTTACTGCATATACACCGATAACCATAACCAGCCATGATCACCCGCCTGTGTAGTTTCCATTCATGCTGCTAAAACCGCTTTGATCCATTAAGGCATGAACTTCATGGATCTGTTAAGGTGTTCCTGTCATTAAAAAAGAAATAAATAAACAAACAAACAACTTTTTATATTTAACAAGTTTTGATTGGCTCTGGTCTTAATAGAGACCCCCACTGATCATAAGAACAAGCAGGAAGAAGCACGCGGCAGTGCACTTCACTCTAAGCTTGCAGGAATCTCTGTCCAGCTTCACTAGACGGATCCATAGAAAATATTGGAGCCATATAGTGAAGCTGGACAGAGATTGCTACGAGCCAGGGAGTAAGCATGTTACCACGCGGTTCTCCCTGCTAATGGTTGTGGCATGCCAAAGTTTGTTTGGGGACACATTAAAGGGGTACTCCGCTCTTCAGTGTTTGGAACAAACTGTTCCGAACGCTGGAGCCGGCGCCGGGAGCTTGTAATGTCATAGCTCCTCCCCCTCATGATGTCACGCCCCACCCTCTCAAAGCAAGTCTATGGGAGGGGCATGACAGGCGCCATGCCCCCTCCCATAGACTTGCATTGAGGGGGGCGGGGCTATGACATCAAGAGCTCCTGGCTCCAGCGTTCGGAACAGTTTGTTACAAAAGCTGAGCAACGGAGTACCCCTTTAAGCTGCCCTGCAGTATCTCCTCCAAGACGTCTGCTCCTGATCCTATAAGTTTTTGTCAAGTTCCTCATTCTTGAACAATGTTTGCAGTGTTATTATCCGCCAAGCCCCCTTCCATAGACTTGCATTGAGGGGGCGGGGCGTTACATCATTAAGGGGGCAGGACTATGACATCACGAGCTCCCGGCTCCAGAGATCGGAACAGTTTGTTCCAAATGCTTAGCAGCGGAGTACCCCTTTAAGACATCCATCATGGGACAGATATTCCGGTATGAAGTGGGAGAGCTAGAGAAATACCTGTCCCCTGTGTGTTCTGGCCCCCACATTCCTGGACAAGCACTACTGATGGCCCACTCAACCAATCACCTGCTGTGAAGGGACAATGCTGCGACCGTTGATTGGCTGAGCGGGCCATCACTGGGTGGGGGCCAAAACACACAGAAGACGGGTAAGTAGCCGTGTCCCGTACAGCACCATTCACAATCAGACACTTATCCCCTATCCTGTTGATACAGGATAAGTTCAGTTCCCCTTTAAAGGGGTTATTCTAAGATTTAAAGCTACTACTTATCCATAGAATCAGTGACTGGTAAAGGTCCCACTGATCACAAGAACGTGTCCCTTGAGTTAATTGCCTTGGCAACCACTCTATTCACTCTTTATGGCACTTTCTAAAGATACAACTGGACCCCACCAATCAGCTAGTTCACCCTAATTCTGTGGATAAGTGATAATATTTAATCTTGTCTTAAAGAAGTTGTTCTATAAAGTTGGCAGATGATGATGGATCGCCCATGAAGAGACAATGAGCCGATTTCACTGAAGAAAGCGGCGACCACCCATTGGAATAGATAAGTTGGGTCTGACAGAGCAAGAGTAGTGCCAGCAGAACAGTCATAGGATTCTGTTTCCTCAGCTCCTCTATTATCTGGCAGGTTATAAAGTGCATTAGGAAATTGCTGTAAATATGCAAAACACAAACATGAAAATGCTAACAAAAAAACCACAATAAAATAACATTGGATCCCAGCAGAGGGAAGAAGGAAAGAACATTTACAGAATTTTCTCCTTTTCCTTTGTTCTGGGGTTTTGCATGGAAAATAAACTAAAAATCTGCAGCGCCTTTAACGGAAAGTAAAAGGTTATCTAGCTCTGGCCTTTGTGTGTATGTGCTGATGTGGATGCAGGCAGCCAGACAGGCAATGTGTGGAGAGAGACCAGGGAACAGTCTGCCGATCGATAGCAGTGGTGTGAAATGAATTAATGTGAGGCAGTCAGTCTGTCTGTCAGGGCATTGCAGGGAAGCCGAGGCAAGACCGCTCACTCACCGCACATAGCTCGCTTCCTATAAATTTACCTCCCCTCCCCGACCAGTTTACTGTATATTCCAAAGCCCTAGTGCCATTGTGTGTGTGTAATATATATAAATATATATATATATATATACGGTAATTTATATTGTACATATATATATATATATATATATATATATATATATATATATGTGTGTGTGTGTATGTGTATATATTTATATCTGTGTGTGTGTGCAACATATGCAATATTTAATATTAAAAAAAATAATAATTAGGCCCCATTGGTCACTTGCAGTGATAAAAATGGGATTCCTGTTTATATCATTTTACATTTTCCCAGAAAAATAAATACATAAAATAGTAAATACCAAAGTATTTATTTATTTTTTCATACAATTTATTTCTGATATCATCGGAAAAATGTAGTTCTTGTTTCTATGGCATTTTAATTTTAAATAAAAATATAATATTAAATAAAATATTACTGTAAATAAAAATATAATTACCGGTAAATAAAAAAAAAATATGGTTAATATATAGCTAATTAAAATGTATTCTTTTTTATTATTTTTCAGTAATAGAAGTGTCATTCCTGTTGACATTTTAGTTTAACAAATAAGAAATCATAAAAATAAGATGTGTTAATATATATGTATGATGTATGTGTACAGTGTGTGTATGTGTGTGTGTGTGTGTGTGTGTGTGTGTGTGTATATATATATATATATATATATATATTTTTTTTTTATATATATATATATATATATAGATGCGTGTATATATTCCTTTATCTTATTTTTTATTTAATCTTATTTGCTATTTAGCTTTTTTTTTTTTTGCTCACCTGCAGCAATAAACATTTTATTTGTATTTATTAAGAAGTTTTTAGTTAACCATTGATTGTAGAATTTTATTTTATCCTCGTATCTAATAAAAAAGCATATAACATTTTTTGTGCTTTATTATTTCATTTACGCTAATGTCTAGCCAGTAATTCCCAGCTTGTGATAACAGTAGAGAACCTTGTATAAACATTGTCAATCAATATGGTTAAAATTCTCATTAGGCTTATTAGATTACTGCGTGATATAAAAAGTTGCGTCCTTCCCTTACAGACGGTTTAAGATATTTTTGAGGATCCGGAGAGCAATATTTCCACGTCCTCTCGGTTTAATGGCCGCATTCTTTTCTACTCTGCTATCACTTAGGAGCTTGTATTGAATTTACAATAAAATAAAAAGAAGTGACCTCTGTAAAACCCTGGAGATCAACAATATCAGTCTCGGTTATGCACATGTTAAATTGTTCCAAAGCAAGAGGCGAAAAAAAAAAAAACCTGCTAGAACCTGCCTTGTTTTATTGGGATTGATCAGGATGTGACCCAAGCCATTTGTACGAGACCGCAATATTAATAATCATCAGCAATATCGTTGTGCGGAGTGAGAACTGAAAAGGAGTAAGACGCAGGGTGAGATTAATATTTGCCTCTTGTACAGGCTTGAAAATGTATATTACGTGTTGTAGCCAATGCGTAGGGTTTTATTTGTGCTATTTGGGTTCACCTCCTTTTTTTTTTAAATACCTTTACAGCAAAATGGAATATTGGCATAAATATATTTAACATTCTTAAAGAATATTTACCCCAAAAAATCACCCCAAAAATCCCTAAAGGGCAGATTTAATTAGCAGCCACCTCATTCATTATACACCAGTAACAGATCAACTAATCGCAGCCACTTCCGCTACCAACATCCATTGCAAATGTATAATGTTGTGAGGAGAGCAGTAGACGGCCAGTGTACACTGCAGGGGGAATATAGTATTTCATGGCAGCCATTCAGATTTATAGCCATCTGTATATTACAGGGAGGACTTGACTCCAGATCGGGAGTTTCTTGTAAAGAGTGATTCCACTTTCCTTCTTTATAGGCGGGGGGTCCTGAACCATCATATGAACAGGAAATGTAGTCATGAGAGAACTCCTTCAGAGGGGTATCTACAGGATAGGTCTTTAGTTTCTGATAAATGGGGATCCCAAAACTGCAGCATATAACAGTATTAGCAAAGATATCTCTATGTAAGAATCCCAGTCCTGACTGCATTGCTTTCCATATCTGTTTCCCGCTGTCATTTGCAGTAGGGATCGACCGATTATCGGTTTGGCCGATATTATCGGCCAATATTCACGATTTTGGACCTTATCGGTATCGGCAATTACCTTACCGATATGCCGATAATGTCCCGCCTCCCCGGCCAGAGACCGCCGCTGCCCCATTGCCTCCCCCATCCCCGGTTTTATAATTAACTGTTCCCGGGGCCCGCGCTACTTCTGGCTCCTGCGCGCTGCGCAATGACGAGTGACGTCCTCAACGTGAATATCGGTATAAGTTATCGGCCTGAAAGGTCAAAGATTATTGATATCGCCCCTAAAAAATTGATATCGGTGGATCCCTAATTTGCAGGTGTTGAGCCATCGTTACACAATAAGAGAGCAGGAGATGCTATGATTTATGATTTAGTGCCACTCCATGGAACATGTTGTCCTAAAAGGGGTACTTCACCCCTAAACATCTTATTCCCTATCCAAAGGATAGGGAATAAGATGTCTGATCGCGGGGAGCCCGCCGCTGGGGACCCCCGTGATCTCGGCTGCGGCACCCCAGACATCCGGTGCACGGAGTGAAGTTCGCTCCGTGTTGGATGACTGGTGATGCGGGGCAGAACCTTGTGACGTCACGGCCACGCCCCCTCAATGCAAGTCTATGGAAGGGGGCGTGATGACTGTCACGCCCCCTTCCATAGACTTGCATTGAGGGTGTGTGGCTGTGACATCATGAGCCTCACTGAACCCGATGCTCTAAACGAATGCCAGGTGCAGCTTGGAGATACGGGAAAAGATGTCTAGGGGCGGAGTGCCCCTTTAAGGAACTATATAATCTGCTGCCTGAGGTGAGGTACTCATCTCGCCTCATGGCAGATAAAGCCATGTTTCTGGATAGGTGAAGTGTGGTACATGGAAAAACCCCTTTAAAGCAATCCTCAAGTTATAACCTCAAAAGTGATTACTTAGTCAGCACCTATAGGTGACCCTCACCCACTATTTGTTGTTCTCAGTGCTAGCCCCTTGGCTGTCTTTTTCTTTAGCTCTCTTATGGCAGAGCTGTTATCTATGACTAAAGCTTAGTCCTAGTATCTAATTGAGTCTGAGGCAGCCTGAAACACATCCGCTGCCTCTTCATTGGCTCAGTCTCTTGCAGCTCTGACTCCTCTGATCGGCTGCTGTCTATAACTACAAGCCCACCACAGGCTCCCCAGGAAGTCAGTACATGAAGAGCGTATTCCAGTTACAGGAAGGGCAGAATGATAAAAAATACACAATACCAATGTGAACAAGAGGATTATCAGGTGATGATGATCAAGTAGAAAGTGCTACAATCATGGTCAGTTTTCCGCTTCAAAGGATTGACGTCGATGTAACAGCTGCCACTGGGCGTTCATACATGAAACTACATTGTTTGGATGCAGTATTTTTTTATTTTATATAAGTTTATTTGTAAGAGAAAAGACTAACATAGAGAATTATTTATCGGACATCAAGCAAGGTCAAGTACAATATTATTATTTTTATCTTTTATTTATATGGAGCTGACATATTGTGCAGCGCTGTTCAAAGGTCATTATTCATGTCTTGATGGTCAATGTGCAGCGCTCCTGTGTCAGCTCTCCACGTATTACGTATTAAGAATGTATGAGCAGCATCTGCGGGACAGGAAGAGTTTTATCTTAAACACCTAATCATCTGATCTTACATGTATTATGAATGTCTGGAGCCCAGAGACACCAGGCGTCCGCTCAGATCCCAACTATCAGGCATTGCTATATAATGTAAAGCCTACCAAAAAAGTTTTTCCTACTATTTTTGTATCTTCATTACCTGTATTTGTATTTTTAATTTTATATATTTTTTTCATTTCTGAAACAAATTCTTTGTATTCTTTTTTTTCAACCTCAATAGGTTTTTGTAATTTTGTTTTTTATAACAGTTTAAATTTTTTTCTATTTTTTCTCATATTTTTTTTTGTATGCCTTCTTTGTGTTCTGTTATATCTTTGCTGTATTTTTTTTTTTTTGTATATTTGAATAAGTTTAACAGTATTAAGTTCTGACCTATTTATTCTCTTTGGATCTTTACAGCTGGAGTGACGGCAGAATCTATACAGGGCGGCAATGCTAGTCCTGACTCTGCAGGGTCAGAGGTGAAAGTTCAGGAAGAAGAGCACGATCTTGTGGATGATGATCTTGCAGCAGGTAATGTAAATTTTGTGGATATTAATCGGCATTTCTGTGGCATTTTTATCATGTAGGTCTATTTTGGACTAAAACATTCCTCCACTGTATGCAATGCACAAATATTGCTCCAAAGAAAAAAACTGCAACATGATTTAGAGAATGTTTTATAAATACAGTTTAACATCAAAGCATCCTCCACCCGATTGTCAAATCCTGGACTTCTTGTGTGTAAAATATCTGTCTGTATATCTATCTATCTCATATCTATCTATCTATCTCATCTATCTATCTATCTATCTATCTATCTATCTATCTCATATCTATCTATCTATCTCATTTCTATCTATTTATCTCATATCTATCTATCTATCTCATATCTATCTATCTATCTCATATCTATCTATCTATCTATCGCATATCTATCTATCTCATATCTATCTATCTCATATCTATCTATCTCATATCTATCTATCTCATATCTATCTATCTCATATCTATCTATCTCATATCTATCTATCTCATATCTATCTCATATCTATCTCATATCTATCTATCACATATCTATCTATCTCATATCTATCTATCTCATATCTATCTATCTCATATCTATCTATCTCATATCTATCTATCTCATATCTATCTCATATCTATCTATCTCATATCTATATCTATCTATCTATCTCATATCTATCTATCTCATATCTATCTCATATCTATCTATCTCATATCTATATCTATCTATCTCATATCTATCTCATATCTATCTCATATCTATCTCATATCTATCTATCTATCTCATATCTATCTATCTGTCTATCTATCACATATCTATCTATCTCATATCTATCTATCTGTCTATCTATCTCATATCTATCTATCCCTTTATAGTCATCTAAAGCAGTGATCCCCAACCCCATTCCAGTCCTTAAAGAGGTACTCTGGTGGAATTGTCTGTCAAATCAACTGGTGCTAGAAAGTTATACAGATTTGGAAATTACTTCTATTTAAAAATCTTAATCCTTCCAGTACTTATCAGCTGCAGTATTCTCCAGAGCAAGTTCTTTTCTTTTTGAATGTCTTTTCTGTCTGACCACAGTGCTCTCTGCTGACACCTCTGTCCATGTCAGGAACTGTCCAGAGCAGCATATGTTTGCTATGGGGATTTGCTCCTACTCTGGACAGTTCCTGACATGGACAGCGGTGTCAGCAGAGAGCACTGTGGTAAGACAGAAAAGAAATTCAAAAAGAAAAGAACTGTCTCTGTAGCATACAGCAGCTGATAAATACTGGAAGGGTTAAGATTAATAAATAAAAGTAATTTACATATCTGTTCAACATTCTGGCACCAGTTGATTAAAAAAAAAAATTGTTTCCCACTGGAGTACCCCTTTAAGGCCGACCAACATTTTACTTTATCTCAGTTGCTCCATTGGAATCGAACAGGGAAAAATTAAATTCTGTTGGTGGCCTGGAGGACTGGGTTTAGGACCTCTAATCTAAATAAGCTATGTAGTAACAAGTATAGAGTCAGCCCCCCCCCCCCCCACCCACCATCTCTTGTGGTACAGTCCATGAAATTACTTGATTCAGGAAGTTCCTGTTGACTTGAAGAAGATATCCAGCGGGAAAAAAACGTATCCCCTATCCGCAGAACCCGACCACTGGGACCCCTTGCGATCTCCTGTATGGGGCCCCAGCTGTGCTCCTTTTAATGTGTGTGTCGTACTCAGCACAGAAGCTGGAGGAAACATGCCCCCTCCTATGGAAGAGGCAGAGGCACAGCATTTGGGGCTCCTAAAAGGGGCCGTGTTTCTACTAGCTTCGTTGCTGGGTGAGAAATGTCATTGCAGGACCCTCTTCTTTAAGGAGAGTAGGCATGCCACCATCACTTGGGTATCTCCGGCACTCAATGTAGTGTGTGTGTGTGTGTGTCAACCCATTGCTCTATTCAGCAGGCAGAGTTGGGGCCCCGCCAACGTGGTTGGCCCCAGAGGTCATGTTTAGACACTTATCCCCTACCCTATGGATAGGGGATGAGTTTTTGTATAGCTGAATTACCCATTTAAAAGATATTTCTTATATATAGCAAAGTGACAACAGATAAAGACACCATTACAATATTTTTAGGGGGTTGTCATCTGAACTTTCCTAATTATTTAGGATATTTTCATACTGCATTAGCAGTGCCTATTTACCACATGTGTTGAGAAAACTTCTAGTATTTATGGTAAATGTGTTCCTAGATACTCCTCCTTTACCCAATAGAGGCCAAAAGAGTGTTGAAGGTATCTGTCGGATGTATAGATTATGGTGTTGGTGAAAAAGAACCCTGTAATGAAGCAGAAAGCAACTACAAAATGTATATCTTGGAAGGGGTGTTATATGGGCAGCCCATTGATCTCAGCATGCATAATCTATCCTGCCTGTGGTGGCACTACAGTTAAAATAAACTCTTAAAGGGGGGTACTCTGCTGCTCAGCGTTTGGAACAAACTGTTCCAAACGCTGGAGCCGGCAGCACGTGACGTCATAGCCCCGCCCCCTCATGCCATCACGCCCCGCCCCCTCAATGCAAGTCTGCGGGAGGGGGCGTGAACGCCCCCTCCCATAGACTTGCATTGAGAGGGCGGGGCGTGATGTCATGAGGGGGTGGGGCTATATAACGTCACAAGCTCCTGGCGCCGGCTCCAACATCCGGAACAGTTTGTTCCAAACACCCCCTTTAAATCGATCTTTGAAGCCATCCAAAACCTTGTTTAAGAGTTTATTTTAGGTTGTTTTTTTGGATCACTGTCTGGAGCTATAGTTGAAAATGACAGATCTGAAGCCTAGTCTTGAGTCACAGATCATGGCGGAGATTGAGCGGTGGGTTGGTGTTTTCCCAGCACTGGGACATCCTGTAATCTGTTTGTTTTCAATGGATCATAAGAAAAAAGAGAGATTTTTTTTTTTTAGGTGGGGGATTGGGCTCTTGAAATTCAACAAATATATATTTTTCGTTCCTTTTTATCTTTTAGTTTTGAATAGAATTTTTTAAATCTTGGTATTACACGGACCAGATTTATTTTTATTTTTTTAAGTTGTTACTTTATTAAATTTTAATTTAGCCTGTTGATATAGTTGTCTACTTTACTTTGGCGTAATGCGTTGTTTCAGTTCTGATGAGATCCATATAACAAGCTTCTTTTCTTAAAAGGATTATATACCGTACCTTTGGGAGGCTGAAAACTTCTGGTAGTCTAATGAAGTCCCCAGACAGTTAAAAGGCCATCATTATTTCTAGTGTGCCTTTTGGCTGTGAGCTTTATTTTTACCTTCCCCTCCTCCTTATATATCATAGTATGGCTATGTACACTATATAGTTTCAACTTGTTTGGTCTGAAATGTAATGTAATGTTAAAATAAAATAAATAATTTTAAAAAATGACCTTTTTAGTTAACACAACAAAGCTTCTAGCCATCTCCAAACAGTCATGGTTGGCCATCTCCTCCAGAGGGAGAAGGAATTTATCTTAAGCTATGGCTTTATGTTAAAATAACAGCATTATGAAACAAACAGACATGTGCGTAAGGATACAAAATTATTTTGCTAAGAATCATTGAGATCCACTGTTACGGCTCCTGGAGGTGGTTATTGAGTCCCTATTTCCACCTGTAATGTATACTACATTTCTACAGCTTGTATCAAAACCAAATGGTGTGTAATGAATGGACACAATAGGACCTGGTAAGTGGAAAAGGGGTTTGCATAAACAAGACTTCTGAAAAAGAAATTGGCTAATCAAAGTGATTCAGCTCCTCAAACTGTAGAAAAATGGGACAAAAATCACTAAAAAAAAATCATAGAATTTTTTGAGCTCCTCAGACTGCCGGCAATTGCCAAAGCACTCCTAAAAGTTTGATTAAAGTTGATGAAAATGGACAATTTCAACAAGAATGATCATTCATTAAGTAAAATTTAAAGTATACCTGTCACCACTTAAAAAACTCCTGACATGTCAAAAGTTTTGATAGACCTATGGTGGGATTAAAAAACAAAGAAGCAGAAGAACAGCATCTCCTGTGTTACCCTTGGATGATAGGGACGCTTGGCTAAGGGTCTGTGAAAAGCACGTCAGAATTCAGTCAAGATGGCCACTCACCTTAGAGAGGGGGAAAATGAGCATATGTCCCCTGTAAAAGGGTATGGATCTTTCATTGTGGAGGAAGCTGCTCAACCCAGAAGGTCACATAATTGGGTGCAGTGCCAAGTGGAGTAGAAAAGAGACCTTTCACACAACAGGCACTGCAATAGCGCCTGTTGTTTGGAAGGTCTCTTTTATACTCCACTTAAAAAGTTTTGATAGGTCAGGTTCTTAGTCCTGAGACTCACATTAGTCAGGAGAACAGTTGGGGATAACCACACTGCAGCATGCATTATACTCTGGCACTCAACAATTGCTTTCTCGATGCTCCATTATAAGTCTCTGAGTTAGCGAGACAAAGATTGTTGTGAGCCGGGGGGCTCTGCCATGCGCTTCTCCCTTCCCCTTCTTCTGATCTTTGGGTGTCTCAGCACTGAGACCCCAACTGATCAAAACTTTGGACATATCTCTGTGACATGTAAAATATGACAGTGCCCATTTAACGATCATGGCCATTTTAGCCAATGGTAGTCTGGTAAGAAGTTGGCTATGTTTATTTTCATTTTTTTGGGGATGCATAATATTGGGAGAAACAATCTTTTAAGATAGAGTACTCAGGATAATCTCGAAATGTTTCAGAACATTTCCAGAAGGGATGGTTAGAGACTGGATCAGCCATAGTGGAAGCTGATACACAGTGGCTTTCCGCTCTCATAGGTAGAAAGAACCCTATAGTGTCGATAAAAAAAAGAGGTTGTACTGTTGGAAGATGTGAAAAGGATATTTAAATTCTGTTCCTATTAGTATCTCATTTGTGTTATTTTATTATTTGTTAATGTAACCCACCAAGAAAAATTGTGTTATTGAAGCAAGCAAAAAAAAAAGGGAAAAAAAAAAAAAAATATATATATAACCTTTCAGTCATCTGGAGATCCTCCTATCCAAATCTGGACCTAAATCAATTGAAACTAATTACATCTCTGTCTTAAATGAATAGTTTTAGCAGAAAGCAAGCAGATGGGATGCAGGAGGAAGAAAAAAACGGCTTGATTGAGACAATTTCAGGCTCGCCCGGGCCGACTCCAGAATATGATGCAGCTCTTTTCTGTATCTCGTCTTCTCTAAAGCTAATATCTATTGATCTCGCCTGCAAAGTAATGCCTACGTGCAGTGGTCAACAAGAGTCTCTCCCTGCTGCCGGAGGGTTCATCAAACACATTTATCCACATTTTTTTTTTTTTTTTTTGTCTCTTTTTTTATTATTTATTTATTTTATAAGGACAATCACTTTCACATTAATCCTTTTAGAGATTAATGCATTTCGGTTTAGACAGTAAAGAAAAATGCTGAAAAAAAAACAACTAGGAAAGCTGAAGCCATTTACAGGAAAATAGCCTTAATTGCTGCTACCGTATTACATGTGTTCGAGGCGGGGAGAGAAATGTCTGCCTTGCATTTTAAATATTTATAGTCTTTGAATTATCTGTTTTCTGTCATGATTTACTTTAGTGGCCCATCTAATCTTTCCGAAATGGGTTTAAATTTTTTTTGTTCACTCTTTGCAGTAAGTTACTTTTCTTTGTAATATGTACGTTCAAAAAATAAAATAAAAAGTTTAAAAAATATTTTGTAATAGCTAAACCAGGGCTTGACCAATCCTGGGTGCCAGGTCGCCATGGAGAATCTGAGCATGGCAGCCATGTGTGTCTGGCCCGGCGGATGAACAACGCGCTTCAGCAGGCACTATGCTCGGGGACAAGAGGGAGTGTTCTAACACATCAGAAGCTGCATCCCCGCACAGTGTTGTTGGGGGCGCAGAGGAGGACGTCCCATCAGGCAGTCATCTTCTTGAACCTTATCAGAAATAGCGGTGGTCAGCTCTCAGTATCTCGTGGTGGAGGAGGGAATAGTGGAGCACCCTACGTACAGGGTCTTCCCCCTTTCTGACTTATGACATAAATATACATCATGGGTCGAGCGTTGGAGTATGATGGGCGTCTGGGACTCGCAATATACCGGGCAAGCCACTCCGATGACCGGCAATTAACTGCGGCGTTTAGACAGTTATGGCACCTGATGGTGTAGTGGTCCAATTGTGGGTCCGAACTCAGTCCAGAGCAATATGTGTATTTGTGTACGATTCATCAAGCCTTTCATCCTGATAGGTTGCTTAAAGGGGTACTCCGCTGCTCAGCGTTTGGAACAAACATGGTTCAAAATATAATTTTCCCCTATCACATTTAGATTTTTCCCAAGTATTATACAAAGTTAAAGGGGTACTCCGTTGCTCAGCGTTTGGAACAAACTTTTCAAGAACGCTGGGGCCGGCGCCTGAAGCTTGTGATGTCATAGCCCGCCCCCTCATGCCATCACGCCCCGCCCCCTCAATGCAAGTCTATGGGAGGGGGCGTGACAGCCGTCACGCCCCCTCCCATAGACTTGCATTGAGGGGGCAGGGCGTGACATCATGAGCGGGCGGGGCTATGACGTCACGAGCTCCAGGCGCCGGCTCCAGTGTTAGGAACAGTTTGTTCCAAATGCTGAGCAACGGAGTACCCCTTTAACTTTGTATAGTACTTGGGAAAAATCAAAATGTGATAGGGGAAAATTCAATTTTGAGCCATATCGTGCACAGGCACTGTGTTAACAGTCTCCGTACAGCGCCACAGGAAATGCTGGAGCAACGTAAGGAACAGGAAATAAATTATAAAAAGGAGGCTATTCTAATGAAACATTCAGACCATGCAATGCAGATGCCGAAACAGTCCGCTGTTCTCATGGGCCTGAGGTATAATCCACTGGCGAGGGAAATTTACTCTAATACTATCCAGACAGGATTTTCAGTTTGATCCCTGGCATTATACCGCCACCCATGTGAACAAAGGAATCGCGAGGCTGCAGGATCAATATCCAGTTGACTGCAGAGTTTTTGGAGATGTTTGTGAGAACAAATTATTCTAAAGAGCTCATCTAATCGAGCATTTAATCACCCGGTTTGATGGTTATCATGAGCTGCGAGCGCTGAGGAGGTGGCGGCTTATACTGCAACATATTTTATTACCTTGTGATTTAGCCCATAGGAACAGATCAGATTGGACTACATTTGTTTTAAGGGGGCCACATATTTTATTTAAATAAAATTATTATTTATATTATAGGGACACACCAAAGGAACAAAAAAAGTATTGGTGCCAGAAAGTTAAACAGATTTGTAAATTAGCAAAGAAGTAGGATGTCCAGCGCTATTGTTGCTATTTCTTGGGCTTTATTAAGTTATAAAAGCATATACAAGACAGAGACGGGAACGCCGACGCGTTTCGGATCCGTATGATCCTATGATTTGTAAATTACTTCTATTTAACCTCTTCCTGCTATGGGACGTATGCTGCCAGTCACAGCCAGAGTCCCACCGCAGCCGCCGGGGCCGTCCCGGCAGCATTAACCCCATAGATGCCGTGATCAATCCTGATCACGCATCTATGGCGCTGACAGGGGTAGCGCCCTCCCCCTGTTCACCAACTGTGGCGCCGTGATACCATCGCGGGTCGCCGTAGGTTGCTATGGCAGCAGGAGGTCAGATCATGACTTCCTGTCTGCCTGCTAGTACTACTGCAGCATAGAATAACCTGTAAAAAGTGTAAAAAAATTAAATAAAAAGTTCTTAAATAAAAGTATGAAGTATAAAAAATAAAAAATGCCCCTTTCCCAACAGGATGAGGTACTGAGTAACAACTTGTTTTTTCTGGGATATGATAGGTACAATTTAAGTTCAAGGTTTTTTTTTTTTATGCATTATTGCACATTTTGTGTCCTTTTTTTGTCCCTTAAAATATCACTGGTTTGCAAATTGCAGGCATTTTCTGTAGCTGAAAATAATGTATGAAAAATAAAAAATAAAATTGCAGAAGCCAATGCAGAAATGTTAAGCCATTTTTAAATTAATGTTTTTGCATGGGTGAAAATACAGTGCAAAGAACTTGGTATGAACATAGACAAGAGCATCTACTGTTCAGTAGTCCCTCAAGTTACAATAGGTATTGGTTCCAGGACGACCATTGTATGTTGAAACCATAACTTTTTGGAATCCTGGTAATTGGTTCTGAAGCCACCAAAATGTCATCCAAAAATAGGAAAAAGTGAGGATTCAAGAAAAATAAGTAGATAACCAATATAGATAAAGCAAGTCCTTACATATTAAAGTATGAAAGATCTGCTGGGAGCTGTAATCACTGTCTATGTAGAGGACAGGAGCTTCTTCAGGGTCCTGTACAGGTAAAGAGTAGTACAGAACATATACTTCCCTGTACTGTAGGGGGCGCTACCAGACACCAGTCAGTGCATGCACTTCAGTAATACAGGGGTTTACCAGTAAATGCCTATTCTGATTGGTCGGTTCTTCCAGCCATTGACACGATTCACAGATCTGGACTGTCTGTAGCATTGTATGTTGAGTCTGGTTTCAGGTTACAATGGTCCAGAAAAGACTATTGTATGAGACCATTGTAAGTTGAAGGATTACTGTATTAGTAGATCTGCCAAATTTTATGACCCCTCAACAAAACACTGCCGCCTATCTATTATTATACTCAGTGTTCCTGTGCATGGATCTGTATTTATATTATTTGAATGATACATATGACACTTACAGTCATGGCACCCCTGAAAGTATTTCTCACAGAAAAAGATTGCAGTAACACATGTTTTGCTATACACATGTTTATTCCCTTTGGGTGTATTGGAACTAAACCAAAAAAGGGAGGAAAAAAAGCACATTGGACATAATGTCACCAAACTCCAAAAATGGGCTGTACAGAATTATTGGCACCCCTAACTTAATATTTGGTTGCACACCCTTTGGAAAAAATAACTGAAATCAGTCGCTTCCTATAACCATCAATAAGCTTCTTACACCTCTCAGCCGGAATGTTGGACCACTCTTCCTGTGCAAACTGCTCCAGGTCTCTCGGCTTTGGCTTACTCAAGTTTATTTTGGCAAAATGTAGTCTTGCTTTCTTTATGTCTGTGTCAACAGTGGGGTCCTCCTGGGTTTCCTGCCATAGCGTTTCATTTCATTAAAATGTTGACGGATAGTTCTCGCTTACACTGATTCTCCCTGAACCTGCAGGACAGCTTGAATATTTTTGGAACTTGTTTGGGGCTGCTTATCCACCATCCGGACTATCCTGCGTTGACACCTATCATCAATTTTTCTCTTCCGTCCATGCTTAGGGAGATTAGCTACAGAGCCATGGGTTGCAAACTTCTTGATAATGTTGTGCCCTGTGGACAAAGGCAAATCTAGATCTCTGGAGATGGACTTGTAACCTTGATACTGTTGATATTTGTCAACAATTTTGGTTTGAATAGGGGATAAGATGTCTAGGGGCAGAGTACCCCTTTAATTCTATCACTTGTTAACCAGCACATTTGCTAGCTATTAACCAGGAACACCCCACAAGACCGGCCATTTCGAAAATGCTTAGACCCAGAGGCCTAGCCATCACAATTTGGTCCTTGACAAAGTCATTCAGGTTCTTATGCTTGCCCATTTTTCCTGCTTCCAACACATCAAGAACTGACCAGTCACTTCTTACCTAATGTATTCCTCCCCATGATGGACACCATTGTCACTGGATATATAGACTTATTCCTTTCACTTGACTAATTGATAGATATATTCCAATTCTTTTTTTTTAACTTATGATGGATGCACATGGAGACCTTTTGTAGTGTTAACATTTGTGCACCCCCACTGCTAGAGCTGCCAGGACTCTGGTTTGTTGTAGTTTTCCTCCATTTTTCTCAGGAGCAGACAGAGGAATTATCCTTTAATTGCAGCGGTGCTGGATGTAAGTGTGTTTGGTAATTTCAAGCATCATTACAGAGGTAACGATTCACAGGATTATTTGTTAGCAAATGGTCCTCGACTGACAACATCCTCCAAATAGATTAAAAAGAGCCGCACAATCCCTAAAACACACACAGAAGAGAGCTGGGCGCTGAAACATTGTCACATATGTTTGTGCTAAACCTACCTAATGCTAACCCCTGAGATTGCTCTTAATACCTGCAAAATGTATTTATGAATTGTACTTAATGATTGTAAAACTTTTTGAGATTTTTCTCAAATGTATACTGGTGAAACATTTATAATTTTTTCGGTAAATAGCAATTATGCTAATTATTCTGATTTTTCAGCATTCCCCATAAGCAATTAATGTTTTTATTTTTTTATTTCTTATGTTAAATTTGTTTTTGTAACATCATTTGTTATTGTCTTTCCATTTTTCTAGAGCTCCAACAGGGGCGGCTTTAGGGGTGTACAAACTGTGAAGCTCTGTAAGGTGCATCAATCCTACCCTGTATGGGGGACACCTTTCCTGCATGTAGGCTTCCCATCTTCTATTCTCCTAAAAGGACGGTGTTCTATCCACCACTACACCTAGACCGCTTTCACATGAGTATAAAGGTGGGCTCACATCTGCATGGAGGCTCCATCAGATGCTTCCATCACTGGTTCCTCAAATATAATTGACAAAACTGCATAATTGTTTGCTCTTATCTTTTTCTGGTAAAATGCCATATACCTGATAAGTCAATGGGGTCCACGGATGATATTGATGTTCGTTGTGGAATGGATCTGCACGCACCATTTTTTATCGCTTTGTACCGATATTGGGCCCTACTTTTAGGTCTGTGTATCCCAACTGAAAGTGATCCACAGTATGATGTGTTCCAGTTTATGTCACTTGTGTCTGTGAAATGTTCATATTGCGCTCATGTGAAAACTGCACTACTATGTTGTACATACAGCAGGGGCTCCTGTTCGTTGTAAAATATGAGACATATCTGTCATCATTCTCTACCTTCCAAAATGAAGGGTTGGTACTAGACATGTGCAAAGTTACAGAAATTCGATTCGTCACTAACCTCGTGGCTCGGCGGTTGCTGACTTTAGTCTGCATAAATGAGTTTATCTTTCAGGTGCTCCGGTGGGCTGGAAAAGGTGGATACAGTTCTAGGAGAGAGTCTCCAGCCCACCGGGGCACCTGAGAGCTGAACTAATTTATGCAGACTAAAGTCAGCTACTGCCGAGCCGCGAGGTTAGTGATGAATCGAATCACTGTAAATTCGCTCATCTCTAGTTGGTACAAAGAGGGATGGGATAAATGTTACTGGAGGGGGAAAAAGTATACTGCGAGGAGGTTTGGGGAAAAATAGATAAAACTTTGTGGGAAGGGGGCTTATGATGCCCAGTGAAGGGGTTAGGGGTGATGCCCTGGGGCGAGGAGAGATTTTAACTGGGGTATAGTCGGGGGTGCTACTTGAGAAAGATCACTCCAGAGACGGATAAAGTGGTGGCCTAAGGTACCATCTTGGAAAGTTTTGTAACAGGTGGAGGCACCTGGGTTTGGAAACTCTGCCATAGGGTATAAGAGACGTGATTTATTGTATGGGAAAAAAATTTGTGATATGTCTTTTCACTATGTTTAAAAAAATTTTTTTTTATATGACAATATACGGTAGGGTAATAATGTATGCAAGTGTATGACCTGCCATTGTATATGTCAGAAAGAAAGTGCATAAAGCATTATATTATTAAGAATCTTCCTTTATTAAATTCATTTTATTTTATTTTATTTATTTTTTTCTTCTATATACTCCTACATACTTTTTCTATATATTCCAGCCTCCATAATGTAAGCATTCTTATTTGTTGGTGTCATCATATAAGTTAATACAAATTTTTCTCAAAGGACATATTACCCCCCTTTACTGTCTGGTACCAAAAGCCAAAAAACCTTTAAAAAAACAAGAAGTGAGCTTTGTCCGATCATGTGTCATCCAGTAGCAGAAAGCCTGGTATGACAAACACCTTGTGATGGGCCATTGTGTTCTTTGGCTTATCACCAATTAGTAAATATTTCAAGTGAATCGGCCATAAGGGTCTCGGAGCTTAGCACAAGTTACTAAATCAACCACGTAATCTCTTTATGACCTCATTCTTCTGTGAAATGAAGACAGGTGTGCTGCCGGCCATGGGGTCTTTGTTTCCCATTGTCACTTTGTGACTGTTGCGGCTTTTCAACAAAAAAATCTCTATATTGTGGTTTAGGGTACAAAGCTTATACAGTAACGCTGAGAGTGCTGCACTTTGTCAATCATCTCCACATATCCCTCTGCCTTAAAAGATTAAGGCACAAAAAACTAAATCCCTATAATGATGTAAAATAGAATAAAAAAATAAAATAAAATAAAAAAATTAATGTATAGATCTAAGAAGGGAAAAATATCAACTTAGCAATAGTATTGTTTATAATTCATATATTTTTTTTAGATCTATAAATCTACTTTCTAGCATTTAGTTTTTAAGGTGTTTTTTTTGTCTACAGTTTATAAATTTCACTAAAAAAGTGAGATGACCTAATAGAAAAAGGATTTGAGAAAGGTCTCCATAGCCTTGTTACCCTTCCCGCTACAGAACGTATGCATACTTCCCTGTAGCCAACATGTTCCTTCAACAGGACATATGCATATGTCCTGCATTCTGACAGTGAGATCTGACTGTCAATCACAGATAGAGCTGATCTCGGGAGTATTAACCGTATAGATGCAGTGGCATCTATAGGATTGACAGAGGGAGGGGGCTTCACCTGTCCCCCATCGGCAACCGTACGATACTATCATAGGGTCCCATTGACTTCCATGGCAAGAGGAAGCCAGCTGATGGCCTCCTAGATGCCGTGTATGGAAGTCTGTGAGGTCCAGCCATAGCCTGTCAATACTGACAGTTATTCTATGCTGCAATACATCTGGTAATATAGCAGGTAAAAATGTATAAAAATTTTAAGTAAAATGTTTTTCAGTTAATAAAATGTAAAACAAAAATAAAATAAATGCTTCAATAATGCCCTATAATATCACAAAAAAAAAACATAAAAGGTATTAACACGTTCGTAAAATGGTAGCATGTATGGCAAAAATGGTACCAATAGAAAGTACGGCTCTTCCTGCAAAAAAATAAACCCTTACACAATGAGGTCGGACTTAAAATAAAAAAAGTTATGGCTGTCAGAACATGGCAATGCAAAAAAGGGGAAAAAGAACAAAAAAGGTATATACATTGGGTATTGCCATAAATGTACCGATCCACAGAATAAAGATAGCATGATTTTTACTGCACAGTGAACGCCATGAAAAAATAAGCCAAAAATTTTCCGATGTTTCACAAATTTTTTTAGTTTTTTTCGCCAAAAAACTATGCATCTATCAACAAACATTTACCACTAATGTAAAGTAAAAAAAAGTAAAAACATATCAAAGTTATTAGAACTTAAATGGGCACTGTCAGATAAAGAAAACTTTTTCTGTGTTGTAAATCTTGGCAAAACATCAACTTTTCTAATATTCTGCATAACAAAATGTTATTTCCTTTTTATAGATATCATGGCTTATAAAATCATGGCTTTGTCCAAGCTGAAGCACAGGCATGGACAAAGTCCAGTAAGTGAGGGTGGGCTAGCACTCCTCTGTGCTCTCTCCTATCTGATAGGACTCCTCTGTGCTCTCTCCTGTCTGATAGTACTCCTCTGTGCTCTCTCCTGTCTGATAGTACTCCTCTGTGCTCTCTCCTGTCTGATAGCACTCCTCTGTGCTCTCTCCTGTCTGATAGTACTCCTCTGTGCTCTCTCCTGTCTGATAGTACTCCTCTGTGCTATCTCCTGTCTGATAGCGCTACTCTGTTCTCTCTCCTGTCTGATAGGACTCCTCTGTGCTCTCTCCTGTCTGATAGGACTCCTCTGTGCTATCTCCTGTCTGATAGTACTCCTCTGTGCTCTCTCCTGTCTGATAGCTCTCCTCTGTGCTCTCTCCTGTCTGATATTACTCCTCTGTGCTCTCTCCTGTCTGATAGCACTCCTCTGTGCCATCTCCTGTCTGATAGCTCTCCTCTGTGCTCTCTCCTGTCTGATAGCACTCCTCGGTGCGCTCTCCTGTCTAATAGGACTCCTCTGTGCTATCTCCTGTCTGATAGTACTCCTCTGTGCTCTCTCCTGCCTGATAGTACTCCTCTGTGCTCTCTCCTGTCTGATAGCTCTCATCTGTGCTCTCTCCTGTCTGATAGTACTCCTCTGTGCTCTCTCCTGTCTGATAGCACTCCTCTGTGCACTCTCCTGTCGGATAGGACTCCTCTGTGCTCTCTCCTGTCTGATAGTACTCCTCTGTGCTTTCTCCTGTCAGATAGGACTCCTCTGTGCTCTCTCCTGTCTGATAGCTCTCCTCTGTGCTCTCTCCTGTCTGATAGCACTCCTCTGTGCGCTCTCCTGTCTGATAGGACTCCTCTGTGCTCTCTCCTGTCTGATAGCACTCCTCTGTGCTCTTTCCTGTCTGATAGTACTCCTCTGTGCTCTCTCCTGTCTGATAGCTCTCCTCTGTGCTCTCTCCTGTCTGATAGCTCTCCTCTGTGCTCTTTCCTGTCAGATAGGACTCCTCTGTGCTCTCTCCTGTCAGATAGGACTCCTCTGTGCTCTCTCCTGTCTGATAGCACTTCTCTGTGCTCTCTCCTGTCTGACAGCACTCCTCTAGGCTCTCTCCTGTCTGACTCTGTAAAAAAATATGAAAAAAACTTGGGAGCGGCTGCTGGTTCACTTTCAATCTGACACAAAAATTTAGGGGAACAAACAAGATATAGCACTTACACTCTGTGAGTGGCCAATAAAGACCACTCAAAATTTGAGCAGTCTTGAAATATTTTAAACTTCAAGGTTGCCGCTACACTCCTTTATGGTGGGGAGATCCCTCTCCACCCGATTTGGATCAAGGCTAGGAAAAAACGAGGAGCGGACACACCTATTCCAATTGCAACTTCTTAAAGGGGTACTCCGCCCCTAGACATCTTATCCCCTATTCAAAGGATAGGGGATACGATGTCAGATCACAGGTGGGGCCCGCCACTGGGGACCCCCGGGACTCGGTTGCAGGACCCACCTGTTGCGGCTTCCGGCAGCGCTGGAGGCTCTCATCCTAACCCCTCACAACCACGGTGACATGAGATTGTGACATCACAACTCCGCCCCCGTGTGACTTCACACCTCCCCCTCAATGCAAGTCTATGGGAGGGGGCATGACAGCTGCCCATAGACTTGCATTGAGGGGCGGGGCGTGACATCACACGGGGGCGGAGTCGTGATGTCACAATCTTACGTCACCGTGGTCGGGAGCCGAAGCCTCCAGCATTTCCGGAAGCCGCAACAGGTGAGTCCTGCAGCCAAGATCCCGGGGGTCCCTAGTGGCGGGACCCCCGCGATCTGACATCTCATCCCCTATCCTTTGGATAGGGGATAAGATGTCTAGGGGCTGAGTACCCCTTTAAGCATAGTTTTTTATAAATATGCCTCCGTGCACTTACTTCACCGAGGGGAGCCAATATCAGTCCTGCTCCCCTCGTGCCGGCAAACTTGTCTCTCCTACTTTCGTTCCACCGATTTTTTGATGATCCCGACTTGTTCAGCTGTGGATCTTCTTGGAGGTTCGGTTCCCTTTTTTTTTTATCATGGTTCAGCAGGGACTCAAGGTTTTTTCAAAGGTAAGTACATTTATTATGTAATAACTGTACTTACCTTTGAAAAAACCTTGAGTCCCTGCTGATCCATGCAAAAAAAAAAAAAAGCTAACCGAACCTCCAAAAAGATCCACAGCTGAACAAGTCGGGATCATCAAGAAATCGGTGGAACGAATTTGTTATTGTATTATTATTTTTTCTTTTGGATTGAGTAATGCATTCTCAGAGAGCAGTTAGACAGAAAACAACAACAACTTCAGAAGCTAATAACTATTGGAAGGATTAAGATTTTTTAATAGAAGTAATTTACAAATCTGTTTAACTTTCCGGAGCCAGTTGATATATAAAAAAAAGTTTTGGCCTGGAATACCCCTTTAATAAATAAAATTCTTGGATCTGAGCTTGTTTTATGTACAATTTCCATCACAAAATGTAAGGTATTAAAAAAACTTCAAATATCAGTTAGGTGGCATTCTGCAAACAGTGAGGAATTTATTGGACAATGAGGGGCATTATGACCTTTTACACTGTGCTCATCACTTTATCGCATAAAAAAAAAAAAATGGGTGGAGCGTAGTATGAAGGAGTAGTCCTCCATGGCCCAATAGATTTTTTATACTTCACACATTTATAGTTTGCACAGATCTCAGTTTGCAGGTTCATTGACAACTAAAGATCTTCTGGATTTCCTGGTAAAGTTATTTTACTATCTTTTGATGTTTTTTCATGCTTTTCTTCTGCTTTTAATGCAAACTTTCTGCTCTGTTGTCTTCATTAAAGGGGTTGTGCGCTGTCCTGCAGTTCGGAGCTCCGCTCACAGCGTCCGGAAGTTCATTACTCCGAATGCTGTGTGCGGGCTTCCGTGTTCGCGGCCGACAGGCGTGACGTCACGCCCGGCCCCTTCGTGACGTCTCGCCTGTGCCCTCGTGATGTCTCGCCCGCCCCCTCAACGAAAGTCTATGGGAAGGGGGCGCGACCGCTGTCACGCCCCCTTCCCATAGACTTTGGTAGAGGGGGCGGGCGTGACGTCACGAGGGGGCGGGCGAGACGTCACGAAGGGGCCGGGCATGACGTCACGCCCGGCGGCCGCGAACACGGAAGCCCGCACACAGCGTTCGGAGTAGTGAACTTCCGGACGCTGTGAGCGGAGCTCCAAACTGCAGGGCAGCGCACAACCCCTTTAACCCAACTTTCTGTTGGGTTTACATCCTGTAATGGACTTCCAGTTCTTGTGTACACTCTAGCTGGGAATTCAGACAACTCTATTCCCTTCCCACATACATAAGAGTTCCTGGCTAGAGTGTACACAGGAACAGATAGTATGCTACAGAATGTACACCAGATAGGTAGTTCGGTTAATGAAGACAGCAGAACACACAGTTTACATTAAAAGCAAGGGGAAAGCACAAAAGACTACAGTAAGGTGGTAAAATAATTTTATTTAGCAATATGTTTCAGTTTAGTAACCCTCCCCCCCCCCCAAATACCTACTAAACTGATAAAATGTATTTATTTTATTGTATTTTATTTATTTTATATACCGTATGTTTACTGAAAGCCAGTAGTGAAATGCACCACAAGCAAGGCTCTATGTTTGTTGTGTTATTTTTGACTTTTAAGTGCAGCAGGACCCTGGTATGGCATGGTTTTCAGGTGTTTTTCTATAGGCTTCTTTATAGACCTGAAAAAGATGCATTTAAAGAAAAATAAAAGCATAAGAAACCAATTAAAAAAATAAAAATAAATAAAAAGTCTAAAATGTTCGATGGAAGCTCGATATTATTTTCCCTTTATTAATGGTTAGGGATTTCTATTAGGCACATTGGGCAATATGAGGCGTCAAGGCATCAGGGTTGTTGTACTGATTGCTGCTAATACAGTTTGCCTCCAGCTGTTGCAGAACTACAACTCCCAGCATGCCCAGACAGCAGCTGGAGACACACTGGATAGCACCCTGCTAATGTCCCAACTCCAGCTATTCTCCTGTGCCTCGGCCATTCCCGTTCTGCATCTGGAATAATGGGCAGGGCAGCTATGTAATTATTAAAGCTTCCACTAGATTTTCCATTTTCTTGAGCCACCCCCCTCCTTTATTTTACCAGAAGTAAACAGACAGTAGAAATGCTGATGAAAGAAATGCCTGTGGTTTCTGAGAGGAACAGGGAACCTTGACCTCGGAGAACTGTAAAATAGCCATCAAGGGTCCATTTTACATGATCGCAGCAGGATGATTTACGTCACGGCCCAGGAAGCCATAAGATCCTTTTATGATGGGGCTTTTGTAGCCGTGAAATGCTGACCGTGGCTTCAAAGTAGCGATGCTTTTATTTCATGGACCTGTAAAAGAGTAATTATAAAGATCGCCTATTACTGCAATTTATATACGAAGATTTAAACATTTAAAAGTAAAAAATATTAAGAATGGGTTAGTCCTGCAAATGTACAGGTCAGCATTATGCATATGTCTCTGGTCCCTTATAATATTTATTTATTTTGATTATTTGATTAATTTATTTATTGATTAAATTTATTGATTTATTTTATTTATTTATTTATTTATTGATTTATTTTATTTATTTATTGATTGATTTATTTTTAATTATATTTTTTGTTGTCTAAAATCAGATTGAAAACCAACAGGGAAGATAGAGAGAGATAGAGGCAACACTGCAAACAGAAAAGGGAAAAGTCTTAATAAATAAATGGACTGGTGATCAGGAGCCTACCAACAATATTAACTATTAGTTGTATGGTTTTTACCAAGTTCATGTAATACTATGACTTCCCTAGTGCCTAATTCCCCCGAGTCACTTATAGGGGTACACTGATCTACATCTTAGCACATCTATGGGTTATCAATGACTTTACTATATACGATGGTCCCTCAAGTTACAATATTATTTGGTTCCAGGACGACCATTGTATGTTGAGTCCATTGTGTGTTGAGACTATTGTATGTTGTGGCCATAACATAATACATACATTCATAATAATGGAAACTTAGTAACTGGTTCTGAAGCCCCAAAATGTCATCCAAAAATAGAAAAAATGGGAGTTTTAAAGAAAAATAAGTAGATAACTAATATAGATAAAGCAAGTCCTTATATATTAAAGTAAGAAAAAGCTATTGGGAGCTGTAAATCACTGTCTATTTAGAGGACAAGAGCTTCTTCAGGGTCCTGTACAGAACACACAGTGTCCTAAAAAAGTAACATATAGCCTCCCTCACCTGGTGTCCAAAGGAGCAGCTAACCCTGGCACAGGTATAGAGTACAGAACATGTAATACCTCTCTGTACAGTAGGGGGCGCTACAAGACAGCCAGTCAGTGCATGCACTTCAGTAATACAGGTGTTTTACCAGTGAATGTCCATTCTGATTGGTCGGTTCTTCCAGCGATTGACACGTTTCAGAGATCTGTACTGTCCGTAGCATTGTATGTTGTGTTTGGGTTCAAGTTAAAATGGTCCAAAAAAGGCCAAAAATATTGTAACCTGAGGACATTGTGTATGTTCATTATCTAGATCTTTTTTTTAAACACTGGTAGTGTCTAGCATGTAACACGTCTTTTGTCATTCTATAATTTTTTTTTATTATGAAAAAAGTGCTGTCCCATGGATAAAAATTACATTACTTGTTTAGGTGACACATAGCATCCTCCTGTTCTTCTCTTTCAAAATGCTAAATTTTCCAGTTTTAGTTTCCACACATGCGCAATAGCTCAGTCCTAGTCACACATGCTCAGTAGCTAAATCCTGTTCACACATGCTCTGTAGCTAAATCCTGGTTACACATGCTCAGTAGCTCAGTCCTAGTTGTGGTGACTGATGGGAAGTATGTGAATGGTATCTGAGTTTGATTTTTGGACCTAGTTATGGCTGCAGCCCATTCACCCAGCAGACTCTTGACTGGGGTGTACTCTACAATCTCCCCTCACTCTAGGGAGTGGTATCTTCTGGGCAGGTAGTCCCGCTGAACGGCCCTTTTATTGACTAATATGGTCCCGCCATGCCGGCAGTCCTGGAGGGTGCCAAAGCCTCTTGCCTTGTCAAATTTTACAACTGTGGCGCGTCGCGCTCTAAGGGTGGCTCATCCTCTTGAAGATAGTCCAGCATGTGAATGTATAGAGCTTCCAGCTTTTTAGTGTCCCTCTGTTGCTCTGCCTGGACTTCATAAGGGAGGCGTTTCGGCCCATATCTCTCTCTATGCTGGGCTTTTAATTTTTCAATGATGCTGGCAATTTCAGCCTCCCTGTGGGCCCTTTCCGCCTCAGCTGTGGGGACCGGTGGATGGAACTTCTCTGGCTGGGGAAGGACGTGGTCCCGCATGTACTGTATGAGCGCAGGCTCGTCGCCGAACACCCACTGTGGAAGGGGGGGGTGACTGCGGGCATGCGATAACAGGTGCAGACTTCTGTGCTAGGGGTTCCCGGTCAGGGCTGGAGGGAGATGGAGTAGAAAAAGCGGCTTGGCCGCATGGCTTCTTTTATACGATGCTTCAACAAAATGGCCACCAGCCGTAAGGACGTCATCGGTGCAGCTCTGACTTCCTGTCCCCCGGCAAACACAAGCTGAATATGTCAGTTCCACTTCGGCATAGGAACAGTTACACGATGTCCACGCCCAGGGGCGGGACGCAGACCAACGCAGGACATTTTGGCATGTTTCTTGGGTTCTGCCTTAACCCTTTCAGGTACGGTCTGCAGCGGAACACGTAGCATGGCTTCGTTCCTGATTTTACACATGGCCACAATACAGTATTCTTCACCTCCCCCCTTACTTTTTCTTGTGCCCCCCCCCCCCCAAAGCACAATTTCAGCAACAATGTCCTGTACACTTTTGGGCGCAATTTCAATCGCTACTTGCGAAAATCCTGGACAGTATTCTATACACATTCCTGCATAGGGGGAGGACTTTGGCTCTTGCAATAACGGTGTACACCTGTTTTTTGTTGCGGGTGATCAGGGTAGCTGAGTTATTAAAGGCACACACCCGTATCCTGTTCGTAGGATGCCAAAAGCTTTATGGTGACTGGGGTGTTGTAATGGTGTAGCAGGGTCTGGTGGTATTAACCCTGTGGGGTAAGGTATTATTAACCCCTGATTTGTTGTGACGCCAGGATGTGGTTGTTTTCTGTATATGGCTCTGCCGACAACTAACCCAAAAACGGCAGGCAATAAAGGAATGTCCACAGCAGTAATTGGGAAAATAACTGGAACTTTTACTTAAACTTCTTATAGAACAGTCTTTACAGTTATGCAGTTTCTCTAGAGGCAACCGGGATGCAGGATACCTCACAGGCTTGCTGGGACTTGTAGTATTGAGATTTATGCAGGCCACTGTGCTACTAATTGTATACTTGAGTTGAGTAGTAGTCACAAGTATTGTAGATAGCGCTTGATAACTCACGTTTTGAAGTGGCTGCAGGTTCCTTAGGCTTTGGCCTAGATGAGATGAATTTAGTAGTATATGTTGAGATTGTGCTTCTTTAGCGGGGCTGGACTAAAGTCCATTGGTTGCAAAGCCTGTAGGTCCTGTACCCAGGGAACTCTGGGTACATCACATGACGGTAGATCACATGACCCAGGAAGGTCCTATACATTTTATGAATTTGTACAACCTTTATACATACTGAACAATATGCACAATACATTTACAATGCATTTATAGGAAGCAGTAACTGATGAGCAAGGGGGAGCCCTGCAGGAGAGCCCTATGGACTGCAGGGACTCTTCCTGCGGGGACTTAGGAAGGGTACAGGACCATGTCCCGTACCGGGACACCACATTGTTATATATGCTCATTATGTTTCCTCCTGGTGACGGATTATCACACATACTCAGTAACCCTGTCTCAGTCACAAATGTTTAGTAGCTCAGTACTGAATACACATGCTTAGGAGCTTATTCTCAGAATCACATGCTCAGTAGCTCAGTCCTGGTCACACATGCTCAGTAGCTTAGTCTAGTTACACATGCTTAGTAGCTTAGTCTAGTTACACATGCTTAGTAGCTTAGTCTAGTTACACATGCTCAGTAGCTCAGTCTAGGTACACATGCTTAGTAGCTCAGTCTAGGTACACATGCTTAGTAGCTCAGTCTAGTTACACATGCTCACTAGCTCAGACTAGTTACACATGCTCACTAGCTCAGTCTAGGTACACATGCTCAGTAGCTCAGTTTATTTACACATGCTCAGTAGCTCAGTCTAGGTACACATGCTCAGTAGCTCAGTCTAGGTACACATGCTCAGTAGCTCAGTCTAGGTACACATGCTCAGTAGCTCAGTCTGGGTACACATGCTCAGTAGCTCAGTCTGGGTACACATGCTCAGTAGCTCAGTCTAGGTACACATACTATGTAGCTCAGTCTAATTACAGATGCTCAGTAGCTCAGTCTGGGTACACATGCTCAGTAGCTCAGTCTAGGTACACATGCTCAGTAGCTCAGTCTAGGTACACATGCTCGGTAGCTCAGTCTGGGTACACATGCTCGGTAGCTCAGTCTGGGTACACATGCTCGGTAGCTCAGTCTGGGTACACATGCTCGGTAGCTCAGTCTGGGTACACATGCTCGGTAGCTCAGTCTGGGTACACATGCTCGGTAGCTCAGTCTGGGTACACATGCTCGGTAGCTCAGTCTGGGTACACATGCTCGGTAGCTCAGTCTGGGTACACATGCTCGGTAGCTCAGTCTGGGTACACATGCTCGGTAGCTCAGTCTGGGTACACATGCTCGGTAGCTCAGTCTGGGTACACATGCTCGGTAGCTCAGTCTGGGTACACATGCTCGGTAGCTCAGTCTGGGTACACATGCTCGATAGCTCAGTCTGGGTACACATGCTCGATAGCTCAGTCTGGGTACACATGCTCGGTAGCTCAGTCTGGGTACACATGCTCGGTAGCTCAGTCTGGGTACACATGCTCGGTAGCTCAGTCTGGGTACACATGCTCGGTAGCTCAGTCTAGGTACACATGCTCAGTAGCTCAGTCTAGGTACACATGCTCAGTAGCTCAGTCTAGGTACACATGCTCAGTAGCTCAGTCTAGGTACACATACTATGTAGCTCAGTCTAATTACAGATGCTCAGTAGCTCAGTCTGGGTACACATGCTCAGTAGCTCAGTCTAGGTACACATGCTCAGTAGCTCAGTCTGGGTACACATGCTCAGTAGCTCAGTCTAGGTACACATGCTCGGTAGCTCAGTCTGGGTACACATGCTCGGTAGCTCAGTCTAGTTACACATTCTCAGTAGATCAGTCTGGGTACACATGCTCAGTAGCTCAGTCTGGGTACACATGCTTGGTAGCTCAGTTTCTGTTACACATGCTTGGTAGCTCAGTCTAGGTACACATTCTCAGTAGATCAGTCTAATTACACATGCTCGGTAGCTCAGTTTCTGTTACACATGCTAAATAGCTCAGTCTCGGTCACACATTCTCAATGGCTCAGTCTAGGTCGCACTTGCTCAGTCCTGGTTACATTTGCTTAGGTGCTCAGTTCCAGTCACACATGCTCAATTACTGAATCTTCATCACTCATGTTCATTAGTGCAGTCCCTTTACACTTGCTCAGTAGCTTAGTCCTGGTTACACATGCTCAGTAGCTCAGTCCTGGTCACACATGCCCAGTATCTTAGTCTTGGTTACAATTGCATAGTCGCTCAGTCCCAGTCACACATGCTCTGTAGTTCAGTCCTGTTAGCACATGCTCAGTAACTAAGGGGGGCTTTATCTAGACATTTATAAAGCTTTGTAAGCAGCTTTCATTTCTGTTTGTTGCACAATGGGTCCGTGCGACTTTTTGAGCGACAACTGCTGTAGAAACGTTTCCATGATTTTTACCAATTTAGAGCACTTTGTGCAGTGGTCACTAAGTGCGACTTTTTGCTGAATGTCGCTAAATTGTTCCCAGAAATAGACGGTTTCACAGGTCAATTCAGCCCTGCCCTACATTTTCTGTGTGACTTTTGTGTCAGGATATATACAACTTCTCACACAAAAGTCTCACGTCCGCACAAAATCTGCAACTTTTTTAGAAGTTGCATAAGCAAAATGAATTAAAGTCTGTGCACTGTTTGATAAATTTAGTGCAAGTCTGCAACTATTTCTGCAACTTTTGTGCTCTAAAACATTTGAGAATTCACACCACTCTTTGTAAATGCCCCTCTAAGTCCATATATATATATACATATATATATAGTGTGTGTGTATATATGTCTTAATGTATACAGGCAGCAGATAGATTCCTGTAATTGTACAGATAATAGAAATCTCTTAACTAGGGGTTTCTGCTATTTCTCATCAGCACTGGACACAATAGGTGAAGATTTTAAAAGGGAATCCAAAGCACAGCAGAGGGCGCTATGACAAGAATGGAACAACATTAGATACAAACTGGAGTCTTTTTTCTGTTTAGTGTGATCTAACAGAGTAATGTAATATTAAATCATGGGGCAACTTTTTAAGTATCCAATATAATAAATTGCTTTATATTTGTTATTTCCTGAACTTTACACGGCACGGCAGCAGTTTTCTGAGCTCTGTGCCACATCCCAAGCCCGGACAATACTCGCTGACATTTCTGTGATGCCCAAACAAATGTCAACGGCCCGAAGCTTTCAACAAGAGAAAAAAAATACCAAAGACAGGTGCAACCATGCATTACTTCCCTCTTATCTCTGGCCAGGACACTACCTACATTTCAGGGCCGGGGGTGTATGCAACAAACGAAACCATCTGCCACCCCCAACAAACAAGCCGGTGACCCACTGTTCTGCACAATGAGCACTCCTGAAGATTCAGCCCATGGACAAAGTTCATGCTGGGCTCCATTTAAAGAGGTTACAGTCAACTTGAGATCCTTCCAAAGATCCTGTCAACATCCATTTTGGCATGTGGTCCCGCATGCCCACCATGCCGAGATCAAAGAAACATTTAATTTGTGTTTAATCACTCCTGGAGCACGCCAGCAACTCTTGCAGCTTAGAAGCGGAACGCCGGCCTTTAAGGAGGCTTTGCCTTTCAGATGCTAAATACAGTGTAATGCTTCCTATTAAGAAAGTTTAATAAGAGCCCTTTTCTTAAAAGGAACAGGAAGCGTTTTCCCCATCACTTGTCATTAAGTGTCCCCCTTAGTAAATGCAAAAATGAAAAGAAAAAAAAAACAACCTTCAATAACATGAAATCTTAATTCCTTTTGATACGCGTTTGGAGTTGACTCCTTAAACAACATGGAAGTATGTGGAAAAGTGAGGAGGACATCTGTCCCTTCAGCAGATGTTCACAATAAACGTGCCCGATCAGTTCGGTGTCCCTTTGTCTAGTGTTTATGTGTTTGACATGTGGTTGAAGGACAGATGCCAGCGGAGACTCTTCTCTGTTTAGGTCAAATAACTTTATTCAAGGTATTGGGACACGCAGAACAAATAGTCATTATGGGGAAACAATACAAAGTCACTCACCCAATTACTGTGTATTAGGAGCCGGAGATAATCACAGGAGAGAGGGACGGCCAGGGCATTGTCTTCTACAGAAGGGCCAGGAGTCATAAACTCACCAGGCTGGGTTGTCCTCTTAAAACTAATGTTTTTTTGTTTTTTTTTAATCAGTTAAATTTTATTGAACATTTTACATCAATTAATACAAACACAAAAATGTATGCAGTTTTATTTTTTTTTTATTTTTAGAAAGGGCGTTGAGTCACAGTGTGGCTGCTAAAATATACAGGATTGTAACATGTTTTGCCTTTAAAGGGGTACTCCGGTCCTAATACATCTTATCCCCTATCCAAAGGATGGGTCATTAGATGTATGATCGTGGGGGCTCCCGCCGCTGGGGACCCCCACAATCTGTCATTCCGCACCCACCTTTGTGAGCACTCCGTGGCGCTGGAGGCTCTGAGTATGAAGTGTGACGACTACAGGGATGGAGTATCATGATGTCACGACTCCACCCCCTCAATGCAAGTCTATGGGAGGGGGTGTGACGGCCGTCACACCCCCTTCCATAGACTTGCATTGAGGGGGCGGAGTCGTGACGTCTTGATACTCCATCCCCGTGGTCGGCACGCTTCATACTCAGAGCCTCCAATATATTTTGAATACCTATGAATCTTCCTTTTCCCTATCTTATACGAAGGGGATGACCTTATGCCTATCTCCATCTTATATGAAGGATAGCCTTATGCCTATCCATAGATATAGATAGATAGATAGATGTTGGATAGATAATAGATGAAAACATATGTGATACATAAGCTATTTATAGGATGTATAAATATTACATTATTATATATGTTTTTGTTGTTACTCGCTCTACAACTTCTTTGCAGCTTTTTTCACATCAACATAAACTAGCAGCACAGCAATGCCACAATTGTACCATGACACCACCTGATGTGGCCATGTAGACCCAGTAGAAGATGTTTCTTGCTCTTGTATTCTTTACCTGTAAACATTCTGTTTGTGTTGGTCGTTGCTCTGAGTAGTCAGACATTATTGTTTTTACGTACTGACGGCACTATGATAAAGCAGCGCTCCTGCATACCTGTCATTTATGTCAGCACTGGTTAACAATCCAATCTATAAAATGTGGAAAGTGTAAAAACTTCACCAGTCCCCTCTCGAGAGACCCCTGTTAGGTAGAGATTTCAATGAGGAGGGGTTGTTCTAAGGTCATTTCAGTTAATTTTATTTTCCAATATTAGAAGATAATTTGCCTTTCCATTGCCAGGAAGAGGGCGAGAGGGATGAAGGGTATATGAGCTGGAGTAGATCACCTACATACACATGTAGTGGCTTAAGAGGTTGACAGGTGACAGCTAGGACCAACATTGATCAGAAGACCAGAGGTCAGTTGTGCTTGGGTAAGTGAAGGGGATGCGCACATGCTCGACCAACACTTCATTCATTGTCAATGGGGCTTCTGTACATTGCCAAGCACAGTGGTCATATGTCCCATAGACGGCCAAAAGAACTGTAGCCGAGCATGCAGCCCCATTTACATGGGGACTATTGAACTCCTTTCTTGTGATTTGATGAAAGCCTATCTTACCAATAAGATGGGTGATAACTATCTGATCTGTGGGTCCACTTGGACCTCCCCCACTACTGATTGAGAACAGGGATCCTATGTCCCTACGTACGGATAAAGCATCTGTCGAGCAGCTGTATTTGTAGGTTGCTTAATTCTTATTAACATTAATGGGGGATCCATTTACAGTGTAGCACCCTGAACTTGCAGTACTATGCTGTGTACACAGTTCCCATCCTGTAGGTATGCCATGAATACCTTTTTAAGATCCTTTTAAATGGGCTGATGATGTGGGGGGTGGAGTGAAGTGTGAACCATCGTTTGTTCTAACCCCTCCCAGTGAAAGAAAATGAACACTGATTTGACTCCCCCTTAGTGCTCATCTTGGGCTGTACATGTGCTTAGTCCTTTAGTCCTTGCATTATGAGGTGTAACATAAGGTCCCTTCCTCTTAGGCCCCATTCACATCATGTTTTAGTACTGCGTTCCTAGTATACATCGAAATAGCTTCCGAAATCTAGGCCAGTGTATGCTGCCGCCCTTTCATTCTATTTAATGAACCAAAATTCTGGAGCGCTACGGTATATGTCAACATACTTCTTGGAGCTATTCCAACATATATTGTGACCATAACCCTGAAATGTGTTGTGCATTGGCCCATACATGCACTGTGATCATACGGCCACCTACTTTTTGTCACAGAGCAGGGCTTCATATATATCCGATTTTTTTTTTATGCCTCTTTTATTGCTGTATATTGGGTTGTCATTTTGTGTTGTTTCTCATTGACCTGGTGTTTTGGGAGGATGGCTCTGCACATGTCACTTGCCTATTGATGTCTTTCTTTAAGTGGTGTAAAACTGCGGCGCTCTCATATGGTTGTGCTGTTTGCCGTGTACACGGCTCTTCACAACTTATTTTTTAAATTATTAATATTGATTTCTCTCTTTAGATTGCTGTCAACTTTGTAAATGAGAATGGACAGCACTGTACAAACACACAGCACATAAAACAAGAGATAGGGCACCCGGGTGGCGGAAGATGGACAGGAAAACAGCATTGATATACAAAGCGCAGAATCTCACTGCATATGGTTTCTCCATATAGTAAGGTTTTTCTGTGGAGATATTTGCTATTTATTTTCTCCTGGGCAACTCATTTTTTTTTTTTTTTTTTTTAAATCTGTTCTAATTTTTTAAAATATTTTACTTTACAGTAGAGCCTTAATAAAAATCCCCTAATGCTTTGTGTCTACAGCAAAGTTAATCGCGGCATCTAAAATGGTAAAATAATGTTGCCGGTGAGGACAGGGAGCTGATTTTGACCACAGTGACAAAGAACGGGTGGAGGTCTCCTACCTCCCTCCTCTCCGTCTGATCGGGCCTCCTTTACTGTAGGCAGCCTCAACAGCCTGTAGTAATAGAGCGCAGATAGCACCGATCAATACTGTGTTATGTTACAGCATTGTTCAGTGTATGCAATCTAAGGATTACAGGTAATTGTCTCCTATAGGAACTAAACAATAGTGAACAAAAGGTTAAAAAAAATAATAAATCAATTTAAGCCCATCCCCTAGTAAAAGCTTGGATCACCCCACTTTTCCCATTTTTTTAAATAAAATATTGTAAGCGAAAATAATCATATATGGGATCGCCGCATGCGGAAATGTCCGAACTATTAAAATATAATGTTAATAAATCCACACGGTCAATGGCATAAATGTAAAAAAAAGTCCAGAATTGCTGATTTTTGGTTACTTAATATACCAGAAAAAAAATTATTAAAAAAGGGATGAAAAAGTCCCATCAAAGAAAAAAAAATGGTGCCGATAAAATATACACAGCACAAAAAAATGACCCTCATGAAGCCCCCTATATGGAAAAAGAGGACAATTTTAATTATACTAATTTTCATACGAAAAGTTATAATTGGTTAAAGTAGTAAAATAAAACAAATCAGATACTAATTGGGTATCATTTTAAATGTAGGGACCTAAAAAATATAGCTAATGTGTCATTTAAAAAAAAAAAGTGCACTGCATAGAAACGGAAGCCCCCAAATTTAGCAAAATGGCACGGGTGTTTAGTTTTTTCAATTTTGATCCACAAATAATTTTGTTCTGGCTTCACTGTAAATTTTGTGGCGACCTGAATCATGTCATTACAAAGTACAATTGGTGGCACAAATAACAAGCCTCATATGGGTCTGTAGGTGGAAAATTGAAAGCGGTTGTGTCTATGAGAAAACAAGACGTAAAAAACTAAAGAAAGAAAAGACCTGATGTCCATAAATGGGCACTGTCATTAGGAAAAACTATTGACATATCCTAGCTACATGTAAAAAGTTCGGGTCGGCAGAGGAATGAGTGTTCAGACCTCCACCGATCAGGAGAATGGGGCAGATCTGTGTCACATGATCAAGATAAAGTCACCATGTAAGTCTATGAGAGTGCCTTGATCAGGTGACACAGGGTGGGGGGAGGGGGTGGCATTCAAATGCACATGCGGCAGCGCGGTCATCTTCCATTTTGTTCTGCTGATCGGTGGAGGTCTAAACACTCAGACCCCCGCTGATCAAAATGTTTGTATTGTCTCTAGAACAAGTCAAAAGTTTTTTCTGATGCCAGAATTTTGTCACTGATCTTCTCAGATTATTAAGTAAGAGTCTGCGCTGTATTTTCTCCTATCTTACTGAGGCTGCGTTGTCCACTTTGGGCCGTAACAGGAGTAAGAAGTGGCATTGGCTTTTTGGTGGCAAATGCCATGTTAAAAGTAGAATTATTTTCTCCCCGATCCCTATGGGGGTGTAACCTATAAGTGATGTATATGAGATATACCATTCCAGTCGTAGCTGTGGCATGGGCTATGTTATTGGTAGTGTCAGCAGGGCCTCAGGCTGGCATGTTTCCCTGTGCAATACGACAGGCGGTGAGACGCGCGAGGTGTCAGACGCCATCACCCACTAGTTCCTCTGGATGGAAGCGTCTGCTCTTGACCTCCCATTATTAAATGTGTAAGTAAAATAATCTGTATGAAGAGGCAGAGACTGACCGAGCCGGGGACTGAGGGACACGCTCCCTTTATGTTATGTTCCAGTCCCTACTGCTGAAGGGAAATTACACCGCCGCTTTAGACATCAATGTTCAGTACTTTTATTGTGTGGAAGATTGCAATGACTTATTTATTTATTTTTTACATCTTTGTCATCCTCAATAACACGTCTCCAGATCTATGTGTCCAACACTTTTTCTGATCTCTTACTTAATTCTATTTTTATTTACTTGTATGTCAAAAATATAGTAGTAATATTGTTTTACCTAGGCGGCAGTATAATAGTAGGTATATTCTTGTACCTAGGATGCCGTATTATAGTAGTTATATTATTGAACATAAGAGGCATTATTATATCAGTTATTTTCTTGTATATAGGAGCAGTATTATAGTAGTTATATTCTTGTATATAGGAGACAGTATTATAGTAGTTATATTCTTGTATATAGGAGACAGTATTATAGTAGTTATATTCTTGTATATAGGAGGCAGTATTATAGTAGTTATATTCTTGTATATAGGAGGCAGTATTATAGTAGTTATATTCTTGTACATAGGAGGCAATATTATAGTAGTTATATTCTTGTATATAGGAGACAGTATTATAGTAGTTATATTCTTGTATATAGAAGCAGTATTATAGTAGTTATATTCTTGTATATAGGAGCAGTATTATAGTAGTTATATTCTTGTATATAGGGGCAGTATTATAGTAGTTATATTCTTTTACATAGGAGGCAGTATTATAGTAGTTATATTCTTGTACATAGGGGGCAATATTATAGTAGTTATATTCTTGTACATAGGAGCAGTATTATAGTAGTTATATTCTTGTACATAGGAGGCAGTATTATAGTAGTTATATTCTTTTACATAGTGGGATATATTATAGTAGTTGTATTTCTAGTCATAGAGAGGCAGTATTATAGTACTTATATTTATATTATTCATACTCTTCTTTACACGATTCATCATTTTACTGCATTATTATATTTAGGAATCAATGGTATAGAAGTTTTGTTTATATGCTCTTACTTAGTTTGTTAGGGCAAGAACTGGAAGAAATGGATTTTGAACAACAGGAGCGGCTACTTTGTCAGATGTGCGATCAGAGTAATTGTTCTGTCCCATCCCCCTCCTGAGTATTCAGATTATTAAATGTTTTCTCTGTCCAGAGACATGATGAATTTAGAATATAAAGAAAGCTATTTATTCCTAATGATAGCCGGACCATTGACATTATGTTAATGGGATTGCTCTTTAATTGTACCGACCTAGTAGGATTTTAATGCTGTAGAATGTGGTGACAAAGACATCCATCCGGAATGAATTCAGCTATAAAAGCGTTTGCATGTTCCTTCTCAGTGTGACATTCAGGGGACAGCTGTACAGATATATCCCCAGTTACACCGCTAATTTAGTCTCATTTCTTTTGGGTGTGAATTCTTTTCTTCTGTCTAACAAAAAACTGAACCCACTGACAGGAATTTTTTAGCACCCGACTTCTTTTCTTTCGCTGTTATTTAGCATGATTGAGTTTTGTGCTCAGTTAAAAATCTTGTTAAAGGAGGCGGTGATGAGCGATGCCCGGTCCAAACACAGAAAAAGCCACATATTGGAGTTATTTCATGTACAATCCATAAATCTTCTTGCTTTTAATTCAACAGTATGAAATGCACGTTTCAAAATCTGAATGATGCAGCTGTATACACCTTATAGCGGTAGGAAATCTCTGTACTATTGTACTGTATAAGAATACCCGCAGATTATTCACAGTAGAAAAACTGGCATTTGATATACTCTTCTATGCTAAGAAGGGAAGCTTTTAGTTGTATTTATATAAAGGAGAACTTAAATGGTTTTGCTAAAATTCATCCCCTGCTGAAGGCAGGAAAAAAAACACACACAAAAAAAATATACTTACCGATCCCCGGTCCCCTCAGCTCCGTCCAGTTCCAGTTCCAGTTCCCTTATCTTTTGTCTCATGCTACTCAGACAAGTGTATGGTCCAGGACATCATCCAATCACTGACCACAGAAGTGTCCCGTATGAGTGATTGGTTGAGCATACAGGTCCTTCCTTCTTTTCTGGGAAGCAGGGAGAAGTCAGAAGATTTGGAGGACTGAACAGAGCCAACTGGAAGCTGCAGGGAACCAGGGCTAGGTAAGTATAGGTTTTAATTGGTTCCCACCCCCCAGCAGGACATTAATTTTAGCAAATTGCTGGCTAGCCCTTTTTTCTCTCTTTTTTTTTTTTTTTTTAAGCATATTTTTATTGGTTTTCAATCAACTGAATAACAGACATATAAACAGTTCCGGTAGACCCTCCACTCCCCACATAGTCATGCCATGGAACAGCTATACAAGAACTGAAACACATATGTACTGGCTAGCCCTTTTAAAGAGGTTTTCTGGGGGGGGCAGGGCATTATCGGATTATCGGCAAGGTAATTGCCGATACCGATAACGTCCAAAATCGTGAATATCGTCCGATAATATCAGCCAAACTGATAATCGGTCGATCCCTAATAAAAAGTAATTAAATACAAACTCCTGTGTCCAGGATGTGGTCTCACCAGCTTTCTTCTTGCCTATATTGACTTGATGTATGGGTCTTTCCCTATATATATATATTATATATATATATATGTATAAAGGTAGGAGATGGAAGCTGATTAGACCAGGAGCACAAGTAGCGACTGCATCTGAGCCCTGATAACGGGGGGGGGGGGGGGGGGGGGGGGGCCTAAGCTCCTCTTCTACATACAGTAACACCAATTTTATAAATGGCACATAGTAGACATGTGGCCCTGTTATAGATTTTGCATTGTGCTTCTGGGAGCTGCAAGTTACACCTCAGGGACAATGCCTCTTGGACACTTCCCTGATGCTGATTCTTGTTCAATTGGCCATAAACACCTCTAAATAATAATGTTTCAGATAATTTTATGCCACCATAATATTGTGATCACACATGACATGCAGTTGAATTCCCCATTAGGTCCTATTAAATTTGCATGTGGTTTTAATGTGGGTGGCTCCTGCTGGCATTTCAGAACTTACCCCCACTGTGTGCTCTCCCAGTCCCAACCATTGCCACCATGTTTCTTACTCTGCTGCAGTTCCTCCTCTGGCCTCTATGGCGCACGTGTGCAAGCTCTTATGAACTTAAAGAACCAGTATGCATTTACATATTCCTTCCGCTACCCATCAAAGCTCACTCACATCTATGTAAGGCAGTTTCTCCCACTCCTATTGGACTCCACATTGCTCGTTCCTAGCAAAGGTTTTTTTTCTGATTCCGTTATTCTTTGTATCCTGACCTGTGCCTTTTTCTCGGACTCTGCCTGACCTTTTCTGTACTTCCTCTCCCATTGCTGACCCACATTGCTGCCTTTATTATCTACCTGTTGTAGACTACACCTCAGCCTCATCCCTGCTGCTGTCCTGTTTTTCCAGTATATATGACTCATCTCTTGCTTGCTTCCCCGATGCGTCACATCGGTCCCTTCTGGGCCAGCCAACATCACTCTGGGACCACACTTTGGGTGCATCCTGGTACCTCCTGACAGCAAAGCCCAGCCTCCACAGATAAAGATAAAGAGTGAAAACCCAGGAGGTAGTCCTCTGCTCTGGAGCATGACCCAAGCCAAACCAGCTGGTGGCAAAGGTGGACCACAACCATTGCCCGTTACAGTGGAATCATGATTTCTCTGGATATCGCAATACAGTTTTCATTCCATGCTTTATTAAATTCCATTTTTTTTTATATTTATGTAGTGCAATCCGGTACAAGATTGCATTGCGACACATTGCATGTGATAAGGCTGAATGAAGTCCTCCGTTTTGCGTCCAAGTGTTGGTAGTTCTCTCCCACATGTGTTTACTTGCAGATAATTGACAGGCAGTTATCCGATAGATAGGTTGCAGCATATTACGACCATTGAAAGGCAATTAAACTGTCTTCTCCATTGTGGCACCACTATCCTCCCTTAACCTCTGAGTTGATTTTCAGTGGCTCAAAATTAACTTAAAAGTCTTGTTTGCTGACAGCTTAAAGCTTAATCGACTGGAAACCAAATAGTGTGTTTGAGATTCAGCACCGAGACTATTGATAAAGCCATGTGCAAATTGTACACTTCCAAAGACAGTGATAGGGCAGCCGCTCTCTAGATTGGTCTGCAGCGTAGCGGGGGCACTCAGTCAGAATTGCCTTGTCAAGTCTTTTATCCCACCAGGCTGGCCTCAGACTATCCCTTCGCATTACCAGCATGGATCTAGTATTGAGCTGCTCAAGACCCGTGCAAGTGTTGCTTGCAGTTTCCCTTGGTACAGGCTTGTAGATGGGAATATATTAAATATATTGAGCGTCATCCACTGGTTAAAAGCCATGTGACTTACAATGACATTAAAGAGTGTTTAACCCTGAGATCAAAAAGTTGTTGAATCAGCTTCAATTTATGCTTTCCATGTGGGTATATTAGTTAAGATGTGTCTTTTACTGTTCTGACACTCGTAAGACCTCATGCACTTGGCTGCTGATTTGTGTAGCATGACATCCATAGACATCCATGGGCCCAGACTGTACCTCTTCATACCTTGATGGTGGGGGGTGGGCATCACATACTAAGGTATTATCTAACTAATGCATTATATGGTAGCATATAGAATACCTCATAGTCTACAAAACGGACCGATGGGGATACCATGTCTCACTTTTACTATGGTATGAGGCCTAATTGATACTGGATAAAAATCTCCAACAATGGCCATAAAGATTTTTATGCAAATATTTCCATTTTTTTTTTCCTCATCAGTAACCTATATTCAGATTTTTTTTTTTTCCCACAGTTTAAGGTTTAATACTTTAACTTAAAAAGTATTATTTAATGCTTTTACACAATCCATTCAGTCCATTTATAATTGTTTAGGGTGACATTACCCAATATTTAAAAAAAATGCTTATATTTTAGGTGACTTGTTATACTCCTATATTGCAGTGTCCCAATGTCAATAGAGAAGTAAGAGGTGGGGTGGCACTCACCAACTTACAGTGTAATCAAGCTTCACTTGGTTACTCAACAACAGCGGACATGACAAACCACTGTGTGAATCAGAACAGAGCAATGGCTTTTTCACACACTAGCACATAAAACAGTCGTTGCTCTGTTGTCTTTAATGCACATCCTGTCTGCTTTTGTTCAGTACCCATTAAAGGGGCACTCTGGTGGAAAACCTTTTTTTTTTTACAGATTTTTAAATTACTTTGATTTAACAATCTTAATCCTTCCAGTACTTATTAGCTGCTGAATACTACATAGGAAATTATTTTCTTTTTGGAACACAGTGCTCTCTGCTGACATCATGACCACAGTGCTCTCTGCTGACATCTCTGTCCATTTTAGGAATTGTCCAGAGCAGCATATGTTTGCTATGGGGATTTTCTCTTACTCTGTCCATTTTAAGAACTGTCCAGAGGTGTCAGCAGAGAGCTCTGTGTTCCAAAAAGAAAATAATTTCCTCTGTAGTATTCAGCAGCTAATATGTACTGGAAGGATTAAGATTTTTTAATAGTAGTAATTTGCAAATCTGTTTAACTTTCTGGCACCAGTTGATAAAAAAAAAAAAGTTTTCCACCGGAGTACCCCTTTAAAATGGACAGAGATGTCAGCAGAGAGCACTGTGCTTGTGATTCAGAAGAGAGCTCTGTGTTCCAAAAGGAAAAGAATTTCTTCTGTAGTATTCAGCAGCTAATAAGTACTGGAAGGATTAAGATTGTTTACTAGAAGCAATTAACAAATCTGTTTAACTTTCCGGCACCAGTTGATTAAAAAAAAAAAAAAAAAAAAAATAGTTTTCCTCTGGAGTACCCCTTTAAAGCTTGATTGCACTGCGAGTCGGTGAGTGCTGCCTCTTTATTCTCTATTGATGTTTGGATATCTGGGCTCATTAGTTTGGACTGAGCACCTTCAGGATCAGGCGAGCTACCACGTGACTGTATCCAGTAGTCCAGTGGTGCTGGGAGTTGCTGTATATAGGAAAACGAACAGTAACCTGCTGGTTACTACTTGGATAATATATAGCAATGTGCTATCATTTTAGCAACCTCCTGTAATAGGCGGACAAACATGACTGGCCAGGAGGCCTTCACAACACCTGACAACTGGACAGCTTGCATTTTGGGAGACCAATTGAAAGCTGGAAGGGATAGGTTTGCGATGTCTTACCACATAGGTACTGTGATTGCTATAGACCAAGGCATCAAGAGAGTTAAAGGGGTATTCCGGTTTTATACATCTTATTCCCTATCCAAAGGATAGGGGATAAGATGTATGATCACAGGGGTCCCCCCGCTGGGGACCCCAGCAATCTCTGTGCAGCCTCTGAGAAGGGAACGTCATGGCCACACCTCCTCCATTCATGTCTATTGGAGGGGCGTGGCTGTGATGTCATGTCCCCGTCTTAGAGGCAGTGCCTGGCACAGAATGCCGGAGGCTGCACCAAGATTGAGGGGGACCCCTGCAATCCTACATCTTATCCCCTATCCTTTGGATAGGGGATAAGATGTATAAAGCCGGAATACCCCTTTAAATATCCAGTATCTGAGTTATCTCCAATCCTGGCCACTGATGGTGATTGTCAGCTGCAGATAACAGCCAACTCCACTTCATCCTCCCTGACCCGAATTTTGACTTAAATGTACATGAAATGTCAGGAAGGGGTTAATGCAATAAAAAAAAAAAAAACAACAACAACAACAACAAAAAATCTTAATAATCCTTATCATCAAGCAGTGCATCTGGAGCTGCAATCTATGGGCCCCCCTGGAGCAGCCCTTTAAGCCATTTTTTTGCATGTTAAGCAGATGACTTATGCAGGTTAGGGACCCTCATGGTGATGTTTTTATCCGGACATTTTCTTCTTAGGCTTCCCAGGGAAGGGTTAGTCTTTTGCACATTAAAAGAGATCTGCCGTAAAATGACAGGTGAAATATTGATCACAGCAAATGTTCTTTGGGAATACTTCAGGAGAGATTTTTTTAAATATTAAAGAACTCAGCGTTTTGATCTGTCATGCATGGCACTGGGCAATCTTAGGTGGTAGACACCTCAAAGCATGTACAGTCTCCCAGGTCCCGGCGCAGGCTTCATGTTGATGCATTTTCTCATCAAAAATGATTTTCCATCTTTTTTTTGTTGTTGCTGCGTGAACAGTATTATTTATTATTTTATTAGTTTCCATTTATTATTTTCTTTATGTATGTGGTTTTGTTTAGAGTCTTAAAAGGATTGTAAATTTTTTTTTATATAAATTAATAAAAATTGTAAAGAAATAATCATAAAAAAAAATGTTCTTTGAACTATTGCAGCTGAATACAACTTTAATTTTACTATGCAATTTTTGTTATTTTCATTTATTTATTTTTTTCTTTATTTTATTTTGTTCCCCCCCCCCCCCTCGCACCGTCCGTTTTATGATTTGGTACGCTGCTCAGGATTATATTAGCCGGATATTTTCTGTAATATTTTATAGATACATACTTGCATCATCAGAGTAAATAGGCAGGATCCTTAGCTATTTTATTGACTCCCCATAAACTCAGGCCATCTAATTTTATTTGCTTGCCTATTGATTTCCTGTAATAAACTAGACGGAGTGCAAGTCTGAAAAAAATATAAAATAAAACAAAAATGCTATATCCTGAAAAAAAAGAATTTTTCCTGCTGCAAACCATAAAATGTGAAATCTAGGAACGCTAAAACCAAACTGGTGATTTATCCTATTACAAATTATATAGAGTGAGTCCGGAAAATACAATTCTTTTTTATTTACTGTAAAAAAAAATAATAATAATAAAAAACTATCCCACTTGACCACATGGCTCTTTTTTTTTCAATTTGACACTTTCCTCCTATACATCGATATCCTGTCAAAGTGGGATGCCGGCGTATACGGACACATACAGGCGCAGACCCCATTGACTTCAATGCCTCAGACGTATTCAGCTAGAGACTACATTCTGGGTCCAAACACATATGTCCTTTACAGGGGTACTCCCATGGAAATTTTTTTTTTTTTTTTTCTTAATCGACTGGTGCCAGAAAGTTAAACAGATTTGTAAATCACTTCTATTAAAAAAATGTAATCCTTCCAGTACTTTTTAGGGGCTGTATACTAAAGAGAAATCCAAAAAAGAAATGCATTTCCTCTGATGTCATGACCACAGTGCTCTCTGCTGACATATCTGTCCATTTTAGGAATTGTCCAGAGCAGGGGAAAATCCCCATAGCAAATATATGCTGCTCTGGACAGTTCCTAAAATGGACAGCAGAGGTCAGCAGAGAGCAATGTGGTCATGACATCGGAGGAAATGCATTTCTTTTTTGGATTTCTCTTTAGTATACAGCCCCTAAAAAGTACTGGAAGGATTAAGATTTTTTTTTATAGAAGTGATTTACAAATCTGTTTAACTTTCTGGCACCAGTTGATTTAAAAAAAAAAAAGTTTTCCACGGGAGTACCCCTTTAAATCATCTGAATGTAGTCACTAGCGGACTGAAAGTCAATGGGGCCCATGCCTGTCCATTCACATATACCTTAGCAACACATTTAGACAGTAATGTCAACTTATTTGAGGGACGTGTTGCAAATTTGGGATGTGACCTCAGCCTAATATATGTAGTGTCTTGTGTTTATGACTGAAAAATATTTTTATTAGTGGGTATTGCTTATTAAAATGTTTCATTCTTATTTATTTCGTTTTTTACTGACCTTTATGTCAGATTGCTCCAACAGGGTTAAAGGGGTAGGCTTTATCTTTAAAGAATCACTCTGGAATTTTTTTTTTTTACTTTTGTCTTGTGCTTACCTGTTTTAGTTGTGCTTCATGTTGGATGTAAATAGATCTTACTTATGCTGCCTACATTTCCCATGAATCCTCTGGCTTTAGGTGTGGAGTTTGATCATTGCACCTGGTCATCTAATTAGGATGACCTCATTAGACTAGTAAGAGGTGGAAGGCCAGTTCACACTATGTGCAGTTTTAATGCATTTTCTTTTCCAAAGTGCCTTTTTATAAAGAAAGTGTGTCATGAAGCCAAAATGATTCGACCTATAATCACTATTGATCAATTGAGTTGTTTTTTAAAGATCTGAAATCTTTCAGCAGTTTTTGATGTCACATTGCAAAATCACCATAAGATTTGTGCCGCAAATGTGACAAAAACATAACCAATACAGCAGAAAATATACTGTGTGACCAGCAGTATACAGATAGAGATGGGAGAGGAGGGGTATAACCACTATATATCCTGATCTCATAGACATAGTAGCAGCAGTATACTGATAGAGCTAGAGGGAAGGTATATAACTACTATATATCCTCATCCCATAGAGACAATAGAAGCAGTATACAGATAGAGCTAGGAGAGGAAGGGTATAACCACTTTGTATCCTGATCCCATAGAGATAACAGCAGCAGTATACAGATGGAGCTGGTTGAGGAGGGGTATAACCACTATATATCCTGATCCCTTAGAGAAAGCAGCAGTGTACAGACAGAGCTGGAGGAAAGGTGTAAAACAACTATATATCTGGTGTCTAGGAGCAGTCAGGCCTGTGTTGTTGTGGAGCCTGCAGAGTCTATGGAATAATTACCAGACGGTTCGGCACAGGGCTGCCGCTATTCCGTGGTGCTAATGAGAAGTTTGCCGGACGCCCTGATAGCCGCGTGCATAGTTATCAGGCTTATACGGTGGAGATTTTAGGAAGATTGAATGACGGTTAATGATTATTTAATGATAGATCCCTGGGAAGAGAAGCACTTAGCACTCTGCGCACACTGCCAGTATATTTCTCAAGGTTTCTAGACAGGATATTTTTCCCTCACCTTGACTTGTGAAGTCCGTTTTGGTGTGATTGGCAGAGATTTAGACGTGACTGTGGCTCCGATATGAAGAGTTTATCCAAAAATCCACAGGATAGAAGATAAATGTTAGATTGGAGGTCCGGCCACTGGGAACCCCATTAACTATGGTCCACTGTGGAATTGTTGAGGGATTGGAGTGTGGGAAAATAAAAGGTAACCCCACTGATCAGCTGCTCGATACCCTTCACTACTCGTTCAGTTCAATTCATTGTATATTGGTGGCACTAGGTATTTCAGATGAGCTCCCGTCCATTACAATGGGAGCTGAGCTACGGTTACTGGGCCCCACCACTATACATTGAGCCTCTAGACGGCATCCCACTATGACAGGATATTGATGTATAGGAGGAAAGTGTCTAATTGTGATATGTACTCAGTCTTACATAGATTTCAACCCAAGCAATTTACACACAGCCTAACAGGCTTTATGTACTACTTAATCTTTATATACTACTTTACACATAAACTCACATTAAAGGCAACATTTTATCCATTGAAACAATATAAAACAAAAAAATAAAATTAAAATAAACCTGACCTTTAAAAGTATTTATGGTTCTCAAAATAGAAGGAACCCCTAGACTTCTGTGCATCTCTAGTATACCTAGTATGGGCCTCTAGACTTACCGGTATATTCACCTCTAGTATACCTAGTATGGGCCCCTAGACTTCTATTCACCTCTAGTATACCTAGTATGGGCCCATAGACTTCTCTGCTTCTCTAGTATACCTAGTATGGGCCCCTAGACTTCTATTCACCTCTAGTATACCTAGTATGGGCCCATAGACTTCTCTGCTTCTCTAGTATACCTAGTATGGGCCTCTAGACTTACATTCACCACTAGTATAACTAGTATGGGCCCATAGACTTCTGTGTTTCTCTAGTTTACCTAGTATGGGCCTCTAGACTTATATTCACCACTAATATACCTAGTATGGGCCCATAGACTTCTGTGCTTCTCTAGTATAACTAGTATGGGCCCATAGACTTCTGTGCTTCTCTAGTATACCTAGTATGGGCCCATAGACTTCTGTGTTTCTCTAGTTTACTAGTATGGGCCTCTAGACTTATATTCACCACTAATATACCTAGTATGGGCCCATAGACTTCTGTGCTTCTCTAGTATACCTAGTATGGGCCCATAGACTTCTGTGCTTCTCTAGTATACCTAGTATGGGCCCATAGACTTCTGTGCTTCTCTAGTATACCTAGTATGGGCCCATAGACTTCTGTGTTTCTCTAGTTTACCTAGTATGGGCCTCTAGACTTATATTCACCACTAGTATAACTAGTATGGGCCCATAGACTTCTGTGTTTCTCTAGTTTACCTAGTATGGGCCTCTAGACTTATATTCACCACTAGTATACCTAGTATGGGCCCATTGACTATTGTGCTTCTCTAGTATACCTACTATGGGGCCATAGACTTCTGTGCTTCTCTAGTATACCTAGTATGGGCCTCTAGACTTATATTCACCACTAGTATACCTAGTATGGGCCCATAGACTTCTGTGCTTCTCTAGTATACCTAGTATTGGCCCCTTGACTTATATTCATCTCTAGTATACCTAGTATGGGCCCATAGACTTCTGTACTTCTCTAGTATACCTAGTATGGGCCCATAGACTTCTGTGCTTCTCTAGTATACCTAGTATGGGCCCATAGACTTCTGTGCTTCTCCAGTACACCTAGTATGGGCCCCTAGACTTCTGTGCTTCTCCAGTACACCTAGTATGGGCCCCTAGACTTCTGTGCTTCTACAGTACACCTAGTATGGGCCCCTAGAATTATGTGCTTCTCCAGTACACCTAGTATGGGCCCCTAGAATTATGTGCTTCTCCAGTACACCTAGTATGGGCCCCTAGACTTCTGTGCTTCTCCAGTACACCTAGTATGGGCCCCTAGACTTCTGTGTTTCTCCAGTACACCTAGTATGGGCCCCTAGACTTCTGTGCTTCTCCAGTACACCTAGTATGGGCCCCTAGACTTCTGTGCTTCTCCAGTACACCTAGTACGGGCCCCTAGACTTCTGTGCTTCTCTAGTATACCTAGTATGGGCCCCTAGACTTCTGTACTTCTCCAGTACACCTAGTATGGGCCCCTAGACTTCTGTGCTTCTCCAGTACACCTAGTATGGGCCCCTAGACTTCTGTGCTTCTCTAGTATACCTAGTATTGGCCCCTTGACTTATATTCATCTCTAGTATACCTAGTATGGGCCCATAGACTTCTGTGCTTCTCTAGTATACCTAGTATGGGCCCATAGACTTCTGTGCTTCTCCAGTACACCTAGTATGGGCCCCTAGACTTCTGTGCTTCTCCAGTACACCTAGTATGGGCCCCTAGAATTATGTGCTTCTCCAGTACACCTAGTATGCGCCCCTAGAATTCTGTGCTTCTCCAGTACACCTAGTATGGGCCCCTAGACTTCTGTGCTTCTCCAGTACACCTAGTATGGGCCCCTAGACTTCTGTGCTTCTCCAGTACACCTAGTATTGGCCCCTAGACTTCTGTGTTTCTCCAGTACACCTAGTATGGGCCCCTAGACTTCTGTTCTTCTCCAGTACACCTTGTATGGGCCCCTAGACTTCTGTGCTTCTCCAGTACACCTAGTATGGGCCCCTAGACTTCTGTGCTTCTCCAGTACACCTAGTATGGGCCCCTAGACTTCTGTGCTTCTCCAGTACACCTAGTATGGGCCCCTAGACTTCTGTGCTTCTCCAGTACACCTAGTATGGGCCCCTAGACTTCTGTGCTTCTCCAGTACACCTAGTATGGGCCCCTAGACTTCTGTGTTTCTCCAGTACACCTAGTATGGGCCCCTAGACTTCTGTGTTTCTCCAGTACACCTAGTATGGGCCCCTAGACTTCTGTGCTTCTCCAGTACACCTAGTATGGGCCCCTAGACTTCTTTGGGTGCTGCACCATAGATCAATACCACAGTCATGTATGAGAAGTTATTGTTGCTTTTACCATTTTTGGATCCACACAAAGCTCTTAAATATAATCAGCAGCATCAGATTTATTAATTTTATTTATTATTATTATTATTATTATTATTGTTGTTATTTTTTATTGGTGTTATTTCTGCTGTGTGTGTGTTCTGACAATTCATGTATACTGCAAATGTATAAAAAAATCTGCAAACAACTAAAGCTCCTAAAATAAAAAAATAAAACTAATAATAAAAAATGACAAAAACCTTCTTTTTTGCTGCTAGTTTGGGAGTGATTCAGCTGGGCTCGGGCTGTAAATGTTGAACATTTTCTCCTTTTCATCCGTCTGGCTTTTTGTTTTTCACATAAGGCTATTTCCAGTTATTAATTTTCTGGCTGTGATAGGGTGATCAACCGTTCTGTCAGGAAAATGGATCTCTCTGTCGCCCTTTAGCATGATTAAATGAAGCAAGTCAGTGGGAGAAAATACCACATTTTCATGAGACAAATGAAATTGTAGCCTGGATTTTTTTTCCTCCTTTACTTACAATTTTAAATGGAGAAATGTTCCTGCTACTTACTGCACCCTGGATGGTTTGCACCCAGTGATCCCTTTTATGTACATTTATAAGTAGATTTGTGGAGATAAATATACGTGAGATGTAGAGATAGAGAAATATATACAATAGTATAGTAAGAGTATATACAATAGTTAGATATATGTGGGATAGATATGAGAGATAGATAGATAGATATGAGATAGATAGATATGAGAGATAGATAGATAGATATGAGAGATAGATAGATAGATATGAGAGATAGATAGATAGATATGAGAGATAGATAGATAGATATGAGAGATAGATAGATAGATATGAGAGATAGATAGATAGATAGATATGAGAGATAGATAGATAGATATGAGATAGATAGATATGAGATAGATAGATATATAGATAGATATGAGATAGATAGATAGGAGATAGATATGCGATACAACCAAAGAATAAGTTGGCCAGCACTATTGATTCCGAACTATTGTATAGACCTGGCTTACAGGTGCAGGCTGCTGGTCTAAATATACAGCAACAGGAGAATACAGCAGCACACTGCTAGCACAAAGATATAGATAAAACATGAGTATATAGATGAAACATGAGTATATAGATAGAACATGAAAAGCTATACAGCTGTAATGCAATAAATGAAAATATGAAATTATGAGGTAGTTAGCTTGCAAATTTGGCGGCCAAATAGCTTGGACCGTCCCACCACGGTAAGGTGACCTCATACTGGGACGGACCCTACACTATGAATATGCCTCTGTGTGAACAGCTCAGCAGGCATTGCAAGATCTGAAACATCCAAGGCACCTTATATACACCTAATAGAGGTGGATGGGGTGCAAGAGCCAACATGGAGGTAGCCACTCCCCCGTATGTGTAATACAACCAAAGAATAAGTTGGCCAGCACTATTCATTCCAAACTATTGTATAGACCTGGCTTACAGGTGCAGGTGTATATAAGGTGCTTTGGATGTTTCAGATCTTGCAATGCCTGCTGAGCTGTTCACACAGAGGCATATTCATAGTGAAGGGTCCGTCCCAGAATGAGGTCACCTTACCGTGGTGGGACGGTCCAAGCTATTTGGCCGCGAAATTTGCAAGCTAACTACCTCATAATTTCATATTTTCATTTATTGCATTACAGCTGTATAGCTTTTCATGTTCTATCTATATACTCATGTTTCATCTATATACTCATGTTTTATCTATATCTTTGTGCTAGCAGTGTGCTGCTGTATTCTCCTGTTTCTAGATATGAGGTAGATAGATATGAGATAGTTAGATCGATAGATATAAGAAAGATAGATATGAGATAGATAGATAGATAGATATAAGATAGATAGAAATGAGATAGATAGATATGAGATGGATAGATAGATATGAGATGGATAGAAATGAATATATAGATCTGAGATAGATAGATCTGAGACAGACAGATAGATATATAGATAAAAAAAAATAGGTATGGGTATATAGATAGGTATGGAATAGAAATATAGATAGATCTGTGATAGATACATAAATATATATATTGAAGGGATTTTTGAGAACCGGGGCCGATTTTGAAGCTGGTTTCAGTCGCTCTATGCATTGACCTGATATGGCAACATTTTTGGGTATAGTCCACCAAAAAAAAAAAAAAGATGGATGAATGAATGAATGATGGATGAATGAATGGATGGATAGAGACCATAGATAGATAGATTCTAGATAGATATATACAAAAGATATGATAGATTTCTAGGTATGATAAATAAATAGATACGATAGTTATGATAGGTAGATATGATAGATAGATAAATGAAATAGATACCCTAGATAGAGAAATACGATAGATAGAAACGATAGATACAGTAGATACAATAGATAGATACATAGATACGATAGATATTTATTAGATAGATTAATAGATATTAGTGTAGCTATGTATAGATGATGTTTTAGTACTAATATTATGGTGACTCTGTTCCGGCTCGGGCAGCACACAGTATTCTACCCCCGTCCTGTGCGGTGCAGTCAGCAGGAAGAGCCGTTCAGTGTCGCCTGCTGTTTTATTTCCTACTGGAAGCTGCACATGTGTTATTTGTTGGGCAGAGGCGGTGGCGATGGTAGAAGCGGAGCACATAGGGTCAGTGGCTCGCCTATTGATCAGTATCCCCGCAGTCCCCCTACGCCAGCATCTGCTTCATTGGCTTCTTTCAGTGCCTGCTTCACTACATTAGAATAGAAATCTATAACCAGAGCTGTGCTCATCCAAGCAAGGGAAGAAACTAAATTAAATGGTATAAAACAATCTTGGATCAGGAGTTTGCGCCAATTCATCTTGATCTAAGATGTCACACCGGGCTGTGTGTCTGAGCACCTGGACTGAGAGGCCGCTGTGGTGTGAACATGGCGCTGAGATCATTCATTTGTCAGCAGTGAACAGGCCGTGCTTAGCAATTCCCCTTCTGCAGAGGTCAGCTGACAGAACAATCAGTGCTCTGCACAATGGAGCTCTGCTATTCTTATAGGGGGAAGGGAACAGCGTCCTGTGTCCAGACTGAAGAATTAGGTGTCTCAGATCACACCATAGATCGAAAGCTGGACAGAACTGTACCCTATATAGAGCTTATGATGACTGCTATATGTGTGCTGGGGCCTACTCATCTTCTCATCCAGTTCAGATCTATCTCATATCTCACTATCTATCTATCTAGACATACGAAGGAAGGTTGCAGCACTCAGGTTCAGGTGAAAATAAGATTATTTTATTCCATCCAAAGTACGACATTTCGGTCGCCACATGCGCCCATTTTCAAGCATGGTAACAGAGTGAATGTGCAGCATATAAATAGGGGTGATACATAATTGTCAATTTACATTCAAAATGTTATATCATGAGAATATGCAATAATATATACATCAAAAAGGAGCTTATAGCATATATAAAGTGCGACAAATCAGTGCATAAACATAGGTACATAATCACATGTACAGTAAAGGGGCCAAAGTGTGAAATGAGTAAACAAGGATAATTATCATCATGTGCAAATTATAGTAATCAGTGCAAGCAGGACGGAGATTACACTCACCAATAGGAAAGAACAGCGTCTCGGCATGGTCTAGGGGACGCCATGTCACACATGTGCCGGCGCACAGTACAGGGAAGTAAGCACATGAGGAGCCAATAGGAGTATTAAACGTCTAGTGCAGGCATCCTCAGCGTGAGCATGCACACGACAGAGTGGCGGTAGCGCGCAGCCTTTTTAGTTCAGGGCATAGCATAATGCGTATCAATGGCAAAAGAGGGCACTGTGGAATGATAATGTGTATACGGTCCATTTTAAGCCTTAACCACAGCAGTCCCTATTCATATCGGGCAGCCGCAAAGTCGCCCTGAAAGAGTGCGGAACCCACCATACTCCAGGTAACTATCACCTGGAAGCAGACCAAAGACAGCCTCGCCATCTGTCGGTCACGTATCAGGAGTGCAGAGACAAGCCATTCTGCACATCTTGGGACATTGGTCAAATCTTGGCAGGGCCACACCATAACCTGCATCCAAATCGCATTAGTGTGAACAAGGACATAAGTTTCCTGTAATTTTTACAAATATTGGCTCCTCAGTTTCCCATCCTGAACAAAATCGTATACATAAATATATTAATATTTATTTTGGTGGTGCTATTCTTCATCCGCATTTCCATCTGTTAAAAACAGAGACAGAAAAAATTTTAACACTGGAGACTAGACAAAGCACATCTTAAACAACTCTAATATAACAACATGATGGGGACCTATTGTATACATGATATTATAATGAATCAGGTGTAACATTAAATTCTACATTAAGACCTTTAGGATGCAGCGTTTGAGTTCGAAAATCCAACGGAGTTCACAACGTTTTAGTAAAGAAGTATGATCCCCACCACTTTTGGGGATAGGGACTTGATCAATTTAATGTATAGTGGAGATCACGTTCGCTGTAGCCCATTTCTGTAAAATGCTTTGCCACAGGTAAATCCATACGCTTTTTGTGGATGGTGTACCTGTTGTGGTTAATGTGAGTGCGAAAATCCAGGGTTGTTTCACCCACATATAAAAGTTTACATGAGCAGGAAAGTAGATACACAACACATTTAGATGTGCAGGTCAAATAATATCCGATATTGTACTCCTTGGATGTTACAGAATGTATGAAAGATGGACCTTTAATTATCAGGGGACAGTTAATACATGAGCAACATGGGTAGCTGCCTTTACTCTGTGTTGTAAAGTATCTCTGCTGATCACCCTTTTTGATAGAGATGTCTGATTTGACAAGTTGGTCTCGCAAGTTACGTGGGCGAGGGTAGGATATAGGAGGAGGATTGGAAAACTCCGGTATATCAGGAAAACTCCTGGAGAGAATAGACCAGTGTTTTCTTCAATATTCTGTTGGACATATTGCAATAGGTGGAGACAAATGCAATTCTAGAAGTATTTTTGGTACGATCTCTGATTGATCTGTCTATCAAGAGACATTACATAATGTCTGTCTATCAAGAGTCATTCCAGGGAATAGCCACGTTGGAAAAAATCTAGAGACCATCCGATCAAGTGATGGTTCTACTAGTGGCTCCGGGCTGATGATGCATTTAGCTCTCATCATCTGACTCTTGGGCAGGGACCTAATCATAGGCCTAGGATGGCAACTTGTAAAATGTAGCAGCAAATTGCTTTCAGTGGGTTTTCCATACAGCTGGGTGGTAAGAGGATTATTTTCTATGGTCACAAAGGTATCGAGAAATTGTACCGAACTGGGAGAGTAAGTTAAAGTGAATTTGATATTGTGGCCCTTATGATTCAGAAAATTGGTGAAGCCAAGCTATTCCATGGCACTCCCTTGCCACATGAAGAAGATATCGTCTATGTCTATCTCCACCACACCAACACAAGGCGGAAGTGGTGGGATACATAGTCCAGGGAGGCCATGAAAATGTTGGCATAGGTTGGGGCAACAATGGTCCCCATTGCGGTGCCCGCTATTTGAAGAAAAAAAAAACTGTTCATTAAATGTAAAGTAGTTGCATGTCAGAACAATTTGTAGTATAGACAAATTAATTTAGTTTTGGCAGGAGAAAATTGGTGTTGTATGAGATCTTGTACAGTTTTTATTCCCCTATTATGGAGGATAGACGTATACAGACTGCTTACGTCTAGTGAGGCTAGAATGGCGTGAAGGGGAAAAAACAAATCCTTGATTTTCCTCAATTCCTCTTGTGTATCTATCTAGATTCTTGAAGGAGAACCGCACTCCCTTATAGCATGTCCAGGTGCAGGCTGGTCCGGCCCAGGTAGGGCTCCCAAAATTAGCAAAAAATGCAGCAGCACTCTGGTTCAGATGAAAATTGTAAAAAAATGTGACGTTTCGACCGTCTCACATGGTCTTTGTCAAGCCTTGACACAGACAGTATGAGACAGTCCAAACATTGCGTTTTTTCACTTGATGAATATGCCTAACACCATTTTCATCTGAACCGGAGTGCTGCTGCATTTTTTGGTATCTATCTATCTATCAGGCACTAATATGTGTTTTGACACATCCGACAGATTTATCTCATGCGTATATATGTAGCATTGAGCACAATGAGATTAAAAACTTCGCTTTTAATTATAGGTAATACAAAGCTCCAGAAACAAAAGAAACAAAAGAAAAACAGGGGGTATTTATTCAAACACATACATTGCCGCTGCCATCTTAGTGTCCACGCTATCATATAAAGTATCAGAATGGTATATAGTCCATAGTCTGGGACTCCCTTAGCTCATGATTATACCTCTCTATTTTTGTGGCTGGATGTATCCAGAGAAAAGGTTATAATCAATGTTCATGTATATCCCAGAGGCCTCTATTGTCTATTCAAAATCTTCTGTAGACAGTATATATTTGTCCTTATTATAGCACATCCAGATTGCACTTGTATTATTGCACATATATCCACATAGCATTTATTATCTGAAAACAGAATGTCCATATAGCTACATACATATCACATATATATCAGATATCGCTAGGTATACGTTATGTAATGCTCACTGGAGAAATTGCTGCTCCTCTGAGCAAGGACCTGATCATTCCATAAAGCCCAGGATATCATGTATGGCAGCATCAATTATATTGCACAGTTTATAGAGATATTGCAGGTATCCTATTGCACAGTTAATAGAAATATTCTACAAACCTTGTTGCACAGTTCATGGAAATATTACACATGTAGATAATTGCACTAGATGTATATTGCACTATATCCCTAAAATGTGCTATTTACAAAAAGTCTTTAAATGTGCATAGTGGGTGCTATATAATCAAACAAAAACCCTTTGGTCCTGGACTTGCTTCATTCATGTATCCGGGTTAACATCAAGTGGCTGCTTCTTAGCTCCTATTTTCAGATTCAGTATAGATTCTATGTGTTTCCCGCTGTTGGGTTCATCAGGAATCTTAGTTCTAACTCTCTAATTTTGCATATGTTGTTCCTTGCTGTGTCGTGTATCCGACATGACACTGATGGCGGCCATGTATCCCTGTGTTGTTTGAACTAGTCTTATATATGGTCATAGGCTGAACCCCCTTTCATTCATTACCTGCACTACACACCTGTCCTCGTCATCATGTGATCATTCCGGTTTCTCACCTGGCCGGCGTGTCAGCTGATCTGGTGGGGGTGGGTATGCTGTGCAGGGTCCTCCTATAGTAGCATCTAACATGGTTAATGGGGGACTCCACTGCTCAATGTTCGGAACAAACTGTTTGAATGCTGGAGCCGGCGTCAGGAGCTTGTGACGTCAGCCCCTCCCCTTCATGACGTCACATCCTTCCCCCTCAATGCAAGTCTATGGGAGGGGGCGTGACAGCCGTCACGCCACCTCCCATAGACTTGCATTGAGGGGGCGGGGCGTGATGTCATGAGGGGCGGGATTATGACATCACGAGCTCCCGGTGTCGGCTCCAGCGTTTGGAACAGTTTGTACCAAACGCTGAGCAGCGGAGTACCCCTTTAACCCACTGTATCTCCATACATCTATAGTATTATTCTATGGTTCACTTAAGCTATGATGATAGTACTTAGAAGAACGAACGAGAAAAACAGACAAACTTACCGCAACATTGTCTGCAAAAGGTGTTCAAAAGTTGTAAATATAATAAATGTTTTAAAGAAACACAAAAATGTATATCCTGACCCCTAATTCATATATCAGTGCACGAATCTTTATGGCTATATAGATACTGGTCGCAAAGCAATAGTGTCACATTATCTCCTATTTATAATTCGGAAATACTTATTTTATTCTAAAGGTCCATTCTTCCTCTCTTTGAAGTAGGAGTATATCCCATTCCCCCCCTCTGTGGGGGCTTGACTACTTCAATTACTTGTGTCCTTAAAGGGATACTCCGCTACTCAGTGTTTGGAACAAACAAACAAACTTGAGGGGGAGGGGCATGATGTCATGAGGGGGCGGTACTATGACGTCACAAGCTCCCCTTCAAGAGTTCAGAACAGTTTTTCAAACGCTGAGCAGCGGAGTACCCCTTTAAGCCACTGTTTTTGCTGTTATGATATTTTTTTAAATGTACGGTGACAGGTGTATTCCTTTCATTAACGATGCCCCCCACATGTGCCTGAAAAAGTTTTTTTTTTGTGGGGGGGGGGGGGGGGGGGATCTAAACATTTTATCCACGTAATTTTTTGGGACATGGGAGTGTGAGTATATAAACAACCCCTATTGTATTGCAGTTGGCAAAATGCCGTATTTTATATTCCTCACCAGTGGACTGAATTTGAACGTTTTGCTGGGTATAACATATCTACACTGCCTAGTACTTTGCTATTTAGCCACGTATCTGGTGACCCGATTGGTGCAAGATAACTATTTGTTAGATGGTCTTTAAGGTTTTTCCGCCTTCTGTATGTTATAGAGGGGGAGTCAGGGATCAAATCAGTGATCATAGTATCGGACTTGAGAATGTTCAAAAAGGACGAAATGATTTTACGAACCTCAACAGCTTTCTCATCATATGTCCCTATAATTCTAGGAAGTTCTTGTTTTTGCTCACTTATTTTGGGGGACAACAGGTTATTCGTATGCTCATTAGAGCTCTTGTATATGCTTTTTTTTGAGTGTTTTATTAGGATACCCTCTACTTTTTAGGCTCTTACATAATTCTGAGGCTTTTATCTTAAATTCCCCTAGTGTGGAGCAGTTGCGACGCACTCGCAGGTATTGACCGATAGGAATACCCCGCTTCAGCGGAAGTGGATGACAGCTCCCCCACTGAAGCAGGGTATTCGTGGCTGTCTCTTTTCGGTAGATGGTAGTAAGGATCTGTTGGTTATTCACTATCCAGATCCTTAAATCCAAGAATATCAATTCTTGTTTGCTGATGGTATATGTAAACTTAAGACCCGTGTCATTTTGATTTAACTTGGAGACAAATTCCACAAAGGACTCTTCTGATGACGTCTATATGAGGAAGACGTCATCTATGTACCGGATCCATAAATTGATGGATTCGGTCCATTGAGACATCTCCTCAGTAAATACCCTCTGGTCTTCCCAGAACCCTAAATATAGATTGGCATAGCTGGGGGTGCATGGGCTCCCCATTGCTGTGCCACGTTGCTGCAATTTGGTTACCCCAAAGCAAAAATAATTCCTTGTTAGAACAAATGAGGGTAACTCCAGTACAAATTCATTATGTAGCGTATATTGAATACCCCGTGTTTTCAAGAAGAATTCAGTTGCCCTACATCCCTCCCTGTGAGTCAAATAAAGTGACAAATAAAGGGCCTCCACATTGAGGGATGCCAGGAATGCACCCTCCTCGACATGGAGGCCCTCCAGTCGTTTAAGTATGTCTGTTGTATCCCTGCAAAGGAGGGCAATCCGTAGGCAAAAGGCCGTAATACTAAGTCCACGTACTGGCTGGGGTTTTGTGTTAAGCTATCAATGCCCGAGACTATCGGATGTCCTCTCAAGTGAAAGTCCCCTTATGTACCTTAGGGGTACTATAATATGATGCCATTTTGGGGGAGTCTGGAGTCTATCTAATATCTATCTATCTATCTCATATCTATCTACCTTATATATATAGCTATCTAGCTATCTCCTATGTACATATAAAGAGAGATTCCGCAGCACTCCAAATGAAAGTTCAAAGGTGACTTTATTTTCCCATAAGGTAGTGCTACAACGTTTCCCCAGTCTCACACCGGCTTTTTCAAGCATAAACAGTGTTGTAAGTGCCACCTATTTATATGGTGCAATGTAATAAATTCTTCAAATATAAACTAGTGACAAAATACAGGAAAAACATCATAAAATGTGCAAAAATACATAAAACCAATCAAGTTACACACGGTCAGTGATTTGTAAATTCATTGCTAAAGTGTCGATCGCTACATCCAAACGTGATACACAGTACAGTTTATAATGATCCATACACTGGATCATTTGCAACAGTGTTTGATAATTAAAAACAATTAAAAGAACAGAGGACCGCTCTACTCACCCGCTCATTGTCGCCATTACGGCATCTCCGTGTGTTTCAAAACACACTGTGTTGGCTTGGAGATTTAAACAGCCAATCGCGCACCTGATCACTCACACCATGTGACCTCTGCATTTGCACATGCGCATCTGCGACTAAACGCTCACGGTGGCCATATTGGTGTAGGGATAAGAGTGCCTAAATGCTGTATACATGTAATTCATACAAGATCTATAATTTATGTTTAAATAAATATATATAGAAGACTGTATATAAAGTGCATTAAAATTAGTTGATTGCTAGTATACAATAGATGGACCAAATTTTCAATTAATGTTGGCGGTAAGTGGAAAACGTTCTCGATCTTCTGCTTAATCTAGAAAAATAGTAGAAAAAGATAAATAAATAATTGGACACTTCATGACCCTTAAAGGAGAACTCCAGAATACAAAAATTGTCCCCCATACTGCCGGCAGTAAAAAAAAAAAAAAAAAAAAATAGATACATACCTTCCTTCGCTCCCCCGGTGCCTCCAGTAACCGGCTCCGGTCTCCGCCGCGATCCTCTTCCTGGTTGCCGGTGATTGGTGAGTCATACTGCACTCAGCCAATCACCGGGCGCAGAGAAGTCCCGACTCGGCCAGCGATAGGCTGAGCGGCAGTGTGAGAACGCTTCAAGACATACAATTCTTCACTACACCGTCACCTGCTGCCGGGACCGAAAACGTCACACTGCCATTCAGCCTATTGCCGGCCGAGTCGGGACTTCTCTGCAGCCAGTGATTGGCTGAGTACAGTAAGACTCGCGGACCACCGGCAACCAGGAAGAGGATTGCGGCGGAGACCGGAGTGGGTTACCGGAGGCATCGGGGGAGCGAAGGAAGGTATGTATCTATCGTTTTTTTTTTTGTTTGTTTTTTACTGCCGGCAGTATAGGGGACAATTTTTGTATTCTGAAGTTCTCCTTTAATACACACTACTGATTACTTCATAGTCTATAAGTGACTGAGTAAAAGCCAATGGGGGAGATTTATAAAAACCTCTGCAAAGGAAAAGTTGTCCAGTTGCCCATAGCAACCAATCACATTGCTTCTTAAATTTTTCAGAGGCCTTGTTAAAAATGAAAGAAGCGATCTGATTGGTTGCTATGGGCAACTGGGAAACATTTTCTCTGCACAGGTTTTGATAAATCTCCCCCAATGACTCCATTTCCATAACTTTCTTAATCTATTTACACAACATTTAGTCCTCGTGGTTGCAATGAATTTAGCTCATGTATCCAAAAGAGTTCACGTTTTTTTAATAAACTAACTCTATCTCCTCCTCTTTTTGGTATTGGTACATGATCAATTACCATACATCTAAGTTCCCTTTCACTATGACCCACCTCAGAGAAATTCTTTCACATCGGTAAGTCAAGTAGTTTTTTTCGGATGCTATATCGATGCTGATTTAAAAGTATTTTAAATTCAAGGGTAGTTTCACCCACATAGATGAGATGACACGGGCACATAAGAACATACACGACAAAAGAGGAAATACAGTTCAAGTAGAACTTGATCAAGTATTCCCTCCCATTCATAGGATGTTTGAAGATCGATCCTTTATCCATGTATGTACAATTTAGGCAGTTCCTGCAAGGATATGACACTTTATTAGCAACAGTCAGTTATTGTTCTGTACCTCCCACCCTTTTGAGGGACACATCAGGTTTTACCAGTCTGTCCCTCAAATTGGGTGGCCACCTATAAGACATCAATGGTTTGTTCATAAATTCAGTAATCGTAGGGAAAGACTCCTTTATTCAGAACAGTCCCAGAGTTAGAGTTGTAAGTAGAAATAAACGCTATTCTAGATTTATCGTTCCTTTGCTTTGGTTGTAGTAATTCCTCTCTTTTTGAAGTGTATACCCGAGTTTTAATTTGTAATAATTCTTTCGGAAATTCCTTCTCCTGAAATTCCTCATCATTTTAGTAAGTGCAGGTTCTACTCTATCTTCTAGACTAATGATGCGCTTAGCACGTAGCATCTGACTAGTCTGTAGTGACTTAACGATGGAGCGGGGATGATGACTATCGTATCTCAAACAGGAGTTACTATCCGTCGGTTTAACATATAAATCAGTTTGCAATTTTCCATCCTTGATGATAACCAATGTATCCAAAATTGTAGAGATTCCAGAGAAAAAGTTAACGTAAATTGAATGTGTGTATTTATATGAATTTTTTTATTCAATAAAATCCTGAAGTTGCTGTTTAGAACCCGTCCAAATGAGGAAGAAGTCATCTATGTATCGCCACCACTTCAGCACATGGCTGAAGTGGTGGGATACATAGATAGATAGACATCTCCTCTAAGTCTGCCATGAGCACGTTAGCGTAAGCCGATGCCACATTTGAGCCCATGGCGGTACCTGCTGTCTGTAAATAAAATTTGTCATTGAATGAAAAATAATTATTGAAAAGAACTGTATGTAGTAATGTAAGAATGAATGTTGTCTTCTCCTCAGAGAAATTTGGGCTAATAGCTTTTTTTTTACTGCCTCAATTCCCAAATCATGGGGAATTGAAGTGTACAATCAAACCACATTGAATGATGCCAAGATTGCACCATCCGGTACCTGGACAGATTGCAATTTGAGTAAAAAATCTGACGTGTCCCTGATGTATGAACGAAAACCAGTAGCATATGGACGTAACCCTTGGTCCAAAAAAATTGAGATCTGACTTGTAATGGACCCCTGCCCAGAGACTATGGGTCTCCCTGTGTGGTTTACCAAGTCTTTATGGATTTTTGGTAAAAAGTACATAATAGGTACCACTGGATGTGTAACCATCAAAAAAATTAAACAATGGTTCATCAATCAATTTGGATCCAAAAGTTTGTTTTAGGAAAGTATTTATCCTGTTTGAGACTTCACTAGTTGGATCCCCTTTAAGAACAACATAGGTAGATGTATCAGAAAGTTGGCCAAATATTTTGAAAGATCCATGACCACAACCTTACTGCCTTTATCAGCCGGTTTTATAATAAGGCAGTGGTCATGGATCAATTCATCAATAGCCCGAAACTGTGCATGTGTTAAATTTAAGGATTTATTGTTAGTGCTTCCTACTCATAATTTTTCTATATCATTTTTCACCAACATGCAATATGTATCCAGTGCACAAGAGTTGATCTGCGGGTTAAAGCTGCTACTGACTTTTAGGTCATATTGAGAGGCCCTAAACCCCACATCATCCATAGGAGTAGAAACAACATTATTCACAGGGTTAGAGTCAAACCATATTTTTAACTTAAATTTTCGGAAAAACTGTTCACAATCTAATTCAAGTTGGAACCAGTCCATATTATTGGAGGGGCAAAAATGTAGTACTTTTGATAATAATTGTGTTTGTGCATCAGTCAATTGGGTAGAATTGACTGATGCACAAATACAATTATCATCAAATTATCACCAAGGGTTACGTCCATACGCTACTGGTTTTTAGGCACCTCTGCACCACTGGGTTGTGCTGCTTGAAAAATCTTTGGAGTATCTCCTATGTATCTATTTCATATCTACCTATCTATCTTGTCATCTGTTGCAACAATTCAAAAAAACTAAACTGGAACATTTAAAGTGTATCTGTAGTTTCAGGAACTTTGTAAAAACTTGCCTGGTTTTGTAAGATTAACCATTCAGAGTGATGACAAGGTGATTTTAGTGTTCTTTCTGCTGTTATTGAGCCCCTGAGTAAGGTTCTATGTGAGTAAAATAGGCAGCACAGCAAGGAAAAGGGTTACACTAAACCAGTGATTCCCAACCAGAATGCCTCCAGCTGTTGCAAAACTACAACTCCCAGCATATAGCTAGGAGCCTGGACCCTGGACATTGGGTGGTAGAGGTTAGAGTGGATAATCTTCAGCAGAAAGACAGGATCAGCTTGCAGGTACACGGCCCAGGCTCTTTCTTTGGATGTGGTGTACCTAGCACCCTATTGTGGCCTTTCATTTTAATTGCCTATTTCTTATATAGCACATCTCTCTAGATTCTTCTAATACATATTGCATGCTGTATCAGGAGAGAGTCACTGCCAGCCCCCCTTCCCACAGACTTCTTCTGTCCAGTCCATAAACCTCCATACACATAAGATGTTTGACTGATCCTTTCAAAATATCAAAAGTCCAGCCTCAACATATTTAATGGGTTCTACTATGTTAACATCCTACACATTACAATGGACACATTCAGTAAAGTAAAGTATCTGTACGTGGAGGCCATGTGTTACCCTTCTATGTCAATGTTCATACTGCTCATATAATGTACATCTTGTTCCTGACCCTTAATATCATGTTTCTCTCTATTCAGGTTGTCTTTCCAACCTTCCTCCAGTGAAGAAAATATCCACTTCGTATGAAGAACGCCGGAAGCAAGCCACAGCCATAGTTCTTCTAGGGGTGATCGGGGCAGAGTTTGGAGCCGAAATCGAACCGCCAAAATTATTAACCCGGCCACGCAGTTCCAGTCAGATTCCGGAGGGTTTTGGGCTGACCAGTGGCGGATCCAATTACTCGCTTGCTCGTCATACGTGTAAGTAAATATGGGCTACCCAATGGCGTCAATAGGTGCCAACTGCTGCGATGATGTACATGTGTCCTATGGATGTTCTCAACTTTATATTACTGTTAGCATTACCAGGGCAAATATCAAGTAAAAAAACAATATTTGGCATTCACTGTGTCCTGCGCTTTGCATGAGGTATGATGCATCTTGGAGCTTTGCCCAGGCAGTGAGAAGTCCTTTCCTCTTATGGTGTAAGGGAAGTTACAATCCCTTGGACACAACAGTACCATACCCAAAGCACCTTTAATGGTGGGGAAAGACTACATGAAGTCAAAAGTTTGCCATTGTCTTTAGAGTGCAGAGGGCAGCCCAGGCCCTTACCCCCCCCCCCCCCCTTATTGGGCTTCTGTCCTTATAGCTCAGAGGCAGTGGCTGGGCAACATTTTGCCGTATCTTATGGTGTAAGGGAAGTGACAATCCATTGGACACCACAGTACGAGATCTAAAGCACCTCCATTGGCGGGAAGGTGGCCATTGACTTTAGAGTGCAGATGGCAGCCAATGCCTCATACTCGTATATTTTTTTTGTCACCCATTCCTCCTTACCCCCCTATTTTAAGCCCCTGTCTCCACCCCCCCTGCCCAGGCAATGACTGGGCAACATCTCACAGTATCATTGATGGAATGTTCTTCCAAGGATTGGTTCAAAGGAAGGGGGTAAGGCAAGGGTGAGTTCATGAAGGATCCAAGGGCATTGCCATATTTGCCTTGAACTTTCCATCAATAACACAGTGGTGGTCAAGGTTGTGTCATGTTGGCGCCCCTCTGACGGCTCGCTCTTTTAATTTCCAGCCCATGAAGTGGTGCAGATTAAATGGAGCGACGTGACATTTATAATCCCCCGGCGCAGGAGATATAAGTCTCTGCTGTTTGTTCTTATTCGCGTGGATTGATTGACAGCCGCTGATTGCCGTTCACATGTCATAACATCACTATGTGGGGGGATACAGTCCGAAGCCCGACTCAGAACCCTCCGTTGACTTTGACATTATTTTATGTAAACTAAATACTGGTGCAAAATTACATTGCAAAAGGGGAAAAAATGAAAAATAGTTGGGAAAAAAACTGCAGTTTTGCTAACATAATACCTTTTTAAAGTAAAACGGAATAACTTATATTACTTGGTGAGCTTTGGAACCAGCTTTGGGTTCTTCTTCTGGCAGAGTATGACAGAATAGGCGCAGACTGCAGGGCAATTGTGGTATTACACCAAACAGGGTGCCTCCAGCTGTTGGAAAATTACAACTCATAGCATGCCTAGACAGTCTTTGGCTGTTCGGGTATGCTGGGAGTTGTCGTTTTGCAACAGCTGGAGGGGCCCTGGTTGGGAAATACTGCAATGGTACATTTACACAGGTTGATCTTTTGCAAGTTTTCCCCAGCAGACCCCATCGAAGTCAACTAAATCTGCAGCGAAAAACTTCTGTGAACGTAACCTAATGTAAGAATAGCTTGAGTCTGCCAGAATGTTAGCCAATCTTTGTTCTGGCTCAAAGAGGAGGTTCCAGATAGAGCACCCCCCTCTATACCAGTGGCCTGCAAACTATGGACCTCCAGATGTTGCAAAATTGCAACTCCCAGCATGCCCGGACAGCCAAAGGCTGTCCGGGCATGCAGGGAGTTGCAGTTTTGCAACATCTGAAGGTCCACTCTTTGGAAACCACTGCTCTTTAATATCCTTATGCCCTAATATAACATATAGACATGGATTGTCTTCTTGACAAAGTCTCTAAAACTTGGTTATGTGATACATTTTTGAGCACCTCAACCACTATTTACATGAATTGTGTAGTGGGCACTTTAGCTACAAAGGGCCCCTGCGGCCTCTCCTGACATGTCTGCATTCGTAAACACGTGTTACCCATAAAATAGCAATTCTAGGTTCTCAACTGGAATTAGTAGACTAACACCAAAAAGCTTTCCTAGTGCCGCCATGAAACCTTGGACAACAGAGGGTGGTACCTTTCAGGGGCATACACAGAGGAAAATGACACCAATCATAGTGCCCCCCCCAATAGTGCTGGGTAATGCCATCATATTCCCTTTCCATGAAACTTATGCCAGTTCCCTTTTCCCTTGTTTGCCAACATTGCATGGTCCCTTTGCAGGTTCTTAAGTGTTTAACAATGATAAGTGTCTAATTGCAGGGGTCCGATCTCTGGGCCCCACAGCGATCTACAGAGTGGGCCCAAATCGTTGCTGCTGCATGGAGCCTTCTGCATGCATTCTCTATAGGAGCACTGGAGATATTCGGGCATCTTTGGTTTAGCCATAGATAATACATGTAGCGCATGCCGATGTAGTTTGGGGCCCCATTGTAGAGATCTCAAAGGGTCCGACCTCCATTGTAGGGAGATTCATTTTTAAATGCTGGATAGCCCCCTTTAGTTATCCACTGATTATTATTTATTTATTATTTTTATTTATTTATTTTTCTTCCACCGCTACCCAGTGCGTAGATATCGCTCTCCTGTCCTTTGGCCCCAGTCTTCTTCCGCATTCTGGGGCCTGACAGCTGAGCTTATAGCTGGCCGCAGTTATGTCCCGCCGGTTATATGCTAAGATAAATGAGATCTCCTGTTTGGAGCCTCCGTGTGCTAGCACAGGAGCGCGTCACGACGCCCGCCCGAAGCGGTGGCCTCCATGCCCCCTCCATATAGTTCTACGGGAGAGATGAAGATTGCCGAACGGCTCTCCCATAGAACTATATGGAGGGGGCTTGGCGGCCTCCGCTGCAGGCGGGGTCATGACGTGCTCCAAACAGGAGATCGTGAGGGACCCCAGCGCTCGGACCCCCCGCAATGTAAAACTTATCCGCTATCCCTTGGATAGGGGATAATTTTTTGAGCATGAGCCTTATCCTTTAAGTGTCATGTAACAGGCCTGGGTACCAGAAAGAAGGCCGGACATTGATGCGGCTGGGGCCTAAGGACAGGAGATCTGCACATCGGGGGATGTGAAGACGGTAGGGTCAGAGCATGTCCGGAACGTCCGGTCTTGTGTTCACCATGGACATGGTCAGGTATTTGGGGAATGAAGCCTCCGATAGGAAGCAATCAGGGCATCACAGGTAGTGTAGCTATATAGTATATTACACTTTATTAATCCTATGACTGATCGGTGTATGTGGCCGCCTGATACAATGAGCAGATACAGAAGGTGCATAGATAAGAGACCTGCCGCTGTGACACACGTACAGTCTGTGACTCATCCACTCACAATAAATCAATAATCCGCCGACAGCTTCTACGAAGTTATCTCATTCCAGCGCCTTGACTTGTAACGTATATATTATTGTACATGAATTAGGTTTGATGGGAGGGCTGTCCAGGAAGGATATGAGATCTTTCACATAGTAAGGAAAATAAAATTATACAGTAAATCTGCCTTTACCGTTTATAGATAAACTTATTCTATGTGTCAAATCTTGTAAATATTTATTCAGCATTTATCTTGTTCTGTAAGGCCCCATTCACACCGATTCCAAGTGGAATCTGACTTAAAGGGGTACTCCGCCCGTTGACATCTTATCCCCTATCCAAAGGATAGGGGATAAGATATCTGACCGTGGGGGTCCCTCCGCTGGGGTCCCCCGCAATCTCTGCTGCGGCACCCCAGACATCCGGTGCACAGAGCAAACTTCGCTCCATGCCGGATGACTGACGATGCGGAGGCTTGTCCCCTCAATGCAAGTCTATGGGAGGGGGCGTCACGCGACGCCCCCTTGTTTAGACTTGCGTTGAGGGGGCGTGACCGTGATGTCAGGAGCAGGACGTGGCTGTGATTTCACAAGCCTTCGGCACTGCACCTGACGCTCTAAACGAATGCCAGGTGCAGAAGGGAGATCGCGGGGGTCCCCAGTGGTTGGCTCCCTGCAATTAGACATCTTATACCCTAGCCTTTGGGTAGGGGATAAAATGTCTAGGGACTGAGTACCCCTTTAAGAATTCAGCTTAGACATTCCAGTGCATCAGCCTCCCATTGTTTTGAATGGGATTCTGCTGCACCGTGCAAAATTTCTATGGCAAATAATTCTGCTGAAATTCAAATTCCGGACTCCGCAGAAATAAGGAACATGTTCTTTCAGCGGAATCCACTCAGATATGCATTGCATTGCGTGCATGTTTGGGTGGTCCTAGCGCACTGAATGTCCACCCAGAATTTCTCCAGGCCAATATTCTGCCATGTGAATGGGCCCTTACACAGTTGCAGAATGTATTATACTCCAGAGCGGGATTGCTTTGACTTGTGTGGCCTTTACTTGTATCGTTGTTGACCACACGTCCTCTGTTCACACAGGAAGATGTGCAGCCACCAAGGATGGCTTTTAGGTTCGCACGATCCCAAAGATTGCTGGGTTATTTACACAGATCAATGATCGGCCCATCCAGCCAAAAATCAACCCAAGTGTATAATGCCCTCCAAGATCAGTGGGGTCTCAGGTATAGGCCGCCCCTCCCCCACACTGATAGTAAAGTGACGGCATGCTCTAATGGGTGCACTTTCACTTAAAAAAATTAAAATACCACTTAAAAGTGATCAACATCCTCTCCAACACCCCCTCCCCCATTACATCTATTACCCTCCATTACCTTATATATAAGGGCAAATACAAGGATGTTGCGCTCCTTCTATAAAATGAAATAACAGTGATTTAAAGCTCATTTATGGCCTCAGAATGGAATTGATTTGGCTTTCACTTTTAATTTTTCACGTCCTGACATTGAAAGAAGAAAGAAAAAAATGCTGCATTGTTAGTTGAATTGCATGTGCAGGAGAAAACCGCGACACTCACGTCTGACTTTATATTTTATTTTGTAGGTTCTGTAACTTTATTCGTTTCTGTGGGTCATTATTATTGTATCTGTGGGTCATTATTATTGTATCTGTGGGTCATTATTATTGTCCTATAAACATTGTATTGTTTATAGGACAATGGTAGGGGCAAAGGCAGTGGTTTCCGTCCTGCCCTGCAGTTGCAGAACTACACCTTCCAGCATGTCCTGTCAGCCGACCTTCCCTTTGAATATACATGTGTAGATAAACCAATCTAATATGATGTTTTTTTTGTTTTGCTTTTTATTTATTTATTTTTTATTATTATTATTTCTTTTTTTAAATAAGGATATAAAGGTAAAGGATCAATAGGACTGTCATCAGCGTAGTATGGCTGGTACTGACATCAGGCAACTGCCTTAAAGGGGTTATCCAGGAAAAAACTTTTTCTTATATATCAACTGGTTCCAGAAAGTTAAACAGATTTGCAAATTACTATATTAAAATTACTCTATTAAAAAATCTTAATCCTTTTAGTACTTATGAGATGCTGAAGTTGAGTTGTTCTTTTCTGTCTAAGTGCTCTCTGATGACACCTGCCTCAGGAACCGCCCAGTTTAGAAGCAAATCCCTGTAGCAAAGCTCTTCTACTCTGTGCAGTTCCCGAGACAAGCAGAGATGTCATCAGAGAGCACTGTTGCCAGACACAAAACAACCACTACAATGTGAGCGTGCTCAGCAACATCAATTAGAAAAGGGGTGCTGCTATACGTATCAAATGTAGTACAGTATCCAGAAAGAAAAAGAAACACGCAAAACAGCGCACACCCATAAATATCAAAAAGTACTCTTTATTAATACATGAATCAAAAAAACAGACAAGATTCTTAAAAACATTTAAAACAGGCATATAGCAGCCAAAGCACAAAACAGGGTGAGCCCCCTCAACAAAGGAACCCCACCCAGGGCACCTGCCTATTACAGTACATCAATATCGTCACTATGTCATACAAATAAGCTACCGCATAACACTATATTCATCACAACAGCCCATATACAACCTGTATTCTCATGTAGCAAGTAGTGGTGAAGTGACACAGGACGGTTAGTGGAGGTGTTACCAGGCAAGTGCCCCCCTAAAGACCCCACGCGTTCCGTTGCCCGTCAGCAACTTCCTCAGGGGTGTTGTGCTTCTATTTCCTTACATCTGTCTTATATATATTACATAATCAACTTAATTACAAAGGTCTGTTTGACCAGAAGGAGATACCTGTGAGTCTCTGTGGTTTCATGTCCGGACGTTGCCGCTCGATTCTACTTCCGGGTCTCCTACCCGAGCGCTGTCGCTCGCTTGTACTTCCGGATCCCACCCGTAGCTCCACATATCATCCACGCATGCACACTCCATACTACAGACTTCCGGATCACATCCGTAGCTCCAAACACCATCCACGCATGTGCACTCCATGCTGCAGACTTCATTGCTTGCGCTTGCGCATTGCGCTCCAGAATACACTCCGTCATTCATGCATTCTCGGGCTACGTCCTGACATACCCCTATGTGTATCACTTGTAGCTGTGCGCTCTAATACTATGGCCACAAGCTAATTCATCCATCCCCCTCACTATAAACCATAGTCTTTCACAAGAATGGTCCCTCAATAATATGTATTTCAATAAGCCGATCTTATATTATTCACATGGACATAAAAATACACATAGAAGACTTTATAGATAAATTTATTTAAAATCATTATCTTAAGCTAGTAGAAAGTATATACAAAATAGATAGCATACCATATAAACTCTGTATGATACAGCCAATTTTGGCGAAACCTATATATCTCTCATAGGGGACCATCCATAGATGTACATCAAATAGTCCATATTTAACACGACAAGTTTATACCTCATGAGGGACCATCCATAAATATACATCCCATAGTCCATATTTAACATACAAGTTTAGACCCTATATAAAGAGGGCCAGCTAATACCCCACACATCAGTATAAGAAATGATTATTAATATTGATATCCAGCATACAAGGGTAGCAACCCACGTGAACACACACATAAACATAAATATAACCATGGACATATATATAGAATGTCCTATCACCTAATCCACCTATGTGCACATCAGAACACACCTACATATATCTAAAATAAATAAATAATAATAAAATATATTATATAAATAGTAAATCGTTAGGTAGCAATATATATATATATATATCCATATCCCTAAATAATTTCATACAATATTCCCTAGATGAACTCATCATAATACATCCAAGTGATTATAACTCCCACTGAGTATAAATTAACATAAATATAAAATCACAAAAGTTGCATATAGTGTTAAAAAACAATAAAAATAAATATAAATTATAATTATAATTATTTTTATGTTTATATTTATATTTATATTTATTTTTATTGTTTTTTAACACTATATGCAACTTTTGTGATTTTATATTTATGTTAATTTATACTCAGTGGGAGTTATAATCACTTGGATGTATTATGATGAGTTCATCTAGGGAATATTGTATGAAATTATTTAGGGATATGGATATATATATTGCTACCTAATGATTTACTATTTATATAATATATTTTATTTTATTATTATTTATTTATTTTAGATATATGTAGGTGTGTTCTGATGTGCACATAGGTGGATTAGGTGATAGGACATTCTATATATATGTCCATGGTTATATTTATGTTTATGTGTGTGTTCACGTGGGTTGCTACCCTTGTATGCTGGATATCAATATTAATAATCATTTCTTATACTGATGTGTGGGGTATTAGCTGGCCCTCTTTATATAGGGTCTAAACTTGTATGTTAAATATGGACTATGTGATGTATATTTATGGATGGTCCCTCATGAAGTATAAACTTGTCGTGTTAAATATGGACTATGTGATGTACATCTATGGATGGTCCCCTATGAGAGATATATAGGTTTCGCCAAAATTGGCTGTATCATACAGAGTTTATATGGTATGCTATCTATTTTGTATATACTTTCTACTAGCTTAAGATAATGATTTTAAATAAATTTATCTATAAAGTCTTCTATGTGTATTTTTATGTCCATGTGAATAATATAAGATCGGCTTATTGAAATACATATTATTGAGGGACCATTCTTGTGAAAGACTATGGTTTATAGTGAGGGGAATGGATGAATTAGCTTGTGGCCATAGTATTAGAGCGCACAGCTACAAGTGATACACATAGGGGTATGTCAGGACGTAGCCCGAGAATGCATGAATGACGGAGTGTATTCTGGAGCGCAATGCGCAAGCGCAAGCAATGAAGTCTGCAGCATGGAGTGCGCATGCGTGGATGGTGTTTGGAGCTACGGATGTGATCCGGAAGTCTGTAGTATGGAGTGTGCATGCGTGGATGATATGTGGAGCTACGGGTGGGATCCGGAAGTACAAGCGAGCGACAGCGCTCGGGTAGGAGACCCGGAAGTAGAATCGAGCGGCAACGTCCGGACATGAAACCACAGAGACTCACAGGTATCTCCTTCTGGTCAAACAGACCTTTGTAATTAAGTTGATTATGTAATATATATAAGACAGATGTAAGGAAATAGAAGCACAACACCCCTGAGGAAGTTGCCGACGGGCAACGGAACGCGTGGGGTCTTTAGGGGGGCACTTGCCTGGTAACACCTCCACTAACCGTCCTGTGTCATTTCATCATTACTTGCTACATGACAATACAGGTTGTATATGGGCTGTTGTGATGAATATAGTGTTATGCGGTAGCTTATTTGTATGACATAGTGACGATATTGATGTACTGTAATAGGCATGTGCCCTGGGTGGGGTTCCTTTGTTGAGGGAGCTCACCCTGTTTTGTGCTTTGGCTGCTATAGGCCTGTTTTAAATGTTTTTAAGAATCTTATCTGTTTTTTTGATTCATGTATTAATAAAGAGTACTTTTTGATATTTATGGGTGTGCGCTGTTTTGCGTGTTTCTTTTTCTTTCTGGATACTAGACAGAAAACAACAACTCAACTTCAGCAGCTGATAATTATTGGAAGGATTAAAGGGGTATTCCAGGCCAAAACTTTTTTTTATATATCAACTGGCTCCGGAAAGTTAAACAGATTTGTAAATTACTTCTATTAAAAAAAATCTTAATCCTTCCAATAGTTATTAGCTTCTGAAGTTGAGTTCATAGGCGTGCGCAGCCTATTGCATTAGGGTATGCACCCTAAAGCACAAACTCACGCAGCGTCGCACGCGTGTGTGTGATATATATATACACACACACACACACTCTCTTGCTTGCATGCACACATACATAAACATACCTACACTCATAAATATCAATACAAACAAAATGAAAAACTTTATTAAAACTTTTTTTGGGATTGGAGGCTTTTTTTGGGATTGGACGCTCCATTATACATACACTGTACAGCAATCATACCTCCATTATACATACACTGTGACTGTACAGCAATCATACATCCAATCCATTAATAATGGATTGGATGTATGATTGCTGTACAGTCACAGACAGTGTATGTATAATGGAGGTATGATTGCTGTACAGTGTATGTATAATGGCGGTATGATTGCTGTACAGTGTAAGTATAATGGATGTATGATTGCTGTACAGTGTATGTATAATGGATGTATGATTGCTGTACAGTGTATGTATAATGGATGTATGATTGCTGTACAGTGTATGTATAATAGTGGTATGCTTGCTGTACAGTGTATGTATAATGGAGGTATGATTGCTGTACAGTGTATGTATAATGGATGTATGATTGCTGTACAGTGTATGTATAATGGATGTATGATTGCTGTACAGTGTATGTATAATGGAGGTATGCTTGCTGTACAGTGTATGTATAATAGTGGTATGCTTGCTTTACAGTGTATGTATAATAGTGGTATGCTTGCTGTACAGTGTATGTATAATGGCGATATGATTGCTGTACAGTGTATGTATAATGGTGGTATGCTTGCTGTACAGTGTATGTATAATGGAGGTATGATTGCTGTACAGTGTATGTATAATGGAGGTATGATTGCTGTACAGTGTATGTATAATGGATGTATGCTTGCTGTACAGTGTATGTATAATGGTGGTATGATTGCTGTACAGTGTATGTATAATGGAGGTATGATTGCTGTACAGTGTATGTATAATGGAGGTATGATTGCTGTACAGTGTATGTATAATGGAGGTATGATTGCTGTACAGTGTATGTATAATGGAGGTATGATTGCTGTACAGTGTATGTATAATGGAGGTATGCTTGCTGTACAGTGTATGTATAATGGAGGTATGATTGCTGTACAGTGTATGTATAATGGATGTATGATTGCTGTACAGTGTATGTATAATAGTGGTATGCTTGCTGTACAGTGTATGTATAATGGAGGTATGATTGCTGTACAGTGTATGTATAATGGATGTATGATTGCTGTACAGTGTATGTATAATGGATGTATGATTGCTGTACAGTGTATGTATAATGGAGGTATGCTTGCTGTACAGTGTATGTATAATAGTGGTATGCTTGCTTTACAGTGTATGTATAATAGTGGTATGCTTGCTGTACAGTGTATGTATAATGGCGATATGATTGCTGTACAGTGTATGTATAATGGTGGTATGCTTGCTGTACAGTGTATGTATAATGGAGGTATGATTGCTGTACAGTGTATGTATAATGGAGGTATGATTGCTGTACAGTGTATGTACAATGGATGTATGCTTGCTGTACAGTGTATGTATAATGGTGGTATGATTGCTGTACAGTGTATGTATAATGGAGGTATGATTGCTGTACAGTGTATGTATAATGGAGGTATGATTGCTGTACAGTGTATGTATAATGGAGGTATGATTGCTGTACAGTGTATGTATAATGGAGGTATGATTGCTGTACAGTGTATGTATAATAGTGGTATGCTTGCTGTACAGTGTATGTATAATGGAGGTATGATTGCTGTACAGTGTATGTATAATGGAGGTATGATTGCTGTACAGTGTATGTATAATGGTGGTATGCTTGCTGTACAGTGTATGTATAATGGCGGTATGCTTGCTGTACAGTGTATGTAGAATGGATGTATGCTTGCTGTACAGTGTATGTATAATGGATGTATGCTTGCTGTACAGTGTATGTATAATGGATGTATGATTGCTGTACAGTGTATGTATAATGGTGGTATGCTTGCTGTACAGTGTATGTATAATGGAGGTATGATTGCTGTACAGTGTATGTATAATGGAGGTATGATTGCTGTACAGTCACAGTGTATGTATAATGGAGGTATGATTGCTGTACAGTGTATGTATAATGAATGTATGATTGCTGTACAGTGTATGTATAATGGATGTATGCTTGCTGTACAGTGTATGTATAATGGAGGTATGATTGCTGTACAGTGTATGTATAATGGATGTATGCTTGCTGTACAGTGTATGTATAATGGATGTATGATTGCTGTACAGTGTATGTATAATGGAAGTATGCTTGCTGTACAGTGTATGTATAATGGAGGTATGATTGCTGTAAAGTGTATGTAAAATGGAGGTATGATTGCTGTACAGTGTATGTATAATGGATGTATGCTTGCTGTACAGTGTATGTATAATGGTGGTATGCTTGCTGTACAGTGTATGTATAATGGCGGTATGCTTGCTGTACAGTGTATGTAGAATGGGTGTATGCTTGCTGTACAGTGTATGTAGAATGGATGTATGCTTGCTGTACAGTGTATGTATAATGGAGGTATGATTGCTGTACAGTGTATGTATAATGGAGGTATGATTGCTGTACAGTCACAGTGTATGTATAATGGAGGTATGATTGCTGTACAGTGTATGTATAATGGATGTATGATTGCTGTACAGTGTATGCATAACGGAGGTATGATTGCTGTACAGTGTATGCATAACGGAGGTATGATTGCTGTACAGTGTATGTATAATGGAGGTATGATTGCTGTACAGTGTATGTATAATGGAGGTATGATTGCTGTACAGTGTATGTATAATGGTGGTATGATTGCTGTACAGTGTATGTATAATGGATGTATGCTTGCTGTACAGTGTATGTATAATGGAGGTATGATTGCTGTACAGTGTATGTATAATGGATGTATGATTGCTGTACAGTGTATGTATAATGGTGGTATGATTGCTGTACAGTGTATGTATAATGGAGGTATGATTGCTGTACAGTGTATGTATAATGGATGTATGCTTGCTGTACAGTGTATGTATAATGGAGGTATGATTGCTGTACAGTGTATGTATAATGGAGGTATGATTGCTGTACAGTGTATGTATAATGAAGGTATGCTTGCTGTACAGTGTATGTATAATGGAGGTATGATTGCTGTACAGTATATGTATAATGGAGGTATGATTGCTGTACAGTGTATGTATAATGGAGGTATGCTTGCTGTACAGTGTATGTATAATGGAGGTATGATTGCTGTACAGTGTATGTATAATGGATGTATGATTGCTGTACAGTGTATGTATAATGGAGGTATGATTGCTGTACAGTGTAAGTATAATGGAGGTATGATTGCTGTACAGTGTATGTATAATGGAGGTATGATTGCTGTACAGTGTATGTATAATGGAGGTATGCTTGCTGTACAGTGTATGTATAATGGAGGTATGATTGCTGTACAGTATATGTATAATGGAGGTATGATTGATTGCTGTACAGTGTATGTATAATGGAGGTATGCTTGCTGTACAGTGTATGTATAATGGAGGTATGATTGCTGTACAGTGTATGTATAATGGATGTATGATTGCTGTACAGTGTATGTATAATGGAGGTATGATTGCTGTACAGTGTATGTATAATGGATGTATGATTGCTGTACAGTGTATGTATAATGGAGGTATGATTGCTGTACAGTGTAAGTATAATGGAGGTATGATTGCTGTACAGTGTATGTATAATGGAAGTATGATTGCTGTACAGTGTATGTATAATGGACAGGGCCGTCTTTAATTTTGATTGGACCCTGGGCAAGCAATTTTTTTTGGTCCCCCATCCCACACACACTCGGGATCAGTACAGGATCAGTAATGTAATGTATGTACACAGTGACCTCACCAGCAGAATAGTGAGTACAGCTCTGGAGTATAATACAGGATATAACTCAGGATCAGTACAGGATAAGTAATGTAATGTATGTACACAGTGATCTCACCAGCAGAATAGTGAGTACAGCTCTGGAGTATAATACAGGATATAACTCAGGATCAGATTACATTCACATTATATAATAAATCCCCCCCACACTATATAATAAATCCCCCCTCACATTATATAATAAATCCCCCCCACCCCCACACTATATAATAAATCCCCCCTCACATTATATAATAAATCCCCCCCACCCCCACACTATATAATAAATCCCCCCTCACATTATATAATAAATCCCCCCACCCCCTCACATTATATAATAAATCCCCCACCCCCACACTATATAATAAATCCCCCCTCACATTATATAATAAATCCCCCCCACACTATATAATAAATCCCCCCTCACATTATATAATAAATCCCCCCCCCCCACCCCCACACTATATAATAAATCCCCCCTCACATTATATAATAAATCCCCCCCACCCCCACACTATATAATAAATCCCCCCTCACATTATATAATAAATCCCCCCCACCCCCACACTATATAATAAATCCCCCCTCACATTATATAATAAATCCCCCACACACACACACTATATAATAAATACCCCCCCCACACACACTATATAATAAATCCCCCCCACACTATATAATAAATCCCCCCTCACATTATATAATAAATCCCCCCCACCCCCACACTATATAATAAATCCCCCCTCACATTATATAATAAATCCCCCCACCCCCACACTATATAATAAATCCACCCTCACATTATATAATAAATCCCCCCCACCCCCACACTATATAATAAATCCCCCCTCACATTATATAATAAATCCCCCCCACCCCCTCACATTATATAATAAATCCCCCCTCACATTATATAATAAATCCCCCCACCCCCACACTATATAATAAATCCCTCCTCACATTATATAATAAATCCCCCCTCACATTATATAATAAATCCCCCCCACACTATATAATAAATCCCCCCTCACACTATATAATAAATCCCCCCACACTATATAATAAATCCCCCCTCACATTATATAATAAATCCCCCACACACACACTATATAATAAATACCCCCCCCACACACACACACACTATATAATAAATCCCCCCCACACTATATAATAAATCCCCCCTCACATTATATGATAAATCCCCCCCACCCCCACACTATATAATAAATCCCCCCTCACATTATATAATAAATCCCCCCCACACTATATAATAAATCCCCCCTCACATTATATAATAAATCCCCCCCACCCCCACACTATATAATAAATCCCCCCTCACATTATATAATAAATACCCCCACACTATATAATAAATCCCCCCTCACATTATATAATAAATCCCCCCCACACTATATAATAAATCCCCCCTCACATTATATAATAAATCCCCCCACCCCCACACTATATAATAAATACCCCCTCACATTATATAATAAATCCCCCCACCCCCACACTATATAATAAATCCACCCTCACATTATATATTAAATCCCCCCACCCCCACACTATATAATAAATCCCCCCTCACATTATATAATAAATCCCCCCCACCCCCTCACATTATATAATAAATCCCCCCTCACATTATATAATAAATCCCCCCCACCCCCACACTATATAATAAATCCCCCCTCACATTATATAATAAATCCCCCCACCCCCTCACATTATATAATAAATCCCCCCTCACATTATATAATAAATCCCCCCACCCCCACACTATATAATAAATCCCCCCTCACATTATATAATAAATCCCCCCCCACCCCCACACTATATAATAAATCCCCCCTCACATTATATAATAAATCCCCCCCCACCCCCACACTATATAATAAATCCCCCCTCACACTATATAATAAATCCCCCCTCACATTATATAATAAATCCCCCCCACACTATATAATAAATCCCCCCTCACATTATATAATAAATCCCCCCCACCCCCACACTATATAATAAATCCCCCCTCACATTATATAATAAATACCCCCACACTATATAATAAATCCCCCCTCACATTATATAATAAATCCCCCCCACACTATATAATAAATCCCCCCTCACATTATATAATAAATCCCCCCACCCCCACACTATATAATAAATCCACCCTCACATTATATATTAAATCCCCCCACCCCCACACTATATAATAAATCCCCCCTCACATTATATAATAAATCCCCCCCACCCCCTCACATTATATAATAAATCCCCCCTCACATTATATAATAAATCCCCCCCACCCCCACACTATATAATAAATCCCCCCTCACATTATATAATAAATCCCCCCACCCCCTCACATTATATAATAAATCCCCCCTCACATTATATAATAAATCCCCCCACCCCCACACTATATAATAAATCCCCCCTCACATTATATAATAAATCCCCCCCCACCCCCACACTATATAATAAATCCCCCCTCACATTATATAATAAATCCCCCCCACCCCCACACTATATAATAAATCCCCCCTCACACTATATAATAAATCCCCCCACACTATATAATAAATCCCCCCTCACATTATATAATAAATCCCCCACACACACACTATATAATAAATACCCCCCCCACACACACACACACTATATAATAAATCCCCCCACACTATATAATAAATCCCCCCTCACATTATATAATAAATCCCCCCCACCCCCACACTATATAATAAATCCCCCCTCACATTATATAATAAATCCCCCCCACACTATATAATAAATCCCCCCTCACATTATATAATAAATCCCCCCCACCCCCACACTATATAATAAATCCCCCCTCACATTATATAATAAATACCCCCACACTATATAATAAATCCCCCCTCACATTATATAATAAATCCCCCCCACCCCACACACACACACACACACACACACACACGCACACTATATAATAAATACCCCCCCCCCCCCCCCCCCCACACACACACACACACACACACACACATTATACATACTCACATATCCGGCGGTGGGTCCCCTGCTGCGGCCTGGATCCTGGAAGCGGCCGTGTGGGGACTGAGAGGAGCGGTAGATTCTCTCTGCTCCGCTCCTCTCTATGATGCCGCCCGTGACGTCGCACGTCACGTGACCATCTCCCAGACAGCCATTGCGGTACTGGCTGCCTGGGGATGAGTGACGACGACGGCGGCGGCGAACATAAAAAGGTAGCGTGCGGCGCAAACCCGCCACCCTCCCACTAACATTTTGGCCTGGGCACACCCGGCACACCCTGTGCGCATGCCTATGGTTGAGTTGCTGTTTTCTGTCTAACTGCTCTCTGATGACTCGCGTCCCGGGAGCTGTGCAGTTCCTATGGGGATATTCTCCCATCATGCACAGCTCCCGGGACATGACATCATCATTGAGCAGTTAGACAGAAAACTTCAGAAGCTAATAACTATTGGAAGGATTAAGATTTTTTAATAGAAGTAATTTACAAATCTGTTTTACTTTGTGGAGCCAGTTGATTTATATATATATATATATATATATATATATATATATATATAAAAGTTTTTCCCTGGAATACCCCTTTAACAACAAAACATCAGGGCAGTCCCTGGTGGCTTCTGCCTACCACACTGATCTTGATGGATAGATCCCTCCTTATACCCAAACTAGAAGAGATCAATCAATCAAAGTCAGTGTGTGTGGGGGTGAGTATTGTCCGTCCCAATGACCCAATGACTTCATACAGCCTAATGACAGGTTTCCTTTAAAGGGGTACTCCACTGCCCAAGCTGCGGGGGTCGTGCGTCAAATTACATGCCCCTCGTAACGCCACGCCACACCCCCTCAATGCAAGTCTATGGGAGGGAGCGTGGCTCTGCCACGCTCCCTCCCATAGACTTGCATTGAGGGGGCATTGTGTGACGTCATGAGGGGCGTGGCCATGACTTCACGACCCCCAGCAGCCCACACCCAGCTTTCGGAACAAAATGTTCTGAACGTTGGGGCAGTGAAGTACCCCTTTTACAAAAAGGGGCCGACCGCCACACATTAATTTTTGTTATTTATTATTTCTTTTTGAAGTCTGGAGTCTGAATTCATTTTACTGTCTGGTGTGAAGTTACTAATCTATTTAGGGGTCTCGTCTGGCGTCATCAAGATATACTTCGATTTAGCACTCGGCAGTGCTCGCCTATCTTTGTTCATTCAAACAAACCAGAGAATATATGAGCGCCATTCATGTGAAGGTGTGAAAACAGGTTGTAGTCGTGCTTTTATATCTGCGTTTTTGTAGTGGACGGCCTAAATCTGCATAGGAGCCGTATACAGGAGAGGCTGGGAGATTTGTATGGAAACTAATAACATAGTGGCTTAAAGGGGTATTCCAGGCAAAAACTTTTTTTTATATATCAACTGGCTCCGGAAAGTTAAACAGATTTGTAAATTACTTCTATTAAAAAATCTTAATCCTTCCAATAGTTATTAGCTTCTGAAGTTTTCTGTCTAACTGCTCAATGATGATGTCACGTCCCGGGAGCTGTGCATGATGGGAAAATATCCCCTTAGGAGCTGGACAGCTCCCGGGATGTGAGTCATCAGAAAGCAGTTAGACAGAAAACAGCAACTCAACTTCAGAAGCTAATAACTATTGGAAGGATTAAGATTTTTTAATAGAAGTAATTTACAAATCTGTTTAACTTTCCGGAGCCAGTTGATATATATAAAAAAAGTTTTTGCCTGGAAGACCCCTTTAATTTCTTAATGTATTGCAGCATTTAAAAAGTATGCTGGACTTAAAGGGGTACTCCGGTGGAAAACATTTATTTATTTTTTTACATCAACTGGTACCAGAAAGTTAAACAGATTTGTAAATTATTTCTATTAAAAAATCTTTACCCTTCCAGTACTTTTTAGCAGCTGTATGCTACAGAGGAAATTATTTTCTTTTTGAATTTCTTTTTTTTTGTCTTGTCCACAGTGCTCTCTGCTGAACACCTGATGCCCATATCAGGAACTGTCCAGAGCAGCCTAGGTTTGCTATGGGGATTTTCTCCTGCTCTGAACAGTTCCTGATACCAGCAGAGAGCACTGTGGACAAGACAAAAAAGAAATTCAAAAAGAAAAGAATTTCCTCTGTAGCATACAGCTGCTAAAAAGTACTGGAAGGGTAAAGATTTTTTAATAGAAGTAATTTACAAATCTGTTTAACTTTCTGGCACCATGTTTTCCATCGGAGTACCGCTTTAATGGGGTATTCCCATCTTAGCATGTTAGGATATAGGATTACATGTTGATCGGTGGGGTTCTGACTGCTGGAACATGCACTGATCCATAGAATGGAGGTAAAATGTTCCTGCAAATAAGTGGAGCACATCGCACATGCATGGCCAGCTCTCCATTCATTCTGTATGGGACCTCCAAACATTGTGAGGTCGGACCCCCACTGATCAGCATGTCCCCTATCCCCCCTATTCTGTGAAAAAAATAAATTTAAAAAGAAATATAAATATATTTAAAAAAAATTATCAGCACACGGTGATACACAATAAAACATGAAATTTAGTCCATGTTGTCAACAAGCCATAGATAGATACATGAAAGCGATGGCGCAGCACTCCTAATGTGACAAAAAAATGTGGATTAATTGTCTCACATCACAGCAATGATTTGTCCTACCATAGGACTATTTTCAAGATGGGACCTGGATGAGTAGTGCTGCAATTTACTGTTGTGTGTGTGTGTGTGTGTGTGTGTGTGTGTGTATATATATATATATATATATATATATATATATATATATATATATGTATAGTGATCCCTCAACCTACAATGGCCTCAACATACAATAGTTTCAACATACAATGGTCTTTTCTGGACCCTTGTAACTTGAAACCAGACTCAACATACAATGCTACAGACAGTCCAGATCTGTGAAACGTGTCAATGGCCGGAAGAACCGACCAATCAGAATGGGCAATTTACTGGTAAAACCCCTGTATTACTGAAGTGCATGCACTGACTGTCTGGTAGCGCCCCCTACAGTACAGGGAGGTATTACATATTCTGTACACTTTACCTGTACCAGGGTTACCTGCTCCTTTGGACACCAGGTTAGGGCGACTCCATGTTACTTTTTTTAGGACATTGCCTGTACTGTACAGGACCCCCAAGAAGCTCCTGTCCTACATAGACCGGTGTTTCCCAAGCAAGGTGCCCCCAGCTGCTGCAAAACTACAACTCCCAGCATGCCCAGACAGCCTTTGGCTGTCTGGGCATGCTGGGAGTTGTAGTTTTGCAACAGCTGGAGGCACCCTGGTTGGGAAACACTGACATAGACAGTGATTACAGCTCCCAGCAGATCTTTCTTACTTTTATATGTAAGGATTTGCTTTATCTCTATTAGTTATCTACTTATTTTTCTTTAATCCTCACTTTTTCCTATTTTTGGATGACATTTTGGTGGCTTCAGAACCAATTACCAGGTTTCCATAGAGTGATTGTCTCAACATACAATGGTTTCAACATACAATGGTCGTCCTGGAACCAATTAATATTGTAACTTGAGGGACCACTGTGTATGTATATATATATATATATATATATATATATATATCATAAAATGTTTCAGTATCTTGTAATACCTTTCTTATTGGACTAACAGCATTTTGTAGAGAAGCTTTCGGGATTCCTCCCTTTATCAAGTCCAAAGCAAATCTAAGCTCACAAGGGGAAGACACAGGTTACATCTCACAAATATGCAGGGCATCACTGGACTAATACGGCTACTCAAATTTACTATATATATATATATATATATATATATATATATATATATATACCTTTTTATTATCTATTATTTTATTATTTAAAGTCTGCACAAAAAATAAATTGCAGGAGGTCTTGTAAAGATGACAAACAAGGTGTTCTCACCCATGTTACTCCCCTGCTGCTGTGTCCACTCTTACGGTTCCCTTAGTCCTCTCACCTCAACATAATTAATTTTATAATAAATGTTAAATATCTCTACACTTGTCTTAACCCACAAAAAACATTTATATAGACAAAATATCACAGGAACATGATGCTTTGGGGAAAAAATGCAAGCAGACAAGAATGAAAAAAAAAAAAAAAAAAAAAAATATATATATATATATATACATATATATATATATATATATATATATATATATATATATATTGCCCCTTAAAGGAGTTCTCTTAGCTAAAACTTTTAACCCCCACTGTGCCCGGGCTGTAAAACTATACATAATAACCTTTCACTTACCTGCCTACGATCCCCCGTTGTTCCGATATCGCCGTCCCGTTCTCCGGTCCCGGTCACTTCCACTTCCTGCGGGTCGGTGACTTCACTCTGCGCTCAGCCTATCAGCAGGGACATTGCTGCGGCCGTGGATAGGCTGAGCGCAGAGTGAAGTCACCAACCCGCAGGAAGTGGAAGTGACCGGGACCGGAGAACGGGACGGCGATATCGGAACAACGGGGGATCGTAGGCAGGTAAGTGAAAGGTTATTATGTATAGTTTTACAGCCCGGGCACAGCGGGGGTTAAAAGTTTTAGCTTAGAGAACTCCTTTAAAGGGTTTCGGCTGTCCATAGAATAGGTGATAAGTATCTGATTGGCGGGGATCTACTTGGGGTCTCTTGTACCCTGATCGAATGGAACTGCACATGCTCGGACGGGCTATGAGTCTTCTGAATAAAGCTGGGGAGATAACCACTTTAAGGCCAAAAAAATCCCTCTGTCCTTAAGGGGTTAATGAATTGGTTGGAGACAAGACACAAGTTGTCACTTTAATGTAGTTCTGCACTCATACCTCATCCCCTATCTCTAGAAACATGTCCAGATATGAAGAGAAAGGGATGGGGGTCACAAACTTTTTTGCATGTAAAAGACATTCTGTTGGTAACTACCACAATTGATGTTCTAGCACAATACTAAACCGGTGTGGGTTTTTATCAATTACAGGCAGATTGAATTCCTTCTGCGTTGTCACCTTGGCCGCCTACTTTACAGCTCAGCAGAGCCATCCTTCTTCCCTCCCTTGTCTCACTCGTTGCTATTCTCCAGCACCGTAACACTTTTCTTTATATCGCCAACGTCCATTTCCTGTGGAATATTCCTCCCCAGAGGACGCCGCATTGTAAAATATGTAGGGACTGTGTAAATAAATAAAACATAAGCCAGCATTCCTTCAGCCCATCACCCCGGCTACGTTATTACAACCCTTTAATAATCCTTACACGGCCAGATTGATATAACTGGTACCCGGCCCAGTGCCCCTGCGGTTAACTTTACCCTACGTCCTCCTTCAGCCTTTTCACTTTTGCAGATTCTAGCATCTCGCAGTAAAGGATAAAACCCCCTCGTATTAACCCGCAGCTGTTAAGGCAGGTTAATGCAGTTGTTGGCCGGTGTAGCAGAGCTGATGCGTATTGGAAAATATACATTAGCCGAGCCCCCACTTGTCCTGTAGCAGATAATGGACTGAGAGGTTAAAAGCGGGCAGTGCGCTGCTGGGATCGGCGGAGGTTTTTTTTTTCCGCGGGGCTAATTACCTCGTTCCTTGGCGGACTCTAATGTGACATGTTTATTGCCTTAACTAACAACTCATTAGGTCCCTTGATGTTTTTGTCAATATTAATTCCTTCATTTAAGCCAAGTCAAAGTTTAAACAAAGATGTCCAGACTGAGAAGTGCGCAGAATTTTCTGCAGATCCTTAACGCAATTCCAGTCCCGAGACAGACCACTCTCTGCAAATGCCAAGACATTTAAAATGGTCGACCCCGCGGGCCTGCCAGCGTTGACTGCGGCCCGTAATCTGATGTACTATAACGCCTGACATTTCAGGACTCGCCCGATCATCTCTTATCTGCATGGCAATAATGGACAATCACTTCCTCAATATCTTCTTCCTGAGAGACATCAGACGCTGATATAGATGAGGTTGATATGTGTCTTTCTCATATTGGCCTCTCTGTTAATATAGGTCTCTGTTCACACTATCATCGGGGGCTTCATTAGGAACCTCCATCTGCAGTTCCATCTATGCAAACTCTTGGCATGTGTTGACTAAGCCCACCGGATTGGGTCTAGCAACCAACTAATGTGTATGAAGGCCTCCCGAGATGATGTCGGGGGAGAGAATGATCAAGCATCTTGGATTTCAACTGCTCAATCCTTCTTATCTCAGGGAGATGAACACTTGTCCAAGTCGAGCATCCATGTGTAGGGTGGAATCAGGAGAAAGCGTTTCCATGTGTATTTTCTACCTTTAGACTGTGTTCACAGCTTTCATTCAGAGCCACCATTGGTAGTTCTGTCAAATTTGATGAACTACACACAAACCATGTGCAGTCTGAAGAAGGTGCGGAAGCAAGGGCTTCTTCACATTAGCCTTATAGATATGAGATAAATAGATGGATGGATGGATAGATAGATATGAGATAGATAGATAGATAGATATGAGATAGATAGATATGAGATAGATAGATATGAGATAGATAGATATGAGATAGATAGATATGAGATAGATAGATAGATATGAGATAGATAGATAGATATGAGATAGATAGATAGATAGATAGATATGAGATAGATAGATAGATATGAGATATAGATAGATATGAGATAGATAGATAGATAGATATGAGATAGATAGATATGAGATAGATAGATAGATATGAGATAGATAGATAGATATGAGATAGATAGATAGATATGAGATAGATAGATAGATATGAGATAGATATGAGATAGATATGAGATAGATATGAGATAGATAGATAGATATGAGATAGATAGATAGATATGAGATAGATAGATATCCAAAAAATAGCTGCAGCACTCGGGATTAGAAACGTAACAAAAGGTGTTTATTCCATATCAATACAGCAAGCTTGCTGTATTGATATGGAATAAACACCTTGTGTTACGTTTATAATCCCGAGTGCTGCAGCTATTTTTTGGATGTGTGACGTGGGACCTTTTTTTTTGCTGCCTGCACCACCTGCACTTTGAATTGGGCGCTGCTCCACAAATCTGTTTTGCTAGATAGATAGATAGATATGAGATAGATAGATAGATATGAGATAGATAGATACATAGATAGATATGAGATAGATATGAGATATATAGATAGATATGAGATAGATATGAGATAGATAGAGAGATAGATATATAGATATGAGATAGATAGATATGAGATAGATAGGAGATAGTTAGATGTGAAATAGATAGATATATAGACATGAGATAGATTGATAGATATGAAATAGATAGATACATAGATATATAGACATGAGATAGATTGATAGATATGAAATAGATAGATATGAGATATATAGACATGAGATAGATTGATAGATATGAGATAGATAGGAGATAGTTAGATATGAAATAGATAGATATGAGATACATATGAGATAGATAGATAGATAGATATGAGATGGATAGATAGATATGAGATAGATAGATATGAGATAGATAGATATGAGATAGATAGATATGAGATAGATGGATAGATATGATAGATAGAGAACAAGGAAGATAGAGAGATAGATAATGTTCCAGGAGAGCAGCACAACCAAACGTAGAATAAATTGAGATAAGCTGTACGGGAACCTTGGTCAATGGATCCACTCACATAAAAATCCAGGAAACAGCAGCACACAAAAGGAATTTGTGTCAAAAAAGTGGAAGTTTATTCCATATAACCAGTGAAACAAGTAAGAGCAACGTTTCTGTGACCTCTCGTCACCGTTTTCAAGCTTGAGAACGGTGACGAGAGGTCACAGAAACGTTGCTCTTACTTGTTTCACTGGTTATATGGAATAAACTTCCACTTTTTTGACACAAATTCCTTTTTTTGTGCTGCTGTTTTCTGGATTTTTAGATGGATAGATATGAGATAGTTATGAGATAGATAGATTTGAGATATATAGATAGAAATGAGATAGATAGATAGATATGAGATAGATAGATATGAGATAGATAGATATGAGATAAATGATAGATAGATATGAGATAGTTATGATATACATAGATAGATATGAGATAGATAGATATGAGATAGATAGATATGATATTAGATAGATATGAGATAGTTATGATATACATAGATAGATATGAGATAGATAGATATGATATTAGATAGATAGATATATATGAGATAGATAGATATGTTATTTTCTGTACAGTGCTGCTATAAATCTTGCTGGTAACCATCTTGGAGGCTTCTTCAGGTCTGATGCCAGTGTTCTGCTGTCTGTAGTCTGTGAAGGGTTTTAATTTGTTGCTCCATTTATCAACACATATAAATATGAAGCCGCTTATTACTAATTCATTGTCCTCGCTGCAGTCATATGAATCACGATGCATTTCAGCACAATTGGAGTCAGTGTAATAAGTGATCCCATATGAACACAGTAGTAATTTATCTATTCATTATAGTGTATTCTGCCTGTTACCTTGTTGCCTGCACTTCCAATAACCTCCTCAGTTGTTTGTCCTCTGCACGCAAACACATGTACACACAAACATGTACACACATGTACACACACATACACGTACACACACACATGTACACAAACATGTACACACACGTACACATGTACACACACATACATACACATACACGTAGATACACGTACACACAAACATGTACACACACACATGTACACAAACATGTACACACACACACATGTACACACACGTACACATGTACACACACATACACGTAGATACACGTACACACAAACATGTACACACACACATGTACACACACGTACACACACATACACGTAGATACACGTACACACAAACATGTACACACACGTACACATGTACACACACATACACATACACGTAGATACACGTACACACAAACATGTACACACACGTACACATGTACACACACATACACATACACGTAGATACACGTACACACAAACATGTACACAAACATGTACACACACATGTACACACACACATGTACACACACACATGTACACACATACACACACACACATGTACACACATACACACACACATGTACACACATACACACACACACATGTACACACACACACGTACACACACACACGTACACACACACACGTACACACATGTACACACACACACACACACACACGTACATACACGTACACATATACACAAACACACACATATATGGCATGGTTTCCCTGTGGCAACAATACAGGTTTTCTAAGCCATATTGAACAATTCAGTGCACTGTTGAGTGGCTCAGACCTGGAGCGTTATTCATTCTCCCTGGCTTGTCCTGGTTACTATTGATTTTTCAGGCTTTATTTTGGAGGATGCAGAAGGATCTCCATGTGACTGTGCAGGAGGATTGCAGCAATGTGTATTTGCATTGTTGAGTTGTAGATTCACTTCTGGAGAATATTGGTCTCGGTAAAAAACATTATTGACAGTATAATAAAAATCAATATCAATTCAAGATCTCTGCTTGCTGTCATTCAATAAGAACCTTTTACTTCCTGTGGATAACTATCTGCCTTGGCCATGTGATGGGTGCCGGGCTTCTTACTATACAGGTATCGGAGCCGCGTCTTGTTACTGTGCTTTAGTAGAGCTGAAGCCCCTACACCCCAGGAAATGGAAACGTTATGGGCTCAGAAATGGCTCTTGTCCCTTGGAAAAACTTTTGACTTGTCGTAGAGACTTGTTAAAAGTTTTAGTCCATGCAGGGTCTTAGTGTTAGCCCTCCACAGATCAGGAAAGCGGGCCAGGAGAAGTCTGCGCTTAGCGCGTTCTCTCCCAGCTCAGTGTCACGTGATCAGGACAAACGCTCAATGTAAGTGTATGGAGGGTGTCTCCAGCACGTGGCACAAAGCCGCCTTTCTCCCCCCTCATTCTCCTGATCGGTGGAGGTCTGAACACTCACCCTCCACTGATCAAATCTTTTGACATGTCTCTGGGAACACTTTAAAGGAAAACTGTCAGCCTGTTCACCCTCACTAAACCTTATACACTAGGTTATAACAGGAGTCCGAGGGGTCACTTACTTAGATATGTCCAGTAGGTCCTGAGATATGTCCCCCAGAAGATCCTCTGCTGAATTCAGTGAATTGTGCAGTGGGGGCGGGACTTTGCAAGGGCGGGGCTTCATCTGCTTAATTTACATATTCATTGTCTGTGACTCCACATCCTAGTGAAGGGGAGCCCCGTCACCAATGCTCAATTCACTGAATTCAGCAGTGGATCTTCTGGGGGACATCTCAGGACCTACTGGACATATTTAAGTAAGTGACCCCTCGTTGGGCTCATGTTCACCCGCACTATAACCCAGTGTATAAGGTATAGTGTGGGTGAACAGGCTGACAGTTTTCCTTGAAAGGAGTATTCCACCATCACAGGATTTTTTCTAATTTACTTAGGGCACTGAAAAAAAAAAAAAGAAAACATACTCTCCTGCCCTCATTCCCACACCTGCCGTTCCAATGTCTCCCAATCCCTCCTGCTCTTCACTGCTTCCTGGTCCCTACAGGAACCCTTCACTTCAGTAACCCACCTTAGCCAGTGAGTAAGCATTTTCTGTGGGGACACCACATCACAAGAAGCAGTGGAGAGCAGCAGGGACTTGGTGCCATTTGAACAGCAGCTGCATGGGCACAGAGCCCGCACAATCACCCCCTGTAATTAGCAACCACCTTTCATTTGTCCAACTATTTTCCGTAAAGGGGTACTCCACTGGAATAATAAAAAAAAAATCAACTGGTGCCAGAAAGTTAAACAGATGTGTAAATTACTTCTATTAAAACATCTTAATCCTTCCAGTACTTATCAGCTGCTGTATGAGCCACAGGAAGTTCTTTTCTTTTTAGGTTTCCTTTCTGTTCTGAGCACAGTGCTCTCTGCTGACACCTCTGTCCATATCAGCAACTGTACAGTGTAGGATGGGTTTGCTATGGGGATTTGCTTTTACTCTGGACAGTTCCTAAAATGAACAGAGGTGTTGGCAGAGAGCATTGTGGTCAGACAGAAACAACATTCAAAAAGAAAAGAACTTCATGTGGAGCAGCTGATGAGTACTGGAAGGATTAAGATTTTTAAATAGAAATAATTTACAAATCTGTTTAACTTTCTGGTACCAGTTGATTTAGAAAAAAATGTTTTCCTGTGGAGTACCTCTTTAATTTTTTTAAAAAAATGGTCAGGCTGGGCTGAAAGAGTAAAGAAAATCAAGAGTACTCACCTTCTTTGATTCCACTGCTAAACATTTCCCATTGATGTCTTGAAGCAAGAAACTGGAAACTAGTGGGCACTTTCCTTTTTTTTAAAGCCCAGTGTGATTAATATTAAAATGAAATTCTCTAAAAACCCCTTTAACCTTGTATTATTATTACAATAATAAAAATTTTGTTAAAATACTAACCTACTTAACCTGCTTCTGATCCCCCTCCGAGTGCGTTCTGAGCTTCCTGTTCTCTACCCTGACACCTTGAGCCTGCTCAAACAATGGCTTATGTCAGTGTCAGGGCAGCGAACAGCAGTATTGTAAGGGGATGAGCAGTAAGTAAGTACAGGTTTATACCCTCCCTGAGAACATATACATCTAAAAATATTTGCCCAGAGAACCCCTTTAAGGACCATCTTTTCTTTATTACAGCAGGCTTTCCAGGTCCTTAACTCCTTAAGGACTCAGGGTTTTTCCGTTTTTGCATTTACATTTTTTCCTCATCACCTTCTAAAAATCATAACACTTTCAATTTTGCACCTAAAATTCCATATGATGGCTTATTTTTTGTGCCACCAATTCTACTTTGCAGTAACATTAGTTATTTTGCCAAAATATCCACGCCAAAAGGAAAAAAAATCATTGTGCGACAAAATTGAAGAAAAAAATGCCATTATAGTAATTTGGGGGGGCTTTTGTTTCTACGCATTGCATTTTTCGGTAAAAATGACACCTTATCTTTATTCTGTAGGTCCATACGGTTAAAATGATACCCTACTTATATAGGTTTGATTTTGTCGTACTTCTTAAAAAAAAAATCTTAACTACATGCAGGAAAACTTAGGAATACGTTTAAAATCTTCTGACCCCTATAACTTTTTTATTTTTCTGCATATGGGGCGGTATTTTTTGCGCCATCATCTGAAGTTTTTATTGGTACCATTTTTATATTGACCGAACCTTTTGATCGCTTTACTTCATTTTTTCATTATATAAAAAGTGACCATAAATACGCTATTTTGGACTTTGGAAGTTTTTTTGCACGTACGCCATTGACCATGTGGTTTATAATTCTGACATTTCCGCACGCGGCGATACCACATTTGTTTATTTTTATTTACACAGTTTTTTTTTTTTTAAATGGGAAAAGGGGGGTGATTCTTACTTTTATTAGGGAAGGGGTTAAATGATCTTTATTAACTTTTTTTTTTCACACTTTTTCTTTTTTGCAGTGTTATAGCTCCCCCCCCCCTTTAGTGGCTATTACACTGCACCCACTGATCTGCTACACAGATCATTGCCGTACATTGACACGGCAAAGATCAGTGTTGTTGGCGGTCGATTGCTCAAGCCTGGATTTTAGGCTTGCAGCAATCAATCGCTGATCGGATGCGGCGGAGGCAGGTAAGGGGACCTCCGCTCGCATTCTAGCTCATCGGGACATTGTGATTTCACTGCGATGGTCCCGATCAGCCCAACTGAGCTGCCGGGAAGCTTTCACTTTCATTTTAGACACGGCAATCAACTTTGAACGCCACGTCTAAAGGGTTAATAGCACGCGGCACAACGATTGATGCCGCACGCTATTAGCCCAGGGTCCCGGCTTTCATTAGCCGCCGGGACTGACCCGGTATGATGCGGTGTGACCCCTCGTTATAAACCAGGTGCAGGGCGTACAGGTACGCCCTGCCTCCTTAAGAGGTTAAAATAAGATTGGTATCTACAGCCTTGGTTTGAGTCAACAATCTGATCGAGTAGACAGACCCTGGTGAGAAGTGTTTTTTCGGATGCTTATGCCCTCTCTTTGTAAAGAAAGGTCCACAATGACCATTAAAGAATGGAGTAGACAAAAATAATAACAGTGAATAAATTTTATAGATATAATATATATATATATATATATATATATATATATATATATATTATACTTCACAATAGATGTAAAGGACGCAAGTAAGCAATCTTTTTTAGGGTAATACTATATGTTGGTAAGAACTCTATAAAAAAAAATTATGAAGTTGTGTATAAAAAATCTAGAATACACTTTGCTGGCCTATCTTGTATGATCTGTGGGGGTCTCACCTTGGACCTCCCACTGATCAGCAGTACCTGGCATGTTTGTACAAATAGGATGAGCTTCAGCTCCAGACACAGGCACACACATATGGATGTTGGTGTGTGGGGTGCCGCATGGGAGGCATTGCTGCTGCCCTTCTGTTCTGCAGAATGGAGGTGGGCAATAGTGAGAGTCCGGGGGATCCTGGGTAAGCCATTGCTGTATAATTCTGGAAACCTTTTGAAGGCATTAAAGGGGTAATCCGGTAGAATTTTGTATTTTTTTTTTAATCAACTGGTGCCAGAAAGTTAAACAGATTTGTAAATTACTTCTGTCCTTCCAGTACTAATTAGCTGCAATATACTACAGAGAAAATTATTTTCTTTTTGGATTTCTTTTTTTTCTGTCCACGCTGCTCTCTGATGACACCTCTGTCCGTATCAGGAACAGTGCAGAACAGGAGCAAATCCCCATAGCAAACGTATGCTGCTCTGGACAGTTCCTGATACAGACAGAGGTGTCAGCAGAGAGCACTGTGGACAGAAAAAAAAAAGAAATCCAAAAACAAAGGAACATTCTCTGTAATATACAGCCGCTAAGAAGTACTGGAATGATAAAAATTTTTTAATAGAAGTAATTTACAAATCTAACCACACCTCAAGAATATCACCCTACTGGGTACACAATGAATATGAGATATGACAGATGGTTTTTTAAAAAATGCTAAAAATTTTTAATAAAAGACAGAAATAACATAAAAAAATAGTTAAAACGATCAGAGCATTAACCCCTTCCCGCAGAATGTCATATATAAACGCCGGGTTGTGCAGTGCGTTCGCGCATCCCGGCGTTTATAAATGACATTCAGTTAACCCGGCGATGCGCAGCATCGCACGGGTTAACTGGCAGAAGTCCCGCTGTTTCCAGCAGGGGACAACTTCTGCTTCACCCCCAGGACCATCAATTGATGGTCCTGGTCAGCGATCACTGTGATTGGTCCCTGTGGACCAATCACAGTGATCTGGGGTGAAAGTTCAGATCCCCCGCACTGCCCGCCCCTGGAAGTCGGGCAGAACGGGGGACGAAGGCTGCAGGGGCTCGCGGGTACCTGCGGCATTCGGGGGGAACACGTGGGGACCGGCGGACTTACCTGATCCAGCGGCGGGACCGAGGAGCAGCGCGGGACCGGCCACGTGGACGAGCAGCGACGGGTAAGTATGTGGTCCTCAGAGGCAGCAGTGAAGATCTTCACTGCTGCTTCTAGGAGTCTGAAAACTACAACTCCCAGCATGCCTAGACAGCCTTTGGCTGTCTGGGCATGCTGGGAGTTGTAGTTTTGCAACATCTGGAGGGCCCCAGTTTGGAGACCATTGTATAATGGTCTCCAATCTGTGCTCTTCCAGCTGTTGCAAAACTACAACTCCCAGCATGCACTGACTGTCCAGGCATGCTGGGAGTTTTAGTTAAGCAACATCTGGCCCTTCAGATGTTGCCGAACTACAACTCCCAGCATGCCCTTCAGCTGTCTGGGCATGCTGGGAGTTGTAGTTTTGCAACAGCTGGAGACACACTGGTTGGGAAACATTGTTTCTAACTCAGTGTTTCCTAACCTGTGTGCCTCCAGCTGTTGCAAAACTATAACTCCCAGCATGCACTAAAAGACCATGCATGCTGGGAGTTGTAGTTTTGCAACATCTGGAGGGCCCCAGTTTGGAGACCATTGTATAATGGTCTCCAATCTGTGCTCTTCCAGCTGTTGCAAAACTACAACTCCCAGTATGCACTGACTGTCCAGGCATGCTGGGAGTTTTAGTTCAGCAACATCTGGCCCTTCAGATGTTGCCGAACTACAACTCCCAGCATGCCCTTCAGCTGTCTGGGCATGCTGGGAGTTGTAGTTTTGCAACAACTTGAGACACACTGGTTGGGAAACATTGTCTGTTTCTAACTCAGTGTTTCCTAACCTGTGTGCCTCCAGCTGTTGCAAAACTATGACTCCCAGCATGCACTAACAGACCATGCATGCTGGGAGTTGTGGTTTTGCAACAGCTGATGCAACCCCCCCCAAGCCCCCCCGCCCCGCCACCCCCGTGAATGTACAGGGTACATTCACATGGGCGAGGCTTTTACAGTGGGTTTCTCGCATCTTGAGATGCAGCAAATTTTGCGCTGGGAAACTCGCTGTAATCCCCCGCCCATGTGACTGTACCCTAAAAACACTACACTACACTAACACAAAATAAAATAAAAAGTTAAAAACACTACATATGCACATACCCCTACACAGCCCCCCTCCCCCAATAAGAACGTCCGGTACACCACTGTTTCCAAAGCAGAGCCTCCAGCTGTTGAAAAACAACAACTCCCAGTATTGTCGGACAGCCGTTGACTGTCCAGGCATGCTGGGAGTTTTGCAACAGCTGGAGGCACCCTGTTTGGGAATCACTGGCGTAGAATACCCCTATGTCCACCCCTATGCAAATCCCTAATTTAGGCCTCAAATGCACATGGCGCTCTCACTTTGGAGCCCTGTCGTATTTCAAGGCAACAGTTTAGGGTCACATATGGGGTATCGCTGTACTCGGGAGAAATTGCGTTACAAGGTTTGTTTTTTTTTTTCTTCTTTAACCCTTCATGAAAAGGAAATGTTGGGGTCTACACCAGAATGTTAGTGTAAAAATTTTTTATTTTTTACACTAACATGCTGATGTTGCCCTATACTTTACATTTTCACAAGAGGTAAAAGGGAAAAAAGCCCCCCAAAATTTGTAACGCAATTTCTCCCGACTACAGAGATACCCCATATGTGAGCGCAAAGTGCTCTGGGGGCGCAGAACAAGGCCCAGAAGGGAGAGCGCACCATGTACATTTGAGGTGATTTGCACAGGGGTGGCTGATTGTTACAGCGGTTTTGACAAACGCAAAAAAAAAAAAACCCCACATGTGACCCCATTTCGGAAACGACACCCCTCACGGAATGTAATGAGGGGTGCAGTGAGAATTTACCCCCCACAGGTGTCTGACGGATCTTTGGAACAGTGGTCCATGAAAATGAAAACTTGAACAGCCCACTGTTCCAAAGATCTGTCAGACACCAGTGGGGGGCAAATGCTCACTGTACCCCTTGTTACGTTCCTCAAGGGGTCTAGTTTCCAAAATGGTATGCCATGTGTGTTTTTTTTTGCTGTTCTGACACCTTAGGGGCTTCCTAAATGCGACATGCTCCCCGAGCAAAATTTGCTCTCAAAAAGCCAAATATGACTCCTTCTCTTCTGAGCATTGTAATTCGCCCATAGTGCACTTCAGGTCAACTTATGGGGTACCTCCATACTCAGAAGAGATGGGGTTACAAATTTTGGGGGGTATTTTCTGCTATTAACCCTTGCAAAAAGGTGAAATTAGGGGGGAAACACACATTTTAGTGGAAATTTTTTTTTTTTTTTTTACATATGCAAAAGTCGTGAAACACCTGTGGGGTAATAAGGCTCACTTTATTCCTTATTACATTCCTCAAGGGGTCTAGTTTCCAAAATGGTATGCCATGTGGGTATTTTTTGCTGTTCTGGCACCATAGGGGCTTCCTAAATGCGACATGCCCCCCGAGCAAAATTTGCTCTCAAAAAGCCAAATATGACTCCTTCTCTTCTGAGCATTGTAGTTCGCCCATAGTGCACTTCAGGTCAACTTATGGGGTACCTCCATACTCAGAAGAGAAGGGGTTACAAATATTGGGGGGTATTTCCTGCTATTAACCCTTGGAAAAATGTGAAATTTGGGGGGAAACACACATTTTAGTGAAAAAAAAAAATTTTTTTTTACATATGCAAAAGTCGTGAAACACCTGTGGGGTATTAAGGCTCACTTTATTCCTTGTTATGTTCCTCAAGGGGTCTAGTTTCCAAAATGGTATGCCATGTGAGGTTTTTTTGCTGTTCTGGCACCATAGGGGCTTCCTAAATGCAACATGCCCCCCAAAAACCATTTCAGAAAAACGTACTCTCCAAAATCCCCTTATCGCTCTTTCCCTTCTGAGCCCTCTACTGCGCCCGCCGAACACTTAACATAGACATATGAGGTATGTGCTTACTCGAGAGAAATCAGGCTACAAATATAAGTATACATTTTCTCCTTTTACCCCTTGTAAAAATTTAAAAATTGGGTCTACAAGAACATGCGAGTGTAAAAAATGAAGATTGGGAATTTTCTCCTTCACTTTGCTTCTATTCCTGTGAAACACCTAAAGGGTTAAAATGATGACTGAATGTCATTTTGAATACTTTGGGGGGTGCAGTTTTTATAATGGGGTCTTTTGTGGGGTATTTCTAATATGAAGACCCTTCAAATCCACTTCAAACCTGAACTGGTCCCTGAAAAATAGTGAGTTTGAAAATTTTGTGAAAAATTGGAAAATTGCTGCTGAACTTTGAAGCCCTCTGGTGTCTTCCAAAAGTAAAAACACGTAAATTTTATGATGCACACATAAAGTAGACATATTGTATATGTGAATAAAAAATTTTTTTATTTGTAATATACATTTTCCTTACAAGCAGAGAGCTTCAAAGTTAGAAAAATGCAAAATTTTCAAATTTTTCATCAAATTTTAGGATTTTTCACAAGTAAAGGATGCAAGTTACCAAAAAAAGTAGAATATGTCACGAAAAAACAATCTCGGAATCAGAATGATAACTAAAAGCATTCCAGAGTTATTAATGTTTAAAGTGACAGTGGTCAGATGTGCAAAAAACGCTCTGGTCCTTAAGGCCAAAATGGGCTTGGTCCTGAAGGGGTTAATAGTTTTAGACTGGCATTGGGCCTTAATGACAGATTATATAATGAAGCAACTACCTAATAAATTCTAAGATGGTCCATAAATGTTGGTCCGGAGTGGACCGTTAGTCCGGCAAAAGATAACACAGTAGGTGTTTCAATGGTGATAGTGGATGACACCATTTTTTAAAGGTGGCATTGAATGGGTTTGCTGGTGTCAGCAAACACCAATGTTAGTAACGGACTCACGCTGGAAGCAGCAGACTTGTAGTAAGCTTGGTGTACAGGATCAGTTGTTAGTGCAGCAGGTGGTTTGGGTTGCGGACTTCCGTGCCGGCTGGGATTCAGGTGATGTTGGTAATCAAGGTAGTGCTTGTATAGCGCTCTGTTCAGATGAAACGGCCTAGACGCGTTTCAGGGTGCTAAAATTGACCCCTTCTTCAGTAGGCAAGTATCTGTCTCATCTCATATTCATTGTGTACCCAGTAGGGTGATATTCTTGAGGTGTGGTTACATTTGTTTACTTGATTTTTCATTATTTGATCGGTGGGGACCGATTTTTATCCACATTAACCTCGAATATCCCAGGTTGTGAGCTGCACATATAGTCTTTTTAATTTACAAATCTGTTTAACTTTCTGGCACCAGTTGATTAAAAAATGTTTTTTCCACTGGAGTACCCCTTTAAAACTTTTACCTTGCCCAGTTCTGTATCCTTTAGGCAAATTCAAACAACCAAAGCCTCCATAGATAATCACTGGGCTACAACATCATGCTTCTGCCATTTACAATCCCGAAAAAACTTTGGTGCGAGAGCTGGTAAACATGTGACTTGCCAGATGTCAGTTGCACCAATGTAGCACATGGGTATGGGATGCATACCTGAGAAAATCATGACCACAGTCATGTGTAATTCTACGTTTCTGAAGTCATTAAAATGCATGCAATTCATGCTAATAAGTATGGTTGACCTATATGACAGTTTGTTGGCCAATTTTCTTGATCTTCTACGATGTTTCCTGTGATGGTGTCATTCTGTCTATCGGTTAGAGAGGACATATTATTCCCCCGGGGAATAATATGGAATCTTAATTCAGCTAGCTGGTTGGCGGTAACTGTGCTAATAATCCCCACTTTGATCATTAAGTTTTTATAGCCTGCAAATTATTTTTTTCTGAATGGTTGAGTAGAGCCAAGGAAAATTTAAGCCCTCAAAGAAATTGAAGCCATATTTCCATCTTGGGTATTGAAAAGTAGGACTTGCGGGTTGTGCTTTCAAGCGGTTTCCCTAGGAATAACCTTCAAGGTTCCCTTTAAATGCCAAGTGAGCCTGTCCTGAGATTTCTCTAAGCATCTCCTTTGACCTCCGCAGAGGTCCTGAATATAAAATGGCTTTAGTGAGTGACCTGGGTGTCCTCTTCTCCAAGTGCAGAACAGATAATAAGAGAGTACAAAGGCAAAAGACGCATATTATAGATGGAGCTAAGCTAATGGGGAATCCCAGCTGCTCTTCACTAAAATGTATGTATTCTTAACCTAAGGAAGCCTACACATTGTAACTCCTTACTTGCCACTGCCATCTCATAATGTCCCGGTTACTGCTGGCTATCTAGGTTCTATTACTTTGCCCATTTCGATGCTAGGGTGAATTCATACGGAACACAAATGCTGCAGATTTTATTTATGGATCTTTGCAGGTATAATCCACAGCGGATTACAAATCTTCTCCATACGCTGAAGACATTATCTTCAGAGAAAACTGAAAAAAAAAGATTGGTGGGAGATCCTTTTTAGAAATGTTACAATCCTATTGATAGGATAGGTGATTAGTATTTGATTGGTGGGGTCTAACTGCTGGGACCCCCAAGAACTAACTATAGAGAGTACAGAGGCAGCAGTCACACCTAGGCCCTGGTGCCTGGAGGTCCCTGGATGAAACTCCCCAATAGATGAGAATTCCCCAATAGAATGAATGTAACTTGGTTTTTCGAAACCAACAACCCCTCTTCTCTTCCTGCTTCTTGCATGGCCCAGTATTACCTTTTCTCTGTATAAATAGAGGCACCATGGAACCCCAGCATTGTCTCCTTGGACATTTATGTACTCACATGTATGGCAGTAGACATGACTGCAGTGTTTTCTACCTCCTAGAAGAGAAATTTGGATTTATTGGGTCTATAAAAGATGTAATACGGAGCCATGAACTCATTCTTTGCAAGGTTGGCAATAAATAATGTTCTATGTGTGGTTCCTATACATTTTACGATTCCCTCACAGCTTGTTTTATCTACATCAAAATCGATGAATCTCTGGTAAATTGTGCATCTTTGTCTTCTTTTTTTTTGTTTGCATAGGATCCTATGTATGTATAGATTACCTGGCATTGCCCAGTTTTCTACTTAAACCTTGAGGACAACACTCTCCTCCTTAAATCCCATCCTTATATCTCATCCTCATATCCCATCCTCATATCCCATCCGCTTATCCCATCCCCTGCACAACCCATTCTCTGCATATGCCTGCTTGACTTAAAAAAAAAAAAAAAAACACCCTTGCAAATTGGGGTAGGTTAGGGTTGATTTAAATAGGCACTGTCAGATAGAAACAACTTTTTTATGTTGTACATCTTGGCAAAACATTATGCTTTCCAATATCCTTCATAAGAAAATGTTATTTCCTTTTTATAGAAATCATGGCTTATAAAATCATGGCTTTGTCCAGAGCTGTGCTCTCTCCAGTCTGATAGCACTCCTCTGTGCTCTCTACTGTCTGATAGCACTCCTCTGTGCTCTCTACTGTCTGATAGGACTCCTCTGTGCTCTCTCCTGTCTGATAGCACTCCTCTGTGCTCTCTCCTGTCTGATAGGACTCCTCTGTGCTCTCTCCTGTCTGATAGTATTCCTCTGTGCTCTCTCCTGTCTGATAGTACTCCTCTGTGCTCTCTCCTGTCTGATAGTACTCCTCTGTGCTGTCTCCTGTCTGATAGTACTCCTCTGTGCTCTCTCCTGTCTGATAGTACTCCTCTGTGCTCTCTCCTGTCTGATAGTACGCCTCTGTTCTCTCTCTCCTTTCTGATAGCACTCCTCTGTGCTCTCTCCTGTCTGATATTACTCCTCTGTGCTCTCTCCTGTCTGATATTACTCCTCTGTGCTCTCTCCTGTCTGATATTACTCCTCTGTGCTCTCTCCTGTCTGATCATACTCCTCTGTGCTCTCTCCTGTCTGATAGCACTCCTCTGTGCTCTCTCCTGTCTGATAGTACTCCTCTGTGCTCTCTCCTGTCTGATAGGACTCCTCTGTGCTCTCTCCTGTCTGATAGGACTCCTCTGTTCTCTCTCCTGTCTGATAGTACTCCTCTGTGCTCTCTCCTGTCTGATAGTTCTCCTCTGTGCTCTCTCCTGTCTGATAGCACTCCTCTGTGCTCTCTCCTGTCTGATAGTACTCCTCGGTGCTCTCCCCTGTCTGATATCACTCCTCTGTGCTCTCTCCTGTCTGATAGCACTCCTCTGTGCTCTCTCCTGTCTGATAGCACTCCTTTGTGCTCTCTCCTGTCTGATAGCACTCCTTTGTGCTCTCTCCTGTCTGATAGGACTCCTCTGTGCTCTCTCCTGTCTGATAGTACTCCTCTGTGCTTTCTCCTGTCTGATAGTTCTCCTCTGTGCTCTCTCCTGTCTGATAGCACGCCTCTGTACTCTCTCCTGTGTGATAGCACTCCTCTGTGCTCTCCCCTGTCTGATAGGACTCCTCTGGGCTCTCTCCTGTCTGATAGCACTCCTCTGGGCTCTCTCCTGTCTGATAGCACTCCTCTGCATCCCGAACAGCTGCGAGGACAGCAGGAGGGTGCTTACCTTCCTTTCCACCATCCTATCCGATCCTGAGATCCAGGCTTGAGCAATCAAGCACAGATAACACTGATCAGTGCTATGCTATGGTATAGGATTGTTCAGTGTATGCAATCTAAAGTATTGCATGTAATAGTCCCCTATGGGGCCTAAAAAAAAAGTGTAAAAAAAAAAAAAGTTAATAAATGTGATTTAACCCCTTCAGTAATAAAAGTTTAAATCGCCCCCCTTTTTCCATTTAAAAAATATATATATATGTAAACAAAAATAAACATATCTGGTATGGCCACGTGCGTAAATGTCCGAACTATAAAAAACATAATATTAATGGTGTACACATAAACTCCAAAAATTGCATATTTTTGGTGACACTTTGATACCATAAAAAAATTTGAAAGCGTTCTGATTTTTAGAAGGTGAGGTGGAAAATACGAAAGTGCAAAAAATGGAAAAACCTGTTGTCCTTTAGGGGTTAAAGGAGAACTCTTGCAAAAGTCAACTTATCCCCTAAACACAGGACCCCCTGCAATCTCAGGGACCCTGGCTCTCTCAGTGAGGAGCTTGTGTCGTCTACTGGTAGATGGAACACCCTCTGATCAGCTACTAATCCCCTATCTTGTGGGTAGGGGATATGTTTATTTTGGCCCGGATTTCTTCTTTAAAGAAGATATATCCTGCTAAAAAACGTATCCCCTATCCAAAGGATAGGGGAAAAGTTTTAGATCACGGGGGGCCGACATATATCTCTGGCTCTCCCATAGAGATAAATGGAGGGGGCATGCCCGCCGTTCATTCGTGCGTGGGTCGACACGCTCCATTCTCAGGGAGAGCCGGGGCCCCATGCAGGAGATCGCGGGGGTCCCAGCGGTCGGACTCCCGTGATCTTAAAGGAGAACTGTAGTGAAGCATTTTTCATTCCTCCAGTGTCCGGGCTGCAAAAACTAAAAAGACAAACTTTAACTCACCTTTCTACGTTCCCCCTTTGTGCCGATATCGGCATCCGGTCCTCCGGTGCTGGTTGATATCGGCACTACAGTTCTCCTTTAAACTTATCCCTTATCTCCATTCAGTCAGGGTGGGTGTTTTTGTCTGAAGTCCTATGCAAGTCTATTGCACTTCCTGTACATCTCCTGCTGCCGGACCAACGTGGTGGTAAACTATGATTCATCTGTCAAGCAGGCAGGTGCGGGGGATGAAAGAAGGATAGGAGAACGAGAGTGTCATTGTTGCTTTTCCTCTCCCACAAGGTTTAGTAGGTAGGAATGCCAGGCAACACAGGTACTTGACTAATGACTATATATATATATATATGGGCTGGACAAAATTATTGGCACCCTTAACTTAATATTTGGTTGCACACCCTTTGGAAAAAAATAACTGAAATCAGTTGCTTGCTATAACCATCAATAAGCCTCTTACACCTCTCAGCCGGAATTTTGGACCACTCTTCCTTTGCAAACTGCTCCAGGTCTCTCTTATTGGAAGGCGCCTTTTCCCAACAGCAATTTTAAGATCTCTCCACAGGTGTTCAATGGGATTTAGATCTGGACTCATTTCTAGCCACTTCAGAACTCTCCAGCACTTTGTTGCCATCCATTTCTGGGTGATTTTTGACGTATGTTTGGGGTCATTGTCCTGCTGGAAGACCACAAGATCTCGGACGCAAACCCAGCTTTTCTGACACTGGGCTGTACAGTGCGACCCAAAATCCATTGGTAATCCTCAGATTTCATGATGCCTTGCACACATTCAAGGCCCCCAGTGCCAGAGGCAGCAAAACAACTCCAAAACATCATTGAACCTCCACCATATTTCACTGTAGGTACTGTGTTTGTTTTTTTCTTTGTAGGCCTCATTCGGTTTTTGGTAAACAGTAGAATGATGTGCTTTACCAAAAAGCTCTATCTTGGTCTCATCTGACCACAAGATGTTTTCCCAGAAGGATTTTGGCTTACTCAAGTTAATTTTGGCAAAATGTAGTCTTGCTTTTATATGTCTCTGTGTCATCAGTGGGGTCCTCCTGGGTCTCTTGCCATAGCGTTTCATTTCGTTAAAATGTCGATGGATAGTTCGTGCTGACACTGATGCTCACTGAGCCTACAGGACAGCTTGAATATCTTGGAACTTGTTTGGGGCTGCTTATCCACCATCTGCACTATACTGCGTTGACACCTTTCATCAATTTTTCTCTTCCGTCAATGCCCAGGGAGATTAGGTACAGTGCCATGGGTTGCAAGCTTCTTGATAATGTTGTGCACTGTGGACAAAGGCTAATCTAGATCTCTGGAGATGGACTTGTAACCTTGAGATTGTTGATATTTTTCCACAATTTTGGTTCTCAAGTCCTCAGACAGTTCACTTCTCCTCTTTCTGTTGTCCATGCTTAGTGTGGCACACACAGACACACAATGCAAAGGCTAAGTGAACTTCTCTCCTTTTTATTTGCTTTCAGTGTAGATTTTTATATTGCCCACACCTTACTTGCCCCAGGTGAGTTTAAAGGAGCATCACATGCTTGAAACAATCTTATTTTTCCTCAATTTTTAAAGGGTGCCAATAATTTTGTCCAGCCCATTTTTGGAGTTTGGTGACATTATGTCCAATTAGCTTTTTTCCCTCCCTTTTTTGGATTAGTTCCAATACACACAAAGGGAATAAATATGTGTATAGAAAAACATGTTACTGCAATTCTTTTCTGTGAGAAATACTTTATTTTCTTGAAAAATTTCAGGGGAGCCAACATTTACGGCCGTGACTGTACCTCTATGTTGTCATATAGAAATGTAGAATGTATTTCCAGTCCAGAAGTGTTCTTATATGGATGCAGAGGTAGCAGTTAAGTCTGGGGCACCCTCTGCCTCATAAGAAGAGTGCATGTGAATGGGGTCCTAAAATAGTTCCTGTGGAAATTCCATGATTGCCCATATGGGAATGCCCCTTTTACACTAGAAAAACTGTTCAAGGGTGGGCATTCATCTTTACCTCGAATTAATATCAAATGGACATTGCAGCATTTACTGACATGCTTCTCCTTCCAAAACTGCAAAGAATGCTGTCACTGCTTTTTAAAAGCCATGTTGTTATATATGTACCTGTGCGGCTCCAGCGCACCCTCCAGTACTCCCTCGACACGGCCTCAGCACCTCTCCTCGTCCTGACTATACCTTGCATGTTTCAGGTCCGTTCATTACTGAGTGACACAGTTGGCACTGCTAATGAGGAAGTGTGAGTAACAAAACATACAATGCCCCATCACCAGCGTTCCTATTCCCTGTGTTATGTGTTCCTATACTATTCTAACCTCTTTTCTGTTTCCTGACTTTGCTCCTGCTTGCTTACTTTGTACTTTACCGCTTTCTAAGTTTAACCCCTACCTGTCCTAACGCTCATATTGACTTTGATTTTGTACTACGCTGCCCTCTAGGTTCTTACTCTCTGGCTAGTCCCTGTTTATCCTTAGTCTTCTAATTTAGTACTGTTTTTGCTTGTCTGTTGCTGACCTAAACTGACGCTACTTGATGCCCCTGCACTTCCAGTCCAGTGTAGGTACCGTCGCCCAGTTTGGGGTCAGCTTTTTATAGCAGATCATCTAAGTAAGTAGAAACAGTCTGCACTTTGCCCTACCCTGGACGTAGTGCATGTAGTTTCTTCTGATTTAATGATGTCAACCAGACTGTAAGGGATTACCATCTGACTTTAATGCTAAAATGAACACATGGAGGTCTGGGGTGGGCTTGGTCAGTCGAACAGCAGGAGAAAATACTTTTTCAGAGTGGCCCAAAACAAATGTTTTGCATGAAATGGAGTGTGTGCAAAATTTTGTATACTAGACATACAGAGAGTGATAAATTCTGGTTTTCCTTATTTTTTACTTGTGGTCCCCTTTTCTTTAAATTTCTTTTCTATGCAATGTAAAGTCCCATTAGTTAGATGAGTGTTTCCCAACCAGTGCATCCCCAGCGATTGCAAAACTACAACTCCCAGCATGCCTGGACAACTGTTGGCTGTCCGGGCATGCTGGGAGTTGTAGTTTTGCAACAGCTGGGGGCACCCTGGTTGGGAAACACTGTGGTAGATGTTATGCCAGTCCAATGAATAGGAAGATTACGCCACCTTTTAGCATCGGCGGGTGATCAGCAGTTGTACTGTGCCCATTGATCTAGCTCAGTACGCATCTTCCTTCTCACTCTCGGTGTCCCTATCACATCAAGTGTCATCCGCAATGATTTGTCTGTCAAACAATTTTCCTCTCCATTAAGTTTTATGCATCTTAGCCGAGTCCGTGCAGAGGCCCCGGTGCGTTTTCTGCTGAGATAGCCGATTTTTCTTTCGTTCTTAAACGTGCACCCACTTAAGCTGCTGTTAAGTCTTGTAAAAAATCCTTTGACTCTTCGCCCCACGGAATGACAGTAAAAGCTGTATATCTTTCTCTTTTTATCACAGGCAAGGCTCTGACGTTCCTGCTGCTGCAGCCCCCCAGCCCCAAGCTCCCTCCACACAGCACCGTGCGCCGGACCGCTATTGATCTGATTGGACGAGGCTTTACCGTATGGGAACCGTACATGGACGTATCTGCCGTTTTAATGGGTCTTCTGGAGCTCTGCGCAGACGCCGAAAAACAGCTTGCCAAGTAGGTTCTTCTTTGTGGTCAATACAGTAAAATCCCTTTATAATGACATCAGTGGGATCCATCGAATGCTGGATTATTGGGTAGAGAACAGTAATGGAATACTTTATTTTTTAATGATTGAGTGTTTGGCCAGACAGGTTTTACCAATTTTGTGCAGTTTGGCAGATTTTTATATTTTATTTATTATACATATATTTTCCCCGTTTTTAACCCCTTCCTAATGACAAACATGTACTTTATTATGAGGGGTAGTTGCCGCGGAATGCCATACATGTACAGTAAGTCATTGTTGAGTTCATCGTATGGTTCAGGATGCGATCGACAGACGCACACACAGGTTATGCAGAAAAAACAGCACCACACCTGTTTTCAGGTTGATAGTGGTATTGCTGCTTAGCTGCATTCATTTCAATGGAACCAAGCAGCAATACCACACACAACCTGAGGACAGGGGTGTGGGGCTGTTTAAAAAAATCAGTTCTGTTAGGGAGACTGAAATAGACTAATATATATATATACACATATATATATATATATATATATATATATACACATATATATATATATATATATATATATATATACTAAAATAAGAAAAGAAACGAAACAAGTGGCACCGATACCTTATCCACGCAGCTCCACGAGATGGAAAAGGTACGACTCAGGCAGGAAACCAGATATGCCAGATGCGGTGGTGCTAGGACAGATATGTAGCAATCAATATAGTGACAATAGAAGGCAACAACAGGCGTCCTGCACTCACAGCTTCAGCTCTGGTTATACGGCTCCCATCAAGGGCTGCTCCTCCGGATCGGTGGAGAAAGGTGGCGTGGGGCACTCATAGGTGACTGCCGGCGGTTTCACGCATAGGTATGCGCTTCTTCCAGCCTCAAGAAGCGCATACCTATGCGTGAAACTGCCGGCAGTTGCCTCTGAGTGCCCCACGCCACCTTTGTCCACCGATCCGGAGGAGCAGCCCGAGATGGGAGCCGTATAACCAGAGCTGAAGTGGTGAGTGCAGGACACCTGTTTTTGTCTTCTATTGTCACTATATAGATATTGTGACTGATATATAGATACACGCTCAGACATGACTAATTACTAGTCCTCCCACCTTCAACAAAAATATAAAAGGGGGAAACTTTTTAATATCCCTTGCGTGTGTGTGGGCATATATATATATATATATATATATATATATATATATATATATACATATACATATATATATATATATATATATATATATATATATATATATATAGCAACAGAAAAATGCAGCAGCACACTGCCAGCACAAGGATATAGGTGAAACATGAACATGCAGATAAAACATGGAGAGCTATACAGCTATGGTGTAATAGATGCAAATGTGAAACTATGAAATAGTGAGGCACTTAGCTCGCAAATTTGTCTCCGCTGGCGGTCAAATAGCAAATATATATATGTTTGTGGAAAAATTAAGGAGAAATTATCAATTATTCCTTTACAATTCGGCTCATTTTAGGTGGTCCTTTTCTATATGCATGCAAATCCGCCACATGCTGCCGTACCAAAGAGATTTTTCATCAAGGGATATCACTATCTTGTTATTTCCCATCTATTCGGACCCCACCTGTCCTTAGTACCCTGTTACATCGGGTGATTTTTGGCCAATATTGCTTGTGTAATAGGACCAGCTATCAGTTGGCTGACCACTTCATTTTGACTTGCTAAACAAAAAACTATTAAAGTGTCAAATATTTCAGACAAATGACAGAAGCGGAGAGAGCTTATAGGATTATGTACTGCAAGCATCGGGCCATGTAATAGAGCCCTTAGGATGAAAGGTGTGTGTTTGGGAAGGGGTCATATCATAGAAAATAATAATACTTAAATGGGCACTTTCAGATCCAGAAACTTTTTATATGTTGTTACTGATAAAAATTAAAGACCTTTTGTAATGTGGTTGTTTAATTTTTTTTATATATTTAATAAAGAAAATGGCTCCTGTAAATCCTACCACTAAGGGTTCCCATACCTACTGGGACACTAACCAGTCCTGAAGCAGCATCAGGCTTGTCCATGAGTCATGGACTAGAGATGACTCCTGGACAAGGCTGCATGAGCAGACGCACCAATCACCTCCCACCACTACAAGGAGGGACACGCCCCCTCCCACCACTTCAAGGAGGGACACGCCCCCTCCCACCACTCACATCAATCACATCCCACCACCACAAGGAGGGACACGCCCCCTCCCACCACACACACCAATCACATCCCACCACACCAAGAAGGGACATGCCCCCTCCCACCACACACCAATTACCTCCCACCACCACAAGTAGGGACACGCCCCCTCCCACCACACACACCAATCACATCCCACCACCACAAGAAGGGACACGCCCCCTCCCACCACACACCAATTACCTCCCACCACCACAAGGAGGGACACGCCCCCTCCCACCACACACCAATTACCTCCCACCACCCCAAGGAGGGACACGCCCACTCCCACCACCACAAGGAGGGACATGGCCCTTTCTAACACTTTGAGCTTATGAAAATAGGTATTTTTTATAATAAATAAAGTTTATAGAGGCATACAACTAAATGTACATGGTCAGGATTAGGTACTGAGTAACATTATTATTATTATTTTGTTTTTGTGGGATCTGACAGGTGCACTTTAAATATATTACTCACTAGGTCATGCAGATGCTTTACATGTCTTTTTGTAAGTCTAGTTTCTGTATTTTGCTCACAAATCCCTCTTCTGCTGCTCACCTATTCTGACACCCGCTGCTCAGAAAGAGGCATGTCCAAGGCATGTCCACTGAACCCGCCATCACTCACCATGCTTTCACTTCCTCCCTGGGTCTGCTGTGCAGTGCTTGGTCTCTTCATTCAATCACTGCAAGCTGCTCTGTAACCCCCTCCTCTCTGTTATCAGGCAGGAGTCTAATAGAACAGGAGTGAGCATAGAGGAGTGCTAGTTCCATTTTCACTTCCTGGACCATGTCTGTGCTTCAACTAGGACAAAGATGATGCTGCAGCCGGACAGGATTATGTGCAGGATGGTATGGGGACCCCTAGATTTTTCTTTATAAGCCATGATTTCTATAAACATCAAATTTTCTTATGAAATATATTAGAAAGGTTAATGTTTTCCCAAAATGTACAACATATAAAAAGTTTTTGATTCTGACAGTGCCCATCTAAATGTGTCTTATTGGTTCCTTGCACTTCAAACCCTCCCAGCACCCACTCAATGGAGATGGGTGCAATTCCTTGTACATCCAGTAGTTTTGGGCGCCACTGTGTAAATACCTCACTCTCTGGATCCTACCCACCAACATCACTCACCAATACACCATACCATACATACACCAATAAAAAGGGCTGCCAGATATTGCCACAGTGCACATATGAACACAAACCAGGAACAATAGGTAATAAAAGCCGCTGTCTGTATTTTATTTTTCTTTAATAAAACTTTACAAAGAGTTATGGCTAATGGTGTGCCAGAGGGAACGCTATTTTCCTCCAGTTCGTCGTACACGGTGACCGCAGAGAGCTCTGCCAGTCCCAGCATGGAGCAGCTATTATATGAACTTTCCACTTCTCCGCTTATCTGCAGTTTTCAGCATCAGTTTATCTGCGACGTGCGCTTATTCTTCACAGCCACTGCTATATCGCCAGCTCGGCAGTAATACGCCTTACATACAGCTCAGTACACTCTAATAGGAAGGATTAGGGATGCCTCCTACTCTTCTGCCTCCAAGACTCCAGAGATAATAAGAATCTGAATTCTTGCTGCCCGGCATCACCCCCAATATCACCAGGAAGTGTAAAAATAAGCACATTATACGGGTCAGGGGACTTCATAGTGACTTATATTATGCTTTATAGTTCATATTAGTGTATATATTATTCCTTGTCATAAACACCTTAACTGCTGCAGAACCTCTTTTAAAAAGAAAAAGGGTGATTCCTGTCAATGATTGGTAGTTCAGACATCTGAGGTGTAGTATGAATTTCTTCAGCAGCTGCAGTTTGTGTTATTAGGTTCTGCAGCAGCTGTGGTGTGTATTATGATTTTCTGCAACAGCTGAGGTGTGTATTATGAGTTTCCGCATTAGCTTTGGTGTGTATTAAGATGTTCTGCAGCAGGTGTGTTGTGCATTTGGATGTTCCACACCACAGTTGCAGAGGTGTGTATTGTGATATTCTGTAGTATCTGTGATGTATATTATGATGTTCTGCAGCAGCTGAGATGTGTATTATGATGATCTTCAGCAGATGAGGTATGTCTTATGATGTTCTGCAGAAGCTGAGGTGTGTATTATGAAGTTCTGCACCAGCTGAGGTGTGTATTATGATCTGCACCAGCTGATGTGTATATTATGATGTTCTGCAGCAGGTGTGGTGTGGATTATGATATTCTGCGACAGCTGAGGTGTGTATTATGAAGTTCTGCAGCAGGTTTAGCAGCTGTTGTCCCAGACTGTATGATACACACTGCTGAATAATGTGATCTATCATACTATAATGTAGAGTATAGCATAGTATAATACACACTGCTGAATAATGTGATCTATCATACTATAATGTAGAGTATAGCATAGTATAATACGCACTGCTGAATAATGTGATCTATCATACTACAATGTAGAGTATAGCATAGTATAATACGCACTGCTGAATAATGTGATCTATCATACTACAATGTAGAGTATAGCATAGTATAATACACACTGCTGAATAATGTGATCTATCATACTACAATGTAGAGTATAGCATAGTATAATACACACTGCTGAATAATGTGATCTATCATACTATAATGTAGAGTATAGTGTAGTATAATACACACTGCTGAATAATGTGATCTATCATACTATAATGTAGAGTATAGTGTAGTATAATACACACTGCTGAATAATGGGATCTATCATACTACAATGTAGAGTATAGCATAGTATAATACGCACTGCTGAATAATGGGATCTATCATACTACAATGTAGAGTATAGCATAGTATAATACGCACTGCTGAATAATGGGATCTATCATACTATAATGTAGAGTATAGTGTAGTATAATACACACTGCTGAATAATGTGATCTATCATACTATAATGTAGAGTATAGTGTAGTATAATACACACTGCTGAATAATGTGATCTATCATACTATAATGTAGAGTATAGTGTAGTATAATAAACACTGCTGAATAATGTGATCTATCATACTACAATGTAGAGTATAGCATAGTATAATACACACTGCTGAATAATGGGATCTATCATACTAAAATGTAGAGCAGTGTTTCCCAACCTTTTTCGGTTTTGCACACCTACCGAGGTTGATGAGCAAAAAAAAAGGGAAAAAACAGTAAAAAAAAAAAAAAAACGCAATGCGCTATATCTATTTATCAGTGGGTATGTAATATAAAGTGCTGCTTTATACAGCAACTCACCAATGACGTCTTCTCTAATTTTCATGGTTGCCTTCTCTTCTCCATCTGGTCCAGGCCATCATCACGATTTTTTTCACACACAATTCTTCACCATTAAACCTGCAAAACAAACCTATTAGGCTCTGCACTTTTTTTTACATGGAGTGTAGAAGAGTGTACATGGGTGACAGAGGGGTGTAGAGAGGGTACATGGGTGACAGAGGGGTGTACAGGGGGGTGTAGAGGAGTGTACATGGGTGACAGAGTGGTGTAGAAGAGTGTATATGGGTGACAGAGGGGTGTAGAGGAGTGTACATGGGTGACAGAGGGGTGTACATGGGTGACAGAGGGGTGTAGAGGAGGGTACATGGGTGACAGGGGTGTACAGAGGGGTGTAGAGGAGTGTACATGGGTAACAGGAGGGTGGACAGGGGTGACGGGGGGTGGACAGGGGTGACGGGGGGTTGGACATGGGTGACGGGGGGTGGACAGGGGTGACGGGGGGTGGACAGGGGTGACGGGGGGTGGACAGGGGTGGCGGGGGGTGGACAGGGGTGACGGGGGGTGGACAGGGGTGACAGGGGGGTGGACATGGGTGAGAGGGGGGGGTGGACATGGGTGACAGGGGGGGTGGACATGGGTGACAGGGGGGGTGGACATGGGTGACAGGGATGGACAGGGAGGTGTACAAGGCGGACATGGATGACAGGGGGGTGGACATGAGTGACAGGGGGTAGAGGGTGGACCTGGGTGACGGTGGTGGGGGGTGGGGTTTGGAAAGGGTTGAGAAGGGGTAACAGAGGGGTGGAAAGGGTATGGTACCTTAAGCAAGCCGGTGCGCGCAGCTTGCAGTTCCACAAGAATCTGGCACCGCTAGCTCGTTCCGCCGCATGGCACCATTTTCGTCTCACTGCGCCGCAAGGAAGAGGGGGACGCAGGGGGACGCTGTGTGCGCAGTGCGCACGCAGGCTTCCCTTCCCCCCTGTGCCGTTAGTCATAAGCACGCAGGCTGGGGCAGGACATTTAAAAAAAAATATAAAAAATCACAGCAAAATCCCGCAGCCCCACGGGCAGTGCCGATCGGCACACACGTGGTTGGGAATCAGTGATGTAGAGTATAGCGTAGTATAATACAGCACACACTCCTCTGTATCCATTGATCCTGTCTGGAGTGCTTTGGATGCTTCTTCCATTTGTTTGTATGGTGGAGACGCTCTCTGGTGTAATTGAAGCACTTGTCTGGAGAGAGATTACTGCAGGAATGACACCAGCGCAGTTTCTACATATGTATGCGCCGATCGATGGCTTCCAGGAGATAGCCTGAAGAGCGGCACTCCGCGTGGTGCACAATGCCCTACAGCCGTATTTAGCGCTATACTTGAAGGTTTTCTCAGGAGGGGAATTATTCAGCTTCTCATTGCTGAACCCTACAGCATCATCTGACTTCAATAGGTGCTGCGGCCTCCGCACATTAGCTGCTTCTATTACAGCCAGGCCCATTGTTTGCCCTTGACCCTCGGTCATACACCGCCGGTGCCTGCTGTTCTGCCATCCTTGTGGGTTTTAATGATGATCGTATTGACACCATGTCTGGAGTCTCTGCTACGATGGTCACAATGGTCACGATGGTCACGATGGTCATGCTTCTGTCATTTAGATCACACAGTTCTCCTTTTCTGGTCTTGGATCAGCCAAAAACCTACTAATTCCTGGAAATCGACCCTAATTCCTTGATTAGGAAGACTGGACTGAGATGCTGAGGATAGGGCCAATGTGAGTGACCACAATCTAAAAGGGGGTTATCCAGAACTAGAAAAACATAGCCGCTTTCTTCCAGAAGCAGCACCACTTTTGTCATCAGTTTATATGTGTTACTGCAGCCCAGTTCAATAAAATTGAGTTGTAATACTGCAGACAACCTGAGGATGGGGGCGGCACTGTTTTATATTTTTCTAATGCTCAATAAATCCTTTAAAGAGATTATCTAGCAATAGAAAACCAGAGCTAATTTCTTCCAAAAACTACGTCCCAACTTGGCTTCATTTATTTTAATGGAACTGAGCTGCAATGCCATACACAACCCGAGGACAGGAGTGGTGCTGTTTTTGTAGAAATCAGTGCTGTTTTTATAGGTTATCCTCCTTAAACTGTGTTTTTGGACCCCTCCCTCTACATCGCAGTGAATGAGAACCCCAATAGTAATGGAGACCCTTTCAAGAACCTATACTCAAGGGGATTAGAAAGAATTAAGAGGTCCGATGACTGCGATGCCCAATCCAGTTACCGGCCTCAGCGGTATAGTATAGACGGGAAAACGCGTTAGTCACCTTGAGTGGGGGCTATGAGGGAATTGGAAAGGTTTGTATCCCCCCCCCCCCTTCCCTTTTGTTAGGATTTTCCTCATTCTTGATCTTCTTTCCAGTTTACATTAAAGTAGTACTCCGGAGGAAGAAAACTATGTTTTCAAATCAACTGGTCACAGAAATACTTATTTTAAAAAATCAGCTGCTGTATGCTCCAGAGGAAGTTGTGTAGTTGTTTCCAGTCTGACCACAGTGCTCTCTGCTGCCACCTCTGTCTGTGTCAGGAACTGTCCAGAGCAGAAGCAAATCCCCATAGTGAACCTCTCCTGTAGAGCCCTGCGCAGGACTGGATTTCTGACCATTACTGCCTGTACCCGCAAACATTTTGTCACAGCTTTTAGAGAAAGTACCCTCCATGCCATTCATTAAAGGGGTACTCCTGCCCTAAGACATCTTATCCCCTATCCAAAGGATAGGGGATAAGATGTCTGACCGCGGGGGTCCCGCCGCTGGGGACCCCCACAATCTTGCGTTTGGCACCCACCTCTTTGAGCTGCATGCTGCGCTGCCAGCTCACAAACTGCGCTGCCAGCTCACAAACTGCCTGGTGCCGACCACTGGGCCGGAGTATCGTGACATCACGACTCCGCCCCCGTGTGACGTTACGCCCTGCCCCCGCTATGCAAGTATATGGGAGGGGGCCTGGTCGGCACCCAGCAGTTTGTGAGCTGACAGCGTGGGTGCCGAATGCAAGATTGTGGGAGTCCCCAGCGGCGGGACCCGCGCGGTAAGACATCTTATCCCCTATCCTTTGGCTGGGGATAAGATGTTTTATGGCCGGAGTACCCCTTTAACCCCTTGTTCCATTTTATTAGCCCATTGTGCTATTTTATTACCCCCTTGTGCCATTTCATCACCCCCTTGTGCCATTTCATCACCCCCCCTGTGCCATTTCATCACCCCCTTGTGCCATTTCATCACCCCCTTGTGTCATTTCATCACCCCCTTGTGCCATTTCATCACCCCCCCTGTGCCATTTCATCACCCCCTTGTGTCATTTCATCACCCCCTTGTGTCATTTCATCACCCCCTTGTGTCATTTCATCACCCCCTTGTGTCATTTCATCACCCCCTTGTGCCATTTCATCACCCCCTTGTGTCATTTCATCACCCCCTTGTGTCATTTCATCACCCCCTTGTGTCATTTCATCACCCCCTTGTGTCATTTCATCACCCCCTTGTGTCATTTCATCACCCCCTTGTGTCATTTCATCACCCCCTTGTGTCATTTCATCACCCCCTTGTGCCATTTCATCACCCCCTTGTGCCATTTCATCACCCCCTTGTGTCATTTCATCACCCCCTTGTGTCATTTCATCACCCCCTTGTGTCATTTCATCACCCCCTTGTGTCATTTCATCACCCCCTTGTGTCATTTCATCACCCCCTTGTGTCATTTCATCACCCCCCCTGTGCCATTTCATCACCCCCCCTGTGCCATTTCATCACCCCCTTGTGTCATTTCATCACCCCCTTGTGCCATTTCATCACCCCCTTGTGTCATTTCATCACCCCCTTGTGTCATTTCATCACCCCCTTGTGTCATTTCATCACCCCCTTGTGTCATTTCATCACCCCCTTGTGCCATTTCATCACCCTCTTGTGCCATTTCATTACCCCCTTGTATCATTTCATCACCCCCTTGTGTCATTTCTTCACCCCCTTGTGTCATTTCATCACCCCCTTGTGTCATTTCATCACCCCCCTGTGCCATTTCATCACCCCCCCTGTGCCATTTCATCACCCCCCCTGTGCCATTTCATCACCCCCCCCTGTGCCATTTCATCACCCCCCCCGTGCCATTTCATCACCCCCCCTGTGCCATTTCATCACCCCCCCGTGCCATTTCATCCCCCCCTTGTGTCATTTTATCACCCCCTTGTGTCATTTCATCACCCCCTTGTGCCATTTCATCACCCCCTTGTGCCATTTTATCATCAGAAACTTTGCAACGTGAGATTGTGAGTTTACGTTGTTGTTATCTCTGGTTAGTAACGTAATGCTTGTCCCTCTATATGGCTGCACCTGTAATGCGCTCGCGCCAGATTGACCCAAAGGCGCTTAGGACGTTTCGTTGCCTCCACATCTGTGCTAACCGTCCATCTTTCAAGATTTGTAAATATCATTATGAGGTCATAAAAAAATGAGCATTTTCCGTTTCCTTCCCTTGTACTGTAAAAATACCTCAACTTGCGTTGACCTTCTGCGTAATAGAATTAGGCGCAGAATTCATTTACGTCCGTCTCTCTTGAGCTGATAGTAGCCCTGGCCTCCACATTTACACGTATAGCAGCGGGCGTCTATACTTTCCACTATTTATAGATCAGCTCTGTCCGTACACTCATATTTTACTGCATTATACTCTTAGGAGGTTTGTAGGATTTAACCCCCGAGTGACTGGAGAATTATGAGCCTGGCTGCCCTCAGGATTTTAGATAGAATTCTTTATATACTGTAGTTATGACACCCGTTACGCCATGTGCGGTGTGTTTATTGAAACTGTATACTTTATAGCGGTATTATTTATGTAGTACTTGGGAAGAGCTTTTAATGCATTGTAAGTTTACAATTTTATAGATCCTGTACAGCGAGATATATTTCTATACTATATGGCAGAATTAGTTATTGTATGGTAGAAATTATATATGTACTTTATGGAGTTTTATATGCAGTATATTCTAACACTGCTACTCTCCTTACCGCTCGTCTGTCACTCACATTGTTTACTTCCTTTTTGGTTACTACCCTACTAGTCTACAAAGCTAGAAGGAATGTTTACTAACTCCTAGTATTAGAGATCCTTTCACCTGTGCGGCCGGACTTCTCCCGAACTACACCCGACACCCGACCTCAAATCACCTCCCCTGACCATCATATTTACTTACAACACTTTATACTGCTAGTGCACTCCTTATATAGTGTCATCTCTTATGTACAGGGTCCTCTCTCCTTATATAGTGTCATCTCTTATATACAGGGTCCTCTCTCCTTATATAGTGTAATCTCTTATGTACAGGGTCCTCTCTCCTGTATAGTGTAATCTCTTATGTACAGGGACCTCTCTCCTGTATAGTGTAATCTCTTATGTACAGGGTCCTCTCTCCTTATATAGTGTAATCTCTTATGTACAGGGTCCTCTCTCCTTATATAGTGTCATCTCTTATATACAGGGTCCTCTCTCCTTATATAGTGTAATCTCTTATGTACAGGGTCCTCTCTCCTTATATAGTGTAATCTCTTATGTACAGGGTCCTCTCTCCTTATATAGTGTAATCTCTTATGTACAGGGTCCTCTCTCCTTATATAGTGTAATCTCTTATGTACAGGGTCCTCTCTCCTGTATAGTGTAATCTCTTATGTACAGGGTCCTCTCTCCTTATATAGTGTCATCTCTTATATACAGGGTCCTCTCTCCTTATATAGTGTAATCTCTTATGTACAGGATCCTCTCTCCTGTATAGTGTAATCTCTTATGTACAGGATCCTCTCTCCTGTATAGTGTAATCTCTTATGTACAGGATCCTCTCTCCTGTATAGTGTAATCTCTTATGTACAGGCTCCTCTCTCCTGTAGAGTGTAATCTCTTATGTACAGGGTCCTCTCTCCTGTATAGTGTAATCTCTTATGTACAGGATCCTCTCTCCTGTATAGTGTAATCTCTTATGTACAGGATCCTCTCTCCTGTATAGTGTAATCTCTTATGTACAGGATCCTCTCTCCTGTATAGTGTAATCTCTTATGTACAGGGTCCTCTCTCCTGTATAGTGTAATCTCTTATGTACAGGGTCCTCTCTCCTGTATAGTGTAATATCTTATGTACAGGGTCCTCTCTCCTGTATAGTGTAATCTCTTATGTACAGGATCCTCTCTCCTGTATAGTGTAATCTCTTATGTACAGGATCCTCTCTCCTGTATAGTGTAATCTCTTATGTACAGGGTCCTCTCTCCTGTAGAGTGTAATCTCTTATATACAGGATCCTCTCTCCTGTAGAGTGTAATCTCTTCTGTACAGAGTCCTCTCTCCTGTAGAGTGTAATCTCTTATGTACAGGATCCTCTCTCCTGTATAGTGTAATCTCTTATGTACAGGTCCTCTCTCCTGTATAGTGTAATCTCTTATGTACAGGGTCCTCTCTCCTGTATAGTGTAATCTCTTATGTACAGGGTCCTCTCTCCTTATATAGTGTAATCTCTTATGTATAGGGTCCTCTCTCCTGTAGAGTGTAATCTCTTATGTACAGGGTCCTCTCTCCTGTATAGTGTAATCTCTTATGTACAGGGTCCTCTCTCCTGTATAGTGTAATCTCTTATGTACAGGATCCTCTCTCCTGTATAGTGTAATATCTTATGTACAGGATCCTCTCTCCTGTATAGTGTAATCTCTTATGTACAGGATCCTCTCTCCTGTATAGTGTAATCTCTTATGTACAGGGTCCTCTCTCCTGTATAGTGTAATCTCTTATGTACAAGGTCCTCTCTCCTGTAGAGTGTAATCTCTTATGTACAGGATCCTCTCTCCTGTATAGTGTAATCTCTTATGTACAGGGTCCTCTCTCCTGTATAGTGTAATCTCTTATGTGCAGGATCCTCTCTCCTGTATAGTGTAATCTCTTATGTACAGGATCCTCTCTCCTGTATAGTGTAATCTCTTATGTACAGGGTCCTCTCTCCTGTATAGTGTAATCTCTTATGTACAGGGTCCTCTCTCCTGTATAGTGTAATCTCTTATGTACAGGATCCTCTCTCCTGTATAGTGTAATCTCTTATATACAGGGTCCTCTCTCCTGTAGAGTGTAATCTCTTATGTACAGGGTCTTCTCTCCTGTATAGTGTAATCTCTTATGTACAGGGTCCTCTCTCCTGTATAGTGTAATCTCTTATGTACAGGGTCCTCTCTCCTGTATAGTGTAATCTCTTATATACAGGATCCTCTCTCCTGTATAGTGTAATCTCTTATGTACAGGGTCCTCTCTCCTGTATAGTGTAAGCTCTTATGTACAGGATCCTCTCTCCTGTATAGTGTAATCTCTTATGTACAGGGACCTCTCTCCTGTATAGTGTAATCTCTTATGTACAGGGTCCTCTCTCCTGTATAGTGTAATCTCTTATGTACAGGGCCCTCTCTCCTGTATAGTGTAAGCTCTTATGTACAGGGTCCTCTCTCCTGTATAGTGTAATCTCTTATGTACAGGGTCCTCTCTTCTGTAGAGTGTAATCTGTTATGTACAGGGTCCTCTCTCCTGTATAGTGTAATCTCTTATGTACAGGATCCTCTCTCCTGTAGAGTGTAATCTCTTATGTACAGGGTCCTCTCTCCTGTATAGTGTAATCTCTTATGTACAGGATCCTCTCTCCTGTATAGTGTAATCTCTTATGTACAGGGTCCTCTCTTCTGTAGAGTGTAATCTGTTATGTACAGGGTCCTCTCTCCTGTATAGTGTAATCTCTTATGTACAGGATCCTCTCTCCTGTAGAGTGTAATCTCTTATGTACAGGGTCCTCTCTCCTGTATAGTGTAATCTCTTATGTACAGGATCCTCTCTCCTGTATAGTGTAATCTCTTATGTACAGGGTCCTCTCTTCTGTAGAGTGTAATCTGTTATGTACAGGGTCCTCTCTCCTGTATAGTGTAATCTCTTATGTACAGGATCCTCTCTCCTGTAGAGTGTAATCTCTTATGTACAGGGTCCTCTCTCCTGTATAGTGTAAGCTCTTATGTACAGGGTCCTCTCTCCTGTATAGTGTAAGCTCTTATGTACAGGGTCCTCTCTCCTGTAGAGTGTAATCTCTTATGTACAGGATCCTCTCTCCTGTATAGTGTAATCTCTTATGTACAGGGTCCTCTCTCCTGTAGAGTGTAATCTCTTATGTACAGGATCCTCTCCCCTGTATAGTGTAATCTCTTATGTACAGGGTCCTCTCTCCTGTATAGTGTAATCTCTTATGTACAGGATCCTCTCTCCTGTATAGTGTAATCTCTTATGTACAGGGTCCTCTCTCCTGTAGAGTGTAATCTCTTATGTACAGGGTCCTCTCTCCTTATATAGTGTAATCTCTTATGTACAGGGTCCTCTCTCCTGTATAGTGTAATCTCTTATGTACAGGGTCCTCTCTCCTGTATAGTGTAATCTCTTATGTACAGGGTCCTCTCTCCTGTAGAGTGTAATCTCTTATGTACAGGGTCCTCTCTCCTTATATAGTGTAATCTCTTATGTACAGGGTCCTCTCTCCTGTATAGTGTAATCTCTTATGTACAGGGTCCTCTCTCCTGTATAGTGTAATCTCTTATGTACAGGGTCCTCTCTCCTGTATAGTGTAATCTCTTATGTACAGGGTCCTCTCTCCTGTATAGTGTAATCTCTTATGTACAGGATCCTCTCTCCTTATATAGTGTAATCTCTTATATACAGGGTCCTCTCTCCTGTATAGTGTAATCTCTTATGTACAGGGTCCTCTCTCCAGTATAGTGTAATCTCTTATGGACAGGGTCCTCTCTCCTGTAGAGTGTAATCTCTTATGGACAGGGTCCTCTCTCCTTATATAGTGTAATCTCTTATGTACAGGGTCCTCTCTCCTGTATAGTGTAATCTCTTATGTACAGGTCCTCTCTCCTGTATAGTGTAATCTCTTATGTACAGGGTCCTCTCTCCTGTAGAGTGTAATCTCTTATGTACAGGGTCCTCTCTCCTTATATAGTGTAATCTCTTATGTACAGGGTCCTCTCTCCTTATATAGTATAATCTCTTATGTACAGGGTCCTCTCTCCAGTATAGTGTAATCTCTTATGGACAGGGTCCTCTCTCCTGTAGAGTGTAATCTCTTATGTACAGGGTCCTCTCTCCTTATATAGTGTAATCTCTTATGTACAGGGTCCTCTCTCCTGTATAGTGTAATCTCTTATGTACAGGGTCCTCTCTCCTGTATAGTGTAATCTCTTATGTACAGGGTCCTCTCTCCTGTATAGTGTAATCTCTTATGTACAGGTCCTCTCTCCTGTATAGTGTAATCTCTTATGTACAGGATCCTCTCTCCTGTATAGTGTAATCTCTTATGTACAGGGTCCTCTCTCCTGTATAGTGTAATCTCTTATATACAGGGTCCTCTCTCCTGTATAGTGTAATCTCTTATGTACAGGATCCTCTCTCCTGTATAGTGTAATCTCTTATATACAGGGTCCTCTCTCCTGTATAGTGTAATCTCTTATGTACAGGGTCCTCTCTCCTGTATAGTGTAATCTCTTATGTACAGGGTCCTCTCTCCTGTATAGTGTAATCTCTTATGTACAGGGTCCTCTCTCCTGTATAGTGTAATCTCTTATGTACAGGGTCCTCTCTCCTGTATAGTGTAAGCTCTTATGGGCACCGTCCACTCTCCCTTTAGATATTTTCTATATAATGTCTGCAGAAATACAATAGACAGTTATCAGAATAGATTGTACACTACAAGCAGTTAATATTTTCTCGTCGGGTGGTTTGTTCCATGTGTAATCGGGTGTGATCTGGCTCTGAGGTGATAACACTACCGCAGACTCTCTGGCTCTTGTGTTGCTGATGATACCACATCACAGACAGATAAGGGAGGTCAAAGTTCTTTTCACGATACATGTGGCGAGCCGAGGTCAAGACAAGAGAGTTTTCAATTTTTGGTTTTATCTGGAGTCTTTGTGTCGCTGTTGGTGATATCTGCAGCAACCTTTGCATTTTCCCAGTTCATCTTTATGGTTTCTACAAGAGGCTGACAAGAACTTTATATGAGTGCTCCAGCCTGAAGCATTTCTCACCAACCATTGGATAGGTGATATATACTAGATCAATTGTGGGCTCCACCCCACCAGTCACCAAAATGGGGAACCATTTCCCCTAGCTAGGAGAAGCCTTAATATAGGTGGGGTCAAATATGCCCCTTATTAAAACCTGTGCTAATGAGTGTGTTTGCTGTCGCTCGCCTGTACAATGTCTCCGTGGTGGATGTGCACACTGGCCTTATGGGAAATAATCCATCATGAAGTCATGTCCCGTACTCACAAGACAGATATGTGTAATGGCTCTAACGTTCTACGTTATGTTTAGAAGTGATAAAGTTTCAGGACTGAAAATATATTACGTAGCTGTTTTTACCAGTTTCGTACAGTACTTTACTTTGGGCACCTGGTGGTGGCGCTGTTGTCACTTATGAAAACCATTTTATGTTTGGTTTTAAAAAAAAATTCACACTCGCCTATAAAAATTAGGTTTTTACTAATAGGACATCAAGTTTATTTAAGCATATTAAGATGTCCATTAAATTACTGGAGTGGAAGAAACTACAAGTGTGACCTCTATAACTCGCGTGCAAATCACAATAGATTTCCCCTTAAAGGGGTACTCCGCTGCTCAGCGTTTGGAACAAACTGTTCCAAACACTGCAGCCGGCACCGGGAGCTTGTGATGTCATAGCCCTGCCCCTCATGATGTCATGCCCCGCCCCCTCAATGCAAGTTTATTGGAGGGGGCGTGAGAGCTGTCACACCCCCTCCCATAGACTTGCATTGAGGGGGCGGTTGTGACGTCATGGTGGGGTGGGGCTATGACGTCACAAGCTCCCGGCTCCAACGTTTGGAACAGTGTGGTCCAAAAGCTGAGCAGCGGAGTACCCCTTTAAATTGAAGTACAACATGTGCATATATGCATACAACATAACAGCGCCGTATTACACAGTGTTACCAGATGCAAGAATTAATGCACAATAAATACACAGTAGAATATAAACCCCACCATACAGACTAGAGGTGACGGCTTCTACATGTGTTTCACGCTTGTGCTTCCTCCGGGGGGGGGGTTGTATTCTTGTGACGTTTACCTTTCTCACAGCAACCATGAAATAGCCTGACTGTGTAATTAAAGGAAGCAGTACAGACCCGCCTCCCCCCGTTGTCAAGTCTGCCTACAACCCTGCTGCTCTCCTCTATTAATCTAAGAGGTCTGTCTCAGATATGATATCGTTCAGTCTGGTCCAAGTTTAGACCAAATATTGCTTAGCTTCCTTTACTCCATTTGGGGCACAGTTTTCATCACATGGAGTAACTTTCTAGACAAACCCCTACCTAGGGAAGCCATGCCTGTCTACTATAGACTCCAAGCAAAGGATGAGGATTGGATATGAGGACAAGAACATCATTGTTTATTTTCTTTTCCCACTAAAGTTAAGGGGGGGGGGGGGACTTACCTCCCGTGGCCTCCAGTATTGGTGTCTCTGCCTCCAGTGCGATCCTCTTCCTAGTGTGGGGTCGATCCTTCACAGTGCAGCTCAGCAAATCGCCAGCCTCTGCCGTGTCCCCTCTTGGCCAGTGATTGGCTGAGCAGCAATGTGACGTATTAATCCCCGGTCTTCTTCCTGGTGCCAATCACTGGGCTTTGCTGAGCTACACTGTGACAGATCAACCCCCAGCACCAGGAAGATGGCTGTAACAGCGATACCTGGGGAGTGCAGGAGGTAAGTAGAGTTTTATAGCAGGCACAATGGACATATTAAAAATAATACAACCTACTGCAGTGTAGCCTCTTAAAGTTATTTGGCCTTAAATATAATTTATTCACTTATTTCTGTTGCTTTAACACGAACATATTCTGCGGTGCTGTACAGAACTCATCTCTTACATCAGACCTTGTCCCCATTGGGGGCTCACAGTATAATATTCCTACCTCACACACGCTCCCACTGGGGACAGGTTCATAGGAAGCCAATGATCAATCAATATATTTTAGTGTGTGAGAGGGAACACGTGCAAACATAGGAAGAACATACACACTCCATGCAGACGGTGCTCTTGTTCAGACTCAAACCCAGGGCCCCAGTTCTGCAAGACATTAAGTGCTAAGCACTGAGCCACTGGGCTTTCAAAAATACCTGTCACCAAGCTAAACTTTTAATATATTGTTCCATTTGTAATTATAAGACACTTTGCTATTTACTTGCTGTTAAAATTCTCAACCTTTATACGTTTTTAATGTGATTGAAAAAACGGCCACTAGGTGGCTCTGTTCTGTTCCCTGCGCAAGGCAAACAGTTAGTTTGGTCTCCTCCCGGCCTGGCAGGAGACCAAACTCAGGAACTGCGTGCAGGGCATGGCGGGGCACAGCTCTCACAGGCTTCAATGACATTGTGCCTGCTGGGGAACGCCCACTTTATCCTGCCGGGAGCTCACACAATGTGAGCAAGGGGAAAGGTATGATATACAGCTTTTTAAAGCTTGGAAAAATTAAGGGCAGGAGAGATGTTAGGAGTAGTTAGGGAATATAATCTGAGTTAGTTTAGAAAATTTAGTTTGTTGAAAGGTACTCTTTAAAAATAATTAAATCATAAGTAAAAAAAAAAAATCATCATTAAGTCTACATTTTTTTTCCAATCCACAAGCCCACATTATGCTATCTAGCCTATGATGAATTATATTCTGTTGGTTTATGGTTTATTCATATGTATGTGGTTCAGATCACAAACTTCACTGACCTGTTTCACACCTCCATGTGGCTATTTTTACATATTACATTGGCATTTCAAACCTGGAATATGAACACCGTGATCTGTTGAAGAATGGCCATACTTTAGGGCGATTAACGGGTATAGTTTTATTTTTAATTTTTTTCCTGGGTCAAGTTTTTTTAACTGTATTATTATTTATCATCATCATCAATAATAATAATAATAATAATAATATATATATATTTATATATATATATATATATATATATATATATAGATAGATATACAAAGTAATAAAGACAAATTCAGAGAGCACAGTCGGACTGTTAAATGTATCCAATATCCACGTATGCTAATCACCATTATGGACATTTATCAACGGGTTTAGTCAGGTTTTCTTTACTATAATTGTTGCAAAATTGTCGCAACTGCGACTACGCGATTTTTCGTGCGACATTTTGACTGGAAAGCGAGAAAAGCAAGTTTTCCAAAAATTAACTACGTAGTAATAATTTTAAAATGGACTACGGGTAGTCAGGTATTTATTAACTGCGACAGTCGCAACTGCGCAAAACTGCGCAACAGGGTTAAAAATTGACTAAATTTACTCCAGCTCAAACATGGAGCAGAAAAAGCTACTACCAAAGTAAAAAAGGAAAAATTGCTGACGTGAAAGAAAATTATCAACAGGCTGAAACCAGTTGATAAATAAGTCACACATAAGCAAAAAAAAAGTAAGGAAAAAATTACTAAAAAAAAGGAATACATAAGCAAACATTGATAAATGTCCCTCCATGTGAACAGAAAAGCCAGCCAGTAACTGGAATGATAGCTACAGCGGGGTGCTAAGCTACAAAAGCAATAGCGAAGATACAAAATATCATAGAAGAATGAGAGCTTGCACTCACCGCTCCTGTAGGTTTTATCTTGCGGACGATCCGTTTCGGCAGGGAGACTCCAATGATGTGAGGTGCTCAGAGGCTAACAGACGTTTTCAGACAGTAGGTGTGTGCTTCTTCCGGCCTCTAAGACCGGAAGAAGCACACACCTACTATGCGAAAACGGCTGTTACCCTCTGAGCTCCTCACATCAATGGAGTCTCCCTGCCGAAACGGATCGTCCGCAAGATAAAACCTACAGGAGCGGTGAGTGCAAGCTCTCATTCTTCTATGAAAGATAGATATATATGTGTGTTAGAGATGAGCGAACTTACAGTAAATTCGATTCGTCACGAACTTCTCGGCTCGCCAGTTGATGACTTAACCTGCATAAATTAGTTCAGCTTTCCGGTGCTCCGGTGGGCTGGAAAAGGTGGAAACAGTCCTAAGAGACTCTTTCCTAGGAATGTATCCACCTTTTCCAGCCCACCGGAGCACCTGAAGGCTGAACTAATTTACGCAGGATAAGTCATCAACTGGCGAGCCGAGAAGTTCGTGACGAATCGAATTTACTGTAAGTTCGCTCATCTCTAATGTGTGTATATATAATATTGTTTTTATTTATTAGTATTATTAATAAGAGTTAACAAGGGAACAAATCTTTAATTTTCGGATTTATTTTTTTGGTGTTTATAATGCAAAAAATCTAAATGAGTTAACCTTCCTATTATTCAATAATATACAGATATGTTAACATTTAACACCTATTTAGTTTCATCACCTTTCATATCAAAATAACCAATCCTGAAATGATTTATTTCACAATATGACAAAAAGTTTTTAACTCTTCTTCTTAAAAAAAATAAAAATAAAAAGGTTGATTACCCGAAAAAAAAAAAAAATCTAAACAAATTGAGTTTCACAGAAATTTTTAAATAAGTATTTTTTTGTTTGCGATCTGGCCTTGACCTCTGCACATAAGACTGCATTGTATGACTTTGAATGGTGTAGTTTACATTGTACATCTATGATAGTGGTTCCAAGGATGGTATCAGAAGAGTCTGTAATAGAAGTCTGTACAATGGTCGGGGGAATCCACTCTAGTAATTCTACAACCATTACGAGAGGCCCGAAGCCTCAAACAGTTGTAGTACGTAAGCCCATACACAGGGAAAGAAAAGAGACCCTACAAAAGACTGGTAAGCGTTTGCATTCAGCATTTGGATGCTTGAGTTCGCCCCTAGGGCTGCAATAAAAAAGGAAGTGTCTCCGGGTTAATATCTGGCACACATCCAGGCTACTAAATATTACTAACTAGATGGGATTTTTTTTGTAGACATAAAATGCCTTTAACATAAAAAGTTTAAAAAAATAAATGAATAAATAAATTGTAAATAATGTGAAAATTATTATATTATATAATATTATATTAAGTGATAACTGAAAATACTGGTTAGCATGTATACTTTATTACTGTTTGCTTATTGATTTATATATGTTGATTATACATGTTATTCTTTGTACATTTTTATTGATTATAGTTTTTCTTTGCTTATTTTTAGTGATTTTTCTATTTATTACTGTTCTAGATTAGTATTTTGTTTCTATCTAGATCTACTATCTATTTATCTATCTCATATCTATTTATCTATCTCATCTATCTCATATCTATCTATCGATCTCATATCTATCTATCTCATCTATCTATCTCATATCTATCTATCGATCTCATATCTATTTATCTATCTATCTATCTCATCTATCTATCTCTCTCATATCTATCTATCTCTCTCATATCTATCTATCTCATATCTATCTATCTCATATCTATCTATCTCATATATATCTATCTCATATCTATCTATCTCATATCTATCTATCTCATATCTATCCATCTATCTCATATCTATCCATCTATCTCATATCTATCTATCTATCTATCTCATATCTATCTATCTATCTCATATCTATCTATCTATCTCATATCTATCTATCTATCTCATATCTATCTATCTATCTCATATCTATCTATCTATCTCATATCTATCTCATATCTATCTATCTCATATCTATCTATCTCCTATGTATCTATCTATCTCCTATCTATCTATCTCCTATCTATCTATCTATCTCCTATCTCATATCTATCTATCTCATATCTATCTCATATCTATCTATCTCATATCTATCTATCTCATATCTATCTATCTCATATCTATCTCATATCTATCTATCTCATATCTATCTATCTATCTCATATCTATCTATCTATGTCATATCTATCTATCTATGTCATATCTATCTATCTATCTCATATCTATCTATCTATCTCATATCTATCTCATATCTATCTATCTATCTCATTTCTATCTATCTCATATCTATCTATCTCATATCTATCTCATATCTATCTCATATCTATCTATCTATCTATCTATCTATCTATCTATCTATCTATCTATCTCATATCTATCTATCTCATATCTATCTATCTATCTCATATCTATCTATCTATCTCATATCTATCTATCTCATATCTATCTATCTCCTATGTATCTATCTATCTCCTATCTATCTATCTATCTCCTATCTATCTATCTATCTCCTATCTCATATCTATCTATCTCATATCTATCTATCTCATATCTATCTATCTCATATCTATCTATCTCATATCTATCTCTCATATCTATCTCATATCTATCTCATATCTATCTATCTATCTCATATCTATCTATCTATCTCATATCTATCTATCTCATATCTATCTATCTATCATACAGAATATTAATAGTATCCAGTTCCGTTCACTATTCTTCGTACACTCATCACTATACCCCGCAGTCGCCATGTTTACGGTTTTTCGTATGCATAACTACGAGATAGATTTAGAAGCAGCGATGTGTTTTGCGCAGCGTGTTAGGGCAGTGGGTCTTTTTCCATAAGTAATTTTAATCTTTCGGTTACATCCTCACCTGTCAGAAAGATTAGTATGGCTCTCAATTCGTGAATAAATGAATGTATCAGCATGTAGCCTTGAGAAGCCCGAGGCAATTTTCATCATGATAAATTGCATAATAAGCGAGAAAGTGTTTGCTTATTAATCCATAACAAGATTTAGATTGAACGTGGTCTCTTACATCCATGACAGGTACAGAAGTGACCGAAATACGGGGAGGCAGGGAGAAGCCGAGTCACAATGTGCGCACAGGGGTGAAGCGGGGATCGTAGCCTCCCTGGCACCCTCCTGCCGAGCTGCCCCCTTTTGTGCATTCACACAATAACAGTGCACAGCTGCCCCGCTTCTGCTCCGCTGCTAAGCGTGCTTTATGTAGGAGTTCTCCGCAGCCCCCCCCCCCCATCTTTAATTTCGTCTCATATATATTGATGGATAGAAAGCAGAGGAGCAGTGAATAAAATAAATGTGTCTTTGATTCTGTGCACGGAGAGTTGCGGACTATGGGGTTACGGGGATTTTAGGGTAGTCTGGGGATTAAAGAATTGGGGAAAGAAATGTGTAGACCAGTGTTTCCCAACCAGGGTGCCTCCAGCTGTTGCAAAACTACAACTTCCAGTATGCCCGGACAGCCGAAGGCTGTCCGGGCATGCTGGGAGTTGTAGTTTTGCAACAGCTGGAGGCACCCTGGTTGGGAAACACTGGTGTAGACAGAACATGGGGATCATTTTACTACACTACCCATTTGACTTGAATGTAAATCACTGATAATTTATTCTTAGTAAATTTACTCTTCTTTTTTTTTCGTAATTAGTTTTTCTTAATCGCAGGCAAATTAATTTTTTTTATTTAATTTCATAAAAAAAAATATATAAAATTATATCAGTTGGTTTATTATGCTGCTGTGCGTAAAAGTAAAATGCTCGTACTTTATTTATTTATTTATTTTTTGTTTTGTTTTTATTAGAGATGAGCGAACTTACAGTAAATTCGATTCGTCACGAACTTCTCGGCTCGGCAGTTGATGATGACTTTTCCTGCATAAATTAGTTCAGCTTTCAGGTGCTCCCGTGGGCTGGAAAAGGTGGATACATTCCTAGTAGACTCTTTCCTAGGACTGTATCCATCTTTTCCAGCCCACCGGAGCACCTGAAAGCCGAACTAATTTATGCAGGATAAGTCATCAACTGCCGAGCCGAGAAGTTCATGACGAATCGAATTTACTGTAAGTTCGCTCATCTCTAGTTTTTATACGTTAAGAAAACAATCTATGATTTCTTACCAAAACATCTGGAAAAATACTCTTTTATTACAGTAACCTCAGGCGTGTTGTATTAGTTACACTGCGGGCTTTGCTGTGATGAAATATTGTTACTTGCTATTAGAAGGTTGGGTCTTTTTTTTTTTTTCTAAAAGGGGTATTCCAGGAAAAATTATATATATATATATATATATCAACTGGCTCCAGAAAGCAAACAATAGCAAACATATGCTGCTCTGGACAGTTCCTTAAATGGACAGAGATGTCAGCAGAGAGCTCTGTGTTCCAAAAAGAAAAGAATTTCCTCTGTAGTATTCAGCAGCTAATAAGTACTGGAAGGATTAAGATTTTTTAATAGAAGTAATTTACAAATCGGTTTAACTTTCTGGCACCAGTTGATTAAAATAAATAAATAAATAAAAAGTTTCCCACCGGAGTACCCCTTTAATAGCCTGAACATAGTCATCAAAGACTTTTTTCAGGTCTTTTCCTGTATGTGTACTTGTATCAACTCGGACCCAAAGCTGCATCACATCGCACTTTTGAGTCAATACATGTATATGTGAGGGAAAGTCCTAACTGTAATCAGTAAGTTGACTATATCTGACAATTAAAAGGGGTTACGCAGGAATTGATAAACAGATCTAATTTCTTCCAAACACAGCATCATCCCTGTCCTCAGGTTGTGTGTGGTATTACATATGTCTCATAGCCCCTGAGGAAGAGGTTGGTACCACGAAACATGTAGGGGAGACATTGTGTTGTGGTTTTAACATAACTTACGAGTCCCATAGTGCGGCATACTGCAGACGCCGCCATATTTACGTCAATTCTATACAGGAGAGCTTAATAATTCCTTGGAGGGACTGTGCTGGAGTTTTTAATACACTCTTTTTGGACCTCTTAACAAGTCTACTAATAAAAGTGACGTTTTAAAGGGGTATTCCAGGAAAAAACTTTATTTATATATATATATATATATATATATATATATATATATATATATGTATATATATCTCAACTGGCTCCAGAAAGTTAAACAGATTGGTAAATGACTTCTATTAAAAAATCTTAATCCTTCCAATAATTATCAGCTGCTGAAGTTGAGTTGTTGTTTTCTGTCTGGCAACAGTGCTCTCTGCTGACATCTCTGCTTGTCTCGGGAACTGCACAGAGTAGAAGAGGTTTGCTATGGGGATTTGCTTCTACTCTGGACAGTTCCCGAGACACGTGTCATCAGAGAGCACTTAGACAGAAAAGAACAACTCAACTTCAGCAGCTCATAAGTACTGAAAGGATTAAGATTTTTTTTAATAGAAGTAATTTACAAATCTGTTTAACTCTCTGGAGCCAGTTGATGTATAAGAAAAAGTTTTTTCCTGAATAACCCCTTTAACCTCTGTATTTTTGGCCAGAGTTTTATTTCTCCGGCAACTTCAGAGGTGCAAGCTTTGCCAAAGCAAGTGACAAAGCCCATAGGGGAAAATTTATCAAAGTCTGTCTAGAGGAAAAGTTGCCGAGTTGCCCATAGCAGCCAATCAGATCACTTCTTTCATTTTTGAAACGGCCTCTGAAAAATGAAAGAAGCAATTTTATTGGTTGCTATGGGCAACTCAGCAACTTTTCCATTGGACAGGTTTTGATAAAGTTGCACTTGTAGCATTGTCCCTCAATATGTGGCCCCCAACTGTTATAAAAGTACAACTCCTATCATCCTCTGACAGCAGCGCCAGCTGGAGATTCATAGTATGGGGAAACATTGAGCCTATAGGCCCAGATTTATCAAAGAATGTCTACGGTAGAGCTATTTTCCCATGTTTATTGGGTGGTGGGTTTGACTAGCGTGCATCTTATTTATCAAGAAGGTGCAGCAGGATGATTAATTTTGCGCAGCTCTGCTGTGGTGGAAAAAGCTCTACCACATATACTTTTTCTAGACTCTTGTGGGGGAGGGGAAGTAGACAGTTTTCCGGGTCCGGAGTTTGGCAGGTTAGGTGTTTTTATTTACTTTCACAGAGCTGCCGGGACATTTTTACTTGCATTTATGACGCTACAATCAAATTTGATTGCAGTGTCTAAGGGGTTAAAGCCGGGCTTCCCCGTGATCGGTGATGCCTGGCATTAGAGATGGGTCCTGGTGGCAGATAGCCGCCAGGACCACCCAGCTATGACCCACGCTCAGCTCCTGAGTTCATGTCATAGAAGGGAAGCAGGACGCTGTCGTCCACAAGAGGTTAAAGGGGTATTCCAGGCAAAAACATTTTTTTATATATCAACTGGCTCCGGAAAGTTAAACAGATTTGTAAATTACTTCTATAAAAAAAATCTTAATCCTTCCAATAGTTATTAGCTTCTGAAGTTTTCTGTCTAACTGCTCAATGATGATGTCATGTCCTGGGAGCTGTGCATGATGGGAAAATATCCCCATAGAAACTGCACAGCTCCTGGGACGTGAGTCATCAGAGAGCAGTTAGACAGAAAACAACAACTCAACTTCAGAAGCTAATAACTATTGGAAGGATTAAGATTTTTTAATAGAAGTAATTTACAAATCTGTTTAACCTTCCGGAGCCAGTTGATAGATAAAAAAAAGTTTTGGCCTGGAAGACCCCTTTAAAGGTTGAATTGTGGAAGGTAGAAATGATTCTCACGCCTACAGGTAGGTGGTTTAGCTTTGCACCTAAAAAAAAGTACCTTTGCGTACAAAATAATGACTTTTGACAAAAGTCGCAAATAAATACGTTACCATTGCATGGTCAAAAAGAAAAAGTTCTACAGGTAGGCAAAAAGAGTGAAACTGTCTATATCAAAAAGCGCATGAAAGTCTCAAAATATGCAGCTTGCGTCTGAACTGCGCCAAAACATAGACAAAAAAAATGCTCTAAAAGCAATGATAAATCTCCCCCATAGTCTCCTGATTTTCCCTGTGCCTGAATAGAACATCAGAACTGCAGGCTTACACAGGCAGACCAATGATAAAAGAGACTTTCAGCTCCAATAAACATCTAGTCTTAAAGGGGTATTCCAGGAAAAAACGTTTTTTTTATATATATATATCAACTGGCTCCAGAAAGTTAAACAGATTTGTAAATTTCTTCTATTAAAAAATCTTAATCCTTTCAGTACTTATGAGCTTCTGAAGTTAAGGTTGTTCTTTTCTGTCTAAGTGCTCTCTGATGACACCTGTCTCGGGAAACGCCCAGTTTAGAAGATGTTTGCTATGGGGATTTGCTTCTAAACTGGGCGTTTCCCGAGACACGTGTCATCAGAGAGCACTTAGACAGAAAAGAACAACCTTAACTTCAGAAGCTCATAAGTACTGAAAGGATTAAGATTTTTTAATAGAAGTAATTTACAAATCTGTTTAACTTTCTGGAGCCAGTTGATATATATAAAAAAAAGGTTTTACCTAGATAACCCCTTAGGACCAAGGACGTACCGGTACGTCCTTGGTCCTGCTCTCCTGATATAACGCGGGGTTACACAGTAACCCTGCGTCATATCACGGCGGGCCCGGCGTCATAGTGAAGCCGGGACCCGCCTCTAATAGCGCGCAGCACCGATCGCGGCGCCGCGCGCTATTAACCCTTTAGCCGCGCGCTCAGAGCTGAGCCGTGCGGCTAAAAGTGAAAGTGAAAGTTCCCGGCTAGCTCAGTCGGGCTGTTCGGGATAGCCGCAGCTAATCGCAGCATCCCGGACAGCTTACAGGACAGCGGGAGGGCCCCTAACTGCCTCCTCGCTGTCCGATCGCCGAATGACTGCTCAGTGCCTGAGATCCAGGCATGAGCAGTCAAGCGGCAGAATCATCGATCACTGGTTTCCTATGAGAAACCAGTGATCAATGTAATAGATCAGTGTGTGCAGTGTTATAGGTCCCTATGGGAGGTATAACACTGCAAAAAAAAAGTGAATGAATATCATTTAACTCCTCCCCTATTAAAAGTTTAAATCACCCCCCTTTTCCAATAAAAAAAAAAAACACAGTGTAAATAAAAATAAACATATATGGTATCGCCGCGTGCGGAAATGTCCGAATTATAAAAATATGTCATTAATTAAACCGCTCGGTCAATGGCGTAGGCGCAAAAAAATTCCAAAGTCCAAAATAGTGCATTTTTGGTCACTTTTTATATCATTTAAAAATTAATAAAAAGCGATCAATAATTCCTATCAATGCAAAAATGGTACCGTTAAAAACTTCAGATCACGGTGCAAAAAATGAGCCCTCATACTGCCCCATATGCGCAAAAATAAAAAAGTTATAGGGGTCAGAAGATGACCATTTTAAACGTATACATTTTCCTGCATGTAGTTATGATTTTTTCAGAAGAACGACAAAATCAAACCTATATAAGTAGGGTATCATTTTAATCGTATGGACCTACAGAATAAAGATAAGGTGTAATTTTTACCGAAATATGCACTGCGTAGAAACGGAAGCCCCCAAAAGTTACAAAACTGCGTTTTTTTTTCAATTTTGTCGCACAATGATTTTTTTTTCCATTTCACCATAGATTTTTGGGCAAAATGACTGACGTCATTACAAAGTAGAATTGGTGGCGCAAAAAATAAGCCGTCATATGGATTTTTAGGTGCAAAATTGAAAGAGTTATGATTTTTTAAAGGCAAGGAGCAAAAAACGAAAATGCAAAAACGGAAAAACCCCCGGTCCTTAAGGGGTTAATGTCAACACAGGCATGGAGGCTGTTAGAGTCCTGTAGTTCCATAGTTACCTGGCATGTGGCTGACAGTGTTTACTACTCAGAAACCGAGGAAAATGGAATAAACATCGATACCGAATCACATTTCTATGTAATCATTCAGCAGAGACGTTTGGTTTTATTCAGTGGGGAAAAAAAATTTAATTAGTTAATTTATTACCAATGGCTGAAGATCTCTGAGATTCCAGCCCAGGTGACAGGGTGCATAATGACATACTGTATACCAGTGGTCTCCAACCTATGGACCTCCAGATGTTGCAAAACTACAACTCCCAGCATGCCCGGACAGCCAAAAAGCCAAATATGACTCCTTCTCTTCTGAGCATTGTAGTTCGCCCGTAGTACACTTCAGGTCAACTTATGGGGTACCTTCAAACTCAGAAGAGATGGGGTTACAAATTTTGGGGGGTATTTTCTGCTAGTAACCCTTGCAAAAATGTGAAATTTGGGGGGAAACACACATTTTAGTGAAAAAATATATATATTTTTTTTACATATGCAAAAGTCGTGAAACATCTGTGGGGTATTAAAGCTCACTTTATTCCTTGTTGTGTTCCTCAAGGGGTCTAGCTTCCAAAATGGTATGCCATGTCTTTTTTTTTTTGCTGTTCTGGCACCATAGGGGCTTCCTAAATGCAACATGCCCCCCAAAAACCATTTCACAAAAACGTACTCTCCAAAATCCCCTTGTTGCTCCTTCCCTTCTGAGCCCTCTACTGCGCCCGCCGAACACTTTACATAGACATATGAGGTATGTGCTTACTCGAGAGAAATTGGGCTACATACATAAGTATACATTTTCTCCTTTTACCCCTTGTAAAAATTAAAAAATTGGGTCTACAAGAACATGCGAGTGTAAAAAATGAAGATTGTGAATGTTCTCCTTCACTTTGCTGCTATTCCTGTGAAACACCTAAAGGGTTAAAATGCTGACTGAATGTCATTTTGAATACTTGGGGGGGGGGGGTGTAGTTTTTATAATGGGGTCATTTGTGGGGTATTTCTAATATGAAGACCCTTCAAATCCACTTCAAACCTGAACTGGTCCCTGAAAAATAGTGAGTTTGAAAATTTTGTGAAAAATTTGAAAATTGCTGCTGAACTTTGAAGCCCTCTGGTGTCTTCCAAAAGTAAAAACTTGTAAATTTTATGATGCAAACATAAAGTAGACATATTGTATATGTGAATCAAAAAAAAATATATATTTGGAATATCCATTTTCCTTACAAGCAGAGAGCTTCAAAGTTAGAAAAGTTTTTGGATTTTTCACCATGAAAGGATGCAAGTTACCACAAAATTTTACCACTGTGTTAAAGTAGAATATGTCACGAAAAAACAATCTCGGAGTCAGAATGATAACTAAAAGCATTCCAGAGTTATTAATGTTTAAAGTGACAGTGGTCAGTTGTGCAAAAAATGGCCGGGTCCTAAGGTGTAAAATGGCCTGGTCCTTAAGGGGTTAAAGTGAAACTCGAATGTTTTTATTACAAATTACTATCGTGCAGCACGGTGTACTATGGTCGTTTTTCTATATTTTGTATATTTATCCTTATTTTGATTTCAGCGCCTAAATACTTTAGCTGAGGTGTTTGTTTGTCTTTCTTCCAGCTGTGGAAAAAAGGGGCTTTGCACAGGTATGGGCGGCGGGGAGAAGCATTTTGGTGCCAAATTCAAAATATAATATTAGAATAATATATAGATAATTTAGAAAAATCACTTTTGCCATAAAAACATTTTTAATTTTGCCAAGTTTGAGGATATCCTCAAACATTAAAGGGATTTTCCAGGATATTTCCTCCATGATTTTTCCCAGCTCTTGTCTGATCCTAGTTCCTATTTCCATCTCTACAGGCTTGTTGCTATGCCATATTCCAGCGGTCTTCAAACTGTGGCCCTCCAGATGTTGCAAAACTACAACTCCCAGCATGCCCGGACAGCCGTTGGCTGTCCGGGCATGCTGGGAGTTGTAGTTTTGCAACATCTGTAGGGCCAAAGTTTGAAGACCACTGCCATATTCGGTCACCTTACATATATCAATGCCTGTACAGACTTGTGTGCTAATTCTCCTGCCTTAATGTTGATATAGTGGATATAGGAGAACAATCACCCCCTTCGGACCGCTGTGAACAAGTAGTAACAGTTGGCGATGCTTCTGGAATAGGCCTCCTAAACCTGCCTTTGTTTTCAGCTGAAGTCCGGTTGTAATGTGGCAGCTCCATCATCCACAGCTTTTACTCCGAAAGCCGACATGTCAGCCAGCTGGTCCAGCTGCAGGAGGGGGTTAATCTCCGGCCACATATTACCACTCCGCAGCCATGGGGAAGAATTAGCCAGGAGCCTGTTGCTTTTTATAACAGTTTTTTGCCGAAGCAGAAATAACAGAAGAAGTCGTCCTGGTGGCAGCAACACGTGCGGGGGTGATGGGCAGCTACAACCCCAATCTGCTGTGTGCACCATACAGGGGGCACTATAATCACTTTTATTAGAGGATACTGGGGTTCTCTTTTCAGAGACACTCAGGCCTGTGGAAACTTACGTTATCACTATAGGGTATTCATATATTTATTTGTCTTATATGGCTGCATGTTAAAGATTATCCCCTACTTACACAATATAAGGGTATGATCACAAGTACTGTACATATAAGGGTATGATCACAAGTACTGTACATATAAGGGTATGATCATTAGTGCTGTACATATAAGGGTATGATCATTAGTGCTGTACATATAAGGGTATGATCATTAGTGCTGTACATATAAGGGTATGATCACAAGTACTGTACATATAAGGGTATGATCACAAGTACTGTACATATAAGGGTATGATCATTAGTGCTGTACATATAAGGGTATGATCACAAGTACTGTACATATAAGGGTATGATCATTAGTGCTGTACATATAAGGGTATGATCACAAGTACTGTACATATAAGGGTATGATCATTAGTGCTGTACATATAAGGGTATGGTCACAAATACTGTACATATAAGGGTATGGTCACAAGTACTGTACATATAAGGGTATGATCACAAGAACTGTACATATAAGGGTATGATCACAAGTACTGTACATATAAGGGTATGATCACTAGTACTGTACATATAAGGGTATGATCACAAGTACTGTACATATAAAGGTATGATCACAAGTACTGTACATATAAGGGTATGATCACAAGTACTGTACATATAAAGGTATGATCACAAGTACTGTACATATAAGGGTATGATCACAAGTACTGTACATATAAGGGTGTGATCACAAGTACTGTACATATAAGGTTGTGATCACAAGTACTGTACATATAAAGGTATGATCACAAGTACTGTAAATATAAAGGTATGATCACAAGTACTGTACATATAAGGGTATGATCACAAGTACTGTACATATAAGGGTATGATCACAAGTACTGTACATATAAGGGTGTTATCACAAGTACTGTACATATAAGGGTATGATCACTAGTGCTGTGTATATATAAGGGTACGATCTCAAGTACTGTACATATAAGGGTATGATCACAAGTACTGTACATATAAGGGTATGATCACTAGTGCTGTACATATAAGGGTATGATCACTAGTGCTGTACATATAAGGGTATGATCACTAGTGCTGTACATATAAGGGTATGATCACAAGTACTGGACATATAAGGGTGTGATCACAAGTACTGCACATATAAGGGTGTGATCACAAGTACTGTACATATAAGGGTATGATGACAATTACTGTACATTTAAGGGTATGATCACTAGTGCTGTGTATATATAAGGGTATGATTACTAGTACTGTACATATAAGGGTATGATCACAAGTACTGTACATATAAGGGTATGATCACTAGTACTGTACATATAAGGGTATGATCACAAGTACTGTACATATAAGGGTATGATCACAAGTACTGTACATATAAAGGTATGATCACAAGTACTGTACATATAAGGGTATGATCAAAAGTACTGTACATATAAAGGTATGATCACAAGTACTGTACATATAAGGGTATGATCACAAGTACTGTACGTATAAGGGTATGATCACAAGTACTGTACATATAAGGGTATGATCACAAGTACTGTACATATAAGGGTGTTATCACAAGTACTGTACATATAAGGGTGTGATCACAAGTACTTTACATATAAGGGTATGATCACAAGTACTGTACATAAAAAGGTATGATCACAAGTACTTTACATATAAGGGTATGATCACAAGTACTGTACATATAAGGGTGTGATCACAGGTACTGTACATATAAGGGTATGATCACTAGTGCTGTACATATAAGGGTGTGATCACAAGTACTGTACATATAAGGGTGTGATCACAAGTACTGTACATATAAGGGTATGATCACAAGTACTGTACATATAAGGGTATGATCACAAGTACTGTACATATAAGGGTATGATCACAAGTACTGTACATAGAAGAGTGTGATCACAAGTACTGTACATATAAGGGTGTGATCACAAGTACTGTACATATAAGGGTATGATCACAAGTACTGTACATTTAAGGGTATGATCACTAGTGCTGTGTATATATAAGGGTATGATCACTAGTACTGTACATTTAAGGGTATGATCACTAGTACTGTACATATAAGGGTATGATCACAAGTACTGTACATAAAAGGGTATGATCACTAGTGCTGTGTACATATAAGGATATGATCACAAGTACTGTACATTTAAGGGTATGATCACTAGTGCTGTATATATAAGGGTATGATCACAAGTACTGTACATATAAGGGTGTGATCACAAGTACTGTACATATAAGGTTGTGATCACAAGTACTGTACATATAAGGGTGTGATCACAAGTACTGTACATATAAGGGTGTGATCACAAGTACTGTACATATAAGGGTGTGATCACAAGTACTGTACATATAAGGGTATGATGACAAGTACTGTACATTTAAGGGTATGATCACTAGTGCTGTGTATTTATAAGGGTATGATCACAAGTACTGTACATATAAGGGTATGATCACAAATACTGTACATATAAGGGTATGATCACTAGTGCTGTGTGTATATATAAGGGTATGATCACAAGTACTGTACATTTAAGGGTATGATCACTAGTGCTGTATATATAAGGGTATGATCACAAGTACTGTACATGTAAGGGTATGATCACAAGTACTGTACATATAAGGGTATGATCACTAGTGCTGTATATATAAGGGTATGATCACAAGTACTGTACATATAAGGGTATGATCACAAGTACTGTACATATAAGGGTATGATCACAAGTGCTGTACATATAAGCGTATGATCACTAGTGCTGTGTATATATAAGGGTATGATCACAAGTACTGTACATATAAGGGTATGATCACAAGTACTGTACATATAAGGGTATGATCACTAGTACTGTACATATAAGGGTATGATCACTAGTGCTGTATATATAAAGGTATGATCACAAGTTCTGTACATATAAGGGTATGATCACAAGTACTGTACATATAAGGGTATGATCACTAGTGCTGTATATATAAGGGTATGATCACAAGTTCTGTACATATAAGGGTATGATCACAAGTACTGTACATATAAGGGTATGATCACAAGTACTGTACATATAAGGGTATGATCACTAGTGCTGTATATATAAGGGTATGATCACAAGTACTGTACATATAAGGGTATGATCACAAGTACTGTACATATAAGGGTATGATCACTAGTGCTGTGTATATATAAGGGTATGATCACAAGTACTGTACATTTAAGGGTATGATCACTAGTGCTGTGTATATATAAGGGTATGATCACAAGTGCTGTACATATAAGGGTATGATCACAAGTACTGTACATATAAGGGTATGATCACAAGTACTGTACATATAAGGGTATGATCACAAGTGCTGTACATATAAGGGTATGATCACTAGTGCTGTGTATATATAAGGGTATGATCACAAGTACTGTACATATAAGGGTATGATCACAAGTACTGTACATATAAGGGTATGATCACTAGTACTGTGTATATATAAGGATATGATCACAAGTACTGTACATATAAGGGTATGATCACAAGTACTGTAAATATAAGGGTATGATCACAAGTGCTGTACTTATAAGGGTATGATCACTAGTGCTGTGTATATAAGGGTATGATCACTAGTACTGTACATATAAGGGTATGAGATATTACAAATGATGCACAGTTGAGATATCCACATGCTGCAGATTTTTTTTTTTTACGAGGACATTGACCTGCGGTGGTAATTTAGGAATTAAAAAGCAAAGGTGCCAGCTCACTCCTGTAAGCGCGCGGATTGGATTTGGACTAATCCAGGTAAGTAGTAGGCAGAGAAAGGAATATCCAGCGCAGACTCTTATGCAAAGGAACTTCTTTATTGGCTAAAATGCATGTTGCTAAGGGATACAGCAAGGATTCATGCGGTGTGACGCGTTTCAGCCCGTCGGGCCTTAGTCATACACTTAAAACAATTTTGTGTGAGTCTGCTTATATATGCTAGGTGGAAGTGACGACACAACAGGTGACGCCTCTGCCGCACCTGCATATGTAATTAGCATCACCATACAGTGTTAAATATATACACTACAAAATGGAGCATAATACATTGGCAATGCCTTAGCTCTACTTGGACACTCAGGATTTATCGTATAAAGAGTTATAAAATAGATAACAAAGACTTTCATTATATAATCGTGAGTAGTCACAAAGAGAGAAAAAAATATAATAAAAACAGACACGTTAATATCCATAAAATTAGATGGGAGAACATGTAACTTTGATATTTTGACTTGGATAATCTCAAACAACAAACTTGAGGTATAACAGGTTATTATTAATGAACATAAATAATCGCTGTAGTATAAAGCAAAAGTATACGATAGAAAATGGAGGAGAGAGTTGTTTTTTCTAGACTTAGAGACCATATAATTGCATATAGAGTGGAAGTACGTCGGTTTGCATAAAATAATTTGTGAAATTAGTATATATGTAAAAAAATATAATTTTGAACGGACTTCCACTAGTAATGCAGTATGGTGTCAAGTCGTCTATTCAAACCTTGCGGCATGCGTGTTTGAAGCGTTAAGATCCAAAAAATCTCTCTATCGAGGACCTTTTGTCTTAGATCACCTCCCCGTAGTGGTTTATTCACTCTTTCTATACCTTGTAACATGAGGCTGGAGGTGTTCCCTTCATGCATATCTACACAGTGTTTCGTTACCATGGAGACATGCCGCCTCTGGAAGTGGGCAACGTCAGACAGGTGTTTGCGTATACGCACCTTGAGTGGATTAATAGTACATCCAACGTATTGTACATTGCAGACGCGGCATGTGAACAGGTAAATAACTCCAACAGTTTTACAGTTTATATATTGTTTAATATTATATGTCTGATTATTGCTGGATGATACAAACGATGTGGAGTTATGCATATATTTACAACATATGCACCTCTGGGACCCACATTTGTAGGATCCAGGGTGATTAAGCCATGTTGGTTTTGTACAAGGGGACTCCAAGTATAAACTCGGTGACAATTTTTGACCGAGAGTGGGGGCCTTTCGTGAAACACAACTAAAGCCATCACCGAGAGCCTCCCTAAAGTCTGGGTCAGTATGGACAATCGGTATATTTTTCTCAATGATTTTTTTGATAGCTGTAAAGTCAGTGCTATACTGTGTTGAGAAAACTAAAGAGGGGGATTTTTTACTGGTCAATTTATGTGAGACCACAAGTTCGTCACGATCACGGTTTCCTGCAATGGTTTTAGCTCTGGATATAGTCCATTCTGGATACTGTCTTTGTCTAAGTCTGTTACCAAGGGCAACGGCCTCGAATTCGAAGTCGCTATCTTGTGAGCAGTTACGGCGTGTGCGGATCATTTCACCTACTGGAAGATTCTCTATAACATGTGCGGGGTGGCAAGACCTGGCATGAAGTATAGAATTAACTGCAGTTTCCTTACGAAATGTTGTAGTGTTAATTTTGCCCGTAGTCAAGTCACCCCGCAATGTAAGATCAAGGAAATTAACTGATTCAATTTTGGATGTCACCGTAAACTGTAAATTCAGGTCATTGGAGTTAAGAAAATCAATGAACCCCTGTATGGCCGCCACATCGGACCCCCAAATGAACAGGAGGTCGTCGATGTAGCGGCCATACCATAAGAGACAGTGACTGTAGGGGTTGATGGGGGCGAAGAGTGTCACCCTCTCCCACCAACACATATATATGTTGGCGAGAGAGGGGGAGAACTTCGCCCCCATCGAAGCTCCAGTGACCTGAATGTAAAACCTCCTGTTGAACATGAAGAAGTTGTGGCTCAGCAAAAATTCCACCACTAGTGAAATGTATTCGCAAAGTGGGGAGGGATAGCGGGAGAAAGTACCAAGAAACCAAGATAACGCCTGTATTGCTAGATTATGGGGGATAATGGAATAAAGGGAGGTCACATCTGCCGTGATCCACCTGCACTCCGGACCCCAAGCTACATTCTTGAGCATGGCAAGAAGATGTTTAGTGTCTTTAATATGACCAGGCATTTTTGGAATAAGAGGTTGAAGCAGGGAATCTACCCAGGCACAGAGCCGTTCATTGAGGGAAGATATGCCTGCTACAATGGGCCTTAGGGGGGGAGGGAAAATACCCTTATGCACCTTGGGTAATGAATGAAAGATCGGTGTAATCGGGTTATCAATAACCAAATATTCAGCTATTTTAGAAGAGATATGTCCTCTTTCTACTCCAAGGTGCACAATTGAGGTAAGTTGGGATTTGAAAAGGGCTGTGGGATCCTGGGACAGTGGCCTGTAAGTGGATACATCATTAAGCATGATCGTGTTCAATTTGTTGTACAGGCCACTATCCAGGATCACCACAGCACCCCCTTTATCGGCCTGTTTGATGACTATGTTGTCCCGCAATTGGAGCTCTGCAAGGGCTTTTCTCTCAGTGAGCGAAAGATTGTAATGGGCTTTAGTACTGCTGGACCTCAGAGCCAACAAATCACGCTCTACAGCCTCCTGAAAATTATCAAGAGCTGGAGAGCGTGAAGAGATGGGGTAGAACCCAGGATTGGGAGTAGCAAACGAGGGGATGTCGTCAGAACCGTCTCCGTCGTTTAATTCATATAAACATGATAAAGTAGTCAAATCACCAAAATGAAATCCCTCCTGTAATCCGAATTCTCGCCCCTGATAGTTAGAAACATTGTCAGAAACATCATTATGCTGTAAATTATTTATATGATTAGTATCAGACAGAGTATTATCATTCATTTTGTCAATGCACAAAAAATGTTTCCGTACAGTTAAATTCCTAACAAACCGATTGACATCCAACATGGTATGAAAAAAGTCAAATTTGTTTGAGGGTGAGAAGGAAAGTCCCCGAGATAACAATGACAGTTCAGCTTCAGAAATCAAAGTTGCGGATAGGTTAAAGATGGGAAGACCAATTACCTCTTTGTGTTGTGTCGAGTTGGTCTCTTTTCTGGAACGGTGTTTCCTTCCCGCACATCGTTTTTTGCATGTTTCTTTTGTTGCTGAGAAGACACATTGTGTGTCACGGGCAAAGGAGAAGATACGGCATTTGGAGTCTCATTCTGTGGATTGTCATCAAAGTCCCCTGATTCCAATTCCGTAGCTTCTATAGATGAAAAGCTTACTTTGCGATTTCTTTTGTATTTATCTTGAGATCTTGGATTGCCTTTGCCTTTTACATGTTTGTTCTTTTTGAGGATGGATCTCGGTGTTTGGAGAAGGTTGTCACTGTTGGGCCATAGAAAGACTGAGTCGGTTTTGTAGTCCTCCAAGTCCCGCATAAATTTTCGCTGTTTGACCTCAGTGATGGTTGTTTCAAGCTTAGAGATATTTTCCATGATTTTTTCATCCAAAACTTTATAGTTAGGAGTATTTTCATGACCTTGTAATGATGCACGTAGCAAAGAGATTTTATTATTTATCTCCACAAGTGCTTTTTCCTCGTATTGGATGATCAGATTTACAAATCTTAATGAAGAGTCAGCTAAGAGAAAATCCCAGTCAGCTTTAAACTCAGGTGAAAAGACCGTGGTGGGAAATTTTCTAAGGCGTAGTCCTCGAGGGATCATATTTTGAGCCACATATTTCTTAAGTGTCGCCATGTCCCACCAGATCTTAGTCTCTTTCATAAGAGAAGTTTCCAAGTCTCCCATCAAAATTTTAAGATCTAATGAATCCTTGGTTTCAGTATCCGTAGCATTAAACATATGAGAGATTCGTTCCTCGCGAGTCAAGCTCCTATTCATATTAGGCATGTTCTCATTCCCCGTCGTCATCATGTAACAGGTGAGATAAGTGATTACTCACGCCAGAGGAGCCAGGAGGAGCAAGGAAAGTCCAAACGGTTTGAAGCAAAAAGCAAAGGTGCCAGCTCACTCCTGTAAGCGCGCGGATTGGATTTGGACTAATCCAGGTAAGTAGTAGGCAGAGAAAGGAATATCCAGCGCAGACTCTTATGCAAAGGAACTTCTTTATTGGCTAAAATGCATGTTGCTAAGGGATACAGCAAGGATTCATGCGGTGTGACGCGTTTCAGCCCGTCGGGCCTTAGTCATACACTTAAAACAATTTTGTGTGAGTCTGCTTATATATGCTAGGTGGAAGTGACGACACAACAGGTGACGCCTCTGCCGCACCTGCATATGTAATTAGCATCACCATACAGTGTTAAATATATACACTACAAAATGGAGCATAATACATTGGCAATGCCTTAGCTCTACTTGGACACTCAGGATTTATCGTATAAAGAGTTATAAAATAGATAACAAAGACTTTCATTATATAATCGTGAGTAGTCACAAAGAGAGAAAAAAAATATAATAAAAACAGACACGTTAATATCCATAAAATTAGATGGGAGAACATGTAACTTTGATATTTTGACTTGGATAATCTCAAACAACAAACTTGAGGTATAACAGGTTATTATTAATGAACATAAATAATCGCTGTAGTATAAAGCAAAAGTATACGATAGAAAATGGAGGAGAGAGTTGTTTTTTCTAGACTTAGAGACCATATAATTGCATATAGAGTGGAAGTACGTCGGTTTGCATAAAATAATTTGTGAAATTAGTATATATGTAAAAAAATATAATTTTGAACGGACTTCCACTAGTAATGCAGTATGGTGTCAAGTCGTCTATTCAAACCTTGCGGCATGCGTGTTTGAAGCGTTAAGATCCAAAAAATCTCTCTATCGAGGACCTTTTGTCTTAGATCACCTCCCCGTAGTGGTTTATTCACTCTTTCTATACCTTGTAACATGAGGCTGGAGGTGTTCCCTTCATGCATATCTACACAGTGTTTCGTTACCATGGAGACATGCCGCCTCTGGAAGTGGGCAACGTCAGACAGGTGTTTGCGTATACGCACCTTGAGTGGATTAATAGTACATCCAACGTATTGTACATTGCAGACGCGGCATGTGAACAGGTAAATAACTCCAACAGTTTTACAGTTTATATATTGTTTAATATTATATGTCTGATTATTGCTGGATGATACAAACGATGTGGAGTTATGCATATATTTACAACATATGCACCTCTGGGACCCACATTTGTAGGATCCAGGGTGATTAAGCCATGTTGGTTTTGTACAAGGGGACTCCAAGTATAAACTCGGTGACAATTTTTGACCGAGAGTGGGGGCCTTTCGTGAAACACAACTAAAGCCATCACCGAGAGCCTCCCTAAAGTCTGGGTCAGTATGGACAATCGGTATATTTTTCTCAATGATTTTTTTGATAGCTGTAAAGTCAGTGCTATACTGTGTTGAGAAAACTAAAGAGGGGGATTTTTTACTGGTCAATTTATGTGAGACCACAAGTTCGTCACGATCACGGTTTCCTGCAATGGTTTTAGCTCTGGATATAGTCCATTCTGGATACTGTCTTTGTCTAAGTCTGTTACCAAGGGCAACGGCCTCGAATTCGAAGTCGCTATCTTGTGAGCAGTTACGGCGTGTGCGGATCATTTCACCTACTGGAAGATTCTCTATGACATGTGCGGGGTGGCAAGACCTGGCATGAAGTATAGAATTAACTGCAGTTTCCTTACGAAATGTTGTAGTGTTAATTTTGCCCGTAGTCAAGTCACCCCGCAATGTAAGATCAAGGAAATTAACTGATTCAATTTTGGATGTCACCGTAAACTGTAAATTCAGGTCATTGGAGTTAAGAAAATCAATGAACCCCTGTATGGCCGCCACATCGGACCCCCAAATGAACAGGAGGTCGTCGATGTAGCGGCCATACCATAAGAGACAGTGACTGTAGGGGTTGGTGGGGGCGAAGAGTGTCACCCTCTCCCACCAACACATATATATGTTGGCGAGAGAGGGGGAGAACTTCGCCCCCATCGAAGCTCCAGTGACCTGAATGTAAAACCTCCTGTTGAACATGAAGAAGTTGTGGCTCAGCAAAAATTCCACCACTAGTGAAAGTGAATATCAAAGTTACATGTTCTCCCATCTAATTTTATGGATATTAACGTGTCTGTTTTTATTATATTTTTTTCTCTCTTTGTGACTACTCACGATTATATAATGAAAGTCTTTGTTATCTATTTTATAACTCTTTATACGATAAATCCTGAGTGTCCAAGTAGAGCTAAGGCATTGCCAATGTATTATGCTCCATTTTGTAGTGTATATATTTAACACTGTATGGTGATGCTAATTACATATGCAGGTGCGGCAGAGGCGTCACCTGTTGTGTCGTCACTTCCACCTAGCATATATAAGCAGACTCACACAAAATTGTTTTAAGTGTATGACTAAGGCCCGACGGGCTGAAACGCGTCACACCGCATGAATCCTTGCTGTATCCCTTAGCAACATGCATTTTAGCCAATAAAGAAGTTCCTTTGCATAAGAGTCTGCGCTGGATATTCCTTTCTCTGCCTACTAATTTAGGAATTGTCACAAAAGATATCACCCATTTCTGAGTAACAATGAAATCTGCAGTAAATCTGCAGCAAAATCTGTATACACACCAGGGCTTTTCCGGGAGTTTTGTTTCATGAAGGTCCTGAATATGAGTGCTCAGGATAGGCTTTCAGTATTTGATTAGTGGGTGTCTGATACCTGGCACCCTGCCGATCAGGTGTCTGCCAGAGTGTGGTGCCCAAATATTTGCAGAGAATGGAGCCACAAGCAAACAGCACAACACATTGGGGGAGATTTATCAAAACCTGTCTAGAGGAAAAGTTACTGAGTTGCCCATAGCAACCAATCAGATTGCTTCTTTCATTTTTAAAGAGGCCTGTGAAAAATGAAAGAAGCAATCTGATTGGTTGCTATGGGCAACTTTTCCTATGGACAGATTTTGATAAATCTCCTCCATTGTGTAGTGGCCAAACTGTGTTACTGCAGCTCAGAATCCATTGAAATGAATGAGAACTGAGCTGCAATAACACAACTTGGCCACTACACAGGGTACAGCGCTCTTTGCTTCCAGCTCTTCACAATGTATTTTGGCACGGTGAGTTTGGCAGGGTGTCAGGGGTTAGTCCTCCACCAATCAGTATTAAAGTCAAGGGAAATCTCTTTAATTGTTTCTCTATGGGTGGAAAAAAGTTGTGCCACAAAAAAGGTGAATTCCATTTTGGCGAATTTTTGCAAACAGCGCACGCCTTCTTCGACTGTTGTTTTTTTTCTAAAGATGTAAAAAAAAGAAAACATTGAGGGTGTGTGACCATGTTGCACCTTTTGCCTTCAATGACTAGGAAGTGACTTTCACCCATTGTAGAATCTGCCGCTGTTGGTTAAATCATTGCTAAGAAAACAGGGAGGACAGTAAGTGTTTTTTCTTAGTCTCCTCCATCTGCTATATAAGAACTTGCATTGCCGGGGTTCTTTGTGGTGCGTATTCACCGATACGAGCGCCTGATTTGTTAACAAGGCTCCTTTAACACTTCGGACACATTCACATAGTGTTTTCAATCTTCACGCTTAATTATTTGATTTAGCGTTTGATGCGGGGACACCCTGACTTGTAATGGCCGTGCATTGTTGGGAGTCCATTATATTCTAACTGTTTGAGTGATCCCATTGACCCGGGACTGACATTATAAGCTGTGTCTAATCTTTTCACTCTATATATTTCTAATGCATACTTTTTTTTTGTTCTTCTCTCCCTCCTTTTCTGCCTGATCCCTGTTTAGCATCACAATCGGGTTACCCCTGAGCCCTGCAGCTGACTCCGCCCGCTCTGCACGACACGCACTGTCGCTCATTGCCACGGCCAGACCACCCGCCTTCATAACAACGATTGCTAAGGAGGTAAAAACCCTCTCCCCATCTTCTCTTTTCTGCATGGTTAAATCTGCCTCTCATTCTCTAGTCTTCCATTAAAGTTTCCTCAAGTCTTTGTAAACTTGTATGATGTGTACAACATAATAGCCACACTATGTGAGACAAAGAGAGCATCATTTTTATTATTGTAATTAATGCTACATTTTTTGGTTAATTTTAAGTTCTAAAGTTATCTTCTTATATGGTTGGCACTAGTGATTGCATTTGTATGTTTTTTTGGTAAAGTGTGTAATTCTGGGAAATATTATGAAAGCTCTCTAGTTTACACATTTTACACCCACCTAATATTACTGCATAACTAGGTAGATCTTATTCTGGATTCTCAAAAAGTTGGGTGATTATAGCAGCCATCAGCCATTTAGCCTTAAATATCTCATGAATACCGAAATACTTCCAGCTCCATAATTTGTACAATTCTCAAACTTGTAAGAACAGATCAATGGTAAACTGATGGGTTTCTAACAGTTAACTGTCCTTAATCATGTGAAAAAAACACATGACTGTAATTCTGGGAAATATTAGGAAATCTCTTTAGTCAACACAATTTACACCCCCCCCCAAATATTACTGCATAACTGGGCAAATTTATCAGGATTCTCAAAAAGCTGGGTGACTATAGAAGCAATCTTTCCCAGAATGCATATAAGGAAATGAGCCTCAAATATCTCATGAATACATAAAGATTTCCAGCTCCAAGGTTAATAATATCCTCAAACTTTAATAAACATCTTGTAAGAACAAATCAATGGTAGTGCTAACAAGTTTCGGGCAGTTATCTGTCCTTAATCATGTCTAAAAACACACGACTGTAATTCTGGAAAATATTAAGAAATCTCTCTCATCTTTACACCCTCTTCTCCCCCAATATTACTGCATAACAGACAGACATTTATCTGGATTCTCAAAAAGCTGGGTGACTATAGAAGCCGTCTTTCCCAGAATACACATAAGGAAATCAGCTTTCAATATCTCATCAATACTAAAAAGACTTTCAGCTCTGAAATTCATAGAATTCTCAAACTTGTAAGAACAGATCACTAGTAGAGCTGACAGGTTTTGGACAGCAAACTGTCCTTAATCATGTCTAAAAAATTGTGGGAAATATTACCAAACCTTTCTAGCTTACACCCTTTACACCTAGTCAAATTTGTTATCAGGATTCTCAAAAAGCTGGGTCACTATTGCAGCCATCTTTCCCAGAATGCACATAAGGAAATAAACCTCAAATATCTCATAAATACAAAAGACTGCCAGCTCTGAATTCGTACAATTCTCAAACTTGTAAGAGCAGATCACAAGTTTCAGGCAGTTAACTGTCCTTAATCATGTCTAAAAAAAACATGACGGCAATTCTAGCAAAAGTCACTAGTTTACACACATTACATCCACCCTACCCCTTCTCCCAATCTTACTGCATAACCATGCATAATTGTTATCTGGTTTCTCAAAAAGCTGGGTGACTATAAAAGCCATCTTTCCCAGAATGCACATAAGGAAATGAGCCTTAAATATTTCATGAATACAGTAAGACTTCCAGCTCCAAGATTGGATAAAATTCTGAAACTTTATTGAACATCTTGTAAGAACAGATTACTGGTAGAGCTGACGGGTTTTGGACAGGTAACTGTCCTTACTCATGGTTTAAAACCACAATAGCCATTTCAAATCGTAACATACACACATATTACAAACTATGTATAAAATTAGTGTGCAGACAAATTGCTATTGTGTTTTACAATACAATTGGGCCCCAAATGCTAAATAACAAAGTAGCAGTTACTTACCTTTTCGATCTGTACCGATCCCCCAATCAGGCTCTAGCTGGCACCCTGATCTTACTTTTCTAAGTGTCATATTTTTAAAATAATCCACCTACAACATGTGAAATAAATAGGACAAACATAACCAAGGTGCCTCCAGCTGTTGCAAAACTCCAACTCCCAGCATTCCCGGACAGCCTCCGGCTGTAAAGTGTGTAAACTAGAGAGTTTTGCTAACATTTCCCAGAATTGCCGTCATGTTTTTTTAGACCTGATTAAGGACAGTTAACTGCCTGAAACGTGTTATCTGTTCTTACAAGATTGAGAATTGTACGAATTCAGAGCTGGCAGTCTTTTTGTATTTAAGATATTTGAGGCTCATTTCCTTATGTGCATTCTGGGAAAGATGGCTGCAATAGTGACCCAGCTTTTTGAGAATCCTGATAACAAATCTGCCTAGGTATGCAGTAATATTGGTGAGTGTGGGGGGGGGGGGGGGGGGGTGTAAATGGTGTAAGCTAGAAAGCTTTGGCAATATTTCCCGCAATTATAGGCTTGTGTTTTTCAGACATGGAAAAGGACAGTTTGCTGTCCATAACCCGTCAGCTCTACTAGTGATCTGTTCTTACAAGTTTGAGAATTGTACGAATTCTAAGGCTGAAAGTCTAATGAGATATTGAAAGCTGATTTCCTTATGTGCATTATGGGAAAGATGGCTTCTATAGTCACCCAGCTTTTTGAGAATCCAGATAACAAATCTGTCTGTTATGCAGTAATATTGGGGGAGAAGGGGGTGTAAAGATTAGAGAAATTTCTTAATATTCCCAGAATTACAGTCATGTGTTTTTGAGACATGATTAAGGACAGTTAACTGCCCGAAACTTGTTAGCGCTACCATTGATTTGTTCTTACAAGATGTTTATTAAAGTTTGAGAATTGTATTAAAATTTGAGTTGGAAATCTTTCTGTATTCATGAGATATTTGAGGCTCATTTCCTTATATGCATTCTGGGAAAGATGGCTTCTGTAGTCACCCAGCTTTTTGAGAATCCTGATAAGTTTGCCTAGCTATGCAGTAATATTTGGGAGGAGGGGGTGTAAAGTGTGTTGACTGGAGATTTCCTAATATTTCCCAGAATTACAGTCATGTGTTTTTTTTTCACATGATTAAGGACAGTTAACTGTCAGAAACCTGTCAGTTTACCAGTGATCTGTTCTTACAAGTTTGAGAATTGTACAAATTATGGAGCTGGAAGTATTTCTGTATTCATGAGATATTTAAGGCTCATTTCCTTATGTGCATTCTGAAAAAGATGGCTGCTATAGTCACCCAACTTTTTGAGAATCCAGAAAAAAATCTACCTAGTTATGAAGTAATATTAGGTGGGTGCAAAATGTGTAAACTAGAGAGCTTTGATAATATTTCCCAGAATATCACACTTTACTAAAAAACATAGAAATGCAATCACTAGTGCCAGCCATATAGGAAGATGACGTAAGAACTTAAAATTCACCAAAAATGTAACTTAAAAAAAAAGCATAATTTTTTTTTTTTATTAATGCGGCTGTTATGTTGTACATATCATACATGTTTACAAAGACTTAGGACATTTGGAGTTGGAGTTTTGCAACAATTAGAGGCACCCTGGTTGGAAAACATTGCTCTTAAATTGGCACTCTCATTAAAACTAATGTTTGGTATTGCACTCCTTATGGTAAGTTAAAACATCTTTCTACTGCACTTTGTTTAAAAAAAAAAGACGTTTTCTATGTTTTATTTGTGTTTAAAAAAGCTGCCACTAGGTGTCTCCCTACTTGTCCAGAACACATGTCCCCTCATCTTTTGCACAGACTTTGGACTCCTGCTGGCCTGGCAGAAGTCCAAAATCAAGAAATGCTAAGGGACGGGGGTGCGGGGGTGCAGCCTTAGCCAATCATAGCTCATCTCACTCACTGAACTGCTCTGGGCTGTGTGTAGCAGAGTGAGGGAGGAAGAATCTCCCCTGTATGGCTTCAGATGATGTCACGCCTGCTGGGGAACACCCCTTCCCAGTCTGTGAATCGAACTGAAACTGAGCAGAAAATACAGAGCAATATCAAGGTAGAAAACTAAAAAATAATAATAATAAAGGCAGGGGGAAGTTTATCATGATTGTGGCTGGGAGGATTATAAAATTTAACAAGATCATGAGAGGTACACTTTAAGGAACGAGTGTTCCAATGTGGTGGCGACATTTCTGGCCGCCGTCCGCTCTGCACATCTCAGGCAGGCTATTAGAGACAGCAGCCGCAATTATTGAAGGTTTTCTCATCCTCCTGAGAGTGTTCAGGAGCTTCAGCCTAGTTTACTACTCTTTATGACAAAATTGAAATAAAAGCCGGTTGATCACCCTATCATTCAGAGGGACAGCCGATACGTCAATAACACTCTAAAGTGCATAAAAAAATTACAAGTTAAAATAACAGTGATGTATGAAGCTCAGCATAGATGTATTACAGAGAGCCAATGAAATTGGGGAACATTCACCACTAGTGTGTGTGAGTGTGATATGTAAGTCAAGTGGTTTGGAATGCCTAATAATTCAGCATTACAGCAGTCCTAATACTGCAGAGTTATTTACATACTTTTCTCTCTTTTTTTCTCTCTTATTCCCAAAATCTTCCTCCCCTACTTTTATCTTTCTTCGCCTCTCTCTTTCCTTGTTTCCTTTTTACTGTCTCTCTCTCTATCTCTCTCATTTCCTCCTCTACTGCTTTGCTTTCTTTCTCACTTTCACCCCTCTCTTCTCTCTTTTTTTTCTCTGCCTCCTTCTTATCCACTTCTCTCTCTCCTACTCCTCTCCTTTGCTCTCTCTCCTCTCTTTCTCAACCCTCCCCTTCTCTCTCTTCTTTCCTACTTCTCCTCTTCTTTATTCTCCTCTTATCTCTCTCCTCCTTTCCATTTCTTTCTCCTCCTTTTCTTTCCTTCCTTCACCCCTTCTCTCTCTACTCCTTTCCATTTCTTTCTCCTCCTCTTCTTTCCTTCACCCCTTCTCTCTTTCCTCCTCCTCTTTCTCTCCTCATCCCCTTCTTTCTCTTCTTCCTCTCCTTCTCTTTCCTTCTTCCTGTCTCTCTCTTCTTCTTCCTCCTCCTCCCCTTCTCTCTCCCTCCCCTTTTCTCTATCTCTCTTCTCCTTCTCTGTCCCTCCTCCCCTTCTCTCCCCCTCCTCCCCTTCTCTCTCCTCCTGCCATTTCTCTTCCTCTTTTCTCTTCCTCCACCTTTTCTTTTTCCCCTATCTTTCTTCTCTCTCCTTCTCCCTCTCTCTCTTCTTCTTTCCCTTCTCTCTTCTATTCCTCTGTTCTCTCCCTCCTCCTCTCTTCCACCCATTCTCTCTCTCTCCCTCTTTTTTTCTCTTTCTCCCTCCCCTTCTCTCCCTCTTCTCTCATTCTCTCTCTTTCTCTCTCTCTCTCCCCCATACCTTTTCTCTCCTCCTACTCCTTTTTCTCTCCTCCCCTTCTGTCTCTCCTCCTCCTCTTCTTCATCTCTATCTCTCTCCCCTTCTATTATCTCCTACTCCTCCCCTTCTCTCTCTCCCTCTCCTTTCCCCCTTCTCTCTCTCGCTCCTCCTTCCTTTCTCTTTCTACCCTTCTTCTTTATTTCCTCCCCCTGTTTTCTCTCCTCCTACAATTTTCTCTTTCTCCATCCCTTTTCTTTCCTCCTACCCATCTTCTCTCTCCTCCTCCCTACCTCTCTCTCCCTTCTCTATTCTCTCTCTATTTCTCCTTCTCTCCCCCTCCCTTCTTTCTCTCCCTCCCCTTCTCTCTCTCCCTCCTTTTCTTTCTCTCTCTTCCCTTTTTCTCCCTCCTCCTCTCCTCCTCTCCTCCTCTTCTCCTCTCTCTCTCTTTCTTCACTCCTTTTCTCTTCTACTACCTTTTTTTATATTCTCCTCCCTGTCTCTCTCTTCCTCCCTTACCCTCTTATGTTCCCCTCCTCTCTCCTGTTCTCCCTTCTCTCTCCAGTCTCTCCCCCCCTTCTTTCTCCTCCCCCCTTCTCTCTGCTCTCCCCCCCTTTCTCCCCCAATCAATGGATGAAAATTAAAGAACCCCAATAGCTTTTATGTAAAAACCCTGATCCCAGCTAAAAACTGGAAGCTGTCAGTGCCCATCACACATGGCTGACCCGGCCCTTGTGTCTATCCTATTCTCTGAATAACCTGACTATGTAATGGGTTGTTTACAGTTTACATCCTAGTGATCTGCCATATACATGGTACATAGTAGACTCTGCTAACGTTGCATATCCCGCTTCCTCTCTAATGCCTTCCGGTGCAGTTAATAGTTGTTGAATGTAAGCCGGCACTTCTCCCAAGACGTTTTCTGTTTGTTTCATGTATTCTTATCATTAACTCTTTACAAACTATGTTTATGGCTGAACATAAATCATACTCTCTCAAACTAATGAGGCTGTCCGCTAGAAACATCAACATCTTATAATGAATCTTTCCCTCCCCTAAGCTTATTCTCTGCGGGAAGATCTCCTGTAATGATCCGTATACATCCATTACTTTGTAAAATAGGAGGCTGGATTTACTTCTCAACTTAAGCTAAATATGGGGCCTACCTCTATTGGGTACGCATGCCCAAAATTATAACTACAGTCCTTTACTTTCTCTCTGCTATTGTCAGCTGCAGTAACAGATAGCTAGATAGATAGATAGATTTGAAAATGCATATAAGGTGTTTTGTGGCAAGCGCTATTTTTATATGGTCGAATAACAATGTAGTTGTTATTAGATCTTAGGGATGGGAGCTCCCAGGTTTAAATTATGGAAACCTAAATATCACCAGGGTTGTCTTGTGAGGGGTATGGTTGCTGTTCTAAAAATTGATTTTAAGATGTTATTGCTTTTGTCTTTCTAGGTGCACAGACACACCGCCATGGCTGCCAATACTCAGTCTCAGCAGAATATTCACACTACTGCTTTGGCCCGTGCAAAAGGAGAAATACTGAGGGTTGTTGAAATACTCATTGAGAAGATGCCATCTGATGTGGTTGATCTCTTGGTGGAGGTACAGTTAATATGCCAGGCTCTGCTGTGTGACATAACTACCGTATATACTCGAGTATAAGCCGAGTTTTTCAGCACGATTTTTCATGCTCGAGTGAACTCCGCCTGTCAATCCCTTCATCAGTGGTCTTCAACCTGCGGACCTCCAGATGTTGCAAAACTACAACTCCCATCGGCTGTCCGGGCATGCTGGGTGTTGTAGTTCTGAAACCTCTGGAGGTCCGCAGGTTGAAGACCACTGCGGCCTTCGTCATCACCCAGCCGCCCCCCCCCTTTTGTTTTGTACTCACCTCCCCTCGGCGGGACGTTAGGGTGAGCTTGTCCGGGCCATCTACGCTGCGGGGACCGTCCGGTGGGGATGTTTAGTCGTTGGCCCGAACCAGCTCACCCTAACGTCCCGCCGAGGGGAGGTGAGTACAAAACAAAAGTGAGGGGGCTGGATGATGACGAAGGCCGCAGTGTTCTTCAACCTGGCTGTCCGGGCATGCTGGTAGTTTTGAAACCTCTGGAGGTCCGCAGGTTGAAGACCACTGATGAAGGGATTGGCAGGAGGTGATGATGAAGGGGGGGGGATGATGACGAAGGCCGCAGTGGTCTTCAACCTGTGGACCTCCAGAGGTTTCAAAACTACAACTCCCAGCATGCCTGGACAGCCGATGGCTGGGGATTGACAGGCGGTGATGATGAAGGGGGTCTGGATGATTACATGGGGGGATTTCTCACCCTAGGCTTTTAGTCGAGTCAATAACTTTTCCTTGGTTTTTGGGGTAAAATTAGGGGCCTCGGCTTATATTCGGGTCAGCTTATACTCCAGTATATACGGTAATGTACCTTGAAGAAGATTGTAGTCTCCAGCCTGTTTTAAATACGCAAGACCTACATTATTAGTATCCCTCACTTATAAATAAGCAAGAAACAAAAAATGCAAATATCACTACCCAAAAATATTGCTACAGTAATAATACAACACTTTCTATAAAATCAATAAATCTTTATTAAATCACAATTACAGTACATACCCATAATATCCATAAAAAACACATACACAGCAGGAATATTAAAAACATATAGCAATGGGGGAAGCACGAGGAACCTGTAAATTCATAATATTAACACCATATTATTGGACTAGACCCTTGTGTGCAGATGATGATCCGCACTATTGCACTTATACAGTCATGGCCGTAAATGTTGGCACCCCTGAACTTTTTCAAGAAAATGAAGCATTTCTCACAGAAAAGGATTGCAGTAACACATGTTTTGCTATACACGTGTTTATTCCCTTTGTGTGTATTGGAACTAAACCAAAAAAGGGAGGTAAAAAAGCTAATTGGTCATAATGTCACCAAACTCCAAAAATGGTCCGGATAAAATGATTGGTACCCTTTCACAATTGTGGAAAAATAAGATTGTATTAAGCATGTGATGCTCCTTTAAACTCACCTGGGACAAGTAACAGGTGTGGGCAATATCCAAATCACACCTGAAAGCAGATAAAAAGGAGAGAAGTTCACCTAGACTTTGCATTGTGTGTCTGTGTGTGCCACACTAAGCATGGACAACAGAAAGAACTGTCTGAGGACTTGGGAACCAAAATTGTGTAAAAATATCAACAATCTCAAGGTTACAAGTCCATCTCGAGAGATCTAGATTTGCCTTTGTCCATAGTGCGCAACATTATCAAGAAGTTTGCAACCCATGGCACTGTAGCTAATCTCCCTAGGCATGGACGGTAGAAAAAGATTGATGAAAGGTGTCAACGCAGGATAGTCCAGATGGTGGATAAGCAGCCCCAAACAAGTTCCAAAGATATTCAAGCTGTCCTGCAGGCTCAGGGAGCTTTTTGATAAATGCACATCATTCTACTGTTCACCGAAAATGGAATGAGGCTGACAAAGAAAAGAACTCAGTACCTACAGTGAAATATGGTGGAGGTTCAAGGATGTTTTGGGGTTGCTTTGCTGCCCTGGCACTGGGGGCCTTGAATGTGTACAAGGCATCATGAAATCTCAGGATTACCAACAGATTTTGGGTCGCACTGTACAGCCCAGTGTCAGAAAGCTGGGTTTGCATCCAATCTTCCAGCAGGACAATGACCCGAAACAGAAGTCAAAAAGCACCCAGAAATGGATGGCAACAAAGCGCTGGAGAGTTCTGAAGTGGCAGCAATGAGTCCAGATCTAAATCCCATTGAACACCTATGGAGAGATCTTAAAAATGCTGTTGGGAAAAGGCGCCTTCCAATAAGAGAGACCTGGAGCAGTTTGCAAAGGAAGAGTGGTCCAACATTCCGGCTGAGAGGTGTAAGAAGCTTATTGATGGTTATAGGAAGCCACTGATTTCAGTTATTTTTTCCAAAGGGTGTGCAACCAAATATTAAGTTAAGGGTGCCAATAATTCTGTCCAGACCATTTTTGGAGTTTGGTGTGACATTATGTCCAATTTGCTTTTTTCCCCTTTTTTGGTTTAGTTCCAATACACACAAAGGGAATAAACATGTGTATAGCAAAACGTGTGTTACTGTAATCCTTTTGTGTGAGAAATACTTCATTTTCTTGAAAAATTTCAGAAGAGCCAACATTTACGGCCATGACTGTACGTCTGTCAGACTAATAGTAAAGGACATGTATACATAATAGCATGAGTATTATATAAATAATAAACCTCTAAATGCTGCACTAGATATGCTATTGGCAGATATAGTTATAAAGTGCAAGTACATCTGTAATAAAGCAATATATTGTATCATGCCCCAAATAAGCTATAACAAGGGTCATAAAAAAGTCACTGGGTTATATAGTAATACTTATGTATGGAACCACAAAAAATATAGTAATACACATGTATGGAACCACAAAAACCTAAATGTTACAAAGTGAAGTCACCCTAATAAGCGGTTCATTGGTGCTTAGTATTACCTCACCTCACCCTCCAACGCGTTTTGCTTCCGTTTTGTTCAGCTTGTCACTGTACCGGGAAAAAGCAGAATTGAAACGCGTTGTCCATCATGTTTCATTCTTTACTACTATTACTACTACTAACTTTGTACAGTCGCACATCTCCTGCCTTGTCCATCATGTTCCATTGTGTACTTCAAACCTAATACAACAACCAAAAGAGAGATGTCTTCCCTAGATATTTATAGCATATCCACTGGATACACCATAACTGTCTGATAAGTGCCGGTCCCACCTCTGGGAGATTAAAGGATCCCCAACCCGCCTGAATAGGTGGTTGCTGCATTCAGATGGACAGTGAGAGGTCACCAGGCTGCTCTCTCCATTTACTTCTATGAATAGAGAGAGTGCACACATATATGGCCTCTACATCAGTCTTTCTTTGCTCTTCAGGCAGGTCAGGGTCCCCTTTCTTTACATAGGTGAGGGTCCCAGATATGTATGGCATGTCAGAGGTGTGCATACCCTTTTATCTTACCATAATGCAAAATCACTGCAATAAAATACAAATTTAGCTCTGCTACATCCATACAAACGTTCTACACCTGCTGACTGTTTTTTGTGTCTTTATGCTAAAGGTTATGGATATTATAATGTACTCTCTGGAAGGATCATTGCTGAAGAAGAAGGGGCTGCAGGAATGCTTTCCATCCATATGCCGGTACGTTTTTCTGGTTGGGTTGGAGGTCTCTCCTCCAGCTGTTATTAAAGGGTAACTCTCATTAAAACTAATTTTTGCTATTGCACTCTTTATGGTAAATAAAAAATATTTCAAATATACTTTGTTTTAAAAAAATGAAGTTCTCTATGTTTTATTTGTGCTTAAAAAAGCTCAAGAGCACATTTTCCCCCATCTTTGGACCGAAGCCCAAACACAGGAAGTGCAGTCTGGAGTGCTGAGGGGGGGTGTGTCCAGCATCATCCAATCATAGCTCCTCTCACACTTAATTGCCATATGCTGTTGGTTGCACTACAGGCTGCACTTCCTGTGTTTGGGCTTCGGTCCAAAGATGGGGGGAAATGTGCTCTTGAGCTTTTTTAAGCACAAATAAAACATAGAAAACTTAATGAGAGTGCCCATTTAAAGGCTTTGTTATGTTCCTAATATGGCTGCTCCTCACAGTAGTTCTTAAAGGGTACCTCTCATCAAAAAAACTTTTGATATATTATAGATTAATGTAAGCAGAATAACTTTACAATTGCATGTTATTAAAAAAATATGCTTCTTTCTATTTAATTTTCCACTTTGAAGAAATAACCACTAGGGGTCTCCCTACCAGTCCTGGCAGCAAGCATTTCAGACTCATGCTGGAGTCCTAAACACTACGAGCTGCCAGTCTGCTTTGTTCACAAAGGAGAACACTCAGAGCTGCCAGCCTGCTTTGTTCACAGCCTGTTTGGCTGTGAACAAAGCAGGCTGGCAGCTCTGAGTGTTTAGGACTCCAGCATGAGTCAGAAATGCTTGCTGACAGGACTGATCGGGAAAAATACAATAGAAAGAAGCATATTTTTCATTAACATGCTATTGGAAAGTTATTCAACATTCATTAATCTAAAATATATCAAAAGTTTATTTGATGAGAGGTACCCTTTAAAGCCGGGGAGCACTACAGCTCTATGTTCAGTCCATCCAGCGGGAGGGTGAGGAGTTAATTGTGTACAGATATAGCAGGGCTTTATGTGATCACTCTGTGTAGTCTAAGGCTTTCCTGTAGTTCTATGGAGAACTATAGATTGTAGGATCACCATGGGTTTTGCTAAAGGAGGAGCTCTGCTTTGCTACATCTCTATCATACAAGTGTGTAATGTAAAGGGTAGTATAAGATTAGAATAACAGGCTTATAGTCCCCCTCTAATACCTACATGTACTTAAAGGGGTACTCTGCCCCTAGACATCTTATCCCCTATCCAAAGGATAGGGGATAAGATGTCAGATCGTGGGGACCCCCGCGATCTTGGCTGCGGCACCCCAGTCATCCAGTACACAGAGCAAACTTCGCTCCGTGCCAGATGACTGGCGATACGGGGCGGAGGCTCGTGACGTCACGGCCACGCCCCTTCAATGAAGTCTATGGGAGGGGCGTGACTGCCGTCACGCCCCCTCCCATAGACTTGCATTGAAGGGGCGTGGCCGTGACACCACGATTGGGGAGCGGCCGTGACGTCACAAGCCTCTGGCACTGAACCCGACGCTCTAAGTGATCGGGGATAAGATGCCTAGGGGCGGAGTACCCCTTTAATGGAAATGGAAGGCCCTGCTACTTTGTAAAATAATTTGGGGGAGATTTATCAAAACTTGTGTCGTGGTCCATCAAAACCATTAAAAATTACTTGCTTATTGTCTCTTCTTTTTGGCCTGGTCCCCTTCCATTCATTATACTTCATGTCAGGCATTCTTAGTGCCCATTCACACTACATTTTTTCCAAGCAGAATTCCCCTCCGGAGTTCCGCTGAGGAAGATACGGTGCGCCAGCCTGCATTTGTTTACAATGGGATTCTGTTGCACCAGTCACACTACAGAATTTCCATGGCAGAACATGTTCATTCCTTCTGTGAAGATTGCTCAAAAATGCATTGCCATCTATAGAGACGGCGCATTTCAGAGCGGTCCTACCCCCGGTGTGTTCCACTGGCGCCCGCTACAGATGGGAATCTCAGCTCGTAGTGTGAATGAGCCCTTATTCTGGTTTATTTCCTGATGGTAAACACATAGGTGCAGTGCTGTAAGGGTGCGTTCACACGGCCGTCTGTCCCCCCCCCCCGTTTTTTAGGTTCCGTTGTTGCTGCTTGTAAACGGATTACAATCGGTTGTAAAATAATCCCATTGATGTCAATGGGATTTTTTTTACAATCCTTTCACATCCGTTTGCACCAGTCTGCGCTCATTTCCGTTTTAGTTTTTTCTATGGGAGAAAAGACGGGGCATGCAGTATTTTTTCTCCCGTCAATAAAACGGAAGAAAACGGATGCAGTAAATTTAACATTGAAGTCTATGGAAAACGCATGAGCTTTTAATGTCATCCGTTTGCCTCCGTTTTTTCAACCCATTTTTTGATCCGTTTTTACTTCTGAGCATGCTCAGAAGAAAAAAAAAGTCTTTGTTTATTAACTGAACAATGACGGATACAAACTGATTCAACAAGATAACATCCGTTTGCATCCGTTATTGTCCGTTTTTTTATTTATTCCATTTTTATTTTTGACGGGAAAAGAATGGGACAGGTCTAGACGGCCGTGTGAACGCAGCCTAGAAGACACGTACCTTAAACTATATTCACATGTTGCAGATTTGTTGCAATTTTTTCCCCAAACATCTGAATGATGATGAAAGAACAAAAAAATCCCTGCACCTCCTGCAAAAAGGGGTCATCCAGAAAAACAAAGCTGATTTCTTCTAAAAACAGCACCATCCCTGTCCTCTGATTGGGTGTTCTGCATTTCAGTTCTTTTGAAGTAAATGGAGCCAAGTTGTAATACCAATAAACCAATTTCCCAAGGCAGGGAAAGGGTACAAACAATGATAAACACCAAAATCCAGTCACCTAGGTGACGGGGTATAAACCCCTAAACAAAAAGTCCCCCCTTAATTACATATGTGTATATTAAAGGGGTATTCCAGGAAAAAACTTTTTTTTCTATATCAACTGGCTCCAGAAAGTTAAACAGATTTGTAAATTACTTCTATTAAAAAATCTTAATCCTTTCAGTACTTATGAGCTTCTGAAGTTAAGGTTGTTCTTTCCTGTCTAAGTGCTCTCTGATGACACCTGTCTCGGGAACCGCCCAGTTTAGAAGAGGTTTGCTATGGGGATTTGCTTCTAAACTGGGCGTTTCCCGAGATACGTGTCATTAGAGAGCACATAGACAGAAAAGAACAACCTTAACTTCAGAAGCTCATAAGTTCTGAAAGGATTAAGATTTTTTTACAGAAGTAATTTACAAATCTGTTTAACTTTCTGGAGCCAGTTTATATATATATATAAAAGTTTTTTCCTGGAATACCCCTTTAAAACGTCACTTTTATTAGTAGACTTGTTAAGAGGTCCAAAAAGAGTGTATTAAAAACTCCAGCACAGTCCCTCCAAGGAATTATTAAGCTCTCCTGTATAGAATTGACGTAAATATGGCGGCGTCTGCAGTATGCCGCACTATGGGACTCGTAAGTTATGTTAAAACCACAACACAATGTCTCCCCTACATGTTTCGTGGTACCAACCTCTTCCTCAGGGGCTATTAGACATATGTAATACCACACACAACCTGAGAACAGGGATGATGCTGTGTTGGGAAGAAATTAGATCTCTGTATCAATTCCTGCATATCCCCTTTTAATTGTCAGATATAGTCAACTTACTGACTACAGTCAGTACTTTCCCTTTCCCTCACATATACATGTATTTAGAGATGAGCGAACTTACAGTAAATTCGATTCGTCACGAACTTCTCGGCTCGGCGGTTGATGACTTTTCCTGCATAAATTAGTTCAGCTTTCCGGTGCTCCGGTGGGCTGGAAAAGGTGGATACAGTCCTAGGAGACTCTTTCCTAGGAACGTATCCACCTTTTCCAGCCCACCGGAGCACCGGAAAGCTGAACTAATTTATGCAGGAAAGGTCATCAACTGCCGAGCCGAGAAGTTCGTGACGAATCGAATTTACTGTAAGTTCGCTCATCTCTACATGTATTGACTCAAAAGTGCGATGTGATGCAGCTTTGGGTCAGAGTTCATACAAGTACACATGCAGGAAAAGACCTGAAAAAAGTCTTTGATGACTATGTTCAGGCTATTAAAGGGGTACTCCGGTGGGAAACTTTTTTTTTTTTTTTTTTAATCAACTGGTGCCAGAAAGTTAAACAGATTTGTAAATTATTTCTATTAAAAAAATCTTAATCCTTCCAGTACTTATTAGCTGCTGAATACTAGAAGAAATTCTTTTCTTTTTGGAACACAGAGCTCTCTGCTGACATCTCTGTCCATTTTAGGAACTGTCCAGAGCAGCATATGTTTGCTATGGGGATTTTCTCCTACTCTGGACAGTTCTTAAAATGGACAGAGATGTCAGCAGAGAGCACTGTGCTCATGATTCAGTAGAGAGCTCTGTGTTCCAAAAAGAAAATAATTTCCTCTGTAGTATTCAGCAGCTAATAAGTACTGGAAGGATTAAGATTTTTTAATAGAAGTAATTTACAAATCTGTTTAACTTTCTGGTACCAGTTGATTTAAAAAAAATAAAAAAAAATAAAAAGTTTTCTACCGGAGTATCCCTTTAAAGTCTATGGGGCCCATGCCTGTATGTGCACATGTATGTCAGCATCTCATTTTTGACTGGTCGCCAACATATATGTGCAACATATTGCACAATCGTAATTCCAACCCAGCCTTAGATTATGTTCACACGTAATGTATGTGGTGAAGATTTTATGCTGTGTAAATCGGTATAAATAAATTGAAGTACAAAAACAGCAGCCCAAAATCCACAGTGTATATAGGATGTGGGATCTTGCCCTAGGAATGCAAATATTAGGCAATATGTTTATTCTGCTGAAATATTAATGTGGGTGATTTATCAAAACCCGTCCAGAGGAAAAGTTGCTGAGTTGCCCATAGCAACCAATCAGATCGCTTCTTTCATTTTTGAAAAGGCCTCTGAGAAGCGAAAGAAGCAATCTGATTGGTTGCTATGGGCAACTCAGCAACCTCTGTCTCACAGCATTTGCCCATTTATTCTTTTTTAGTTTTATTTATTTATTTATTTATTTAGTTAGTTAGTTAGTTAGTTTTTTACATTTTTTTTAATTACTGGATTAATTTAAAATATTTCAGCTATTTATTTATATTGATAAAATCCTGACTGGCAATTCCCTATATGCGCTAAGGATGTATCAGTGCAGAATTAAACCAAGAAAGGCAGCCATATTGGTTGTCACTCATCTTTCCTGGGAGCAAATATAACCAAGAAATATCAGAGTAGAGCAGTGTTTCCTAACCAGGGTGCCTCCAGCTGTTGCAAAACTACAACTCCCAGCATGCCCGGACAGCCGTTGGCTGTCCGGGCATGCTGGGAGTTGTAGTTTTGCAACAGCTGGAGGCACCTTGCTTGGGAAACACTGGAGTAGAGTTGGTAAGGACTTGTCAGAAGAGGGTGAGGGATGTGGCTGCCCTTCTATCTGATGCGGCCGGTGTCCTTAGGCCCGTCCTGCAGCTCCAGATGTAGATAAATGGAGACCGATCTAAAGCGTCAGAGCACTTCGCGAGCAGAACTGCTTGTTCAACACAATCCTTTTTTGTTGGAGATAATTGAAAACGGAGCTTTTATTACCTTGCATCTTAATTACCTTCCCCTGTGAACCGGGCGCGGTGATAAAGTTCCACTTGTAAAATGTGAGTTATGTGCTGTCCCGCTCTCTATTAAATCCTCCGATTGAGTCCGCGGTAAGCAAATGAGCAGACGGGAGCGCTGACAGGACAGGAACCAAGTGCAAGGCAGGCACTTCTCATTGTTAGTGCAGCTTCATTCCTGTAATCTAGACTTCCTTCTGGATTATCAAAGGGGCTGAAGATCACGCACAGTATATATATTAAAAAAAAAAAAAACAGTCATAAAGGTAAAATACAGGGAACTTTGCCTTAAAGTGTACCCGTCAGATCAAAAAAAAAAAAAAAAGTGTTTTTAACTATATCACTCAGTACCTAATCCTGACCATGTACATCTAATTTTTATTTGTCTAGCACCTTTATTTATTTTCTTATTACACTTTTAATTTAGCTCACTAGTCTGAATTCCTCTCAAATGGAGGGGGCGTGGCCTTACTGTGCAGGTCTCCGCCCCCTCCCTCAGTATGCTGTCTGCTCACATCTCCCCTAGCATTAGCAAAACTACAACTCCCAGCTTGTCCTCACTGACAGTAGCGGGACACAAGCTGACAGTGGGAGGATTTTTCCTCCAGCTAAGAGCCCTGCACTCACAGCTGTCAATCAAGGAAGTGTGTCCATGACATAGGTGATGATACATGGACACAGCAGGACTAGTATGTGTCCAAGCAGGCAGGGGGGGGCAGTTGTTTGACTGGCTTATTCAGTATGAAATACTGAAAGTTTTCTAATGAAAGCAATTGGAAAACCTATTGGTTATACATGCTTTACAACATATCAAAAGTTTTTGTATCTGACAGTGCCCATTTAAATGTTACCTGTCATTTAGGAGAGACACGTCAAAAGTTTGATCTGTGTAAATCAACTAGGAGAACTTTATAAAAATTTAGACTTTATTCATATATCTGAAAAGCCCATACATCCATATGGACAGTAGAACTGTAATCCGACACTGTAGTTTTGCAACAGCTGGAGGCACCCTGGTTTAAAAAAAAAAAAACACTGCCCAATTCTTTAGCTATGTCCTAAGCGTCCGTGATGGCAAAACCCCTTATAAAGTTAAAAGATTCTGTTTTCTTCTATAGGAATCTAAACACATACGGATGTACAAAAGAGGCCTATAGGACCCCAATAGCAACCCTATATAGTATATGGCCAAGGACATAGTACATGAGCCCCCCAAAAAATTGAGATTTAGCAATAATACAGTCATGGCCGTAAATGTTGGCACCCCTGAAATTTTTCAAGAAAATGAAGTATTTCTCACAGAAAAGGATTGCAGTAACACATGTTTTGCTATACACATGTTTATTCCCTTTGTGTGTATTGGAACTAAACCAAAAAAGGGAGGAAAAAAAGCAAATTGGACATAATGTCACACCAAACTCCAAAAATGGTCTGGACAAAATTATTGGCACCCTTTCACAATTGTGGAAAAATATGATTGTTTCAAGCGTGTGATGCTCCTTTAAACTCACCTGGGGCAAGTAACAGGTGTGGGCAATATGAAAAGCACACCTGAAAGCAGATAAAAAGGAGAGAAGTTCACTTAGTCTTTGCATTGTGTGTCTGTGTGCGCCAGACTAAAGAGAAGAAGAGACATAAAAAAGCAAGACTACATTTTGCCAAAATGAACTTGAGTAAGCCAAAATCCTTCTGGGAAAACGTCTTGTGGACAGATGAGACCAAGATAGAGCTTTTTGGTAAAGCACATCATTCTACTGTTGACCAAAAACGGAATGAGGCCTACAAAGAAAAGAACACAGTACCTACAGTGAAATATGGTGGAGGTTCAATTATGTTTTGGGTTGTTTTTCTGCCTCTGGCACTGGGTCCCTTGAATGTGTACAAGGCATCATGAAATCTGAGGATTACCAACGGATTTTGGGTCGCACTTTACAGCCCAGTGTCAGAAAGCTGGGTTTGCGTCCGAGATCTTGTGGTCTTCCAGCAGGACAATGACCCCAAACATATGTCAAAAAGCACCTAGAAATGGATGGCAACAAACATTGGAGAGTTCTGAAGTGGCCAGCAACGAGTCCAGATCTAAATCTCATTGAAACACAAGGAGAAGAGATTGACCGCTCACCCAGTATTCCCGCAGCTGTGCGCGGATCCACCAGCCCCGCCTCCGGCTCCACTCACTAGAGCTCTATGACCAAGCGCGAAAGCATGAAACGCGTCAGAGTTATCCGTGTGTTGTAGCCTGTCTTTGAATCAATAAATATACCCGTTTTTATACTGCATCCTGGTGCTGGAAGTATCTCTATAAATCCCATTGAACACCTGTGGAGAGATCTTAAAATTGCTGTTGGGAAAAGGCGCCTTCCAATAAGAGAGACCTGGAGCAGTTGGCAAAGGAAGAGTGGTCCAACATTCCGGCTGAGAGGTGTAAGAAGCTTATTGATGGTTATAGGAAGCGACTGATTTATTTTTTCCAAAAGGTGTGCAACCAAATATTAAGTTAAGGGTGCCAATAATTTTGTCCAGACCATTTTTGGAGTTTGGTGTAACATTATGTTCAATTTGCTTTTTTTCCTCCCTTTTTTGGTTTAGTTCCAATACACACAAAGGGAATAAACATGTGTATAGAAAAACATGTGTTACTGCAATTCTTTTCTGTAAGAAATACCTCATTTTCTTTAAAAATTTCAGGGGTGCCAAAATTTACGGCCATGATTGTATGTGGTGGCGGATTGTTGAGTGATATAACTTTTGATAGCTACAGTTTTTGCAATAATGGAGTCAACCAACAGAGGGAGCTCACTGAAGACAACTTTATTATTGAGTTCAATGGGAGCTGTGTATACAGCTCTTCAGTAAGAATCCCTATCATTTATTTAGCAAACCGAAGTGACTACAATATCAGATATGGTCACTTACATTTTTTTTCTCCAGACCTGCCTTGTAAGATGTGAGCTGGGACACTTCACCGTATAAGACATTCACCATTTTAGGGCAAAGAAACAGGATAATGGTAGCAAACGTCCGGGTCTATTATAAACCAAACGCTCTTCCTATAGCCTCCAGATTCCATCATGTGTGCAGACCTATTCATAATCATTGGTGAGGACTGACCAGACTTCATTTGCGTCAGAGATTGACTGGCCAAGTGTGTTAACTCCCCCCCCCAAGGAAAGCCAAGATGGATTGCCGGATGTTTTCCTCATTGGTCGCTGTCTGTGAAGAATGAGATCTATTAAATTCTTGGTGAGGTTTATTCCTGGAGAAATGAGATTTCCAGCAGCTGCAGCGCTCCCCGGGCAAACATCACTCCTGTAAGGTCCAGATACCGCTCAGCTGCCCGACGCCTTTAACAAAGAAGAATGAATGTTTTCACCTATTAATACGTTCCTAAGATATTTTGGTCGTCTTCCAGAACACAATGAATCTTTGCGCTCATCGCAGAGCGATCAGGAGGGGTTTACGCCGCAACCGTTTAACCCCATTTATGTGTCATAGAGCAAAAGTAATTTCATGCCAGATTAGTAGATAAGACCCTGATAGCCTGGTACCTAGTTATGGTGAGAGACAGAAAGCAGGGGCCTGTACTGCTAGAGGCCTCAGTTGTCTCATTATATAGGACTATCAGTACATAGGTATAGTATGCAAAATCAGTTTGGTAAAAAATCTCAGATAATCCATTGTAGTCAAAAGTAGAGCCCTATGCGGGACTGTTTTCGTAATCTCACTCCCGCTTGTTTTCTGACCATTATTGCCCGCTCCGGCAAGGTTTATGTTCCACTCCGGCCCCCTCCCATTGGATTCCTCACCATTCCCGCCTGCTCCAGCAAGGTGTGTGTTCAACTTCCACCCTCTCCAACTGGATTTCTGACCCTTACCGCCTGCTCCCGCAAAGTGTGTGTTCCACTCCTGCCTGCTCCTACTGGATTTCTGACCATTACCAGCCGCGCCCACAAGGTGTGTGTTCCATGCCCGCAACATGTGTCCAATCACACCTGTTCCTGCAAACATTTAGTCACAGCTTTTAGAGATAGTACCCTCCATGCCATTTTATTATCCTGTTTTGCCATTTCATTACCCCCTTGTGCCATTTAATCACCCCTTGTGCCATTTCATCACCCCCTGTGCCATTTCATCACCCCCTGTGCCATTTCATCACCCCCGTGGCATTTCAGAGGTTTGTGGGACCTACTGTATGTTCTGTGACCGCACGCTCCTGTCGGCAACAACCTCATTACTGCCCGCAAGTGTTTTATTGGGTGTTCAAAAGAGCAGTTTCCTTAGGTGGTAGATGCCTTAAAAAGACATAAAAAACACTGCAGACTGGCTGCAGTGACACATTCATCTGGCCAACCAGAGGTCGACAAAGGCACAGACAGCTAAAGGGTCCTGGAAATCATTATCTCTCAGTCCTGTAAGCTTAAGGGGAAAAAAAAGAGTACAACAGTACTAGTAGGCGTTCAGATGAGCAGTTCCTGAGGTGGTAGATCCCCTGAATAGACTTGAAGAAACACTGCAGGCTGGCTCCCAGCAGTCACACGTTCATTTGGGCCGGCCCAAGGTCCACAAAGGCACAGACATCTGAGGGGCCCGGATAGTTAGTTAGTCTTGGAAGCTAAGGAGAAAGAGTCAAACAGTACCTAAGATAGCAGATGGTAGATGCTACTGCAACAGTTAACCGTGTGGAGTGTAGGTGTTTAAATGAGCAGTTCCTGAGGTGGTAGATCCCCTGAAAATTTTGAAGAAACACTGCAGGTTGGTTCCCAGTAGCGACATGTTCATCTGGCCGGGCCTGAGGTCCACAAAAGCACCGCTAAGGAGCCCTGGAAATTATTATCCCCCTCAGTTTAGGAAATTTTGGAGAAAAGAGAATAAGGTCAGGGCTAAGTTCTTACACAGGATATCTGTAGTAGCCTGTCTTGGTACACGTGATCCTGGTAATCTTTGGCAACTCTCCTCGTACTCCAAACAGACAAACTTGAGACTGCTAACGCCTAAAATTATGTGGTTAGAAAAAGTTGGGTTTATATGGGGAGCTGATTATTATAGCCCCACCTATATAGGAGAAGATTTCAGGAGGATCCTAGAAGGTTAAACTACAGTAATGCTGTCCACCAGAGGTGGCAGCAGAGAAAAGAAAGTGTATATGAATGTATTAAAGGAAAACTGTCTCCTGTCCACCCACACTAAACCCAATACGCTGGGATATAGTGTGGGTGAACAGGAGACCGATGAGGGGTTAATGGGTTAAATACAAAACTGCACTCCGGAGATCTGTCCCTCTGAAGATCGGCATCTATCTTCAGTGAATTGCGAGCTGGAGGCGGGCCCGCCGGCTCAATATGAATATTCATTGTCGCGGGTCATGTGAAAGCTGCGTGGACTGAACGCTCACGTGACCTGCAACAATGAATATTCATATTGAGCCGATGGGCCTGTCTCTGGCGCGCAATTCACTGAAGATAGATGCCGATTTTCAGAGGGACAAATCTCTGTATTTAACTCATAAAGCCCTTTTCCTTTAACCTCTTAAGGACTCATGACGTACGCGTACGTCGTGAGTCCGCTCCCGATCTATAACACGGGGCCACGGCATAGCGGGGCGGGCCCGGCCGGGACCCGTGGCTAATAGCGCGCAGCATTGATTGCGGTGCCGCGCGCTATTAACCCTTTAGACGTGGCTTTCAAAGTTGAACGCGGTGTCTAAAGTGAAAGGGAAACCATGCCGGTTAGCTCAGGGAGCTGTTTGGGATCGCAGCGGCGAAATCGCGGCATCCCGAACAGCTTACAAGACAGCCGGAGGATCCCTACCTGCCTCCTAGCTGTCAGATCGCCGAATCCAGACATGAGCAGTCAAGTGGCAGAATCATCGATCAGTGGTTTCCTATGAGAAACCATTGATCAATGATAAAGATCAGTGTGTGCAGTGTTATAGGTCCCTATGGGAGCTAGAACACTGCAAAAAAAAAAGTGGAAAAAAAAAAGGAATAAAGATCATTTAACCCCTTCCCTATTAAAAGTTTGAATCACCCCCCTTTTCCCATAAAAAAAAAACATTGTAAATAAAAATAAACATATGTGGTATCGCCGCGTGCGGAAATGTCCGAATTATAAAAATATATCATTAATTAAACCGCACGGTCAATGGCGTACGCGCAAAAAAATTCCAAAGTCCAAAAAAGTACATTTTTGGTCACTTTTTATATCATGAAAAAATGAATAAAAAGCGATCAATAAGTCCGATCATTACAAAAATGGTACAGTTAAAAACTTCAGATCACGGTGCAAAAAATGATCCCTCATACCGTCCCATACGCGGAAAATAAAAAAGTTATAGGGGTCAGAAGATGACATTTTTAAACGTATAAATTTTCCTGCATATAGTTATGATTTTTTCCAGAGGTACTACAAAATCAAACCTATATAAGTAGGGTATCATTTTAATCGCATGGACCTACAGAATAAAGATAAGGTGTAATTTTTACCGAAAAATGTACTAAGTAGAAACGGAAGCCCCCAAAATTTACAAAATGGCGTTTTTTTTTTTTCAATTTTGTCTCACAATGATTTTTTTTTTCCATTTCGCCGTAGATTTTTGGGTAAAATGACTGACGTCATTACAAAGTAGAATTGGTGGCCCAAAAAATAAGCCATTATATAGATTTTTAGGTGCAAAATTGAAAGAGTTATGATTTTTTTTAAAGGTAAGGAGGAAAAAACCAAAATGCAAAAATGGAAAAACCCCTGGTCCTTAAGGGGACTCCGACTTCATTACTTAACATACAAAAGTACAATGTTACATGCAATACCATAATAATTTAGGTGATTAAAGGAGTCCTCCAAAAGTGCAAAAAAAGGTTTTAAATCAACTGGTGCCAGAAAATTACATAGATTTGTAAATTATGTCTATTTAAAAAGTTGTGTAGTTCTTTCCAGTCTGACCATAGTGCTCTCTGCTGACACCTCTGTTCGTGTCAGGAACTGTCCAGTGTAGGAGAGGTTTGCTATGGGGATTTGCTCAGGCTCCAGACAGTTCCTGACACATACAGAGGTGGCAGCAGAGAGCACTGTGGTCAGACAGAAAAGAACTACACAACTTCATCTGGAGCATACAGCAGCTGATAAGTACTGGAAGGATTAAGATTTTTAAATAGAAGTAATTTACAAATTTGTATAACTGTCTGGCACCAGTTGATTTGAAATATTTTATGTTCTGTTTGGTAGTAATTTTATTCTTTAACCCCTTTCTGATTTACAATGGGTCAGGTAAGGGGAATATGGCGTGGGCCCGCACATCGTGTCTGCATCATAACCGGTAAATGCCCACTGCTATGAGCAGCTGACATCTGCCGGTAATAACGGACATCGGAGCTGGCTTCAATGTCAGTCATTTAAATGGCTAAATACTGTGATTAATAGGGATCACAGCATTTAAACATCAAATGGCGGTAATCCCTGCGGTTTAGGAGACCCATCCGCAGCTCGACAATGTAATTGCTTGCTTGTGGAAGAACGGATACTTACCCGTCATTCCCGATGCTTGGTGGAATGGCAAGCACCGATAACCTAGATCAGTGTAATGCAATAGCATTACATTTATCTATGTAAGCGATCTACTGATGGCTTATGATAAGCCCCTAGGGAAAACCAAAAACAGTGTAGAAAAAAAAAGGTAACAAATGTTTTTTAAACATATAAAAATTCCCTCTTAATAAAATTATAAAGCACCCCACTTTTCCCATTTTTCAAATAAAACCCTGTGACATTCCTGATCCTGCACGATCAATGGCGTAAAAACACAAAAAAATTCCAAACGCCAAAATTGCTGATTTTTGGTAACATCACATCCCAGAACATAAGTAATAAAAAGTAATCAAATAGTTATGTGTGTGTGTGTATATATATATATATATATATATATATATATATATATGCAAAAATACCATTAAAAACTACAGCTCTTGGCGCAGAAAAGAAAGGTAACCTAACATAGCTCTGTAGGTGAAAAATAATAAAAAAGTTATAGGGGTCAGAACATGGCATTGAATTTCTTTCTTTCTTTATTTATTTTCAAGTATTTATTTTTGATTTCATTTTTTAACCATAAAACAAAACAAAATCGTACTGACCCATAGAGTAAAGTTAGCCTGTCAGATTTAACGTATTATGAACCCTGAAAAATTATTGCCTTACTAAACTGTGCAAATATATATATATATTTTTATTTTTTTATTTTGCCTTTCATATATATTTTTACTGGCTCTGTAAAACATTATATGATAAAATAAAGCGCACCAATGAAAAGAACAGCTTGTCCCACAAAAAAATAAGCCCTAATACAACTTTGTCTTACAAGTTTTTAAAAAGTGTAAAAACAAAAAAAAGTTAGGGGTCTTCGAATGTGAGGAGGAAAAAAAAAAAAAACACTGGGTCATGAAGGGGTTAAAGGGGTACCCTGGTGGAATTTTTTTTTCAGATCATCAGGTGCCAGAAAATTATACAGATTTGTAAATGACTTCTATTAAAAAATCTTAACCCTTCCAGTACTTATCAGCTGTTGTATACTACAGAGGAAGTTGTGTAGTTCTTTCCAGTCTCACCGCAGTGATCTCTGTTGCCACCTCTGTCCGTGTCAGGAACTGTCCAGAGTAGGAGCAAATCCGCATAGCAAACCTCTCCTACTCTGGACAGTTCCTGACATGGACCGAGGTGTCAGCAGAGAGCACTGTGGTCAGACTGAAAATAATTATACAACTTCATGTGGAGCATATACAGCAGCTGATAAGTACTGGAAGGGTTAAGATTTTTATATAGAAGTAATTTACAAATCTCAAACACAGAAAGCATGGATACCGCTCACACCGGCGCCCATAATTTCTCCCACCTGTGCTGCGGACCAGCCGGTTCCGCCCACGGCAATCTCACGAACTCCAAAGAACTTTGTCCGGCATGGTCTGACGCGTTTCACCCACTGCGGGGCTTAATCGTAGACTGACACATCTTATGCAAACATGATTAAAATACTGAAATACCTGGTCACATGACCATTTACGTCATTACAAGTTAGATCACATGGAAGAATTGGAACAGACTAGTCCGCTGCTGTTGCAAATGTTTCCATGTTGTCCAGGCACTTTAGAGATACCCATGCAGGTGATACAGGATCCCTGAGAGTTATGGGAGTAGAGAAAGTCAAACTAGACTTCCAGAGGGCCTTAATAAAAGAATAGACCTTATATTAACGTGCCCGTGATTAGTTTTACAGGACTGGGATTGAATAGATAAGTAAGTGGGTCCTGGCGGAAGAACCGCAATAACAACAAGAATACGTTTTCCAGGCCCTTTTGCCAGGACGCATTTGCGTCTTTTGTATATATTTTGTACACGATGATGGGTTTTTAATTATGGGACTAGAATATTACTAAAACTAAAATAAAGATAAAAATGATAATAAATACAAACTAATTAAGATCATAATGATAAATTGTAAAATGATGGCAATACAAATGGGGTAGCAAAAATAAGAAATTAATAAAATATTATCATTGATAATAATAAAAATAGAAATAGATAACAATGAACATGATGGGGCGCCCTATAAATGTAATAAATTATTAATATTAAATGGGCGATATAGAAAAAATGTGGATAGTCTTATCGCAAAAATATAAATTTAGATAAATGAAAATTTAAAGGGGTAGTCCAGTGGTGAAAAACGTAGCCCCTATCCTAAGGATAGGGGATAAGTTTGAGATCGCGGGGGGGTCCGACCGCTGGGGCCCCCTGCTATCTCTCTGTACGGGGGCCAGGCTCTCCGGCCAGATAGCTGGTGTCGACCCCCACACGAAGCGGCGGCCGACACGCCCCCTCAATACATCTCTATGGCAGAGCCGGAGATTGCCGAAGGCAGCGCTTTGGCTCTGCCATAGAGTTGCATTGAGGGGGCGTGTCGGCCACCGCTTCGTGCGGAGGTCGACACGCCCCCTTCCCGCGGGCTGTCGGGGCTCCGTACAGGAGATCGCAGGGGGCCCCAGCGGTCGGACCCCCCGCGATCTCAAACTTATCCCCTATGCTTAAGATAGGGGATAAGTTGTTCACCACTGGGTAACCACTGGACTACTCCTTTAAACAAAAAAACAACAAAAAAAACGTTATTCTTTTGTGGGGAGCATCCTTTTGGAGATGCGCTCTTGATTTTACATCTAAAGATATATATTTATATAAAGTGCCCAGTGCTTACCTCATTTGTATTTATCTTGTATTTATCATGATTCAATTTTTCATGGTGTAATACTCCGGGAGATTTATATTTATTTTCAGCACATGTACATGCCGTAATCCTATTGTTTGCCCCATATACCTAATCTGTTAGCTTTATGGACCTGCCTATGTTTGAATAGTATAGGAATCACTTAAGTCAGATGCAGGTGGGCTCCGCTCAGGTGTACACATTTTTTCCAAATGACCACCTATGGTCTCACGAGCGGAACGCATCTCCATCTCTAATGCCAATGTGAACAGACTTTTATAGTGAAACTAAGCAGCGGACTAGTCCGTTCCAATTCTTCCATGTGAATTAACTTTTAATGACGTAAATGGTCATGTGACCAGGTATTACAGTATTTTAATCATGTTTCTATAAGATGTGTCAGTCTACGATTAAGCCCCGTAGTGGGTGAAACGCGTCAGACCATTTTTTCGTATGTAAACTGCTTCATAATAAAGACAAGCCTGTTTTATCTCCTACCTAGTGCCGGACAAAGTTCTTTGTAATTTACAAATCTGTATAACTTTCTGGCACCAGTTGATTTGAAGAAAATTGTTTTCCACCGGAATACCCCTTTAACAATAAAATACTTATTTATACAGCACCAACATATTCTCCAGCACTTTCGTACATTAAAGGGGTACTCCGGTGGAAAACTTTTATTTGTATTTTATTTTTTTATCAACTGTGCCAGAAAGTTAAACAGATTTGTAAATTACTTCTATTAAAAAAATCTTAATCCTTCCAGTACCTATTAGCTGCTGAATACTACAGAGGAAATTCTTTTCTTTTTGGAACAAAGAGCTCTCTGCTGACATCATGAGCACAGTGCTCTCTGTTGACATCTCTGGCCATTTTAAGAACTGTCCAAAGTAGGAGAAAATCCCCATAGCAAACATATGCTGCTCTGGACAGTTCCTAAAAATGGACAGAGATGTCAGCAGAGAGCACTGTGTTCCAAAAAGAAAAGAATTTCCTCTGTAGTATTCAGCAGCTAATAAGTACTGGAAGGATTAAGATTTTTTAATAGAAGTAATTTACAAATCTGTTTAACTTTCTGGCACCAGTTGATTAAAAAAAAAAAAAAAAAGTATTCCACTGGAGTACCCCTTTAAATAACAAATAATAATCAGACATTACAAAATTACAATTCAAACGTATTATTCTGTATCGTGTCTTCCTAGATTTTACATGGTCAGTTACTGCGATCGGAGCCACAGGATAGCGGTGGGAGCGCGTCTTGGGACAGTCGCCCTGTACGACATACGGACTGGAAAATGCCAGGTAAGGCGGAGGGCGGAGCTTCCCTCCGTATTGCACACACTTGCAGCATTTTGCTTGTTTTCTTGCTGTATTATTTGGTCTAATGCGATAAAGATCGATATTTTAATGAAGAGAGTGAACAGCCGCTGCTCTCTGTTATCAGGAGATCAGAGGGCAGGGCAGACGCCCGGCAGATAAGAAATTAAAATTCTTGACGACTCTGCAGAATGTGCGATATGTTTTGCTGTCATCGGATCTTGTCACTCGTGGATCTTTGAACCGGTCACGTTTTAATGTAATGAAATATAGAGAAAAACCCCTGTCAGCTGATGAATGGAAGGTGCCAAACCCCTCAGCACTCAATCAAGTCAGGGTATTTAAAGGGAACGTTCACACCAACCTTTGCAAGGTGGAGTTCTTCTCTAGTCCCGGAAGATCCAATAAGGCAATGTTTTCCTTTTAGGGTGCCTCCAGCTGTTGCAAAACTACAATTCTCAGCATGCCCGGACAGCCTTCAGCTGAAGGCACCCTGGTTGTGAAACTCTGCAATAAGGTGTCACCCAGGGGGATTTCACATGGGCGTAGATAGAGATGGAATGTTCCCCACGCAATGACTTTTATAGTGCTGCACACCACATCTATGCTTAACCACATCCCAATGGTGATCTATTGGATGAGATCTGGTGACTGTGGAGGCCATTGGAGTCCAGTGACCTCATTGTCATGTATGAGATGATGTCATGTGACATGGGGCATTATCCTGCTGGAAGTATCATCAGAAGATGGGTCCACTGTGGTCATAAAGGGATGGACAAGATGACATCACACAGTTCCTCCATATGGACATGATGACATCACACAGTTCCTCCATATGGACATGATGACATCACACAGTTCCTCCATATGGACATGATGACATCACACAGTTCCTCCATATGGACATGATGACATCACACAGTTCCTCCATATGGACATGATGACATCACACAGTTCCTCCATATGGATATGATGACATCACACAGTTCCTCTATATGGACATGATGACATCCCACTGTTCCTCCATATGGACATGATGACATCACACAGTTCCTCCATATGGACATGATGACATCACACAGTTCCCCCATATGGACATGATGACATCACACAGTTCCTCCATATGGACATGATGACATCACACAGTTCCTCCACATGGACATGATGACATCACACAGTTCCTCCATATGGACATGATGACATCACACAGTTCCTCCATATGGACATGATGACATCACACAGTTCCTCCATATGCACATGATGACATCACACAGTTCCTCCATATGGACATGATGACATCATATAATTCCTCCGTATGGACATGATGACATCACACAGTTCCTCCATATGGACATGATGACATCACACAGTTCCTCCATATGGACACGATGACATCACACAGTTCCTCCATATGGACATGATGAAATCACACAGTTCCTCCATATGGACATGACATCACACAGTTCCTCCATATGGACATGATGACATCACACAGTTCCTCCATATAGACATGATGACATCACACAGTTCCTCCATATAGACATGATGACATCACACAGTTCCTCCATATAGACATGATGACATCACACAGTTCCTCCATATGGACATGATGACATCACACAGTTCCTCCATATGGACATGATGACATCACACAGTTCCTCCATATGGACATGATGACATCACACAGTTCCTCCATATAGACATGATGACATCACACAGTTCCTCCATATAGACATGATGACATCACACAGTTCCTCCATATGGACATGATGACATCACACAGTTCCTCCATATGGACATGACGACATCACACAGTTCCTCCATACGGACATAATGACATCACACAGTTCCTCCATATGGACATGATGACATCACACAGTTCCTTTTTTTTTTTTCTAAATCCGCTCCCTGTCTGTCTCCAGGTTTGGTATGGTTCTGCAGCTCAGTTCCATTGAAGTGAAAAGAGCCAAGTTGTTATACCACATACAACCTGGGGACAGACGTGAAGCATTTTTTGAAAGCGTTAAAGGGGTACTCCGGTGGAAAACTTTTTTTTTTTTTTTAATCAACTGGTGCAAGAAAGTTAAACAGATTTGTAAATTATTTTTATTTAAAAATCTTAATCCTTCCAGTACTTTTAAGCTGCTGAATACTACAGAGGAAATTCATTTGTTTTTGGAACACAGTGCTCACTGCTGACATCATGACCACAGTGCTCTCTGCTGACATCTCTGTCCATTTTAGGAACTGTCCAGAGCAGCATATATTTTCTATGGGGATTTTCTCCAACTCTGTACAGTTCCTAAAATGGTCAGAGATGTTAGCAGAGAGCTCTGTGTTCCAAAAAGAAAATAATTTTCGCTGTAGTATTCAGCAGCTAATAAGTACTGGAAGGATTAAGATTTTTTTTAATAGAAGTAATTTACAAATCTGTTTAACTTTCTGGCACCAGTTGATTAAAAAAAAAAAAAAAGTTTTCCACTGGAGTACCCCCTTAAGATAGTTTTTTCTATTTTGGATAACCCCTTTAAGAACCTTTTATTGTATTATATTTAAAAGTCTTTAGGCAGCTGGGGGGCTGCCTCATATGCTCAATGCTGGCGAAAAGTGATGTGACATGGTGTCCATTGAAATATAAGTCATGGTCATGCAGGGTCCTCCAAAGCATCAGCTTTATTCTTTGCCTAATAAAAGGGAATCCTGAGCGTGGCAGGAGTTCCCTCTTGAGCTCTGTCCGGAAGTACATTTGTATCTCTATCTCTATTTTACTGGAGTCATTTAAAGGGTTACTCTGCTGATCAGCGTTTGGAACAAACTGTTCCGAACGCTGGAACCGGCGCCGGGAGCTAGTGACTTCATAGCCCCGCCCCCTCATGGTGTCATGCACCGCCCGTTCATGGTTTCATGGCACACCCCCTCAATGCAAGTCTATGGGAGGGGCGTGACGGCTAGCCGTCACGCCCCTCCCATAGACTTGCATTGAGGGGACGGGGCGTAGTGTCACGAGCTCCCGGCTCCAGCGTTCGGAACAGTTTGTTCCAAACGCTGAGCAGCGGAGTACCCCTTTAATGGTTTTGTTATCCTCTAAGTTGCGAAATTCATCACCGTAAATGACATATTAGCCATCATTGATGGTAACGTCACATATTGGTGTAGGACAGGGGCTGACTCTGCTTCGTGTCCATACAGTAAATGTTTCGGTATTGTGGGAATTAAATCATGGCCACCACTCCTTGCCTCCAGCAGATCCCTGGTCCATGATATATTATGGTGAGAATTCTGCAGTTGTCAGCAAAGTGTATACAAGGCGGTGGTACAAAGGGGTAGATATCAGCGTCTGGTAGGAAATCATGTGCCGACACATTGGAGAGTTTTATAATCCTAAGGAACAACAAGTCTGAGAAGGCCAGGTAGGAAACACTGGGTAACAATCGTCACGCCAGTAAATCTGTGACAACCAATATGTCTGCCATTATGCTAAAGCATTGTGGTCAGATTATTGTGACGGCTCGGGGGGTGGTTTGTGTTCGGAAACGGAAACAGGTGCCCATGCACATTTCATTAAATTTGGATGAATCCATGTGCGTTGGTGGGACCAGCCGACTATCTGGTGTGCATAAACGGGACTGGCTGCTGATCTAATTAGTATGGGTGGGACTGACTGATTATGCGCATAGGCGTGATTGACCGTCTATCTAATGTTCATTGATGGGACTTGCTTAATATTTATGGAAGGGACTGGTTGTCTATCTAATGTGCATGGTCAGGCCTGGCAGTCTATCTTATGTGCATAGGCAGAACTGGCTGATTACTTCATGTGCATGGGAGGGACTAGCCGTGTATCTCATGGTCACGGGTGGTATTGAAGGACTGTCTAATGTGCATGGATGGGACTTGCTGAATATTTTATTTGCATGGGCGGGACTGACTAATGTGCATGGGCGGGACTGGCTAGCTATTTAATGTGCATGGGTGGGGCTGTCTGTCTAATATTCATGGGAGGGATTGGTTGCTTACTTCATGTGCATGGGAGGGACTGGCCGTCTTGTCTAATGGGCGGGACTGGCTGATTATTTTGTGCATGGGCGGGACTGACTCTATCTAAAGTACATGGGAAGGACAAGCTGATTATTTAATTTGCATAGGTGTGACTGACCATCTATCTTATGTTCATGGGTGGTACTGAAGGACTACCCAATATGCATGGGTGGAATTCACTGATTATTTCACGTGCATGGACAGGGCTGGTCAGCTGTCTTAAGTATGTGGCTGGGACCAGGCACCTATCTAATGTGTATAATCAGGATTTTTTTTTTTATCTTTATCGTCTCTTTGATTCCCATGAAGGTGTCTTAGTAGTCTTCTCTGTTATATTTGTAAACCTAGTAGTCCTTTTTATGCTCCATTCACAGGCTTAAAGGGGTACTCCACTGGAAAAAAAACAATTTTTAATCAAATGGTGCCGGAAAGTTAAATAGATTTGTAAATTACTTCTATTAAAAAATCTTAATCCTTCCAGTACTTATTAGCTGCTGTTATGGTCCACAGGACGTTCTTTTCTTTTTGAATTTCCTTTCTGCCTGACCACAGTGCTCTCTGCTGACACCTGTCCATTTTAGGAACTATCCAGAATAGGAGCAAATCCCCATAGAAAACCTATCCTGCTCTGGAAAGTTCCTAAAATGGACAGAGGTATCAGTAGAGAGCACTGTGGTCAGGCAAAAAGGAAATTCAAGAAGAAAAGAGCTTCCTGTGGATCATAAGAGCAGCTGATAAGTGCTGAAAGGATTAAGCTTTTTTAATAGAAGTAGTTTACAAATCTGTTTAACGTTTTGGCGCCAGTTGATTAAAAAAAAATGTTTTCCAGTGGAGTACCCCCTTTAAAGGGGTACTACCGTGGAAAACTTTTTTTTTTTTTTTTTTAAATCAACTGGTGGCAGAAAGTTAAACAGATTTGTAAATCACTTCTATTAAAAAAAAATCGTAATCCTTCCAGTACTTTTTAGGGGCTGTATACTAAAGAGAAATCCAAAAAAGAAATTCATTTCCTGGGATGTCCTGACCACGGTGCTCTCTGCTGACCTCTGCTGTCCATTTTAGGAACTGGAGAAAATCCCCATAGCAAACATATGCTTTTCTGGACAGTTCCTTAAATGGACAGCAGAGGTCAGCAGAGAGCACTTTGGTAATGACATCACAGGAAATGCATTTCTTTTTTTGGATTTCTCTTTAGTATACAGCCCCTAAAAAGTACTGGAAGGATTAAGATTTTTTAATAGAAGTGATTTACAAATCTGTTCAACTTTCTGGCACCAGTTGATTAAAAAAAAAAAAAAAGTTTTCCACGGGAGTACTTCTTTAAAGAGGTACACTGAGGAAGTCAACTTATCCCCTATCCATGTGACCGCTAGGACCCCCCCACCATCTCCTGTTTAGGGCCCAGCAACTCTCTCAGGGCCTCTCTCAGATTACTGTAGTTTAAGGGGTTGACGGTGCCAGAATTTCTTTAAATATAAATGACACCCTGGTTGTAAAGGGTTTCTACCCACTAGATAAGCCCAGAATTATATAGGCCTAGCTAAAATCTCTATTCATGACCTTATTCCTTTGCTTTCTATATCTGCCAGCTGTATTTCCAGAATGAGCCTCGGTTCCCAAAAATCACATTCACCTCTTGTTTGTACTGTACAGTTTGCACTTCCATAAATGACCTTATACAAGTCCAGGTTTGGTGTTTTTTTTTTTTTAACCTTTGAATGAAAATGTTATTTTGCTTAAATCTGATAAAATCCCCAAGCAATCAATATCGGAAAATTAGATTGTCCCCTTTCGAGAAGAAATACAATAAAATTACAAATAAAACTCCAGAATCTTTCAGTAAAAAACAAAAAAAAACAGGTTATTGGTGCGCGCTGATTTTCTAAAAGGATTGGAGGAGTTGAGGGGGCAAGATAAGATCCAGCAGCCACGGCCGCCGTCTGTATTGGCAAGGGCAAACAAAGCCGGGGGGGAGATTTCCATCGCAGATCCATCCGCACGCTTATGTGTGGCAGTCAGCACTTAACTAGGCTTTTTATCAACACCCCTTGACCTCCGCTAACCACAGTGTGGAGGGCGGATATTGATTTTGAGCAGTGTTTCCTAACCAGCGTGTCTCCAGCTGTTGCAAAACTACAACTCCCGGCATGCCCGGACAGCCGTTGGCTGTCCGGGCATGCCGGGAGTTGTAGTTTTGCAACAGCTGGAGACACACTGGTTAGGAAACACTGCTCTAAAGCAATATCCGCCCACCACACTGTGGAGGGCGGAGCTTGGTGTTTATGTTGTGTTTATTTTTCTTTAACCCCTTAAGGACCCAGCCCATTTTCACCTTAAGGACCCGTTCATTTTTTGCACATCTGACCGCTGTCACTTTAAGCATTAATAATTTTTCTTTTTACTTTGAAGCTCTCTGTTTATAAGGAAAATGGATATTCCAAATAAATTAAATATTGATTCACATATACAATATGTCTACTTAATGTTTGCATCATAAACTGGACATGTTTTTTACTTTTGGAAGACACCAGAGGGCTTCAAAGTTCAGCAGCAATTTTCAAATTTTTCTAAAAAATTTCGAAATTTTTCAGGGACCAGTTCAGTTTTGAAGTGGATTTGAAGGGCCTTCATATTATAAATACGCCATAAATGACCCCATTATAAAAAAAACTGCACCCCTCAAAGTATTCAAAAAGACAGTCAAAAAGTTTAACCCTTTGGGTGTTTCACAGGAATAGCAGCAAATTGAAGGAGAAAATTCAAAATCTTCATTTGTTACACTGGCATGTTCTTGTAGATCCAGTTTTTGAATTTTTACAAGGGGTAAAAGGAGAGAAATCTTCCTAAAATTCGTAACCCAATTTCTCTCGAGTAAGGAAATACCTCATATGTGGATGTCAAGTGTTCGGCGGGCGCAATAGAGGGCTCAGAAGGGAAGGAGCAACAGTGGGATTTTGGAGAATGAGTTTTTCTGAAATGGTTTTTGGGGGGCATGTCACATTTAAGAAGCCCCTATGGTGCCAGAACAGCAAAAAAAAAAAAAATACACATGGCATACTATTTTGGAAACTACACCCCTCAAGGAACGTAACAAGGTGTACAGGGAGCCTTAACATCCCACAGGTGTTTGGCGACTTTTTGTTAAATTTTGATGTGTAAATGATTTTTAATTTTTTCCCACTAAAATGCTGGTTTTCCCCCAAATTTAACATTTTTACAAGGGATAATGCCCCTCCAAAAATTTGTAATCCCATCTCTTCTGAGTATGGAAATACCCCATGTGTGGATGTCAAGTGCACTGCGGGCGAACTACAATGCTCAGAAGAGAAGGAGTCACATTTGGCTTTTGGAAAGCAAATTTTGCTGAAATGGTTTTTGGGGGGCATATCGCATTTTGGAAGTCCCTATGGTGCCAGAACAGCAAAAAAAAAAGTGTACAGTGAGCCTTAACACCCCGCCAGGTGTTTGACAACTTTGGATGTGTAAATTAATTATTATTATTATTATTTTTTTTTTTAATAAAATGCTAGTTTTTCCCCAAAATTTACATTTTTCCAAGGGGTAATATATGAAAATGCCCTTTCTCTCTTCAACCCCAGAAGGAGTCACATTTGCAAATTTTGCTGAATGTCCCATTTAGGAAGCCCCTATGGTGCCAGAACAGCAAAAAAAAAAAAAAACACATGGCATACTATTTTGGAAACTGCACCCCTCAAGGAACGTAACAAGGGGTACCAAAGCAGAAGAAGAGGATGCCGGCACATACGAGACTAAGTGTGAAGCGCAGCACGAGGCAACACAAACAATGACTCACAGGGACCTGCAGCGGAGGTGCTCAGCCGGCACAAACCACATAAATCCAACGAAGAAGAAAGACAGGTAGGTGGCACTCACCAAGCAGGGTAAATTTATTGCAGTCTCTCATGCAGGATACAGGTCTCAGGCAGGGGAGTAGCGGTGGAGGACGGGGCTTGACCCGGAACAAGTTGTTTCGTGCGGCTCGCGCACTTCCTCTAGTTCCGGCTAGAGGAAGTGCGCGAGTCGCACAAAACAACTTGTTCTGGTCAAGCCCCGTCCTCCACCGCTACTCCCCCGCCTGAGACCTGTATCCTGTCTGAGAGACCACAATAAATATACCCTGCTTGGTGAGTGCCGCCTACCTGTCTTTCTTCTTCGTTGGTAACAAGGGGTACAGTGAGCCTTAACACCCCACAGATGTTTGATAAATGTTCATTAAAGTGGGAAGTGAAAAGGAAACATTTTATTTTTTTACACTAAAATGCTGGGGTTAACCCAAATTTTTCATTTTTTCAAGTGGTAACTGGAGAAAATGTCAACGTAAATTTGTAAGTACATTTCTTTGGAGTAAGGACATACTTCATATTAGGGCGTAAACAGAACTGCGGGTACTCAACGGTCACGGAAGACCAGGAGCATAGTCAGGGGCCTTGAGCATTTACAAAGCTGCCTATGGACCCACAACAGCGGATCCCCACCCCCCTCCTTCAAGGAGCGTTACATGGGTTAAATTACTAAAATAGGGTACAGTGGGACGTAAAATGATAAAACAGGTTATGTTCCCAAAATGATGACCCAGAGCATAGCCAAAACTAAAAAAAATGCCCACCCCGAACCCTATGCTCTGATTCATCATTCTGGGAATGTGATGTGTGTGGCCGTCCCTAACCTGTAAAAAAAAAAAAAAAAAGTCCCTGATGATAGTGACTCGGTGACCCATGACCCATTTTTGGACAAAATACCCCCAGAGGTCTTATCTGAGTTTTTTTGGTTTTTTTAAATTATTATTATTATTATTATTTTTTTTTTTTTTTTTTATGAAACATTTTTTTGGGGGCAATTTTGTGGTTTATGGAGTTAAAACTTGCAATGTACTCTGGACTTGGTACATTGAGTGGTGGTATCCTTCCGTATCCCCCTCCTGTGACACACTCTGCATCTTTTCTGGGTTCGTCCCTTCTTTCCAGTGTGGGGGACTTCACCTGGAAACTGTTGGCCTGGGACGATCCTTGCACCTATAAATTCAGTTCCTTGGGAACTCCAGTCTGCTCTTTCCCGGTCGCCAAAGATCAGGGCCCTTTGGACTTCTTCTTGGAACTGGAGAAATGTCCCTGTGTTGCCAGCGTGCTGGGACAGTACAAAAGAGTTGTACATGGCAACATGTACCAAGTAGACTCCAACTTTTTTGTACTATACCCGTGTTTTCCGCATGGCATTATATGGCTTGAGGACTTGAACAGAGAGATCTACTCCCCCCATATACCGATTGTAGTCCAGAATACAATCAGGCTTGAGGACCGGTGTTATGGTACCTCGCACAGGGACGGTTGAGCTGCCATTACCATGAATTGTGGTCAGCATAAGGACATCCCTCTTATACTTGACCAGCAATAGGTTTTCATGAGTAAGGGCACGGGACTCACCCTTGGGCATAGGTGTCTGGATCAAATATAGAGGGAGGCTTCTCTGGTTCTTCCGCACGGTCCCACAAGCGGACGTAGATCTGGCGGCAAGGGATGGGAACAGAGGAATGCTGGTATAAAAATTGTCCACGTAAAGGTGGTAACCCTTATCCAGCAATGGGTGCACAAGGTCCCAAACTATTTTCCTGCTAACACCCAGAGTGGGGGACATTCTGGGGGTTCAATACGGGAATCTCGTCCCTCAATTACTCTAAACTTGTAAGTGTACCCGGATGTACTCTCACAAAGTTTGTAGAGTTTCACGCCATACCGAACCCGCTTCGAGGGAATATACTGGAGGAAGATGAGTCTCCTCTTAAAACTGATAAGAGACTCATCTACCGAGAGCTCCTTGAGCGGTACGTAGGCCTCCAAAAATTTGGCCCCAAAGTGATCTATGACCGGCCTCACTTTGTGAGCTGGTCATAGGCAGGATCACTTTGGGGTGGACATGCCGTATTATCAGTGTAATGAAGGCATTTCCGAATGGCCTCGAACCGCCTCCGTGTCATGACCTTACTGTAAAGCGGGGTCTGGTAGAGGACGTCCCCGCTCCAGTACTGTCTGACACTGTTTTTTTTTTACCAGGCCCATATGCAGCAAAAGGCCGCAAAATGTCCTCATTTCGGCTGCATCAATGGCGTACCATTTATTGGGCCTAGCTAAAAATGAATCAGGGTGGTGGGCAATGAACTGTTGGGCGTACAAATTCATTTGCTTCACCATATGATTGACAAAGTCGTCACTGAAAAAATAACTAAAATAGTCAATTTCAGTGAATCCGGCCGTGTCAATCCAGATTCCTGAGTCGCCAACAAACTCAGGAATCCGTGGGTGATAACCCTCTGGGGGTCTCCAGACAGGTTCACCGGAAGGGCGGTCGGACTCCTATTACAAGCGGCATGGACGCACGTTCTAGTGTCACTTTGATGCAGGGTTTACTTTCTAACTCCTATCTGTCCCTGCAGACAAAACTCACCCTGAACTAATGGACACTTCAGTCCTGAGGGGCTCAGATCTTCACAGATGGGGGGTCCCTGGCTCCTTCCGACAGCTCTGCCTGCTGACTGAACTCTGTGGGCGAGCAGAGCTGAGAGAAGGGGACATTAACCCCTTCTCTGCCAGCTGCTATTGGTCAAACGTTCAATAGCAGCGCTCCTGGGGGGGGGTTTGATAAGAACGCCACCTTTCCCCTACCTTCAGGAGTCTGTTGGTGGTGTATAACTACACCGCCGATCACCATCTAACACAGGTCATCCCGTATGACCGGAATTGCCGTAAATCGCTGGTGTGAATTCACCGGCGATTTGCGGTGATCGCCAACATGGGGGGGGGGGGGTGTCTCAGGACCCCCCTGGGCATTGTCACGGGATGCCTGCTGAATGATTTCCCACGGTGTCCCTGGGTCCCTAAGTGGTTAAAGGGGTACTCTGGTGGAAAACTTTTTTTTTTTTTTTATCAACTGGTGCCAGAAAGTTAAACAGATTTGTATATTACTTCTGTTAAAAATCCTTAATCCTTCCAGTACTTATTAGCTGCTGTACACTACAGAGGAAGCTCTTTTCTTTTTGGATTTCTTTTCTGTCACGAACACAGTGCTCTCTGCTGACACCTCTGTCCATTTTTAGGAACTGTCCAGAGCAGCATAGGTTTGCTATGGGGATTTTCTCCTGCTCTGGACAGTTCCGGACATGGACAGAGGTGTCATCAGAGAGCACTGTGGTTGTGACCACCAGTTGATTTGAAAAAAAAAAAGTTTTCCACCGGAGTACACCTTTAAAGGGGTACTCCCGCAAAATTAACATCTCCCCTAGCTACAGGATAGGGGATAAGTAGCTGATCACGGGTGGGTCCAACTGCTTTGACCCATCGCGATCTCTAGAACAAAACCCCAGCTCTGAGTGAGTAGCATGTGCGGTAGATGGCACGCACTCCATTGATTTCTACGGGAGCTCCGAGGAGACGCGAGTCCAGCACTCAGGCATCATTGGCCCTCCCATAGAAATTAATGGAGCGGGTGCCTCACTGAGCAAGACGGGGGTCCCGTTCTGGGTTCAGCGGTCAGACCCCCCGCAATCAGCTTCTTATCCCCTATCCTGTGGATGGGGGAGAAGTTAACTTTTTCTACTGTACCCCTTTAAAGGGAGTACTCCACTGGAAAAGGTTGTTTTTTTTTTTTTTTTTTTTTAAATCAACTGGTGCCAGAAAGTTAAACAGATTTGTAAATTACTTATATTGAAAAAAAATCTTAATCCTTCCAGTACTTATAAGCTGCTATATGCTCCAGAGTGCTCTCTGCTGACACCTCTGTCCATATCAGGAACTGTCCAGAGCAGGAGAGGTTTTCTATGGGGATTTGCTTCTATTCTGGATAGTTCCTAAAATGGACAGAGGTGTCAGCAGAGAGCACTGTGGTCAGACAGAAAGGAAATTCCTGTGGAGCATACAGCAGCTGATAAGTACGGGAAGGAGTAAGATTTTTAAATAGAAGTACCGTGGTTTACAAATCTGTTAAACTTTTTGGCACCAGATGATTTAGAAAAAAATGTTTTCCAGTGGAGTACCCCTTTAATTATTTCTTACTGCCGGAAATCAAGAATGCGTCGTAATTTTAGCTCAGTTTTATGGCAATGCTTTTGTAAAAAGAAAAAAACTTTTTTTTTAGAATGTGTAATCATAATCGGGGACATTTATCATCGTTGCTTTGGTAAGCGAGTTCTGTAGGCATTTTTTTGTTTGCTTTGGTTTTGTTTATGTGTGACGTATTTATTATACTATCACAGTGGGTTGATAAATTTTGCACATATGCAAAAACCAATAAATCACTTTGGAATACCATTTTTTGTAGCATACATAAGCAAAAACCAATAGATGACTTCAGAACACCAATTTGCAGCTTTGAAAAAAATGTGTGATATATATGTGTGTTTATAAAAAAAAATGTTATTACTCTTTTCCCCTAAATGTACTAACACTAATGTACTAATTTTTCTCATTTCAGATCCGTGTATCCTGTGGATTACTTTAGATTCGGAGGAGTACAGTGACCAGCATTTTTTTGGTTTAATGGTAACAATGGTCCTCGCCCACCCTGGTAATGTCAGGCTGTTGCTGCTTGGTTGTTATTTGGCTGAGAATCACTGTTTTTTTTTTTTGCAGAAATAATTATTAAAAAAAAAAGGCATATGGTTCCCCCTGATTTTATTTTCAGCCAAGCAACAGCCTGACATTACCAGGGTGGGCGAGGATCATTGTTACTGGCCCTCCCTAGCCTAAATAACATTAGCCTATTACCACCCAGGCCCAGGAGCACCATTTTTGATGCTCCGGGCCTGTTGGTACCGGTTCTTCCTGGCACCCCTGTGGTGGTGGGTACCGGGGTAATAATTGCGGGTTAGTGTTAGCTGTTTTGGGGGCTAACACTAAGCCCCGGCTTAGTAATGGATTCCGTCTATTAGACAGCTTCCACTACTAAGCCTGTCAACTAAATAATAAAAAAAAAAACACAACACGTTTAAAAAAAATGATTCCAAAAAGCACTCCCCCACAAGCCCTCGTTAACCAGTTTATTAACCTTAAACAGATTTTTTTTTTAAATGCTGGTCATTGACACAGTCCACCAAATCCAAAGTAGTCCACAGGATACATGGATCTGAAATGAGAAAAAAAAAAAAAAATTTGGTTAATACATTCATTGTCATCTGCCCGCGCATCTCCCGTGCCGCACAACTACAACTCCCAGCATGCCCTTACAGTAAGGACATGCTTGGAGTTGTAGTCATGTGGTGCTGCAGATGTGCAGGCGAGTGACAAGCTTGTCACCTGCCCCACAACTACAACTCCCAGCATGTCCTTACTGTAAGGGCATGCTGGGAGTTGTAGTCGTGCAAGTTAGGAATGTGAGCGGTAATGCGCTCTGCTCCCTGGCTGGCGGTGATCAGAAAATCACTGTAATTTCATATTTCCCACCGGGTCCCGTGACACAGGACCCGGTGGGAAATATGAAATTACAGTAGGGGATATAGAAACTCTGCGACGCCGAGGTATGTTGAAAGGAGCCCGGGCTGGCATCACTCTGCAGCCGCCGGGCTCCGTCTGATTCTAACCCCGCTGCCCTAACATAACGACGGGGACACTGCTTTACATCCCTTCCTTGTCTCCCACCCGCCCGCGCTGCACATCTCCCACCCGCTATCTGCTACAAGACTACAACTCCCAGCATGCCCTCACTGTAAGGGCATGCTAGGAGTTGTAGTCTTGCAACAAGTAGCAGACAGATGGGAGATGTGCAGCGCGGGCGGCTGGGAGACAAGCGGGGGGATGTAAAGCAGTGTCCCCTTCCCCGTCATTAAGTTAGGGTAGCGGGGTTAGAATCAGACGGAGCCCGGCAGCTGCAGCCCGGGCTCCTTTGTACATCATGGCTGCCAGCGGGAAATCTGCTCTATGCTCTCCAAATCGGTTTTGTAAGCCAGGTCGGGGCTGACTTACATTTACACTGCTTTGGAGGCGGTTACGACTTTTTGTGGGACTTTCGCCCTTGATAAATCCCTGACCACTGCAAAATGAAAAATAAAATTTCCTTTGGGAAGCTCTTTTATTTCTTTTTGCTTACAGCCAAAAGTCGCACAAAAATTTGCTTGTGTGCTTATGCGACTTTCCGTGGGACTTTTGTAAGCAAAAAGAAAGCTCTAAATCCCTTGATAAATCTCCCCCAAGGTGTTTTCTCATCTTTAGGGTAGGGCCACATGAATACGCAGTGCACTTTACTGTGGCGTGTGGGCCCGTTTCCAAACCTCACTGCGCACATAGGGCTGACGCCGGGTAGCCCTGTGTGTCTGCTCATAGGAGAATACACAGTGTTTATGCTAAGTGGGACCCTACCCTAAAGGGGTTATCCAGGAACAGAAAAGCAGAGCTAACTTCTTCTAAAAACAGCACCACTCCTGTCCTCGGGTTGTGTGTTGTATTACAACTTGGCTCCATTCACTTCAATGGAAATGAGAGGACAGGGTTAGCGCTGCTTTTGGAAGAAAAAAAAACACAGTTTTAAGGTGCCCATATACCTTCAATAGCTTTCTCTTCCATTCAACCCGTACTCATGAATATCGGCTCGGCTGTGTTGTGAATAGGGAGAGGAAAGTCGCTGCCAGACACCTCTGGTGGCAGCTTATCTCCCGCAAACAAAAGTGTCAGACACCCATACACATTATATGTGTCCTGATCAGTCCTGCTGAAAACCTAAAAACGTCTCGCTTTAATCAGCCGCTGTCTTGTGAAAGGTCCCATTATGTGGACCCCCTCATATAAGATACCAAGTAATATTGTGATCCCAGGGTGGGCACCAAGTTGGACCCAAGTGATCACTCACTAGAGGACAGCTGTAATACTTCATCACTAATGGCCGGGATCAAAGAAAACTTATATATTTTTTTCTTTTATTATATTTCACATTTTTTTCGCCCTTTTATCGATTTTTTTATTTTATTTTTTTGTTTACATGATAATATAGCCAACTAGCACCCTGCTCCATACTGATAATAGCTACGAACATCCGAAACAGCTGTCTACAGATGGCGGTGTCTCTTCCGTTTGAAGAAGACTGTTTTGTCATGTTCCTTGGTTCTGATATAGGTTGTATCTTGTCAGTGTCGGTACCTGTAGGTGTAAACTAGAGAAATTGTTTATTATCTTGTGGAGGAGAGATCATTTACATAGCTTCCCTTGGAGCATTGCATTTAAAGGGGTATTCCAAAGGATAGGGGGTAAGATGCCTGACCATGGGGTGCCTGTGGCTGGGACCCCCCCCCCATTATCTCATTGTATGCGGGGCTGCTGCTCCAGCCTCGGAAACCTCCGTGTTTCCGGTAATGGAGACATGACATCATGCCACGCCCCCTTCATTCATGTCTATGGGAGGGGGCGTGACTGCCGTCACGCCCCCTCCCATAGACATGAATGAAGGGGGCATGGTGTGATGTCATGAGGGGGCATGGCATCACCTCTCAAGTCCCAGAAACACAGAGGTTTCCGAGGCTGGAGCAGCAGCCCCGCATAGACATCTTAGACATAGACATAGGCAGCCCCGATTAGACATCTTATCCCCTATTCTATGGCCAGAATACCCCGTTAACATATCTCTTCAATGAGAACCAGTATCACACGATTAGTAGACTATATCAGTATGGCTTGGTTCATACTGAGGAATCAATGGCCAGAGATTCTTAGGTCAGCCAGCACCGACTGATTCATAGCCGTCAGCGGATTTCGCCGCTGAAATTCCATAATGTGGACTGTGTGGCGAAATCCCATTGACAGCAAAAGGATTCTGCTTTACCCGAACTACACTCCTCAATACGACCTCAGCCTAAGGACCCATACGAAATATATGCCTGGAAATGCTCTGTCCAGACAGTCCGTGCGCGGTAGGCGCCGAGTCACTCGGTGGGACCGCTTGGACGTGCACCATTTCCATAGACTGCAATGCATATCCGAGCCGATTGCACTGAAAGAATTGACAATTGAATAATAATAACAATAATTCTTTATTTATATAGCACACACAGATTTCGCAGCGCTGTACACTCAGATTGGTCCCTGTCCCCATTGGGGCTCACAATCTAATTTAATGTTTTGAAGTGTGGGAGAAAACCGGAGTACCCGGAGGAAACCCAAGCGAGCACGTAGAGAAAATATACAAAACTCTTTGCAGATGTTGTCCTTTGTGGGTTTTGAACCCAAAACCCCAGCGCTGCAGGGCTACAACACTAACCACTGAGCCACTGTGCTGGAATCTGAATTTCTACCTCAAAAAATGTCATCCGCGGAAATTTAGCAGTGTGCACGGTAGAGCAGAATCCCATCGAAAACAATAGGGAGGGTTCTGCATCGGAATGGGCCCTAAGGTTTTAGTTTTTTCCTGCTTTGTTAATCCCATTTTAGCCTGTTACAATGTTACTGGATACAAGTATATGAGATTAGGAAAAGGCTATGTCAAACTCCGGACACTGTGACGTAGCGTCAGGATTATCTTGGCAATATTAAGCAGGTTTTGACTTGATATACAGGATTTCGGAGACTTTATCATTTTTTCTGTTTCCTTTTTGGATGTTTTCCTGCAGTCATAATGGTATATTGTGGGAAGTGTAACATGGCAGTGTCCTTCCCATGACTGTATTGATTTGCCCTTCAGCTGTTTGCAGTGCATAGAGAACCCAGGGCCTTGTTGTTGATTATCTCTACACAATGTCTCTGTGAGCATTATTGACCCATTGCAGCTTACTGCCTGTGGCTCTTGATTTTTCACACTGTCTCCATGACACTCATAATAAAACATACTATGTTATTGCTCCTTTACTCGGGAAGTCAACTTGTATAGCCGGAAAACGACTGAAACGCTTTCTGGAATACATTTATTGTTTTGCTCACAGTTCTGAGTACTGCAGACATTTTGTGCGCTTTTTTAATCTATTTTTACTTTATTTTTTTATTGTACTTGGGTGCAGTTATTTCTTTCAGCTGAATAGCTTTCCTTTTATGTTGCAGGACCCTCTCTGAGAGAATAACGTGTAGCGTAAAGGGAACTTTTTTTGGTTCTGATTAGAGCCAGATACGGAAACATGTTCTTTTTTTTCCTAATAGGTTTTTATTTTCTGAAGATCATTTTTTTTTTATTTACTTTTTTTGCACATTATTATAGAGGTAGCTATTTTGTCTTAGCTGTTTTTTAACGGCATTGAGAAATATGCTTTATAGCAGGTACCATGACCATTGGCAACAATAGATTAAAGCTGTACTATTCAAATGTATGGCAAAAGTGCCTGGGAGCATGCTCAGTGATCTCTTCATAGGTCATTCTACAGGGAAGGGGAGGCTGATTTGTGAGCAAGAGCTATTGTGTGTAGCTCTATTACCTATACATTGGTTTCACCTTTCACTGTAATCCTGTCTGTGATGATAAGGAGGACACTGCTGGGAAGGGATCTGTACAGAACAGGAACAAATCTCAGCTTAGTTTTAGGCCTTGTGTCCAGAATTGAACAATTTCTGGATTAGTTTAGAAATATAGATAGTAAAATGGAAGATTTAAAGAAAACATCACCAATAATTCTTATAAAATATGGTTAATTTATAATAGGTCTTTTCCCTTTAAAGCCTCTGGGTGCCTATGCAAATTTTGTTGTAGTGCCCCCCCCCCACATACACACCTGTCATGTTCTATTTATTAAGCACTAGTACCCCTGCAGCAACACTGCTGTGTTTACACCCCTTATAGCCACACTCCAGACTCTTGTAGTATAATTCTTATCCTTAAAGGGGTACTCCACCCCTAGACATCTTATCCCCTGGGGACCCCCGCATTCTCCCTGCTGCACTCGGCGTTTGTTTAGAGCGTCGGGTGCAGCGCCAGAGGCTTGTGATGTCATGGTCACGGCCCATTCATGATGTCACAGCCATGCCCCCTCAATGCAAGCCTATGGGAGGGGGCATGATGGCCATCACACCCCCTCCCATAGACTTGCATTGAGGGGGCATGGCCATGACGTCATAAGCGGGCGCAGCCGTGACATCACCAGCCTCCGGCGCTGCACCCGACGCTCTAAACAAACGCCGAGTGCAGCTGGGAGATTGCGGGGGTCCCCAGGGGATAAGATGTCTAGGGGCGGAGTACCCCTTTAACAGTAATATAGGCAATATCAGCCTGTCAAACTTTCTCATCAAAATCTCAAAAAAAAATTATCCCCCTACCCACAAAATAGCTGGTCATTGGGGATCTGACAGCCGGTATCCCCAGGATCACAAGAATGCAGGAAAAACACCTGAATGAACAGAGCTCAGAGCAGACGGCCAGTGCAACATTTATTCTTTATGGGGCTTTCAAACATTGCCAAGCACTGAGCTGGGGAATGTCCAGAAGCCCCATAGAGAATGAATAGAGCGCTCGCTGCACATATATACGGTGTACTCCATCCATTCAGTGGAACAACTTTTCTGCATTCTCGTGCGGGGCCCAGTGGGGAGATCCCCACCGATTAGTTTATTGTCGCCTGTCCTGTGGGATACATTTTGGAGATACAGTGATCCCTCAACTTACAATGGCCTCAACATACAATAGTTTCAACATACAATGGTCTATTCTGGACCATTGTAACTTGAAACCAGACTCAACATACAATGGACAGACAGTCCAGATCTGTGAAACATGTCAATGGCTGGAAGAACCGACCTATCAGAATTGGCATTTTACTGGTAAATCACCTGTATTACTGAAGTCCATGCACTGACTGGTGTCTGGTAGCGCCCCCTACAGTACAGGGAGGAACTGCAAGTTCTGTACTACTCCTTACCTGTGCCAAAGGGTTAGCTGCTCCTTTGGACACCAGGTAAGGGCGGCTCCATTTGGGACACTGTGTGTACTGTATAGGACCCTGAAGAAGCTCCTGTCCTCTACATAAACCATTGTTTCCCAACCAGGGTGCCTCCAGCTGTTGCAAAACTACAACTCCCAGCATGCCCGGACAGCCAACGGCTGTCCGGGCATGCTGGGAGTTGTAGTTTTGCAACAGCTGGAGGCACCCTGGTTGAAAAACACTGACATAGACAGTGATTACAGCTCCCAGCAGATCTTTATTACATTTATATATAAGAACTTGCTTTATCTCTATTAGGAATCTACTTATTTTTCTTTAATCCTCACTTTTTTTCCCCCTATTTTGGATGACATTTTGGTGGCTTCAGAACCAATTCCCAGGTTTCCATAGAGTTCTGGTCTCAACATACAATGGTTTCAACATACAATGGTCGTCCCGGAACCAATTAATATTGTAACTTGAGGGACCACTGTATATAACTCGTTTACGTAAATGGGATAGGTTTCTGAACAGTATGTTCTGGTTTGTGTCGTTCAGCCTGTGAATGGAGCAGCTCTCTCCCCCAGCATGACCTAAAGCACCAATCTGCAGCCAAATTACGGTAAATCCAGTTAGTTAAGGGATCACTCATTACTCATCCCCACTCACACTCAATAGGCTTTGTCAGTCAGCAAACACTTGTACATTGAGAGAGCAATTTCAACCTCGTCACCTTGATGGCCTTTTTGTTACAGTCCTGTGTATTTTAAGATTATCCCTGTTTTAGTCTTATTTAATTGGGCATTACATTTTGACGCTCTGTACATGGTTGTTGTTGTTTCACTGTTGAATCTACTTGTTATTTTTCCATTTTGTTTGGCAAGTATTTTACATGAAACATAACACATCAATCTGATAGGCAATACATTTTGGATCTTAGGGGATCACTGTAAATTGTGAGATTTAGGCTTCACGGGTGGTTAAGGGGACGTTCGCCTGGATAGGTGGACAGCAAGTTTTCCGCTAAGAGTTTAAGCCGCTGTGGATTTTCCACAGTGGAAAATCCGCAACAGATTACATTGAATTGAATGGCGTCTGCTGCAGATTTTCTGCTGCTGAACCTGCTCAAACTCGCAGCTGGACATTCGTACGTACCCTTGAATCAGTTCCAGAGGTTTTTACAGTTCAAACAGTAAAGAAGCTTTTTGCCAATGGATATTGAGTCATTGTTCCCCTAGTTAGAGACCTTGCCGTCTTTCGGGATGACCTAGGATTTAACTAGTGTTAGTATTTTTTTTTTTGTGTGGTTGTATTATTTACAAAGTTGTACAGTTTGATTATACCCACTCCTTAAAGGCATTGTCCGGGATACAGTTTTTTAATTTATGTATGAGGGTGCTATAAAAAAAAAAAAAAAAAAAAAGTGATACTCACCTCTTTTGATTCCCTGCAGCTGCTGTTCAGATAGCTCCCGGTCCACACTCTTCACTTTTTCCTGGTACCTGTGATATGTCGACCCCCATGGGACTTGCCCCACTAAGCCAATCACTGACTGAGGTGGGACACGGCTGTGGCCTGTGGTTGGCTGAGCAGGGCAGTTCCCTTTTCCTGTCTGATGCATCACAGGAACAGTGAAGAAGCAATGAAGAGCGCAGACTCAGGGCGGTCTGAACAGCAACTGCAGGGAATCAGAGGAGGTGAGTATGTCTTCTTTTTTATTTGTATATTTCCCCCAGCCATATATATATATATATTTGATTTTTATCTCCAGACAACCCTTTTAATTTGCTTTCTTAAGACAAAATAAAATGTTAAGAAGTTTTCTAGGACTTTTTTGGGGGTCCAACTACCAACACCCCCACAATTATCATAGCTAGCACTCAAGCCACTGTTTTTTACAACAGCTCCACACATTTTGTAGTGGCTATGCTTGGGAGTGCAGCTCATTCTCTTGTAACTGAGTCTTTCTTGGCCCTTCACTTGGGTGCTGATTGATACAGGTTTCATGATTCAGAGCCCTGCTCTTCCTCCCCCCTCCCTAGGAGGGAGTTTTCCCTTCTCTCTTTTCTGTCTCCATCATCACCATTATTGTGTCTTGCACCTCCCTTTAGTTATGGTCATGTTCATGCATCTACTGTTCCTACTGTATGTGTACTCCTCCATTTGTACTATTGGCTTACTGTTTTACTGTTGATGTTCTTACCTTTGTGAAAATAAAAAAAATCTTTCTAATTAAAGAAAAAATAAAATAAAAATTATCTTATCAGACAAAAATGCTTCTTTCTCTGTTTTGAAGCTTTTTCCTGTGTCTTCAAGACAAGCAGTACAAGTCTATTGAGAGGGGAGGAGGAAGCTCCCCCCAGCAGCTCTAGGAGAGCTGTAAATTATAAATGAAGCCTGCAGGGCAGAAATCTGCTGAAAATGCCATATACAAGTTATATAATGGCCAGAAATAGTGCTGCTCCTCGTGTACACACATAGGGCAGTGCATCCTAAAAAGTCACCAAAAATGACAGATATGCTTTAATTACTAATCTTTAACCCCTTATGGTCTTGTCCTTTTTTCAACTTCGGGGCATGCTCTAGTGAAATGGCTCTTGTGTTCTTTCTTCCATGGACCATGAACTACTCCGTATCGCCTCTTTGCGCTCACATGGTTGGATACAGCCCACTTGCAATAAACAAATGGGGCTTTTCTCTTATGGACTGTTTAAAGATATACAATGTCCAAACATTATCGAACACATCACATTACATCCTCATCATAGTATTACTAGACTCTCGGAGGCTGTCAGAGATGTAATACACAATCAATAACCTGTTAACTCCGGTCCCACGGAAGAGGCCATAACATAGAACTTCCAAGACTCATGTGCTACCATGTGGAGATCCTTCTTCTCAACATCTCGCAAATTTCCACATCATTACCTCCATTGCCAATTGATGCTTTTCCTTTTATTCTACAAAAAAAAAATAAAAAAATTGGATGTACTAGTCAACAGCTCCATCCCTGTATTCACAAGTAAGCGCGTGCTCCAATGGTTCCCGATGATCTCCATCTGAACATGGAGACGCTATCAAACATCTAAATTTCCTGCTTGTAGAAGAGCTTTTCATCTTCGTAGACACAATTTTCTTGATTTCTTCCCTCTTTCAACCAGTGTGCCTCACGCTGTTGCAAAACTACATCTTCCAGCATGCCCCAACAGTCAAAGGCTGTCCGGGCATGCTGGGAGTTGTAATTTGGCACTGTGTGAGCCCTGGCACCTCCCCTATAGAGACGTGCAACCTGCCGTCTGAGGCGAGATGCTCATCTCACCTCATGGTCTTTCCTGAAGTAGTTTTGCAACAGCTGGAGATACTGCTCTATTGCTTCCTAAGTGTGTAAAGTCTGAAAAAACTGGGTTGATATCCATATTGGAGTTGTCAACTAATGGACTCCCTTGGTTTATAATGCCATCTATCAGGTTTTGCTGGTGAAAAGGTTAATGCTGCATTCTGCGCACTTCTTACTGTTTAATATGACAGAATCTCCGGTCCGGTGAAGATTTGATGACTGGTGCAGCTTTAACAGTAAGGGTGTACAATGGTCCCTCAACATACAATTAATAGGTTCCAGGACGACCATTGGATGTTGAGACCATAACCCTATGGAAACCTAGCAAAGATAAAGTGCATTAAAACTGGATTCATTTTTCTCCCGAGCGGTTCGCCACCTCATGGCAAACGTTGCGGCCCCGTGTGAACTCATGCAATTTATTGGCTGAATATAATTCAGCTGCTGCGACAGAGAGATAGAGGGCTGCTTTAGTTAGTGCCTGGTCATAGAACTGGTGCAGAAAATGCAGAATCCACTTTGCAGCAGCTCCCCATTGCTGTCAATGAGGTCCCTCTGCGGAAATTGTGCTAAGGAATTTGAACATGTTCATTCTTTTGGCGTAATTTTGTGCGGGCTGTATTGCCATCAGTAGTGACAGTGCACTTTGTTCGCAGAATACATTGACGTCTATGGGGACAGCTAGCGTTAACTGAACCTAGCCTGAGCATAGGAGGTGTTTTCTGAGCTTCAGAGATGTCAGCTGCTTATTGGTGCTGGGATAGGGAAGAAGAACTGTGTCCGGACACAGAGCTTTTTATATGGCTAGTGCAGATAACTCTATACAATGCTGAGAAAACCAGAAATCTCCAGAAGTGAATTCTCTGTTTCAGCAACATCCAGTGACGAGCATTAAGTATGTGCATTAGATTGGATACATTCATTTATTGATTAGTTCTTAAAGGGGTACTCCGACCTCTGTTAAAAAGAAAAACAACAACACATACAAATAACATTCTTTTATCTGTCTGCCTCAGTTTTAAAACCACCAAAAATCCATTTGTTTTAGGGGTCTTAGTCCTTTACTTCCTGGTTGCGCAGTTGCTCAGTACAACAATTCCCAGAATGCTTTGCTCTTCAGGTCTTTATCACAGACTTCCCACTCCCCTTCCACAGGACTTCTGCCTGTTCCCCGTCCAGCGATGTTGCTGGACATCTAATTTTACAGCAGACTATCGCACTGACATCAGTGAGGCTGTATTCATTCCCTGTCTGCTCCTCTGGCTTTGGCATTGCTCAGCACAAGGCAGAATGCAGTAAACACACCTCCTATATAACAGGGAGATGGTGATATAGCTGTACGGACTGGTCAGAGTTGATGACATCACTCGGGGCAAAGCTTGAACTGAGAGACAAGATCCAGTAATGTGTCCTGATACAGCAGAGGAAGATGCGTGGTCTTGGGATAGAGGGAGGTGATGGGGAGCTAGAGACAACAGCACACTGATAATGAAAGGACTACACAACTTCCTGCAAGGAGTAAATTACGCAAAAACATGCTGAAGCCAGTAAATTTTGTGGTAGCACAATACAGTATTAGTAAATAGTATGTCTGGAGCCATATTTAAAGGGGTTATCTAGCAAAAACTATTTATTTTTTTTAAATCAACTGGCTCCAGAAAGTTAAACAGATTTGTAAATTACTTCTATTAAAAAATCGTAATCCTTCCTGTACTTATTAGCTGCTGAATACTACAGTGGAAATTCTTTTCTGTTTGAAACACAGACCTGTCTGCTGACATCATGAGCACAGTGCTCTCTGCTGACATCTCTGTCCATTTTAGGAACTGTCCAGAGTAAAAGGAAATCCTCATAGCAAACATATGCTGTTCTGGACAGTTCCTAAAATGGACAGAGATGTCAGCAGAGAGCACTGTGGTTTTTCACCGGAGTACCCCTTTAATCCTTTCAGTACTTATGAGCTGATGAAGTTGAGTTGTTCTTTTCTGTCTAAGTGCTCTCTGATGACACGTGTCTCGGGAACCGCCCAGTTTAGAAGCAAATCCCCATAGAAAACCTCTTCTACTCTGTGCAGTTCCCGAGACAAGCAGAGATGTCAGCAGAGAGCACTGTTGCCAAACAGAAAACAACAACTCAACTTCAGCAGCTGATAATTATTGAAAGGATTAAGATTTTTTAATAGAAGTAATTTGCAAATCTGTTTAACTTTCTGGAACCAGTTGATGTAAAAAAAACATTTTTTTTCCTGGAATACCCCTTTAAATACAATTTTTTTTTATACCAGGATACCCCTTTAATAGTATATGGCACTGTGATTTCCTACTGGGATAGGAAGAAAGAGCTCCTTCAGTTAGTGTCTGGACACAGAACTAGATAACACATACTGTAAAATAACCAATTCATTTGTTATTTTTTCCGTGATGTTGGGGGTTATTTTTTTATTTATTTTTTTCTGGTTTGCGTGATCTTTTTATTTTTTATTTATTTTTTTATGTTTTTTTTCCTTGGACTGATTTGTAAAAAAAAAAAAAATCCAGAACTTCTACCCTGGCAACTTGTTGGGCAGATTTTATAGAACATTATTGATTATTTCTCCAGCGTTCACTCACTCTAAGTGGCAGGGCTTGATATACAGACAGGGCTGCCTTCCAGCGAAAAAAGAAGACTCCATCTTGGTAATGGACCGGTATTTGATAACAATAATTGATGTTTCACAAGCGAATTGGAAAGTTGTTGCTTGTGTCCTGGATATTGAATTGGATTCTGTCAAAATAGACATCGGTGGTTTATAAACTTAGTGGGAAAGAAAATCCGTTCATGTGGTCGCTGCTTCACTGTATATAGCACAGATCTGTTCCCTGTATATGGTGATGGGAGACCGAATGGAGCGATGGTAGTGGCAGTGTTACCTGACAGTGTACAGTATGGTAGTGTCACTGGCAGACACCAATATTATATAGCTTAGAGTAGTGTTTTCCAACCAGGGAGCTTCTGGCTGGTGCAAAACCACAACTCCCAGCATGCCCGGACAGCCTCACAGACACTTGCAATCTGTCGTCTGAGGCGAGATGCTCATCTCACCTCATGGCAGATGTGGCCTTTCCTGGAGGCACCCTGGTTGGGAAACACTGGCTTAAAGGGGGTACTTTGGTGGAAAACAATTTTCTTCAAATCAGCTGGTGCCAGACAGATAAACAGATTTGTTAACTACTTCTATTAGAAAAAAGCTTAATCCTTACCGTACTTATCAGCTGCTGTATACTCCACAGGAAGTTGAATTGTTCTTTCCAGTCTGACCACAGTGCTCTCTGCTGACACCTCTGTCCATGTCAGGAACTGTCCAGAGTAGGAGAGGTTTGCTATGGGGATTTGCTCCTACTCTGGACAGTTCCCGACACGGACAGAGGCGGCAGCAGAGATCACTGCAGTGAGACTGGAAAGAACTACACACCTTCCTCTGTAGTATACAACAGCTGATAAGTACTGGAAGGGTTAAGATTTTTTAATAGAAGTAATTTACAAATCTGTATAATTTTCTGGCACCTGATGATCTGAATTTTTTTTTTTCCATCAGGGTACCCCTTTAACCCCTTCATGACCCAGAGTTTTTATTTCCTCCTCACATTCTAAGACCCCTAACTTTTTTTTTCGTTTTTACACTTTTTAAACTTTTGACAAAGTTGTATTAGGGCTTATTTTTTTGTAGGACAAGCTGTTTTTTTCATTGGTGCACTTTATTTTATCATATAAAGTTTTGCAGAGCCAGAAAAAATATATATGTAAGGCAAGATTGAAAAAAAATAAAAATAATAATGGCTGTTGCAAAACCACAACTCCCAGCATGCCCGGACAGCCTTTGGCTGTCCGGGCATGCTGGGAGTTGTGGTTTTGCAATGTGGGAGTCCGAGCACCACCCTCAAAGACACTTGCAATCTGTCGTCTGAGGCGAGATGCTCATCTCACCTCATGGCAGATGTGGCCTTTCCTGGAGGAACCCTGGTTGGGAAAAACTGGCTTAAAGGGTGTACTTTGATGGAAAACAGTTTTCTTCAAATCAGCTGGTGCCAGACAGATAAACAGCTTTGTAAACTACTTCTATTAAAAAAAAAGCTTAATCCTTCCAGTACTTATCAGCTGCTGTGTGATCCACAGGAAGTGTAGTTGTTCTTTCCAGTCTGACCACAGTGCTTTCTGCTGACACCTCTGTCTATGTCAGGAACTGTCCAAAGGAGAAAAGGTTTGCTATGGGGATTTGCTCCTATTCTGGACAGTTCCTGACACAGACAGAGGTGTCAGCAGAGAGCACTGTGGTCAGACTGGAAAGAACAACTCTACTTCCTCTGGCGCATACAGCAGCTGATAAGTACTGGAAGGATTAAGATTTTTTTTATAGATGTAATTTACAAATCTATTAAAAACTTTCTGGAGCCAGTTGATATGAAAAACATGGTTTTCCACGAAAGTACCCCTTTAAAGGATAGACTTCTGATAGGTTTCTGCCTCAAAATAGACAGGGGGCTCATAGGAGTAACTTGTGGAGATGTTACTTGTCTAGGGTAATATAGAAAAAATGTTAGAAATTACATAGAAATGTCAAGAACAACTCCTTCGAATGCATATATTTATTAACAGTAGAGGTGGTTCAAGACAGCAATACAGCTTGTAAGCAATCTTATAACAATGAAGGTATAAGGACAAGGCAGATTGGGACAAATGTTCCTCTCCCTATCTGCAATGCCTACCTAAAAATCTGTAGGTCCCCTTTTTTTTACTGTAAGAGCAGTGAGACTACGGAACTCTGAGATGTAGTCGTGATGGTACACTCACAAAGGAGTTCACTTTCTGCAGTTTAAAGGGGTACTCCCGTGGAAAACTTTTTTTTTTTTTTAATCAACTGGTGCCAGAAAGTTAAACAGATTTGTAAATCACTTCTATTAAAAAATCTTAATCCTTCCAGTACTTTTTAGGGGCTGTATACTAAAGAGAAATCCAAAAAAGAAATGCAATTCCTCTGATGTCATGACCACAGTGCTCTCTGCTGACCTCTGCTGTCCATTTTAGGAACTGTCCATAACAGCATATGTTTGCTATGGGGATTTTCCTCTGCTCTGGTCAGTTCCTAAAATGGACAGCAGAGGTCAGCAGAGAGCACTGTGGTCATGACATCAGAGGAATTGCATTTCTTTTTTGGATTTCTCTTTAGTGTACAGCCCCTAAAAAGTACTGGAAGGATTAAGATTTTTTAATAGAAGTGATTTACAAATCTGTTTAACTTTCTGGTACCAGTTGAATAAAAAAAAAAAAAAAAAAGTTTTCCACAGGAGTACCCCTTTAATAATATAACAGGTTATAGTGACTAGATTTCCTGAGGGAGCGTCATCGATCCATTGATTTTTTTCCAATTGCCGTATTTTGAATCGGGAAGGATTTTTTACTGTAAGTGGAGGAAAAATTGGCTTCTGCTTTTATGGAGGATTTTGGATCAACATTGTAGGATGATAGGCTTAAACAGGTACTCTGTTGGAAACATCTTATCCCCTCTCCAAAGTATAGGGGATAAGATGTTGGATCTCAGGGGTCCTGCCGCTGGGGACCCCCGCGATCTCCGGGCTGGCACCCCTGTCATTTGGTGCATGGAGCGAACTCCGTTCTGTTCCCTGATGACTGGAGATGCAAGCCGCACGCCCCCTCAATTCACTTCTATGGGAGGAGGCGTGACGGCTATGTACTAGCCGTCATGCCCCCTCCCATATACGTGAATGGAGGGGGCGTGACGTCATTTCACGAACGCGGAAGCTGCAAGCTTCAACGTTCGGGCCGCTGCCGACCATGGGATCGCGTGGGACCCCCACGATCTAACATCTTATCCCCTATCCTTTGTACTGATACCAAGTTACAACCTGTATTATACGCCCAGAGCTGAATTCACAATTCTGCAGGCTTGAGAACAAACAGGGGTGTAAATAAGCACAGGGCTAGATAGGGCTACTCATCAGGATTCCAGGCATACCTTTTTATTGCTACAATGCTTTTTAGTATTAATATAATATATATACATCATAAATGTGCGTATAAAAGGTGCACTAAATCTGAGTAAATGTTGGCTTTTAAATCCACAGCATATCAATTACTTTGAATTTGCCCCTTCAGTGGGGAAGTTGAAATCCTTAATAAATCTTCAGTTGCAGATTAGAAATGTATAACCCACTGCCATAACATCTCTCACCTCCAGTCATTGCACCTGCGCACGGCGGCAGCGCTCCCAGCTCGTCAATCAATGATATGTAAAGAGAACAAATGTCCAGAAAATTTGCGGTGCAAGAAAAGATCTTTAATTCATCATAAATCCACCATGGGGGAAATATGAACTTGCGTGCGTGCCATGACTAAGCCTCAGATTAAACCGAAACGCGTCAGTCTTTTATTGCAGTTGACGGACATTTGTTTTCTTTAACATAGATTAATTTTGGTTCTTTTGTGCAGATTTGCCACAGTGAATTTATATGTGGTTATGCTGTGGATTTTCTGCATGCCTGTCTTGTGTGAGAGCCTAAATGATATCTATTTTACAGTTTTAGTAAACAAAAAAAATTATAATAATAATAGTTGAAAACAAATTGCATATATAATGTGCACAGTGGTGTGGTTGTAGTGCTGGGGTCCTGATTATAATCTAACCTTGGGCCATTTCTGCATACGTAATAGATGGGACAAAATAGGTACCCTGTTTGCATGGGACTGCTTAAGTCAACTGGTGCCAGAAAGTTAAACTGATTTGTAAATTACTTCTATTAATTTTTTTAAAATCTTTTCAGTACTTATTAGCAGCTGTATACTGCAGAGGAAATTCTTTTCTTTTTGGGTTTATTTTCTGTCTGTCCACAGTGCTCTCTGCTGACACCTCTGTCCATGTCAGAAACTGTCCAGAGCAGGAGCAAATCCCCATAGAAAACCTATGCTGCTCTGGACAGTTCCTGACACGGACAGAGGTGTCAGCAGAGAGCACTGTGGTCAGGCAGAAAAAGGAATTAAAAAAGAAAAGAATTTCCTATGTAGCATACAGCTGCTAATAAGTACTGGAAGGACTAAGATTTTTTTAATAGAAGACATTTACAAATCTATTTACCTTTCTGGCTCCAGTTCATTTAAAATAAAATGTTTTCCATTTGGGGAGTACCCCTTTAATTCATACCATATTGTATTGTATAGGTCGGTGCAGCTCTCTGCTATCTGTCTGGTCTTCACCTGCCGATAATTGTAGACTCCTGAACAGATCTGCACATATTTTATCTGGATGGATAGGCTAGAATACCATTTTTCTTGCATGCTCCCGGCCGTAGTTGCTAGGGTAACATCCGTGCATAGTGATGAGGTGTTACTTGATAAAGTGGATCTGTCACGCAGGTTTGAGAAATCTAACATTAGAGTTTATCTGAGTAAAACCCAACCTGCCGCATAACTGCATAAAGTCGACATTCAGTGATGGCCAAGAAGGAGGGAGGGGGGGATAGGATTTAAGAAAGAAATGCTACAGCACAAAGATACAAAGGGATTGTATCTTAAAATAATCTTTATAGAAATCATTGTACATTATTTGGTAAATGGCCGTCATAGCTAAAACAACCATTGTGCCCATTGTGTAACGACGTCCGATCTATGGTCAACAATGAACCATCGGCTGAGTCCATAGAGTATGTCCGATCTTGTATCATTTGAAAAATGTCCCTGATATCTGAACTTTTGTCATGTGGGAATATTCCCTTATACACTCTAAGGCTATGTTCAGACGGTGGAAAGTCCGCACGGAAAATTTCCACCAACAGCGGAGCGTCGATAGAACATGGAATATATGTGCAGAAGTTCAATGCGAAATTCCACACAGAAATTCCATCATGTGAACGTGGCCTAAGGCTATGTTTACACACTGTTTTTCGAGCCTTGTTTTCTGCCATTGGCAGTTTTGTAACTTTGGACCAATTTGTCAGCCATTTACGGCTCAAAATGTGGCTCAAAATACAGTATGTGAGCCTAGCCTAAATCTGCTCATGCCCATAAGATCCGCATTGGTGGTTCCCAATGAATGCAGCTGGATTTGACAACTAGTAGCTGAACATATAGCCTCAATGCCAATTGAATGTGACCTGTAAAATTCCATTCTACTGAAAAACATGGTGGACTAAATTCTATCAATAAAGCTAAATTCTGTATAGACGTATACAGCCTAAAGGTATGCCAGAAGGACACTGTTGTAAGAAATAATTTGGTGCGTACACCTTCTTGGCTGTGTTCCTTTCTCTCTACACTTTTCCCAATTTTAAGCACAAAAGTTTTGAAAAACACATAATAAATTTAACTATGATGACATGCACCAAGGTAGTAAAATGGTTTGGTGAAGGTATTTACATCTGAGGTAAAAACGGGTGTAAATATAGTATTTCACTCTTGACATATCCCTGTTGTAATGAAAATGAATAATATCCTGACTTAGGGTCTATTCACACGTACAGTATTCTGTGCAGATTTGATGTGCAGGATTTCAAGCTGTGAAATCTGCAGCAGAAAATCCTGCGCATCAAATCTTCGCAGAATACTGTACGTGGGAATAGATCATTAAGGGTCACACTTGACCGGGTGTGTGGGGTGGATACATTACAGTGACAGTGTCAAGTCTGACCAGCTCCTAGTATATTTGAATATTAAGTATTCCCCTTATTGTTTGTTAGAATACCTTAGGAGACTGATCTGCACTGCCATTCCATCCCCCCAAGATTGTATATAAACACAATTAATAATAATAATTACTGTAGGGCAGGACTAAAATCCATATTGCCTGTACATTAGCCCATATTGCACTTTAGCCTTGATTCCTAAATTGCTCAGCTTTGGTGTCCATGTGATCATGTGTAAAATAATGATAGGGCATCAGCTTTGGCTGTTTATAATATATCCACCTTGCCATTCTATACTTACCGGTCCAGATATGTTTTCAAGATTCATAACTGATAGCCTAAATCACTCTAAGGCTGCATTCACACCTCGTTTTTACGTTACGGGTGCCGGATCCGGCTGGGGGGGAGGGGCAAACTGGGCTCTCCCGTACCCCAGCCGGACCAGCGCTGAAATCCATTTACTTTAATGAGCCGACCGGAGTCAAACGGTGACTCCGGTCGGCTAATTTTTGACCCGTATCCGGTTTTGTGACCGGACCTAAAACCATAGTATACTACGGTTTTAGGTCCGGTCAGGAAACCGCATACGGGTAAAAAATTAGCCGACTGGAGTCACCGTTTGACTCCGGTCGGCTCATTAAAGTAAATGAATTTCAGCGCTTGTCCGGCTGAGGTACGGGAGAGCCCGGTTTGCCCCTCCCCCAGCCGGATCCGGCACCCGTAACATAAAAATGAGGTGTGAATGCAGCCAGATGCGCTAATGCGCATTCGGTAAGTTCTGGCCGGGACTTCAGCACTACTTACAGTGAATCAGTACCCGCACTGTTGCTACGTCACAGTGGGGCGCGGCATACTGACGTAGCGTTCCGGTGACAGGATATGACGCCAGACACCGGCACCACGAGGCAGAGTGCTCAGTAGCTTGTTAGTACTATACAGCCACTGGGGGTTAGCGCTCTATCGTGGAATCTTGATGACCGGTGGCGTAATTGTGAGAAGCCGTCTAGCGGCATAGTGTGCGCTTTCCATGAACATGGAAAGTGATAGGGCCTTTTCTTTTGCAGGTTTTTCTTGGGATCTCCTATGGCCATGAGTGTGGCCGTTTAATTGGTGCCATTAGGAGTAGACCTAGAGGCAGCAGTGTTTATAGCCCCGCTTTCATGTTTATATAGTTTATATTACTGGTACCGGAGATCCTTGCCGCAGTCCTAGGAGGGTGATGAACCCCTTGCCCTAAGTACACCTCTTTGACCACTTAATATAATTTGATTGTTGTTATAATACATTGGGTAACTCATGAGCTGCTAGACATCTGCAGTCATGGCTGTAAATGTTGGCACCCCTGAAGTATTTCTCACAGAAAAGGATTGCAGTAACACATGTTTTGCTATACACATGTTTATGCCCTTTGTGTGTATTGGAATTAAACCAAAAAAGGGAGGAAAAAAAGCAAATTGTTCAAAATAATGTCACACTAAACTACAAAAATGGGCTGGACAGAATTATTGGCACCCTTAACTTAATATTTGTTTGCACAACCTTTGGAAAAAAATAAGTGAAATCAGTCACTTCCTATAACCATCAATAAGCTTCTTACACCTCTCAGCCGGAATGTTGGACCACTCTTCCTTTGCAAACTGCTCCAGTTCTCTCTTATTGGAAGGCGCCTTTTCCCAACAGCAATTATAAGATCTCTCCACAGGTGTTCAATGGGATTTAGATCTGGACTCATTGCTGCCACTTCAGAACTCTCCAGCGCTTTGTTGCCATCCATTTCTGGTGCTTTTTGACATATGTTTGGGGTCATTGTCCTGCTGGAAGACCCAAGATCTCGGATCCAAACCCAGCTTTCTGACACTGGGCTGTACAGTGCGACCCAAAATCTGTTGGTAATCCTCCGATTTCATGATGTCTTGCACACATTCAAGGCCCCCAGTGCCAGAGGCAGCAAAACAACCCCAAACATCATTGAACCTCCACCATATTTCGCTGTAGGTACTGTGTTCTTTTCTTTGTAGGCCTCATTCTGTTTGCGGTAAACTGTAGAATGATGTGCTTTACCAAAAAGCTCTATCTTGGTCTCATCTGTCCACAAGACATTTTCCCAGAAGGATTTTGACTTATTCAAGTTCATATTGGCAAAATGTAGTCTTGCTTTTTTATGTCTCTGTGTCAGCAGTGGGGTCCTCCTGGGTCTCCTCCATAGCTTTCCGTTTCATTTAAATGTCGATGGATAGTTTGCGCTGACACTGATGCTCCCAGAGCCTGCAGGACAGCTTGAATATCTTTGGAACTTGTTTGGGGCTGCTTATCCACCATCCGGACTATCCTGCGTTGACACCTTTCATCAATTTTTCTCTTCTGTCCACGCCCAGGGAGATTAGCTACAGAGCCATGGGTTGCAAACTTCTTGATAATGTTGTGCACTGTGGACAAAGACAAATATAGATTTCTGGAGATGGACTTGTAACCTTGAGATTGTTGATATTTTTCCACAATTTTGGTTCTCAAGTCCTCAGACAATTATCTTCTCTTTCTGTTGTCCATGTGTGGCACACACAGACACATAATGCAAAGACTAAGTGAACTTCTCTCCTTTTTATCTGCTTTCAGGTGTGATTTTATATTGCCCACACCTGCTACTTGCTCCAGGTGAGTTTAAAGGAGCATCACATGCTTGAAACAATCTTATATTTTCACAATTTTGAAAGGGTGCCAATAATTTTGTGCAATAATTCTCCCCTGAGGAGGCCAGTCAATATTGGCAGAAATGCGTTGGAAATTGTCTGAAGTGGAGTTATGTGTTATGCATACAATTTATGGTCTTCTACCCATTCTTTAGATGGCTAAGATTTACCTTTTGTTTGGTTGTGGTCATTAAAGCATTGGATTATTATTTTTATGGTGAATTTTATCTGGTGTTATTAAAAGTTAAGTTTTAGACACCTCCCCCTTTATCATTTGTTGATATAGTGTTTGTCTTCGAAGCTGGGAGATGTTGTATCCCAAATTATTTCTAGTTGGTGAAGGAGGTCATCATAAACCTTTGGTTGGTTTGGTGAAGCATGGCCTACCAGATCCTTCGGTGAGGGAAATGAATAGACTACGTTCGATTTTGTTACCTTCCATCATACTTGAGGTGGTGGCCAGCCAATAGCTGTCCCTCCTTCATAGAACCAGCACAGTCAGCCAAGGCAAAAGTACATGGTAATGTGGGGGTAGGGGGCTGTTAACTACTGCAGGGAAAGCCTTGGGGATGACCTCACAAAATTGAGGAATGGAAGGCCATTTTTTTTCCATTTAGGGTTGTTAGTTGTTTACATTTGAGATGTGATTATTAGCTTTGACTAGACTGCGTCTTTTCAACTGTCCCATAATTCCCTTAGGATTACAATGTGCCACCTACTAGGAGAAAGAAAATTAACCATCTAGAATTCCAAAGAAATGTTGAGATCTTACAAGAGGTTGGAGGGGAGACCTCTTCCTCATACACTTGGCTCCTAATAAGGTTTTGAACTGACGTCAGTGAAATGTCACCATAAATCCAGTTTTGTTCGTTTAGTTTAAGCAGGATTATTCCCTCTCCACACGAGTTCTGGGCTCTTGTTTCTCTTAAGGGGAACCTGTCAGGTTGAAAATACAAGAGGACCTTACAAAGAGATCAGCGGACTCTCAAAATGCGTGATATAGGAATAAAATTGTTATTTATTATTCTTATTCTTTTCTGCCACTTAGCGCCCCTGAAGCATCCGTTCTACTACAAATCTGCTCGATCGTACCCACAGGTATCTTGTTTTAGAGGAAAATGAGCTGAACAGGTGTATAGTAGGGATCGACCGATTATCAGTATGGCCGATATTATCGGCCGATAATCACGATTTTGGGCATTATCGCTATCGGCAATTACCTTGTAGTTCCGCTCTGTACTGTAGGGGGCGCTAGCAGACATCCAGTCAGTGCATGCACTTCAGTAATAGAATGGGCATTTTACTGGTAAATCACCTCTGATTGGTCAATTCTTCCAGTTGTGACGTGTCACAGATCTGGACTGTCTGTAGTATTGTATGTTGAGTCTGGTTTCAAGTTACAATGGTCCAGAAATGACCATTGTAAGTTGAAACTTTTGTATGTTGAGGCCATTGTAAGTTGAGGGATCACTTGTATTTGTAAATTACTTTTATTAAAATAACTTAATCCTTCCAGTACATATCAGCTGCTAAAGTTGAGTTGTTCTTTTCTATCTTACCACAGTGGCTCTCTGCTGACACCTCTGTCTGTCTCAGGAACTGTCCAGAGCAGGAGAGGTTTGCTATGGGGATATGCTCCTACTCTGGACAGTTCACAGACAGAGGTGTCATCAGAGGGCACTGTGGTCAGACAGAAAAGAACAACTCAACTTCAGCAGCTGATATGTACTGGCAGGATTAAGATTTTTTTAATAGAAGTAATTTACAAATTAGTTAAACTTTCTGGAACCAGTTGTTTTGTCACTAGAATACCCCTTAAACCACTAGAGCAGTGATATGCTCACCATTGTCCCAAGCAAAAAAGAAATAAATAACTAAAGCTCTAGGAATTGTAGCCTCACCACAGCTAGAGGGCGCTAGCCTGCACAGCCCTGCACCAGGGGATATTTACATTCATAGGCGTAGGGATCTGCCACCTCGAATCACCCTTTTATTCTGGGACTTGAACCAATAAAAGCGATAATTGCTGATTGGTTGCCGGGGGTTACTGAGCTGTATTAGTAAGTATTCTGTGTTCAGTGCAGCGCTACACAGAATCTGAATTTACCTAATAATTGTGAAGAAAGCAAATTAGCCACTGGATGTCACTAGCATTCAAGTCCTGCTTGTTTAGGATGTTTGCATAACCACTATTGATCCCGTCATGATTTAGTGCTCACTAAGCAATAGGCAGAAATGGCCTCATGTTCGGATCTGCGCTCATTGTCCCTGTACTAAACAAGCTGAAATTTCCTATACGCCCTTCATTGTTTTTTTAATATTTTTTAAGTTTGATTTTAATTCTTAAAGGGTACCTCTCATCAAAAAATGTTTTTGATATATTATAGATTAATGTATGCAGAATAACTTTACAATTGCATGTTATTAAAAAATATGCTTCTTTCTATTAAATTTTCCACTTTGAAGAAATGACCACTAGGGGTCTCCCTACCAGTCCTGGCAGCAAGCATTTCAGACTCATGCTGGAGTCCTAAACACTACGAGCTGCCAGTCTGCTTTGTTCACAAAGGAGAACACTCAGAGCTGCCAGCCTGCTTTGTTCACAGCCTGTTTGGCTGTGAACAAAGCAGGCTGGCAGCTCTGAGTGTTTAGGACTCCAGCATGAGTCAGAAATGCTTGCTGACAGGACTGATCGGGAAAAATACAATAGAAAGAAGCATATTTTTCATTAACATGCTATTGGAAAGTTATTTAACATTCATTAATCTAAAATATATCAAAAGTTTATTTGATGACAGGTACCCTTTAAGATTTTTTTTTTCCATCTTAAGTTGTGGAATTTCCTTTTTTCTTTCTTTTTTTATTGGTTGAATCATTGTTTGTTTGTTTGTTTGTTTTTTTGTCATTTTTCAAATAATTATAAACATAAATTCTAGAAATAAATTATCATTTTTTCCTTATCAATTCTCTGTTCTGGTTCTGTGAGAACCAGTATAGACACCATTATGCCAGATCCAGACATTGCAGATTTGCCTTGAGTCCACAGTAAAATCTGCATGGGTTAGATACAAATTTTGTTAAAGGGGCACTCCTGTGGAAAACTTTTTTTTTTTTTAAATGAACTGGTGCCAGAAAGTTAAACAGATTTGTACATTACTTCTATAAAAAAAATCTTAATCCTTCCAGTACTTATTAGAGGCTGAATACTACAGAGGAAATGGTTTTCCTTTTGGAACCCAGAGCTCTCTGCTGACACCATTACCACAGTGCTCTCTGCTAACATCTCTGTCCATTTTAGGAACTGTCCAGAGAAGGAGAAAATCCCCATAGAAAACATATGCTGCTCTGGACAGGTCCTAAAATGGACAGAGATGTCAGCAGAGAGCACTGTGGTCATGGTGTCAGCAGAGAGCACTGTGTTCCAAAAAGAAAACCTTAAGGGTATACAGACCCTAAAAAGTACTGGAAAGATTAATATTGTTTAATAGAAGTAATTTACAAATCTGTTTAACTTTCTGGCACCAGTTGATTAAAAAAAAAAAAAAAAAAAAAAGTTTTCCACTGGAGTACCCCTTTAAGGATAGGCAATAGGATAGGATACAGAAGCTAAATCTGATTCCCAGAATATTTCCTGTGCATGTGGATGCTGTTTTGAAAAACCTTAATGCAAATAGCTGGGGATTTGTGTTGCGGGATTTGGCAATTAAAGTCCGCCATATCTAGAAGCGGCCTTTAGGTAAATGCACGTGGGTCAGAATTGTGAAAAATTTCTAAAATTTTACAGGGAAATCCGTGGATCAAATCTGCAACAAATGATGGTATTTGGCGCATATTTGCTGCTATGGACTTTCTAAGAAAATTGAAAACAGAATATAAAAAAAAAAAAAAAAAAAAAAAGCAGTAATAGGGGTTGTTTGTGGATTTTGATCTCCACTTTGTAGTCAATGTGGTAAATCAGCAAGGAATTCACAAACAGTTGCAGGAAAAATGGATTTGCTTTGGATAATAATGTGGGCAGTTTCTGCACTGTGTATGGGAGATCTGTTTAAAGAAGCACTCCGGGAATATATATATATATATATATATATATATTTGCTTATATAGTGCAGTATACAGTAGGCTTTTATCAGAGAATAGTGTAAGGGTTCCCGTGCTTACCTGTTTTAGCTGATGTGGCAGACAATGGTTTTCAGACAAATTGATTTTTATTTCAGAACAGAATTGATTTTTATGCTGTCTAAAATTCCCATGATTCCTCTGGCTTTGCAGAGAAAAGGGGTGAAGTCTCATCACTGCAATTCACCTAATAAGACCAACCTAATCACCTGGCCAGAAGCCTAAGCAGCTTGGTCTCATTGGTGGGTTAGTCTCAGTTCACACTACATGCCGTTTTGATACGTTTTCTTATTTATAATGCGTTTTTAAGAGAAAAATTGGCCGTAGGAGAAAGTGACTTTAACCGATAACCAAAATTTTAATTATTATCAGGATGCAAACAAGAATAATCCTAAATTTTACTTTAACAGATATGTAAACAATGGCAAACTTGTATCGCAGGTTGGAAAAACATTTGCATCTCCAAATATACAAAATTTTTGCACAATAATGCCTTTCGTCAGCCATAAGAAAGTGTAGGAAAGTGACAATAGCCCTTTTTTTTTTTTTTTGTAACGTTTGGCATCTTGATAAATTTAGTGCAATTGGTAATGTTCAGCATCTTTGTGAATTTAGTGCGTATATATATATATATATATATATATATATATATATATATGTGGTGACTTGGGATGAGGGGTGAACAGGGGTGTTGCAGGATGGTGTTGTTGTCACCCATCCCAAGAGCGATAGGGAGGAATAAAGGATTGTCCACAGCCGGAATTGTATTGAACTTGAAATAACTTTACTGCAGCTTTTATGCAGGATGCAATTAACAAAGGTCTTTACAAGAGGACTGGAATTTAGGCTCCTGACAGGTTGGTTGGGACCTTGTAGGGAATAAGCTTTGAATCCTTGCTTTACGCTGTTCCACTGAATTTAGGGGTTTGTTTTAGGTTCAGTAGTCACGTAGGATTTTAGGGTGGAGTTGGATAAATACACGGTTCAGTATGCAGCTGAAATTGGTCGGTTTCAGGCCTAATTTGCTTGTAGAATTACACAGAGATCCGCTCGCTGTCATATCCCAGAGGAAAGAGAGCGATCATTGGATACAGCGCCCTTATATCTGAAGGGGCAGGTCCAAAGCTTATTGGTTCCCCAAACCTGTCAGTCCTAGTACAAAGGATTATAGATATAACACATGACCAAATCACATGACCCGAAGGTCCTTAAAGGGGTATTCCGCCCCTAGACATCTTATCCCCTATCCAAAGGATAGGGGATAAGATGTCAGATCGCCGGTCCGCTGCTGGGGACCCCGGGGATCGCCGCTGCAGCACCCCGCTATCATTACTGCGCAGAGCGAGATCGCTCTGCACGTAATGACGGGCAATACAGGGGCCGGAGCATCGTTACGTCACGGCTCCGCCCCTTGTGACATCACGGCCCGCCCCGTCAATACAAGTCTATGGGAAGGGGGCGTGACGATCGCCACGCCCCTTGCCATAGACTTGCATTAAGGGGACGGGCCGTGATGTCATGAGGGGCGGAGCCATGACGTCATGCTGCTCCGGCCCCTGTATCGCCCGAACGCGCTCTGCGCAGTAATGATAGCGCGGTGCCGCAGCGGCGATCCCCGGGGTCCCCAGCAGCGGGACCGCGGCGATCTAACATCTTATCCCCTATCCTTTGGATAGGGGATAAGATGCCAGGGGCGGAGTACCCCTTTAACCTCAAATATAACACCAATATCACTGATCACGTGACCTATGGTCCTGTACATTACTTACACTATATTATAATATATTAAATATATACAATTTTAAGAACACTAGGAGGGGACTAGGGGATATCCCACCAGGAGAGCCCTATCAGCATGAGGAACTCTGACTATGGGGACTTACAACCAAAGGTATGGGACCGAGTACAGTACCACATATATATATTTATATATATATATATATATATATATATATATATATATACAAAGAAAGAAAGAAAAAATATACATATATATATCCCGCTATTGTCACTTTACTACACTTTCTCATGGCATATATATATATATATATATATATATATGTCTGCATGATATCCGCCATGCTTTTCCCATACACAGGGCTGTGGCATGCTGGGATTGATATATCATCAGATACATTATGAGTGTGAATGTAATGTTACTATAAGGAAATATAAAGCGGGTAGGATGTGTAATAAGGGCGTGTGTGTATTTATAAGCGGCCAGGGATGAGTCCGGCGTGTGCTGTAAAGCCGACATCTATCACTTTCCCAGGAAATCCTCTGGAGTGATGTATGGCTGGTGGGGGGGGGGGTCGGGTGGGCTTGGCTGGTTTATGGGAATAGCTGCAGTGCAGCTCCTGCTAAATCCTAAGTGCACCTTGGGAAAATTCTGCTCCTGACATGCACATCAGTCTCTGTACATAAATGCCTCACTCTTCCCACTCTGCAGCTAAAAGGAGACAGACGAGAGAGAGGTACCCTGCCTGGTGCACAGGCTAAACTGGGGATTTAAAGGGGAAGCATCAGCAATCCTCCCCCTACAGTGCGAACTCCAGTAGACACATGTAGGGTATGGAGGCTCTACTAACAGCATGTTAGCTGTATGTCTGACTCCTGGCCCAAACATACGGATACTGTAACCTTCCCAAAGGTCTCAGAGTTTCCCAAACAGGGTGCCTCCAGCTGTTGCAAAACTACAACTCCCAGCATGCCTGGACAGCCGTTGGCTGTCCAGGCATGCCGGGAGTTGTAGTTTTGCAACAGCTGGAGGCCACCATGGTTGGGAAAAACTGCTAGAGTTAATAATAAAATAATAAATCAGTCTGTGATGTGTTGTGTGGTATCTGCACCAAGACATAGCAGCGGATCCTGTAAGTAGTGAGGTTCGGCCTCCTTGTTCTCCAGCACATCCCACAGATTGATAGTAATGAGATCCGGGGAATCTGGAGTCACCACCTTAATCTCTGTGTCATGTTCCTTATTACTGAACAAGGGTGGCAGACATTATCCTGTTGAATGTAGCCATTAGGGGATCCCGCTGTTATAAAGGGGCCGCCGTGCTATAATATTACCCCCCTTGTGCCATTATATTACCCCCTTGTGTCATTATATTACCCCCTTGTGCCATTATATTACCCCCCTTGTGCCATTATATTACCCCCCTTGTGCCATTATATTACCCCCCTTGTGCCATTATATTACCCCCCTTGTGCCATTATATTACCCCCCTTGTGCCATTATATTACCCCCCTTGTGTCATTATATTACCCCCCTTGTGCCATTATATTACCCCCTTGTGTGATTATATTACCCCCTTGGGTCATTATATTACCCCCCTTGTGTCATTATATTACCCCCCTTGTGTCATTATATTACCCCTTGTGCTATTATATTACCCCCCTTGTGTCATTATATTACCCCATTGTGCCATTTTACCACCCCCTTGTTATATTACATTACCCCCTTGTGCCATTATATTACGTCCTTGTTTTATTATATTACCCCCTTGTGCCATTTCATCAGCCCCTTGTTTTATAATATTACCCCCTTGTCTTATTATATTACCCCCTAGTGCCGTTTCATCGCCCCCTTGTTTTATAATATTACCCCCTTGTCTTATTATATTACCCCCTAGTGCCGTTTCATCGCCCCCTTGTTTTATAATATTACGTCCTTGTTTTATTGCATTACCTTCTTGTGCCGTTTCATCAGCCCCTGTGGTATTTCAGAGGTTTGCAGGACCCGTTGTATGTTCTGTGACCGCCCGCTCTCGCCTGCCACAACCTTATTTCTGCCCGCAAGTTTTTTATTGGGCCCGTGGGATCCCAATCCCAATGCAGGGTTCTACATCACACTTTGGCCCTTGCCACATCAGATGCTTACACTTACACATTACACTTGCCCTGATGCTTACACTTACACACTACACTTGCCCTGATGCTTACACTTACACACTACACTTGCTCAGATCCTTACACTTACACACTACACTTGCCCAGATCCTTACACACTACACTTGCCCAGATCCTTACACTTACACACTACACTTGCCCAGATCCTTACACTTACACACTACACTTGCCCAGATACTTACACACTACACTTGCCCAGATGCTTACACTTACACACTACACTTGCCCAGATGCTTACACTTACACACTACACTTGCCCAGATACTTACACACTACACTTGCCCAGATGCTTACACTTACACACTACACTTGCCCCAGATGCTTACACTTACACACTACACTTGCCCCAGATGCTTACACTTACACACTACACTTGCCCAGATCCTTACACTTACACACTACACTTGCCCAGATCCTTACACTTACACACTACACTTGCCCAGATGCTTACACTTACACACTACACTTGCCCAGATGCTTACACTTACACACTACACTTGCCCAGATCCTTACACTTACACACTACACTTGCCCAGATCCTTACACTTACACACTACACTTGCCCAGATCCTTACACTTACACACTACACTTGCCCAGATCCTTACACTTACACACTACACTTGCCCAGATGCTTACACTTACACACTACACTTGCCCAGATGCTTACACTTACACACTACACTTGCCCAGATCCTTACACTTACACACTACACTTGCCCAGATCCTTACACTTACACACTACACTTGCCCAGATCCTTACACTTACACACTACACTTGCCCAGATACTTACACACTACACTTGCCCAGATGCTTACACTTACACACTACACTTGCCCAGATGCTTACACTTACACACTACACTTGCCCAGATGCTTACACTTACACACTACACTTGCCCAGATCCTTACACTTACACACTACACTTGCCCAGATGCTTACACTTACACACTACACTTGCCCAGATCCTTACACTTACACACTACACTTGCCCAGATGCTTACACTTACACACTACACTTGCCCAGATCCTTACACTTACACACTACACTTGCCCAGATGCTTACACTTACACACTACACTTGCCCCAGATGCTTACACTTACACACTACACTTGCCCCAGATGCTTACACTTACACACTACACTTGCCCAGATCCTTACACTTACACACTACACTTGCCCAGATGCTTACACTTACACACTACACTTGCCCCAGATGCTTACACTTACACACTACACTTGCCCCAGATGCTTACACTTACACACTACACTTGCCCAGATCCTTACACTTACACACTACACTTGCCCAGATCCTTACACTTACACACTACACTTGCCCAGATCCTTACACTTACACACTACACTTGCCCAGATCCTTACACTTACACACTACACTTGCCCAGATCCTTACACTTACACACTACACTTGCCCAGATCCTTACACTTACACACTACACTTGCCCAGATCCTTACACTTACACACTACACTTGCCCACATCCTTACACTTACACACTACACTTGCCCAGATCCTTACACTTACACACTACACTTGCCCAGATCCTTACACTTACACACTACACTTGCCCAGATCCTTACACTTACACACTACACTTGCCCAGATCCTTACACTTACACACTACACTTGCCCAGATGCTTACACTTACACACTACACTTGCCCAGATCCTTACACTTACACACTACACTTGCCCAGATCCTTACACTTACACACTACACTTGCCCAGATCCTTACACTTACACACTACACTTGCCCACATCCTTACACTTACACACTACACTTGCCCAGATCCTTACACTTACACACTACACTTGCCCAGATCCTTACACTTACACACTACACTTGCCCAGATCCTTACACTTACACACTACACTTGCCCAGATCCTTACACACTACACTTGCCCAGATCCTTACACTTACACACTACACTTGCCCATTTTTCCTACTTCCAACATGAGCTTCAATATCTGACTTTCCACTTCCTGCCTGACAGGCGCCATTGTGGCGGCCAGTGTGTTATTCATGACACTTTTGGGTAGCCATGAATTGGTGTAGATTCCAGTACAGTATAACTATGAGGACAGAGTAATCACAACCGTAGAGCTGGAACATGGTGATAACTATATATAAAAAAAAATAATTATTTCCGCTTCTTCACGTTTCATATTTTGCTCCATGTATTATGGGAGTGGACTGTATACTCTCTTACAATATTCCATAGTATATGTATAATGGGTTGTTGGTTGTGGATATCTGGGGTGGTCTGGTGTATTATTGTGGTATAAGACCCATTCAAGAGTTTAAAGGGGTACTCCAGTGGAAACCTTTTTTTTTTTTTCTTTTTATTTTTTTTTTATTATTATCTGGTGCCAGAAAGTTAAACAGATTTGTAAATTACTTCTATTAAAAAAATCTTTATCCTTCCAGTACTTTTTAGCAGCTGTATACTACAGAGAAAATTCTTTGCTTTTTGAATTTCTTTTTTGTCCTGTCCACAGTGCTCTCTGCTGACACATCTGTCCGTGTCAGGAACTGTCCAGAGCAGCATAGGTTTGCTATGGGGGTTTTCTCCTGCTCTGGACAGTTCCTGATACGGGCATCAGGTGTCAGCCGAAAGCACTGTGGACAAGACAAAAAAGAAATTCAAAAAGCAAAGAATTTCCTCAGTAGCATACAGCTGCTAAAAAGTACTGGAAGGATAAAGATTTTTTAATAGAAGTAATTTACAAATCTGTTTAACTTTCTGGCACCAGTTGTTTAAAAAAAATAATAATAATAATTTCCACCGGAGTACCCCTTTAACTCATCCCCTTCCCACCCACAGGGACACCCTGACACCATTGTGCAACTTTGTATTTTGTCCCTGATGGTTTTTGTGTTTTTGATTGGGTCTCAGTCCGTGCACTTAGATGAAGTTGCTCAGAAAAATGCACTCAATGGCGGAGGTGAACCTATACAAGAGACCTCTGGGATTTCACAATCTTATTATACAATGATCTGAATGGGATCGGACAGGGAGATTTTGAAGTAAATAGCAGGGACAGCCGCAAAATACAAGAAAACGCTGCGGTGAGGTCAGGGGAGGAAATTGATTTTGCATCAGAAGAATGGGCGAATACGGGTAATTCGTGTAGCATGTTCCGGGATGAGCCCATCTCTTGGAGGAGTCTTGTGTCTTGATGCACGCTTCTCAAGCTTTTGTCAGAGCTGTCAATCCTCGTCTTCCTTTATCTACCCTCTAGTCTGCACCGGGTGAGCTGCTGGGGGGAGGGCAGCATCTTTTCTCTTGTCTGTCCGACATTTAAGAGACCCATTTCCCAGAAACCACATTTTCCTTCTTCCTAGAGTGAGCTAAAGAAAGAACAATCATAAAAGTACTCAATAAGAAACACGTAGGGACGAGATAAAGGGGCCGCACTGAATTGGTTTTAATGTGAAGAGTTACATCAACTGATGGAAAACTGTAACCCCCCCAATCGTATTGTGCAGCACATTGTATCCCCCATTGTAGTCAATAGGGATAAAGTTCTGCCACAGCAGAGTTTAAGCTGTTTAGCTCACAGAGCATTGTCTAGACTGGATACAATTGTCTCCACTTCTCATCTGAGAGCAGGACTAGTTATGTACAATGTATCAGTCTGGAGTCCAGGTTGTTTAGCTCACAGAGCATTGTCTAGACTGGATACAATTGTCTCTACTTCTCAGCTGAGAGCAGGACTAGCTATGTACAATGTATCAGTCTGGAGTCCAGGCTGTTTAGCTCACAGAGCATTGTCTAGACTGGATACAATTGTCTCCACTTCTCAGCTGAGAGCAGGACTAGCTATGCACAATGTATCAGTCTGGAGTCCAGGATGTTTAGCTCACAGAGCATTGTCTAGACTGGATACAATTGTCTCCACTTCTCAGCTGAGAGCAGGACTAGCTATGTACAATGTATCAGTCTGGAGTCCAGGTTGTTTAGCTCACAGAGCATTATGTGCATTATCACTTTATCCATTCAAAGGACTAGAGGCCTCTGTTCTCATGTTTGGAGGGGGGTCTAAGTCATCAGATGTCACCGATCAGCACATCGTCCCCGTGTCCCGTTAACTGGGTAAAACTATGTTAGAATAACTCAGTTTTAAAGGATTAAAAAAAAAAAAAAAACACTACTTGCAAAGCAGAAACAATGGCCCTGATTTACTAAAGTCAAACCGACTTTTTTTCTCGGTTTATGTGCCTAAAGTTTTGTGCGACTAATTTTGCGCCCAAGTTTTACACCGCACAACCTACACTTTTGAAAACACTCGGAGTGTTTTTTTATTACAAGAAAACGGGCGTGGTTAACAAAAATGGGCGTGTTCCCGACAAAAAGCAGAAATTACTCGGAGTACTTCCAAAATCACTCCTGAAAAAGTTTGGCTCACAGAATAACCGGCAGCCAAGAGGATGTGTCAAAACTACCAAAGCGAGTGATTTTGGCTAAGGCACAGCTTAACATGGTGGGGAGTGCTTAAACTATTTCCTTTTTTTTTTTTTTTTCTTTGTTTTACAGTCTACACAAGGATTTTTAGAATATGCAATGCATTTTAAACTTTAAAATATGCCTTTATTTGTGTGCATATATATATATATATATAAAATACACACACCATTATTATTTTTTTTGTGGTTGGGGGGGGGGGTTAAACTCCTATATTAGATGGTCTAAGTCCATTAAATTTTTTTTGTTTAATTTTGTTGCTTAATTCCCGTTAAATCTTGTTTGGTTTTGCACATGCTATTGATGATTTATATTCTATACCCATGTTTTGTTTTGTTTTCTTTTAACTCGTAGTATGTGCACATTTTCCCGTGCGACACAAAAAAAAAAAAACATGCAACAGAAAATGAACAGACACGTGCGACACATTAGTAAATCAACTCCCAGAAAAAGAGGAGTGAAATCTAAAACACTCCAGAAAGAACACTCGGATTTGAGTAAATCAGGGCCAATGTGTGAAACCTAGTTCATGTCCTTGAGGGGTGGTGCTTTGATCTGTCAATCTCTGTCATGCTCCACCCCTGAGGTTCTGCTCTAGGCATAAAACATGCTAATGCTCTAAAAAAAAGACATTTATAAGTTTTAGACAATTTTCCAGTAGGTCTAACAAAAGGGTCATGGCCATAGTTACTAGCCTGGGTAACATAGTAACTAGCCTAAATGTACCAAAATGTTGCCACATGATTCAGCAGCAGTTGGTCTAAGCTTAGACTAGACAGTCTAAAGATACTCCTGACTGATCAGCCATCCTGATACACTGTGATAGTGCAAACTTAGACATTCTTCAAATGCACAAAATCTAACACAGTGTTCCTGAACCAGTGTGTCTCCTGTTGTTGTAAAACTACAACTCCCAGCATGCCCGGGCAGCCGAAGGCTGTCCGGGCATGCTGAGAGATGTAGTTTTGCAACAACTGCAGGCTCCCTGTTTGATGTATAGTTCATGTATAATCTCTGTTGCATTGTGTTACACCTTCTTGTTCTAGTGATTTCAGGACCTTGGACAGCAGCCGCCATTGCCTTTTTCTGATAACATTGCACCACTACTTTGTTTGCCATAAATTTGGCACAGATGTAATTGTCATGCAGCGCATTGTCGTGTGGCCGGGCGGCCGATACATAAATGATGAGCAACCCATTAATATTATAAGAGGGAAATGTAAGGAGCTGTCAGGGCCTGACGCCATTATCTGGGCCCATCTATACGTGTGGATATATTGACTCATATCTCTTCATATCGATCACGGATGTATTGAATAAACGTCATCATTTCATTAGAGGCTGGGGCTCTATCCACAGTGCCGGGTATGGATAGAAGCCAAATTAAAAATGTCCTGACAGCAGAAACTAATAGGAGAGGACACTGACAAATATTAATGACATGGAATCCCAGGCTGGGGAGATGTAAATAGTTTTCCTATAGGCACCGTCCACAGTGTCCGCTGTCACATGGCCCCGGACACAAAGTGACTTTATAAGTTACAAAATATACGATCGATATCTGACTGCATGCTAGCCAGCCGCGAGTCAGGGCATGACATATACACACGTTTGTGTGTTTATAAAGATATATATATATATATATATAATATACATATATATATGTACATATGTATATATAAACACACACACCATATACCGTACCTACACACAGAGATAATCACATAGAGGAGAATTTACCATTGTATATAGAGCTTTTTTTTGTGTGTATCTTTTACGGCAAAAATTTGCGCAATGGTTTTTTTTTGTGCAAAATCTGATAGAATTCTTCATAGCCATGTCTACGTTTAAAGGGGTATTCCAGGCCAAATTTTTTTTTTATCTATCAACTGGCTCCGGAAGGTTAAACAGATTTGTAAATTACTTCTATTAAAAAATCTTAATCCTTCCAATAGTTATTAGCTTCTGAAGTTGAGTTGCTGTTTTCTGTCTAACTGCTCTCTGATGACTCACGTCCCGGGAGCTGTGCAGTTCCTATGGGGATATTCTCCCATCATGCACAGCTCCTGGGACGTGACATCATCATTGAGCAGTTAGACAGAAAACTTCCGAAGCTAATAACTATTGGAAGGATTAAGATTTTTTAATAGAAGTAATTTACAAATATGTTTAACTTTCCGGAGCCAGTTGATATATATATATATAAAAAAAGGTTTTGCCTGGAATACCCCTTTAAGTTTACCAAAGAGCACTTTCTCCTTTAGAATTGAATTTATTAAAGGGGTATTCCAGACAAAAACTTTTTTTTTTATATATCAACTGGCTCCGGAAAGTTAAACAGATTTGTAAATTACTTCTGTTAAAAAATCTTAATCCTTCCAATAGTTATTAGCTCCTGAAGTTGAGTTGTTGTTTTCTGTCTAACTGCTCTCTGATGACTCACGTCCCGGGAGCTGTGCATGATAGGAGAATATCTCTATAGAAAAATATATATATATATTCAGCTTACCTCTTCAACCAATGTCTGTATGTCGCGCTCGGAAATTATTATTATTATAATTATTTTTTTTTACCATTGCTGCGTAATTTCTTACGTGCACATACAAAACCCTGAGAGGGACCATCATTACACTCACCTTCGGAGGCAACATCAAATTCAGTTTGGCTAGCCATTTTAAGAATGTATGAGAAGGACACGGGATAAAAACTGTGGTGTTCAGAATCACAATCCAGATGTGAGGAAGCAGAGTGAGGAGACATGAACTATAACGGGAAAGTACGGACTACACAGGCTCTAACGCGGGAAAAGGGTCATGTGAACAGCAGGCAGCCTATAATACACATGAGGTAGAAGAACACGCAACATAGAAAAGAGGTGATCTTTATGGGTGCGCTCAATTTACTAAGCAACGTGCGCATGCTTAGTAAATTAAGCATAGCAAGATAGGAGATATTCCCAGAAATAAGGGGTATATGTAGCTCTACCTTACACCGATTTTGATAAATTCCCCTAATAGATACAGAATATACCCGTATATATATGAAGACACATACATTCATATATATGAATATATATAGGGGAATATGCAAATCAGCTCATTACATCACCTTTTCAGGCGATGTTCCCTGGTATCAGCTTAGCTCCAGTTACGGAATATGAAAAGATAATCGGAATTAATGCCAAGCCAGAACTCTCTCTCCAGAAGGAAAGAGCACCCATGGGGGCTCTTTCCTTCTGGAGAGAGAGTTCTGGCTTGGTATTAATCCCGACTAGCTTTTTATATTCCGTAACTGGAGCTAAGCTGATACCAGGGAACATTGCCTGAAAAGGTGATGTAATGAGCTGATTTGCATATTCCCCTACCCAGAATGTCTGCGGAATGCTTAGTGGCCCTTGAAAGCTCTGTCACACCAGGAGTGGTGAACTCTCCCTGAGTTAAATACTCATCCCGTTTTGTGTATATATATATATATATATACACACACCATACACCTGCACACAGATACAAGCGCATAGATACAGTATATACCCATATAGAGACACATGTATACATAAGTATTAAAATATATATATATATACAAACACGCACCATACACATGCACACATATACAAACACATAGATAAAGAATATACCTTTATGTATGTGTGTGTATGTATATATATATATATATATATATATATATATATATATATATATATATACATATACAAATACAGTCATGGCCGTATATGTTGGCACCCCTGAAATTTTTCAAGAAAATGAAATATTTCCCACAGAAAAGGATTGCAGTAACACATGTTTTGCTATACACGTCTATTTCCTTTGTGTATATTGGAAGTAAACTAAAAAGGGAGGAAAAAAAGCTAATTGGGCATAATGTCACCAAACTCCAAAAATGGGCTGGACAAAATTATTGGCACCCTTAACTTAATATTTGGTTGCACACCCTTTGGAAAAAATAACTGAAATAATTAAAGAGGTATTCCAGGCCAAAACTTTTTTATATATCAACTGGCTCCGGAAAGTTAAACACATTTGTAAATAACTTCTATTAAAAAATCTTAATCCTTCCAATAGTTATTAGCTTCTGAAGTTGAGTTGCTGTTTTCTGTCTAACTGCTTTCTGATGACTCACGTCCCGGGAGCTGTGCAGTTCCTATGGGGACATTCTCCCATCATGCACCGCTCCCGGGAAGTGACATCATCATTGAGCAGTTAGACAGAAAACTTCAGAAGCTAATAACTATTGGAAGGATTAAGATTTTTTTAATAGAAGTAATTTACAAATCTGTTTAACTTCCCGGAGCCAGTTGATATATTAAAAAAAAGTTTTTGCCTGGAATACCCCTTTAACTTCCTTTAACCATCAATAAGCTTCTTACACCTCTCAGCCGGAATGTTGGACCACTCTTCCTTTGCAAACTGCTCCAGTTCTCTCTTATTGGAAGGCGCCCTTTCCCAACAACCATTTTAAGATCTCTCCACAGGTGATCAATGGGATTTAGATCTGGACTCATTTCTAGCCACTTTAGAACTCTCCAGCACTTTGTTGCCGTCCATTTCTAGGTGCTTTTTGACGTATGTTTGGGGTCATTGTCCTGCAGAAACCCAGCTTTCTGACACTGGGCTGTACAGTGCGACCCAAAATCTGTTGGTAATCCTCAGATTTCATGATGCCTTGCACACATTCAAGGACCCCAGTGCCAGAGGCAGCAAAGCAACCCCAAAACATCATTGAACCTCCACATTATTTCACTGTAGGTACTGTGTTCTTTTCTTTGTAGGCCTCATTCTGTTTTCGGTAAACAGTAGAATGATGTGCTTTACCAAAAAGCAAAACATCTTGTAGACAGATGTTTTCCCAGAAGGATTTTGGCTTACTCAAGTTCATTTTGGCAAAATGTAGTCTTGCTTTTTTATGTCTCTGAGTCAGCAGTGGGGTCCTCCTGGGTCTCCTGCCATAGCATTTCCTTTCATTTAAATGTCGATGGATAGTTCGTGCTAACACTGATGCTTCCTGAGCCTACAGGACAGCTTGAATTAGGGATCGACCGATATCGTTTTTTTAGGGCCAATACCGATAATTGGTGGAAGTTAGGGCCGATAGCCGACTGCACGGCTTTTGCGGTGCCATAGACCACCACCGCCACCCGCTTCTCTCCCCCTGCCTGTCCGGGGGTCCTCCTGAGTCCTATCGCCACCACTGCGACCGCCCCCCCACCACTGCACAGCTCTGCGCCCCCTACCGCCCCACCGCGCCCCCTACGGCCCCAACACGCCGCGTCTCACCCCCCCACCCCCATTGCCTCCCCAATCCCCGGTTTTATAATGACCTGTTCCCAGGGTCCACGCGACTTCAGGCTCCGGTGGCGTCCTCCTGAGCTGTCACTGTGCGCACTGACGGTGACGTCGCGTTGCGTCACGTCAATCGTCATTGCGCACAGCGTAACGCACGATGCAGCAGGAGCCAGAAGTAGCGTGGACCCTGGGCCCCGGGAACAGGTAATTATAAAACCGGGGATGGGGGAGGCAATGCGGCCAGGGTGGTGCGGTGGGGGGTGCAACGCGGTGCGGTTGGATGGGTTGTGGGGGGAGCGGTGCGGGGGGCGGGGCATTATCGGATTATCGGCAAGGTAATTGCCAATACCGATAATGCCCAAAATCGTGATTATCGGCCGATAATATCGGCCAAACCGATAATCGGTCGATCCCTAGCTTGAATATCTTTAGAACTTGTTTGGTGCTGCTTATCCACCGTCCGGACTATCCTGCGTTGACACCATCCATCAATTTTTCTCTTCCGTCCACGCCCAGGGAGATTAGCTATAATGCCATGGGTGGGTTGCAAACTTCTTGATAATGTTGCGCACTGTGGACAAAGACAAATCTAGATCTCTGGAGATGGACTTGTAACCTTGAGATTGTTGATATTTTTCCACAATTTTGGTTCTCAAGTCCTCAGACAGTTCTCTTCTCCTCTTTCTGTTGTCCATGCTTAGTGTGGCACACACAGACACACAATGCAAAGACTAAGTGAACTTCTCTCCTTTTTATCTGCTTGGAGTTTGTTAACATTATGTCCAATTAGCTTTTTTTTTCTCCCTTTTTTGGTTTAGTTCCAATATACACAAAGGGAATAAACATGTGTATAGCAAAACATGTGTTACTGCAATCCTTTTCTGTGAGAAATACTTTATTTTCAAATTTCAGGGGTGCCGACATTTACGGCCCTGACTGTGTGTGTGTGTGTATATATATATATATATATATATCTATATCTATATATATAAATATATATATATATATATATATATATATATACACATACACACACATAGGGGTATATATATATATATATATATATATATATACATATATATATATATATATATATATATATATATATAGATATGCAGAGAGAATATAGGACGGCACAACCTGCATATGGCAACACTGTGGTTAAATGTCGATTGGACGAGCAAGCACAGTGAGGCTAAATATCTTCATTTAAGTAGGCGGCGGTGCTAGGATATAAACAAAGATAGGCTTGTAATATCAACAAGGTACGAAGAAAAAAGTGTATATCCGCACTCACCACCGGGAACCAAACTCGATGCTCCTACTTCAAGTCTTGGTCCCGTGGCCGCTTCCATGTAGGAGCATCGAGTTTGGTTCCCGGTGGTGAGTGCGGATATACACTTTTTTCTTCGTACCTTGTTGATATTACAAGCCTATCTTTGTTTATATCCTAGCACCGCCGCCTACTTAAATGAAGATATTTAGCCTCACTGTGCTTGCTATATATTCAAGCACCAAGATACAGAATATACCCATATACAGACACATGTATACATAAATATTATATATATATATATATATATATATATATATTTATATACACAAACGCACCATATACCTGCACTCAGATACAAGCACATAGATACAGAATATAACCATATACAGACACATGTATACATAAATATTATATATATATATATATATATATATATATATTTATATACACAAACGCACCATATACCTGCACTCAGATACAAGCACATAGATACAGAATATAACCATATACAGACACATGTATACATAAATATTATATATATATATATATATATATATATATATATTTATATACACAAACGCACCATATACCTGCACTCAGATACAAGCACATAGATACAGAATATAACCATATACAGACACATGTATACATAAGTATTTTACATATTTTTATATATATATATATATATATATATAATATATATATACACATACACACACATTCACATAGATACAAGCACATACTTACAGTAAAAAAACAGACACGTGTATACATAAGTTTTCTTAACACACACACACACACATATATATGCACACACACACATTAATATACATATGAACATGCATGTTCAGAAACAAGTGCACATACAGTATATAAACCTAAGTGTTCATGTATAACACACTCCTACATACTTATATACAGGCACATACAGTACATAAATTATTATCCCTGCACAGTGATTAGAGTTTAAGTGATCTAGTTGGTGGATCCCACATCAGACCAAGATCCCAATCTCATATACAGCAAATGATATTCTCAAACATAAATGCAAAAACGTGAAAGGATATGTGCCTTTAAAATGTAACTTTTATTCTATCCAGTTAAAAAGTTACCAATAATCTGTGAGGTGCAAGGTAAAATAATAGGCTACTGTGATCCTTGCGCCTGAGCTATTTGCACAATTGTGCACAGCTCCAAGGAGATAACACAGTTATTTGCAGAGATAGGCTAATGTCACATATGAGCTATATACACGTATATTCATAGAATGATCACTTACATGTATATTCATAGAATAATCACCAAACGTGTTTCTGCTGCCAGATAATGTACAGCTTCATCAGTGGTCACAGAAATGTGGTGAACAATCACACAACATTAATATAGTTACCACCTGTAAAGAAAGTTTCTTCATATCACAGGGAATTATATCTCTATAGCTCCAACAGACCACAATTTGTATGGACACATTAACTTTAGTTTGTTTCTCCTGCAAAGAAAAAAGTACCAGGACACCAGGGCTGTAGGCTCATTTGGAGCTGTGCACCACTGTGCAAATAACTCTGGCGAAAGGATCACAGTGCCCTGCACAGTGATGTCACAGTGCAGAAATAATACACACAGCGATGTCACAGTACAGGGATAATACACACAGTGATGTCACAGTGCAGAAATAATACACACAGCGATGTCACAGTACAGGGATAATACACACAGTGATGTCACAGTACAGGGATAATATACACAGTGATGTCACAGTACAGGGATAATATACACAGTGATGTCACAGTGCAGAAATAATACACACAGCGATGTCACAGTACAGGGATAATACACACAGTGATGTCACAGTGCAGAAATAATACACACAGCGATGTCACAGTACAGGGATAATACACACAGTGATGTCACAGTGCAGAAATAATACACACAGCGATGTCACAGTACAGGGATAATACACACAGTGATGTCACAGTACAGGGATAATATACACAGTGATGTCACAGTACAGGGATAATATACACAGTGATGTCACAGTGCAGAAATAATACACACAGCGATGTCACAGTACAGGGATAATACACACAGTGATGTCACAGTACAGGGATAATACACACAGTGATGTCACAGTACAGGGATAATACACACAGTGATGTCACAGTACAGGGATAATACACACAGTAATGTCACAGTACAGGGATAATACACACAGCGATGTCACAGTACAGGGATAATACACACAGTGATGTCACAGTACAGGGATAATACATACAGTGATGTCACAGTACAGGGATAATACACACAGTGATGTCACAGTACAGGGATAATATACACAGTGATGTCACAGTACAGGGATAATACACACAGTGATGTCACAGTACAGGGATAATATATACAGTGATGTCACAGTACAGGGATAATACACACAGTGATGTCACAGTACAGAGATAATATACACAGAGATGTCACAGTACAGGGATAATATACACAGTGATGTCACAGTGCAGAAATAATACACACAGCGATGTCACAGTACAGGGATAATATACACAGCGATGTCACAGTACAGGGATAATACACACAGTGATGTCACAGTACAGGGATAATATACACAGTGATGTCACAGTACAGGGATAATACACACAGTGATGTCACAGTACAGGGATTATACACAGTGATGTCACAGTACATGGATAATATACACAGTGATGTCACAGTACAGGGATAATATACACAGTGATGTCACAGTACAGGGATAATACACACAGGGATGTCACAGTACAGGGATAATATACACAGTGATGTCACAGTACAGGGATAATACACACAGTGATGTCACAGTACAGGGATAATACACACAGTGATGTCACAGTACAGGGATAATACACAGTGATCTCACAGTACAGGGACAATACACACAGTGATGTCACAGTACAGGGATAATACACACAGTGATGTCACAGTACAGGGATAATACACACAGTGATGTCACAGTACAGGGATAATACACACAGTGATGTCACAGTACAGGGATATTAGACACAGTGATGTCACATTACAGGGATAATACACACAGTGATGTCACAGTACAGGAATAATATACACAGTGATGTCACAGTACAGGGATAATACACACAGTGATGTCACAGTACAGGGATAATACACACAGTGATGTCACAGTGCAGGGATAATACACAGTGATGTCACATTACAGGGATAATATACACAGTGATGTCACAGTACAGGGATAATATACACAGTGATGTCACAGTACAGGGATAATATACACAGTGATGTCACAGTACAGGGATAATACATACAGTGATGTCACAGTACAGGGATAATATATACAGTGATGTCACAGTACAGGGATAATATACACAGTGATGTCACAGTACAGGGATAATACACACAGTGATGTCACAGTACAGGGATAATATACACAGTGATGTCACAGTACAGGGATAATACACACAGTGATGTCACAGTACAGGGATAATACACAGTGATGTCACAGTACAGGGGTAATATACACAGTAATGTCACAGTACAGGGATAATACATACAGTGATGTCACAGTACAGGGATAATATATACAGTGATGTCACAGTACAGGGATAATATACACAGTGATGTCACAGTACAGGGATAATACACACAGTGATGTCACAGTACAGGGATAATATACACAGTGATGTCACAGTACAGGCATAATACACAGTGATGTCACAGTACAGGAATAACACACAGTGATGTCACAGTACAGGGATACTACCATATGTATAGACCAGTGTTTCCTAAACCTGTGTGCCTCCAGCAATTGCAAAACTACAACTCCCAGCATGCCCGGACAGCCTTTGGCATGCTAGAGTTGTAGTTTTGCAACAGCTGGAGGCACACAGGTTTGGGAAACACTGATATAGACTAGTTTTAATGGCCGTTATTACATTCTTATACATCCGCTGTTTTCTGGAGCAGCTTTTGTATCTTTAGTCCCTTCCCTCCGACACGTTACAAAGCCTCTGTTATGATGCAAATAATCTTCCCTGTGGGACGATAAAAGGGCACCTCCCGCTCAAGTGCTGTATCGACAGGCCCCATTCTTACGGTTCACATCTTATTGTTCGGGCCGGCGACCCGCACTGTACTGTACATCCACGGCTTTGTTTAATAAGAAGGAAAAAGTCTTGGAATAGAAAAATAAAATAATAAAAAAAGACATAAAAAACACATGTTAAAAATACATAATATGGCAGTAATTGCCTTTTGGTGCTCGGGGGGAAATTGTACAAGAATTGTGTAGATGTCTCTGAAATTAATCATAGGCTTTCAAGAGAGACAAATTTTTTTGGATGAAAGGTTACCACAGCTGTTTGTGGTCCCCGGAGAGACCGTCACTAGAACGCCGCGCTCCCCGGAGAACGTGTTGTTGTTGATTGTTTTGTAGTGAGCGAGCATGCACATTGGCCAGACGCAATTTTTAATCAACACTTATAGAGCGGTAACCTTTACAATTACTGCGCAGTAAGAACCCGTACCGGGGCCCGCAGACTTCTGCCCCTCAGTCAAGGCTTAAATAGGTGTAAATGGGAGCGATTCCAGCGAGGAAACGGCGGCAATTTGCACGCCAAGGGATTTACAAGTACAGCACAGATTGTGTGAGATTTCAAAAAGAAGTCTTTTTAAATTATTTTTTGTTCCTCATCAACAGCGCCACTTTTGTGAAGAGGTTGGATCTGGTATTGCAGCTCAGTCTTATTCAATTGAATGGGAGGGAAGGAGGGAGCTGCAAGGCTGCACACAGTCTATATACACTGTTTTATGAAAAAAAGTAAACTGTTATATTAAAGGGGTTATCCAGCGATAGAAACACTGAGCTAATTTCTTCCAAAAACACCCCCACCTCTGTCCTCAGCCCATGTGTGGGATTGCAGCTCAGTCCCATTCAGGAGAATGGCGCCAAGTTGTAATACCACATACAATCGTCAGATAGGGTCGGTGCTGTTTCTGGGAGAAATAAGCTTTGTCCCTGGATAACTCCTTTATTGTCATGTAACTACAATTTTAACTAGTAGTCTCCTGCAACCATAGGTCCATTGACCCAAATGTAAACGGGAAGTTTTTTGTTTTTGTATTCAAAATTTCTCCTAGACCAGTGTTTCCACCTCTCCTCCAGCTCTAGCTGTATACAGCTGCTATCTCTTTGTAATTAGGATATATGGTAGTTAAACACCTCTATCTGTATACAGCTCTATCTGTATACTGCTGCTGCTGTTTCTATGGGACCGGGTTATATAGTAGTTTTAACTCCCCTCCAGCTCTACCTGTATACTGCTGCTATTCCTATGGAATCAGGATATATAGTAGTCATACATCTCCCCCTCTAACTCAGTCTGTATACTGCTTCTGCTATCTCTATGGGATCAGGATATATAGTAGTTCTACACCTCCCCTCCAGCTCTATCTGTATACTGCTGCTGCTAATTTTATGGAATCAGGATATATAGTAGTTATACACCTCCCCTCCAGCTCAGCCTGTATACTGCTACTGCTATCTATATGGAATCAGGATATATAGTAGTTATACACCTCTCCTCCAGCTCTATCTATATACTGCTGCTGCTATCTTTATGGAATTAGGATATATAGTACTTATACACCTCTCCTACAGCTCTATCTGTATACTGCTGCTGCTAACTCTATGGGTTTAGGATATATAGTAGTTATACATCTTCCCTCCAGCTCTATCTGTATACTACTACTGCTATCTCTATGGGATCAGGATAAATCATAATTATACTCCTCCCCTAAGGCTGTGTTTACACATTGCAGTTTAGCCCAGGTTTTTTATGTTTATGCTGGGTTTTTCCCCTAATCGCTGCAAAATGCTGTATAAACTTTGATTTTGGAAAATTGCAGCAAGAACACAGTGAAAAACATGAAAAAAATGTAACATGTGGACACAGCCTAAAGACCTCCAATCTTCATAAAACACATCACTTGTGATTATAGGTCAAACCACTTCTTTTTATGGCAAAATTTGTTTAAAAAACGCACTATGAATAGGAAAACGCATCAAAACTGTACATAGTGTGAACTGACCTCAACTCACCTATGAGTCTCAGCATTTAAGGCTTCTTAATGCTGCAGTCCTGTCAGGTAATTAGGTCGGCCTCATTAGGTGAATTGTAGTAATGAGACTCCACCTCCTTACAGCCCTGCCTATATGTTCCCTTAGGTCATAGAGACCTCATGGAACAAGGACACCCCCCAAATATCTGAATGTCTTTTACTGTAGTATATTTATATATCATACTCAAAAATTACAGTCCCAAAAAGTTCAGCTCTGCTACATCTTTATGGTTGTGTTAGTTTTTAGTTTATGACATTAGTCATATGATGCCCTTCGGAGAGGACTAGGTCTGTATCTGTGGGGTCCCGGATGATTCATCAATGTCTCTTTGCCAAAAACCTCAGGCCAAACAGCAGAGGATGACTCCCCCGGAAAATGAGGAGGATTGTTAGTGTGATTAATCTGGGGTTTTGGTCCAGTGTTGCCGTACGGGGGTCATTAATAAATAATCCCACTTTGATTATCCGCATTGTCTGGTCGTCCAGCAATGGTACCTCCAGGGCAGGGACCCGGCTAACTGGGATATTTAGCTCCTGGGTGAGGACTCTCGGGGCAGCTTTGTCAATGTGACTTGTAGCCATAGCAAATTACCCCTGTAAGGTAAGACGTGCTGTCACCACCAGAAAGTCTGTATTGTTGCCCCTGTACACAGCGTATATATGTAGTGAGACTGAGATTGTTGTTTGGCATTATAATACAGAATGTAATTCAGGGTGGGTACAGGATAAGTAATGTAATGTGTGTACACAGTGACCTCACCAGCAGAATGGTGAGTACAGCTCTGGAGTATAATACAGGATATATCTCAGGATCAGTACAGGATAAGTAATGTAATGTATGTACACAGTGACCTCACCAGCAGAATAGTGAGTACAGCTCTGGAGTATAATACAGGATATAACTCAGGATCAGTACAGGATAAGTAATGTAATGTATGTACACAGTGACCTCACCAGCAGAATAGTGAGTACAGCTCTGGAGTATAATACAGGATATAACTCAGGATCAGTACAGGATAAGTAATGTAATGTATGTACACAGTGACCTCACCAGCAGAATAGTGAGTACTGCTCTGGAGTATAATGCAGGATATAACTCAGGATCAGTACAGGATAAGTAATGTAATATATGTACAAAGTGACTCCCACCAGCAGAATAGTGAGTACAGCTCTGGAGTATATTACAGGATATAACTCAGGATCAGTACAGGATAAGTAATGTAATGTATGTACACAGTGACCTCAACAGCAGAATAGGGAGTACAGCTCTGGAGTATAATAAAGGATATAACTCAGGATCAGTACAGGATAAGTAATGTAATGTATATACACAGTGATCTCACCAGCAGAATAGTGAGTGCAGCTCTGGAGTATAATTCAGTATCAGTACAGGATAAGTAATGTAATGTATATACACAGGGACCCCACCAGCTGAATAGCGAGTACAGCTCTGGAGTATAATACAGGATATAACTCCGGATCAGTACAGGATAAGTAATGTAATGTATGTACACAGTGACCTCACCAGCAGAATAGTGAGTGCAGCTCTGGAGTATAATGCAGAATGTAATTCAAGATGGGTACAGGGTAAGTAATGTAATGTGTGTACACAGTGACTCCACCAGCAGAATAGTGAGTACAGCTCTGGAGTATATACAGGATATAACTCAGGATCAGTACAGGATAAGTAATGTAATGTATGTACACAGTGACCTCACTAGCAGAATAGTGAGTACAGCTCTGGAGTATAAAACAGGATGTAATTCAGGATCAGTACAGGATAAGTAATGTAATGTATGTGCACAGTGACCTCACTAGCAGAATAGTGAGTACAGCTCTGGAGTATAATACAGGATATAACTCAGGATCAGTACAGGATAAGTAATGTAATGTATGTACACAGTGACCCCACCAGCAGAATAGTGAGTACAGCTCTGGGGTATAATACAGGATATAACTCAGGATCAGTACAGGATAAGTAATGTAATGTATGTACACAGTGACTCCACCAGCAGAATAGTGAGTACAGCTCTGGAGTATAATACAGGATATAACTCAGGGTCAGTACAGGATAAGTAATGTAATGTATGTACACAGTGACCTCACCAGCAGAATAGTGAGTACAGCTCTGGAGTATAATACAGGATATAACTCAGGATCACTACAGGATAAGTAATGTAATGTATGTACACAGTGACCTCACCAGCAGAATAGTGAGTACAGCTCTTGAGTATAATACAGGATATAACTCAGGATCAGTACAGGATAAGTAATGTAATGTATGTACACAGTGACCTCACCAGCAGAATAGTGAGTACAGCTCTGGAGTATAATACAGGATATAACTCAGGATCAGTACAGGATAAGTAATGTAATGTATGTACACAGTGACCTCACCAGCAGAATAGTGAGTACAGCTCTGGGGTATAATACAGGATATAACTCAGGATCAGTACAGGATAAGTAGTCTTGATATAATAACAACTTTAGCTATGCTACACCCTTGTGTAGTCTTATACATGACAGCTGTAGCAAACGTAATGACCACATGGGGCAGTGATCCTTGACCTGTGGGTCACCAGCTATGTCAAAACTACAACTCCCAGCATTTCATTTAGCTGGATATGCAGGGAATTGTTATCTTGCAGAAGACCGTAGCTTAAGGGCTGTGTTTGCCAACCCAGGGTGCTTCCAGCTGTGGCAAAACTACAACTCCCAGCATGCCCGGACAGCCGAAGGTTGTCCAGTCATGCTGGGAGATGTAGTTTTGCTACAGCTGGAGGCACCCTAAACACTGCTTAAGGGTATGTATATTGTTTCATCACTCTGCTGGCATGGAGATGGAGCTGACAGAACAGCATTTGCAATGATTGTTTGTCGTGTTTCCCTCCAGTACAAATAAGGTTATGGAGACTTATGGTTGATTTGTTGTGTCTGTCCTTGCATCTTAGTACTGGGTGCCATGTTGCTTTTATAAGGAGTTAATCTCATTCCACTATTCTTATGAATGGCTTTCTCTAGGTTCTAATGTAGCATTGAAATATAATACAATTGTGACTCAATAACTGTGACTCGTGGTGATGGCGGCTTCTTCAGAGCGTTCTACACAGCGGATAATAGTCTTAATGTTTTTTTTTTGTTTTATGTTGATAAAGCTAAATCTTTATAAAAATGAAAAGTTCTGCTACTTTCTAATACACATAATTGGAGAGATTTATCAAAACCTGTACAGAGGAAAAAAGTTGCCCATAGCAACCAATCAGATAGCTTCTTTCATTTTGCAGAGGCCTTGTTAAATATGAAAGTAGCAATCTAATTGGTTGCTATGGGCAACTCAGAAACTTTTCCACTAGACAGGTTTTGATAAATCTCCCCCTATGTTTCAGTTCCTCACGATTTTCACGATACGTATTTGCTGTCTGTGAACAAAAACCCTCTTGTTTACATTCAGAGGCAGCAATCCTGTACATAGCAAGTCCTGCTCTCAGCTGAGAAGTGGATATAATTGTATCCAGTCTAGACAATGCTCTGTGAGCTAAACATCCTGGACTCCAGACTGATACATTGTACATAGCTAGTCCTGCTCTCAGCTGAGAAGTGGATATAATTGTATCCAGTCTAGACAATGCTCTGTGAGCTAAACATCCTGGACTCCAGACTGATACATTGTACATAGCTAGTCCTGCTCTCAGCTGAGAAGTGGATATAATTGTATCCAGTCTAGACAATGCTCTGTGAGCTAAACATCCTGGACTCCAGACTGATACATTGTACATAGCTAGTCCTGCTCTCAGCTGAGAAGTGGATATAATTGTATCCAGTCTAGACAATGCTCTGTGAGCTAAACATCCTGGACTCCAGACTGATACATTGTACATAACTAGTCCTGCTCTCAGCTGAGAAGTGGATATAATTGTATCCAGTCTAGACAATGCTCTGTGAGCTAAATATCCTGGACTCCAGACTGATACATTGTACATAGCTAGTCCTGCTCTCAGCTGAGAAGTGGATATAATTGTATCCAGTCTAGACAATGCTCTGTGAGCTAAACATCCTGGACTCCAGACTGATACATTGTACATAGCTAGTCCTGCTCTCAGCTGAGAAGTGGAGACAATTGTATCCAGTCTAGACAATGCTCTGTGAGCTAAACAGCCTGGACTCCAGACTGATACATTGTACATAGCTAGTCCTGCTCTCAGCTGAGAAGTGGAGACAATTGTATCCAGTCTAGACAATGCTCTGTGAGCTAAACATCCTGGACTCCAAACTGACACATTGTACATAGCTAGTCCTGCTCTCAGCTGAGAAGTGGATATAATTGTATCCAGTCTAGACAATGCTCTGTGAGCTAAACATCCTGGACTCCAGACTGATACATTGTACATAACTAGTCCTGCTCTCAGCTGAGAAGTGGATATAATTGTATCCAGTCTAGACAATGCTCTGTGAGCTAAATATCCTGGACTCCAGACTGATACATTGTACATAGCTAGTCCTGCTCTCAGCTGAGAAGTGGAGACAATTGAATCCAGTCTAGACAATGCTCTGTGAGCTAAACATCCTGGACTCCAGACTGATACATTGTACATAGCTAGTCCTGCTCTCAGCTGAGAAGTGGATATAATTGTATCCAGTCTAGACAATGCTCTGTGAGCTAAACATCCTGGACTCCAGACTGATACATTGTACATAGCTAGTCCTGCTCTCAGCTGAGAAGTGGAGACAATTGTATCCAGTCTAGACAATGCTCTGTGAGCTAAACAGCCTGGACTCCAGACTGATACATTGTACATAGCTAGTCCTGCTCTCAGCTGAGAAGTGGAGACAATTGTATCCAGTCTAGACAATGCTCTGTGAGCTAAATATCCTGGACTCCAGACTGATACATTGTACATAGCTAGTCCTGCTCTCAGCTGAGAAGTGGAGACAATTGAATCCAGTCTAGACAATGCTCTGTGAGCTAAACATCCTGGACTCCAGACTGATACATTGTACATAGCTAGTCCTGCTCTCAGCTGAGAAGTGGAGACAATTGAATCCAGTCTAGACAATGCTCTGTGAGCTAAACATCCTGGACTCCAGACTGATACATTGTACATAGCTAGTCCTGCTCTCAGCTGAGAAGTGGAGACAATTGTATCCAGTCTAGACAATGCTCTGTGAGCTAAACATCCTGGACTCCAGACTGATACATTGTACATAGCTAGTCCTGCTCTCAGCTGAGAAGTGGAGACAATTGTATCCAGTCTAGACAATGCTCAGTGAGCTAAACAGCTTGGACTCCAGACTGATACATTGTACATAACTAGTCCTGCTCTCAGCTGAGAAGTGGAGACAATTGTATCCAGTCTAGACAATGCTCTGTGAGCTAATCAGCCTGGACTCCAGACTGATACATTGTACATAGCTAGTCCTGCTCTCAGCTGAGAAGTGGAGACAATTGTATCCAGTCTAGACAATGCTCTGTGAGCTATACAGCATGGACTCCAGACTGATACATTGCCAACATCTACCAGAGCTATATGCAGCTGCAACTGATGTGTATAGCTCACAGAGCATTGTCTAGACTGGATACAATCATCTACACTTCTCATCTGAGAGCAGGACTAGCTATGTAAAATGTATCAGTCTGGGGTCCAGGTTATTTGGCTTACAGAGCATTGTCTAGACTGGATACAATTGTCTCCACTTCTCAGCTGAGAGAAGGACTAGCTATGTACAAAGTATCAGTCTGGAGTTCAGGCTGTTAAGCTCACAGAGCATTGTCTGGATACTGGATATTTTCTGGAGACTGTATACTATATACTCCTCAGCTGAGAGCAGGACTAGCTATGTACAGATTTACTGCCTCTGAATATAAACCAAAGGGTTGTAGAACCTTTTAATAATAACACTGAGCTTCACATAAACCTGCAGACCCTTTTGTAGTGTTGTGGTCTCTACTCTGTTCACTCTGAGCCCCCATGAGAGCAGCACTGCTGTATCGGGACTGTTTAATATGAAGCTACAATCAGATGATGTAGTGATGAACAGGCTCCACAACAATATGGGCCCCTTCTGTCCTCGTCCTGGTTATACTGGAGGCATCGCAATAATCAGCTGGGTCCATTGAGTTAAAAGCACAATTATGTCTCTTCTACATCCTTTCATCCTTTCCTGGATAATGTAGGTATACTATTTAGTTCCTGGATTATGGAGATATACACTGCTCAAAAAAAATAAAGGGGACACTAAGATAACACATCCTATATCGGAATGAATGAACTAATCGTATGAAATACTGTCGTCTTTACATAGTTGAATGCGCTGACAACAAAATCACACAAAAATTATCAATGGAAATCAAATTTATCAACCCATGGAGATCTGGATATGGAGTCACACTCAAAATCACAGTGGAAAACCACACTACAGGCTGATCCAACTTTATGTAATGTCCTTAAAACAAGTCACAATGAGGCTCAGTAGGGTGTGTGGCCTCCACGTGCCCGTATGACCTCCCTACAATGCCTGGGCATGCTCCTGATAAGGTGGCGGATGGTCTCCTGAGGGATGTCCTCCCAGACCTGGACTAAAGCATCTGCCAACTCCTGGACAGTCTGTGGTGCAACGTGGCGTTGGTGGATGGAGCGAGACATGATGTCCCAGATGTGCTCAATCGGATTCAGGTCTGGGGAACGGGCGGGCCAGTCCATAGCATCAATGCCTTCCTCTTGCAGGAACTGCTGACACACTCCAGCCACATGAGGTCTAGCATAGTCTTGCATTAGGAGAAACCCATGGCCAACCGCACCAGCATATGGTCTCACAAGGCATCTAAGGATCTCATCTCGGTACCTAATGCCAGTCAGACTACCTCTGGCAAGGACATGGAGGGCTGTGCGGCCCCCCAAAGAAATGCCATCCCACCCCATTACTGACCCACCGCCAAACCGGTCATGCTGGAGGATGTTGCAGGAAGCAGAACGTTCTCCAAGGCGTCTCCAGACTCTGTCACATCTGTCACATGTGCTCAGTGTGAACCTGCTTTCATCTGTGAAGAGCACAGGGTGCCAGTGGCGAATTTGCCAATCTTGGTGTTCTCTGGCAAATGCCAAACATCCTGCACGGTGTTGGGCTGTAAGCACAACCCCCACCTGTGGACGTCGGGCCCTCATACCACCCTCATGGAGTCTGTTTCTGACCGTTTGAGTGGACACATGCACATTTGGGGCCTGCTGGAGGTCATTTTACAGGGCTCTGGCAGTGCTCCTCCTGCTCCTCCTTGCACAAAGGTGGAGGTAGCGGTACTGCTGCTGGGTTGTTGCCCTCCTACGACCTCCACGTCTCCTGATGTACTGACCTGTCTCCTGGTAGCCCCTCCATGCTCTGTACACTACGCTGACAGACACAGCAAACCTTCTTGCCACAGCTCGTCAGCATTCAAAAGTGACCAAAACATCAGCAAGGAAGTATAGGAATTGAGAAGTGGTCTGTGGTCACCACCTGCAGAACAACTCCTTTATTGGGGTTGTCATGCTAATTGTCTGTCCCATTTGCACAACAGCATGTGAAATTGATTGTCGATCAGTGTTGCTTCCTGAGAGGACAGTGTGATTTCACAGAAGTGTCATTGACTTGGAGTTACATTGTGTTGTTTAAGTGTTCCCTTTATTTATTTTTTTTGAGCAGTGTATTATTTAGTTCAGGGATTATGTAGACATTTTGAAGGAGATTTATCAAGCTCCATAGTATTTTTTTCTTTTTGTTTTTTTTTTTTTGCACACGTGCGACTTTTCTATACATGCTGCAACTTTTAGATTTTTCCTTATTCCAAAGCACATTTCTGAAATCTGCTCAGGTAGTATTTTTTATTTATTTATTTTTACTCTGCAGTGGTCATGTATTTATCAAATGCGATAGTCGCATCTCCATTTAAAAGTTGCATATGTATTCCAGGTCCAACCTGGCTTACAGAAAGTGCATACGTCCGCAGAAAAGTAAATTAACACCCACTTTAACAACTGTTCTTGTTCTGCATCATGAAACAAAGCTGCTACATTAACCCCTTGCCGCAAAATGCCCTTTCTAAACGGCGCTGCGGCATGGGAGGGTTATGAAGCAAGCTCAGGAGCTGGGCTCGCCTCATACTCGCACGGGACCCGTGGCTAATGCCGCACTTCGCAGTTCAGGCAAATGTCCGGCATTAACTCTTTAGACATGGCGATCAAAGTTGATCACCGCGTCAAAAGTGAAAGCTTCCCGGCAGCTCAGTGGGGCTGATCGGGACCATCGCAGTAAAATTGCAATGTCCCGATCAGCTAGGACACAGCAGAAGGGTGCCTTACCTGCCTCCTGCAAGTCCCATCGGCGATTGATAGCTCCAAGCCAGAAATCCAGGCTTGAGCAATCAACCGCTGATAACACTGATCAATGCATTGCAATGCAATAGCAGGGATCAGTGTATTGAATCAATGTACTGCATGTTATAGTCTCCTATGGGAGCTATAACATTGCAAAAAAAAAAGTGAAGAAAAAAAAGTTAATAAAGGTCATTTAACCCCTTCCCTATTAAAAGTTTGAATCACCCCCCTTTTCCCATAAAAAAAACTGTGTAAATAAAAATAAACATATGTGGTATCGCCAAGTACGTAAATGTCTGAACTATTAAAATATATTGTTCATTAAACCGCACGGTTAATGGCGTACGCGCAGATGAATTCCAAAATCCGAAATAGCGTATTTTTGGTCACTTTTTATACCATAAAAAATTTATAAAAAGCGATCAAAAAGTCTGATCAATGCAAAAAATTAGCCCTCATACCACCCCGTACATGGAGAAATCAAAAAGTTATAGGGGTCAGAACAGGACAATTTTAAATGTATACATTTTCGTGCATATAGTTATGATTTTTTCAGAAGTCCGACAAAATCAAACCTATATAAGTAGGGTATCATTTTAATCATATGGACCTACAGAATAAAGAGATGTCATTTTTACCGAAAAATGTACTATGTAGAAACGGAAGCCCCCAAAATTTACAAAATGGCGTTTTTCTTCCATTTTGTCGGACAAGGAATTTTTTCGTGCGGTTTAATTAACTATATATTTTTATAGTTTGAACATTTACGCACGCGGCGATACCATATGTGTTTATTTTTATTATGTTTATATATTTTTTATATGGAATTTGGGAAAAGGGGGTGATTTAAACTTTTAATAAGGAAGGGGTTATTGTGTGTGTTTTTAAACTTTTTTAAAACTTTTTTTTTTACACTTTTAAACATTGATCTGTGGGCTCTGCGCTCGATTCATAAAGCATGGTCCTGCCAGGCTTTATCATTCTCAGCACAGGAGCTGTCATGGAAGGAGAGGTAAACCTTCAGGCTCCCTCAGCAGTGGATCGCCACCCCCCCCCCCCCCCCCCGATCGCACTGCAGGGGGGGCCATCCACCCCACTGGACCACCAGGGATAGGATAAAGGCACCATTAAATGTCGCTGTAAGCTTTGACAGAAGCAATCGAATGGGTTAATAGCCGTCCGCATGTCGGCTATTAACACGGGCCCCAGCTACAGGAATCAGCCTGTTGGTGCTGCGCTGTCTTCCTTCCTGACGTAAACTATGGCCTCAGCACAGCAACGCAAGACTCCACCCACCAACGTCACAAAATGCGGGCTCAAAATTAAACAAAAAAGCCTCCAGATTACGGATATTCATGGTGCGGCATAGTATGTTTTTAATATTTCTTTAATTTCTGAGGAGGGTGGGTGAGTTGTTGTGGGATAGTTGGAGTGCAGCTATTTAGTGCCAAGCAGGATGTCACCCGATGCGGTACACCCCCCCCCCCCCCGTCAACTCCCCCATCACTCTCTAGCAACACTACTGGTAATAAAGGGTAGATAAAGAACTTTGGCTATTAACATAAGGGAAAAATGAAATGTTCTGCTTTAAAAAATGGTAAGCGGGTTTCCTGGGTTTTGCTTTTGTGATTTATTTATCAAGGTCGTGCGACTTCTTGATAAATAGGTCATACGTCAGCAAAAGTAAGTACCGTATATACTCGAGTATAAGCCGACCCGAATATAAGCCGAGGCCCCTAATTTCACCCCAAAAACCCAGGAAAAGTTACTGACTCGAGTATAAGCCTAGGGTGGGAAATACATCATCCCCCCCTGTCATCATCCAGACCCCCGTCATTAACACCCTCATCATCATCACCTATCATCATCCCCCCCCTTCCTCATTACCCTGTTAACATCCCCCTTCATCATTACCCTGTTATCATCCCCCCCTTCATCATTACCCTGTTATCATCCCCCCCTTCATCATTACCCTGTTATCATCCCCCCCTTCATCATTACCCTGTTATCATCCCCCCCTTCATCATTACCCTGTTATCATCCCCCCCTTCATCATTACCCTGTTATCATCCCCCCCTTCATCATTACCCTGTTATCATCCCCCCCTTCATCATTACCCTGTTCTCATCCCCCCCTTCATAATTACCCTGTTATCATCCCCCCCCCTTCATCATTACCCTGTTATCACCCCCCCCCCCCTTCATCATTACCCTGTTATCATCCCCCCTTCATCATTACCCTGTTATCATCCCCCCTTCATCATTACCCTGTTATCATCCCCCCCTTCATCATTACCCTGTCATCATCCCCCCTTCATCATTACCCTGTCATCATCCCCCCTTCATCATCCCCCCCTTCATCATTACCCTGTTATCATCCCCCCCTTCATCATTACCCTGTTATCATCCCCCCCTTCATCATTACCCTGTTATCATCCCCCCCTTCATCATTACCCTGTCATCATCCCCCCTTCATCATTACCCTGTCATCATCCCCCCTTCATCATTACCCTGTCATCATCCCCCCTTCATCATCCCCCCCTTCATCATTACCCTGTCATCATCCCCCCTTCATCATCCCCCCCTTCATCATTACCCTGTCATCATCCCCCCTCCATCATTACCCTGTCATCATCCCACACCACCCCCTTCATCATCACTGCTTGTCAATGTCTGATTTGGTCTTCAACCTGCGGACCTCCAGATGTTCCAAAACTACAACTCCCTGCATGCCCGGACAGCCATCAGTGGGGAGGGATGGTCGTTCCGGGCTGTCCATCTTCACCGGGTGGGCAATTTCTCCGCGCTTCGCGCCCGGAATAGTGGCGATGCCTTGACGAGGACGCACAGGGACGCAACGTCCCTGTGCGTCGTCGTCAAGGCAACGTCATTATTCCGGGGCAGGGCGAGAAGCGCGGAGAAGAGGCCCACCCGGTGAAGATGGACAGCCCGGAACGACAATCCCTCCCCACCGGACGGTCCTGCAGCACAGATGGCCCGGACCAGCTCACCCGAACGTCCCGCCGAGCGGAGGGGAGTACAAAACTAAAGGGGGGAGGGGGGCTGGATGATGACGAAGGCTCGGGCAGTGGTCTTCAACCTGCGGACCTCCAGATGTTGCAAAACTACAACTCCCAGCATGCTGGGAGTTGTAGTTTTGAAACATCTGGAGGTCCGCAGGTTGAAGACCACTGAGGGCTGAGAGTTCACTCGAGTATAAGCCGAGGGGGGTGTTTTCAGCACGAAAAATCGTGCTGAAAAACTCAGCTTATACTCGAGTATATACGGTAAGTAAAAAAAAAATTGTCATATAAAATCTATACGTTTGAAAAGAATGATAAATCTCCTTCTTTGTGACCAGCAATGCGAACCCACATTGTGTCCATGTCACAAGTGACTATCTTATAATGTATCAGATCTACTCTGCATAGCAGAAGGCAATATCTGCCAGTTATTGGTAAAGGTGGTGACTGGAGTGTCTTTGACTGCGGGCAGATTGTTTGGGCACGGAGGTAGTGTGGCAAATATATATATATATATATATATATATATACACCATACGTGAGGTAGGACAAAAACTGAAAGCAGCGTACCAAAGTGAAAAGACACATCCTACATATAGTACAGGAGTGAATTGCATCCTAGTAGTACACAATAATCAGAAGCTGTCGTAATTGCATAAGGCTGATCATAACAAGGAAAACATTTGGGATTTGGGGGGCAGAGGAGTAGAGATGGGGGAGGGAAGAGGGAAGGGGGGGCTAAGGTGGGAAGAGTAGAGGGTAAGGCAAAGGGGGTAGAGAATAGAGGGAAAAAGAAGATGTAGTGTACAAAGGAGTACTAACCTGCGCTCCTCAAAAACTCCGCTGCCCGTCGGGGCATCCTTCGTGCGCCTCCCCATCCCCCCCCCCCCCCCCGCAGTCCAAATGAACTCAAGTCCTGATATCATAGTTGTTACTGTTCCCTGTAAAGGGGCGTCTCCAAAAAGGCCAGCCAAAGCTGCCAGATGGAGGCAAACCTGTCATTGTGGCCTGAGGAGTCCGCCATAAGTTCCTCCATTCTACATAGAAATAAGATTTCCCCATACCAATACGACAAAGTCGGAGGGTCCATAGATTTCCATTTTCTGGGGATCACGGTGCGAGCTGCCATGAGCATAAAGTGAGCAAGAACCTTAGACGGAGATTTACGGTACACAGGGAGCATAGTGAGTAACAACACTTTCGGGTCATTGGGGTAGGCAACACCAGAGACCGTCTCAATGCGCGACACCACCGCCGCCCAGAACTGTGATAGTGCAGGACAGGACCACCATATGTGTGTCATTGTGCCTCTCTCTAGACCGCAACGCCAGCATAGGTCAGGTACCAAGGGAAACATATTGTGCAGTGTGGTCGGTACCCTATACCAACGTGTAAGCAATTTGTAGTTAGTTTCCTGGGCTCGGCACGATATGGAGAGCTTGTGACAAAGAGAAAACGCTGCTGTCCAATCTGAAGCAGCAAACTTCTTTTGCAGTTCCGCCTCCCAGGCCCCAACAAACGCTGGAGGTTGACTAGACACTTCCTCAAGGAGGAGGCCGTAAATTTGAGAGACCGCTTTGGGTACCGGGGAAGCATAAGCACAAAGGTTCTCAAAAGGGAGTAATGGCCTGGCCAGACGTAGATGTCTCCCCTCCAATTCAACGAAATGCTTGAGTTGGAGATACTGCATATGAATCAGGGGTGTATGTAGATGTGCAGGGACAATGTCAGCTAGGGGGCGCAGCAACGTGCCTGTCAGAAAGACCCTCATGGGCAGAGATGGTGGGTCTGAGATCCCCAGGAACGATGTATGTGAAACTCCGGGGGGAAAACGGGGGTTCCCCAGAATCGGCATCATAGGGCCATCTGCAGAAAAAAATAGTCGAGGAGGAAAGGTATCGTTTAAATTCAGAGTTTAGTTCTCTAGAAACCCAAGGCAGGGATTGAGTCTCACGTTGGGGTAATGAGGTTGTAGTCAGCTATGGGACAGACGTAATGTCAAGAGTCGCCCCCCTGAGCTCCACCTCCACCCAACGCTTCGAGGAGCGGCCATGAAAGAAATCCAGTAAGCACGTTAGGGACGCAGCCATATAGTAAAGTTTGCAGTTCGGGACCGCCAAACCCCCAGCTTGCTTCCTTCTTGTGAGCGTTTGCCTGGAGACCCTCGACGGCCGCCCCGCCCAAACGAAAGAGCGGATCATCTTGTCCAATTTCTTAAAGTAGTCTAAAGGTAGGGCTGTAGGGATCGTCTGAAAAAGGTAGACCAAGCGGGGGAGGACATTCATTTTTATAATGTTAACCCTACCCAACCAAGAGAATGTGCCCCTAGTCCATTTCTTAAGGTCACTATCCAAAGTTGAGAGGATAGGTAAGAAGTTTAGAGCAAAACTGTTGTGTGGGTCAGCCGGGACCTGTACCCCCAAATATTTAATGGATTTAGGGGACCAGCGGAACGGCTGCGTCTGTTGCAGGGTGTGTACTTCTGAGTCGGGAGGGAGATATTAAGGGCGACGCTCTTAGACATATTAATTTTATGATTACTAAACCTAGAATAGGTTTGCAATATGCGAGTTATGGCCGGGAGGGAGGTGAGTGGAGAGGAAACAAAAAGCAGTAGGTCATCTGCAAATGCCGAACAAAGGTGGTCGCTCTCCCCCACTCTGAGGCCCTTAACGTCCGGCTCATTGCGCAATGCATTTAAGAGATGCTCCATACATATTACATATAGTATAGGGGAGAGCGGGCACCCCTGCCACGTGCCATTACGTATCGGGAAAGGGGCTGAAAGTGTGGCAAATATTTTCCCATCCCACCATGTCTCCTGAAGGCCTTCCCAACCACAGCCCCAATTTTTTAACAAGACAGTGCTCCATGTTATCAGGCTTGGATCATTAGGAAATGGTTGAAGGAACAGGGCAATACATTTACCACTCTTATTTGGCCCCAAAATTCACTGGACCTTATTCTAAATTAACATGGGATATGCAGAAATGGTCTGGGAGATCTGCTCCCACTGCTCCAAAAATGGGACCAACTGATAGAGCTGCTGCAGGACGCAAGGGTCCATGTGAGTATGGAGGATGTGTACCTCCCCATGGAATCTGTTCCCCAACATCTGCAAGCCATGGCCCCCAAAAACAGTGGACCAAGCCAGTGGCGTTGCGACCCGGGTGCGGGGGGTGCGGCCCGCACCGGGTGACACCAACCTAATGGGGTGACACCAAGATGCTCCGCAGCACCCCCCCTCCCCCATCTGTGCCCGGCCGGCCTCCCATCCGTCAGCCCCCCCCTGCGCTGTGTGTGCGGTGCGCCCGTCCGTCAGCAAACCCCCTCTTTCACCTTCACTGTGCGCCCGAGCGTCATCACCCCCCCCCCCCTCACCTTCACCAGCACTGTGCCCGTCCTCCGCTTCCACGTCTGCGCCGGCCTGACGTCACACCGCATGGCCGCGCAGGAGGACGTGAGTTACGTCAATCGCACGGCGCCCGGTGAGAAGGAGCGCTGCGCTGGATGGGTGAGTGTGTATGTCTGTCTCTCTGTCTGTCTCTATCTATGCTTGTGTGTGACTGTGTGTGTTTGTGTGACTCTGTGTGTGTGTCTGTCTGAGTGTGTGTCTCTCTGACTGTGTGTGTGTGTGTGTGTGTGTGTGTGGGGGGGGGGGGGGGGGGGGTGGTATAACCAGCAATCTATTGTGGGGAGACTTTGACCCATTGTGGGGAACCTGCAAGGGAACCTGTGGCCTAATGTGGGGAAACTACTACAAATGTGCGGAGTCTATGCTACCTTATGTGGGGAGTCTATGCTACCTTATGTGGGGAATCTGTGCTACCTAATGTGGGGAATCTGTGCTACCTAATGTGGGGAAATTGCTACCTAATGTGGGGTAACTGGTACCTACCTAATGTGGGGGAACTGGTACCAAATGTAGGGAATCTATGCTGCCTAATGTGGGGAATAGATGCTACCTAATGTGGGGAAACTGCGACCTACCTAATGTGGGGGCACTGCTGCCTACCTAATGCTCCCCCCCTGGCAGTAGCACCCTCATCATCCACCAGCAACACCCCCCCCCCCCAGCAGCACCTCCATCAACATATCCTGATGGTGGATGATGGGGGTGCTCCTGCCAGGAGGATGATCCTGCCGATGTATGATGGGGGTGATACTGCCAGGGGGGATGGCCAGTAGCACCCTCATCATCCTCCAGCAACACCTCCCCAGTAGTAGCACCCCCATCATCCACTAGCAACACCACCAATACCCCCCTCGTGTTGTAATAGCATCAGCTAACGGATGTTGAGGGGTGTTACTTTGGTTGTGGTATTATATTCAGAGGGTGCACTGTATGGCAACGTTATATTCAGAGGGCGCAGTTTGTGGTAGTATTATATTCAGAGGGCGCAGTTTGTGGTAGTATTATTAGAGATGAGCGAACTTACAGTAAATTCAATTCATCACGAACTTCTCGGCTCGGCAGTTGATGACTTATCCTGCGTAAATTAGTTCAGCCTTCAGATGCTCCGGTGGGCTGGAAAAGGTGGATACATTCCTAGGAAAGAGTCTCCTAGGACTGTATCCACCTTTTCCAGCCCACGGGAGCACCGGAAAGCTGAACTCATTTATGCAGGAAAAGTCATCAACTGCCGTACAGAGAAGTTTGTGACAATTTGAATTTACTGTATTTTGCTCATCTCTAAGTATTATATTCAAAGGGCGCAGTGGGTGGCAGTATTATATTCAGAGGGTACAGTATGTGGCGATATTATATTCAGAGAGTACAGTATGGCAGATTTATATTCAGGGGTACAGTATGTGGCAGATTTATATTTAGAGGGTACAGTATGTGGCAGATTTATATTTAGAGGGTACAGTAGGTGGCAGATTTATATTTAGAGGGTACAGTAGGTGGCAGATTTATATTTAGAGGGTACAGTATGTGGCAGATTTATATTCAGAGGGCGCAGTTTGTGGTAGTATTATATTCAGAGGGCGCAGTTTGTGGTAGTATTATATTCAGAGGGTACAGTGTGTGGTAGTATATTCAGAGGGTACAGTATGTGTTGGTATTATATTCAGAATGTACAGTGTGTGGTAGTATTATATTCAGTGGGTATACTGTATGGAAGGTTTATAATCAAAGAGTATAGTGTATAGTAGTATTATATTTAGAGGATACAGTGTCTGTCAGGTTTATAATAATAATTGTTTTCATATAGAGGATGAGAATGCGCTGACATAGTGAGGAGACGTCTGGGCGTCACATTCTACAGACAGAAGTTTTAGCTGGACCAGGCGGTATGTACCATCTGAATTAGATAAGGGAAGACTATAGAGAAGACGTCACCTGTAGTCACTGATATCATTGTACATTCTCCTCTCTATGTCCTATCAGAGCTGTAGTCACTTGTCAGTTCTACAGTTAGGTCAGTGAAACTACAACTCCCAGCATAACCTCACCACTGCATAAAGGGGTACTCTACTGGAAAAAAAAAAATTTTAATCAGCTGGTGCTACAAAGTTAAACAGATTTGTAAATTACTTCTATTTAAAAATCTTAATCCTTCCAGTACTTATTAGCTGCTGTATAAGCGATTCACAGAAAGTTATTTTCTTTTTTAATTTCTTTTCTGTCTGACCACAGTGCTCTGTGCTGACACCTCTGTCCATGTCAAGAACTGTCCATAGTAGGAGAAAATCCCCATAGCAAACCTATCCTGCTCTGGACAGTTCCTGACATGGACAGAGGTGTCAGCAAATAGCACTGTGGTCAGACTGGAAAGAACTACACAACTTCCTGTGGAGCATACACCAGCTTATAAGTACTGTAAGTATTAAGATTTTAAATAGAAGTAATTTTAAAATCTGTTTAACTTTCTGGCACCAGTTGATATAAAAGAAAATGTTTTCCAGTGGAGTACCCCTTTAAGTAATTCTGGGAGCTGTATATTTCAATAGTGAAAACTTCTTTAACACTTTCCTATTCTGTGGCAACTGGTATATCTGATTATTATACTGGAATTTCTCACAATGCGCTACAACAGTGGTGTCTGTCACAACAGGCTAAAAACTTACTGGGGGGAGGGGGTAGGTATGGGGGTGACACCATTTTCTACCGCACCGGGTGACACCAACTCTAGCAACGCCACTGGACCAAGCAGTGATTATTTAGTCTATCTCATATAGCTATATTTTTATATCTATCCTTTTTTATATATCTCATATCTATGTAACTATCTATAAGCATATAAGCAGGAGAATACAGCAGCACACTGCTACGGTAGCACAAAGATATAGATGAAATATAAAATGCTATATTGCAAAAGTTGGCCAGCACATACTGATACACAACTATGGCATGGACCCGGAATGTGTATCAGTATGTATGAGTTGTTTATCAGTATGTGCTGGCCAACTTGTCCTTTCTTTGTATTGTACATATGGGGGGTGGGGGGGAGTGGCTACCTCCATGTTATGTTGGTTGCTGCACCCCACCCAATTTATAAGGTGCTTGATGTCCCAGCCCTACAAGCCTGGTAAATGAATGCTCAGAGGCACATTCATAGTGTAGGGTTCGTCCCAATAAGGTCACCTTATCGTGGTGGGATGGTACACGCTATTTGGCCAAATGGTAAGCGAAGCACCTCAATTTTTCATTATAGCAATATAGCATTTCCTATTTCTTCTATATCTTTGTGCTAGCCGTGTCCTGCTGTATTCTCCTGTTTGTGTATATTTAGCCTAGCAGCTTGCACCTGTATGCCGGGTCCATGCAATAGTGGTGTATCAATATCAGTATGTGCTGGCCAACTTATCCTTTCTTTGTACAGTGACCCCCCGACCTACGATGGCCCCGACATACAATAATTTCAACATACGTTGGCCTCTCAGAAGGCAGCATCAACATACGATGCTTTTGTATGTGGGGGCCATCGCATAAACGGCTTTCCGGCAGAGCAGACTGCTTCAACTGCCGCTGCATAGCCGTTTAAGGTGCCCCATGTGCTGCGGTGATGATCACTCACCTGTCCCCGGCGTTCCGGACCATCCTCTTCAGGATCACCTGCATGGCCGTCGCTCTCCTTCGTCGTCATCACGTCGCTGCGCAAGTTGTCCCGTCATACAATAGGAGCGGCGTGGGCAGCGACGTGATGGCGGAAATGAAGAGCGACGATCCCGGGGAGCAGTGACGGTCCAGAGAGGCGGGGACGGGTGAGTATAACTTCCTATACTTATCATTGAACGGATCCCTTAACATACGGTGGTTTCAACTAACTTTGGTTCATTTGGAACGAATTACCATTGTATGTTGAGGGACCACTGTATTTATCTATCTATATATCTACTCCAAGGAAAATGCAGTGGCACTCCAGTAGTGAAAAAAATGAAACTATTTATTCATCCCAAATGTGTAGAGGGCTCTCTACACATTTGGGATGAATAAATAGTTTCATTTTTTTCACTACTGGAGTGCCACTGCATTTTCATTGGAGTACGTATGTAGGATCCTAGACCGGGACCCTAGCTGGAGGCACCTGCTCACACTACTAGGAGTGCTGCTTTCTTCTTTGATATATCTATATATCTATCTATCTCATATCTATATCTATTCATCTATCTACCTATCTCATTTCTTTAAAACTATCTACGTCATATCTATCGATCTATCTACCTATCTGTCTGTCTTATCTCATATCTATATTCTTATCTATCATCTATCTATCTCATATCCATCCATCTATCTATCCATCCATGAATCCATCCATCTAGCAGATCTGATCTGGTCAGTCTTGTACTATCACATCTTTACTTGTCTATAACACTTCAGGATAGATTTGCGATCTCCTACACATCCATTTTCAGTTGCCATTGATTCTTCTCATCATATTAGAGTTTCCTCTATGTACAATTATATACCTTCCGATTTTCCATCTTCCTCATGTTTAGCTTCGCACTCCATAAAGACGGTGAGGTGGGACAATGGTGGCATGTAGACTAGGTGTAAACCCATCCCGTACCTGCTGAGTGATGTTACCTCAGAGCCTGATGACATTTATACATACAGTATATATAGTAACGTATAATTTATACACCGCAAAGATAACGTTAAACGCGACAATAGGCAATAGACACAGTATAGACAAGTCACTTGTTGCGGCCCCAGCATCAGTGTGTAAGGGGTTAATAGTGCCGGGGCCCAGTAACACTCGGCTAGCTGCAGCTGTCACTTGTTTTCGTAAGAAGCGGCTTCATTTTGTGGTTGTCATTTGCCCGGGAAGTTAAAGCAAATAGTAATGAGGGATCACAGCGGGGCGGCCTCCCAACAAATGAGGGCCACATATTGACCTACAGGCAGCACGCCATGTCACCCAGAGATGTATGCCGCACGCTGCTCGCCAAGGTCACTTTCAGATCTCATTGCGCGGCGAATTACACCAGCCGCTGTGGAGGAGGCTGGAGTCATCTGTGTGGGGGGCTCTGATATAACATTTCCCTTAAATTTTAAGAATTAAGGCCCAGATTTATCAAACTGCGTGAGAGAAAAAAAATTGAGTGATCTTCCCACAGCAACCAATCACAGCTCAGCTTTCACTTTACCAGAGCTCGTTAGCTGAGCTTTGATTGGTTGCTGTGGGAAAATCACTCAATTTTTTCTCTCTCACGCAGTTTGATAAATCTGGGCCTTAATTCTTAAAATTTAAGATTTTTCTCTCAAATCTGGGCCTAAAGGATTTGGGGGGAGAGAGCTATATCAAAACCTGCGCAGAGAAAAAGTTCTCCAGTTGCCCATAGCAACCAATCAGATCGCTTCTTTCACTTTTGAATAAGGCTTCGGAAACAATAGAAGAAACGGTCTGACTGGTTGCTATGGGCAACTGGTCAGTTTTTCCTCTGCACAGGTTTTAACACATCTCCCCCATTGTCCTTAGGAAACAATATGGCCGCCATAACAGGTCACACAAGGGGAAATCACGCAGGGGAGTGTACTATGACTTTACTAGGCAAATAAAAAAGTTTTACTGACATTGTGTCTAGGATTTTTTTTCCCAAAACAGTGCCACACTCGTCCACAGGTTGTGTAGGGTATTGCAACTGAGTTCCACTTATTTCAAGGATGATGAGCTGCAAGACTCGATTCATCCATAGCGGAAAGTTGAATATTTTGAGTGCTGTGGCGGTCACCGTCTGATTTTGTAATTTAGAATCTAATTTTAGGGTAGTTTTTACCCTTTAAAAGAGTTCCCTGCCCAAGCCAGTGTTTTCCAACCAGTGTGGCTCCAGCTGTTGCAAAACTACAACAAGCATGCCCAGACAGCCGAAGCATGCTGGGGGGTTGTAGTTTTGCAACAGCTGGAGGCACACTGGTTGGGAAACACTGCTCTACATGTTGGAAGTATCCCTTTACAATAAGTTAAGATGGGACCCCCAGGAATCGCCTATAGCAGTGGTCTCCAACCTGCGGACCTCTAGATGTTGCAAAACTACAACTCCCAGCATGCCCGGACAGCCAACGGCTGTCCGGGTATGCTGGGAGTCGTAGTTTTGCTACATCTGGAGGTCCACAGGTTGAAGACCACTGGCCTATAGGAAAACCTGCCACAAAAATGCCACAAACAATCACCTAGGTCATTGTTTCCCAACCAATGTGCCTCCAGCTGTTGTGAATCTACAACTCCCAGGCATACTGGACTGCAAAAAAAAAAAAAGATTATACATGCTGTGCAAGCAATACAGCATGGAAGGAGTTAAGTGACAAACTCTCTGCTCTGCTATATCTGTATAAGGCCCCTTAGTCCATAGCACACTAATAGGAAAACCTCCTGATACAGCATAGCTGAGTATGCCATTGAGCACATCGGAGAGACACTGCTATGAAATCCTGCTGGCATCAGGAGACTCAAGTAGAGTCTCCAGATGTAGCAGAGCTAAGTAGGTCACAAATCAAGTAATGCGACTTACAATGATCTGGAAGTTTACTTAAAGGGGTTGTCCAGGAAAAAAAGCTTTTTTATATATATATATATATATATCAACTGGCTCCAGAAAGTTAAACAGATTTGTAAATTACTTCTATTAAAAAAAATCGTCATCCTTTCAGTACTTATGAGCTTCTGAAGTTGAGTTGTCCTTTTCTGTCTAAGTGCTCTCTGATGACACGTGTCTCAGGAACCGCCCAGTTTAGAAGCAAATCCCCATAGCAAACCTCTTCTAAACTGTGCAGTTCCCGAGACAAGCAGAGATGTCAGTAGAGAGCACTATGGCCAGACAGAAAACAACAACTCAACTTCAGCAGCTGATAATTATTGAAAGGATTAAGATTTTTTTATAGAAGTCATTTACAAATCTGTTTAACTTTCTGGAGCCAGTTGATATAAAAAAAATAAAATAAGTTTTTTCCTGGAATACCCCTTTAAGACTGCAATGAAAGCTACTCCATTATAGCTGTCACTACACACTTCTCAGGCAATGTAGTGACAAACTAGGCTCTGCTGCATCCCTCCGTGCCCCCCAGTCCATAGCGCACTGATATGAAAACCTGCCGACTTAGCATAGCGGAGTATGCCATTCAGCAAATCCGGAGACACTGGGGGATATTTATCAAAGTTGTCTATGTCCCGCATCAATATAGACCAAAGACAGAGGGTTAGTCTGGTCTATTGTGCGCCTAATTTATCAAAAGTCGCACGGCTCTTGATAAATTCTGTGCACGGACTTCGGGATCTATGCTTTATACTGTATTTAAACCTTCTCCAGCACGGTCTGACATTTCGGCGTACTTTCAGCCGATGTGACTTGTCGCTGAAAAGTCACTTTTGATAAATTCAGCACCAATGCATTTTTCCGTCTAAAATAGACTTGAATGCATCATGGACTAAAAATACTCTAAAGCAAAAGTCGCAAAAAAGTCACACATGTTTAGACTGCGACTTTCTGTGCGACAAATTTAGATGGGAATAAAACAGTCTAAGTCCTTTGATAAATCTCCCCCACTGATATGAAATCCTCAAGAATAGTCTTCAAATGGAGCAGAGTCTTCAGATGGATTGTCTAACCCTGGACAATCACTTTAATTTTGTTTAATCGGGGTGCCTTTAGCTGTTGCAAAACTACAACTCCCAGCATGCCCAGACGCTGCCCAGACAGCAGTGAACGAAGGGCCTTACAGAGAGATAGCAGAGCAGAGTGTGTGTTGCTAGGGAAGCTGAAGACTTACTGCCAGGCTTTTCTATAGGCGATCACTGGGGGTCCCAGCTTAGCTTATTGTTAGGAGATACTTCTAACAAGTAGATCAGTGTTTCCCAACCAGTGTTGCTGGGAGTTGTAGTTTTGCAACAGCTGGAGGCGCCCTGGTTGGGAAACACTGCTCTACTTGTTAGAAGTGTCCCTTTACAATAAGCTAAGCTGGGGACCCCCAGTGATCAACTATAGAAAAGCCTGGCAGTAAGTGTTCAGTTTCCCTGCAGTGCTCCCCCAGTGACACACACTCCGCTCTGCTATATATCTGTAAGGCCCCTTAGTTTATTGCACAATGATCTGAAAGCCTGCTGATGTAGCTTAGCTAAGTATGCTACAATTATCTAGAAGTTCACATAAGACTGCAATGAAAGCTACTCCACCTCACACTTATCTCAAGCTATGTAGTTGCAACGGTTTTAGTAACAAACTGGGCTCTGCTGCATCCCTCCACGGCCCCCAGTCCATAGCACACTGATATGAAAGCCTGCTGGCGTACCATAGAGGAGTATGCCATTCAGCAAATGAGGAGACACTAATATGAAATCCTCTTGGCATCAGGAGACTCATTTAGAGTCTCCAGATGTAGCAGAACTAAGTAGGTCTTTTGGCACAAATCAAGTGATGCAATAATGAAAGCTACTCCATTATCGCCTGTCGCCACACAATTCTCAAGCAAGTTAACCGCAATGTGGAGTAAAGTGACACACTGGGCTCTGCTGCATCGCTCCACAGCCCCCTTGTCCAAAGCGCACTGATATGAATGCCAACTGAGGTAGTATAGAGGAGTATGCCATTCAGCAAATAAGGAGACACAGATAGGAAATCCTGCTGGAATCCGGATACTCGCATAGAGTCTCCAGATGTAGCAGAGCTGAGTAGGTCATTGGGCACAAATCAAGTGATGCTTTAATGAAAGCTACTCCATTATAGCTCTGTCATCACATGCTTCTCAAGCAATGTTGCCACAACGAGTTCATTGACAAACTGGGCTCTGCTGCATCCCTCCATGGCCCCCTGTCCTTAGAGCACTGTTATGAATGCTGGCTGGCATCAGGAGGCAGTAGCGGGGGGTCTTTGTGCGGGCTGCGAGGATTTGATGAGATGATTATCCGGTGGAACCGCTTTTCCTCTCCAACAGATGGAATGTCGTGTCGCAAAGTTTTATCAAAGCAGCCCCCATAAGTTATGCCATTTGGTGTAGTAGAACAGCTTAGGAAGACGTGTAAGACACCGGCACGCAGGCATCACTAATCATTACAGATCAAGAGCCTCCCGGATTAAGGAGCCTTAACGTATTTACACTTCAAATCAAAGCCGTAAACTTCTAGAGCATGCACATCACAAGGCTGCGCACCGCCAACCGCCGCTGCTTCCCGCATACCGCATCACCGCCGTCCTCGCCTTCATTACTTAATATTTCATAGAGAACGAGGAAGGAGTCATGTACCGTGCGCCTCCGGGAGACATAACAAGGCGATGTTCGCCACGTACAAACATACTATTATTACCATTATTTCTTGTTGTTGTTTTTTTCCCCCCCCTTTGGTCTTGAACTTTTCTACATCATCTTATTTGTTTTTCTCTTTATTTGTTTTACAGAATATTCACGGCCACAAAGGACCAATTACGGCGGTTTCGTTTGCCCCTGATGGACGCTATCTCGCTACCTACTCTAATAAAGACAGCCATATCTCCTTCTGGCAGGTAATGAGCAGGACCAGATGTTTGTATATTGCACTAGTGGGTTTATTGGTTATGATTAGGGATGTCCCGATACCATTTTTTTAAGACCGAGTATGAGTACTGATACTTTCATTCTAGTACTCCCCGATACCAAGTACGAGTACTTTTATTTTAAAGGGAATCTGACACCAGGGTGACCCGGTTTCTGGCGCTGCTTACCGTGCTGATATGTGGTTCCTTGTTGTGTACAATGGAGGCGGCTGCTGTAGTATGAACCAAGATTTCTCTCTTCTCCATTGGACAGAACAGGGAATTTGCATTGGCGGCGAGACCGATGTCTCCGGTGCGCTGACGTTCACATGGTGAGCAGCGGTAGAAACCGGGTCACCTGCACTATCTACCGATAAATTCAAGTTAGTGCAGGTGACTCTGCTGTAAGATTGCCTTTAATAGTAGGTAGGACCCTCTTGTAGGTAGTATAGATAATTGCAGACATTAGTAGCAGCCCCCCCCCCTGTAGACCGGAGCCCCCCTTGTAGACAGGGCCCCCCCCCCTTGTAGACATCACCCCCTCTTGTCCCCCTGGTAGACAGCGCCCCCCCGTGTCCCACTTGTAGACAACAGGCCCCCGCCTTGTAGATACTAGTATCGGTATCGGGACATCCCTAGTTATGTATATGATCTGTATTCCCCGAACAACCATCCGCTCGCCCCTTGCCCTTCCCCTCCCAGTTCCCTACTGCTACCGATTAATTCTAAGGATTAGATACGTCCCGATACCAGGTGCAAATGTCTCGGAGTTTCCCCCAGTAGGTCCTCACTATTAAAAAAAAACTACCTACTCTACCTAAATCACCTACTCTCTTCTCCCATGCTGAGGCCTCTTTGTTGTTCACTCGCTCCGTTATTTGGAGTGGTGCTGGATCTGCTGCAAGATTAAATGACGTCATTGGCCCTGATTTACTAAGAGTGAAGTGTAGGTTTCTCTGTGGGTTTTAATTCCCTACAATTTTTTTCCCCAGTATTTACTAATGTTTCCCTACGTTTTGCACTTTTCCCTACGTTTTGCTTTTTTTTTTTACACATGCTCTGATCTGTCTGGTTTTCCCCAGCTGAAATCCACCGCATTTTCTGTGTAAACCTTAGTAAATATGTAGTGTTTTTGTGAAAATGTCGGGAACCATGCCCCCTTTTTCCAACAGACACGCCCCTTTTTCAGATTTTCTCAGTAAAATGGAGAGTTGGCCGGGTTTTTCATTTCTGGCGCAGACAGAATTCTGGCGCAGACAGAATTTCTGGCGCACAACCCAACAAAATATGTCTGGTTTACAATAGTAAATCAGGGCCATTGTGCAGCTTTCAGTAGAAGGTCCTACTCCACTTCCAGAGTGGATGATGCAAAGGCTCCAGTGCTGGAGCGGAGGGAAGGTGAATGGGATCTTTATTATTTTCTTTTGGCGGAGAATTTTTAGGTGAAACTATTTAATGGGGGCATCTACCGAATATGAGTCTACCTGACTAACTAACAACTGGACGATGCTGCCTAAAAGGGGAGGGTTCCCTACCTACTGGGAGCATCAACCTAATGGTGGATTCCTTACCTACCTATCTCCTTGGGGTTCCTACCTACCTACTTACTTACATACTTACTGGGGACTTCTACCTAATGGGGGGGGAATACCACCATAGTAACTTTGCGGTGTCTCGATCGGCTGAGAGGATGGCGGGAGTGCCCTTACCTGCCTCCTCACCGTCCAATCGGTGCGCCTGTGCTCCAATCTACCATAGCAGGCTGGAGCAATGGAGTGCAAAGAACACTGATCAGTGCTATGCTGTGGCATTGCATTGTTAAGTGTTTGCAATATAAGGATTGCTAGTAATAGCCCCTTATAAGAATAAAAAAAAGTGTAAAATATTTTAATTAATGTGATTTAACCTTCCCTAATAAAAGTTTGAATCACCCCCCTTTTCCTTTTAGAAAAAAAAGTAATAATGTGAACAAAAATAAACATTAACATATGTGGTTTCACCACGTTCTTAAATGTTCAAACTTTTAAAATATAATGTTAATTAAACCACATGGTTAATAGCGTATACGTAAAAATGAGAGTTGCATATTTTTGGTCATTTTGTATACCATAAAATATTTATAAAAAGTCCCATCAAAACAAAAATGGTACCGATAAAAACTAAAGAGTCCTCACACATGCCCATAAACAGAAAAATAAAAAAATTATTATAGGGGTCAGAGGGCAATAAGAGGACCATTTTAAACATACTTATTTTCATACAAAAGGTTATAATTTTTTAAAGAAATAAAACTAAATTAAATCTATATAATTTAGGTATCTTTGTAATTATATGGACCTATTTTGTGTATTTTATTACCAAAAACAAGCACTGCGTAGAAGCGGAAGCCCCCAAAATAAAAATAAAAAATGTATTTAAATTTTTGCCACATAAATAATTTCTTTTTTGTTTTCGCTGTAGATTTTGTGATGAAATGATTGATGTCATTACAAAGTAAAATTAGTGGCTCAAAAAACAAGCCCTCATATAGGTCTGTAGGTGGAAAATTGTAAGCGTTCTGATGTTTAGAAGGTGAAGAGAAAAAAACGAATGCCTCCTACCGTTTTGTGTTTACAGCTCCTATGCTCAACTCTGTCTCCATGGTTACAGACTACAAACAAGACTTTGTTGTCTGATCCTGTAGTCATCCTCTCTTCCATCTGACTTCTGTGGTTAGTAAGGAGAGTGGCAAATAGTCATGATTTCATGTCTTCTGTTTTGTGAATACAGCTTCTGTGCAACCGTATATGTCTCCAATGTTACAGACTACAAATGTATCCTGTGTAGTCTGGTTCTGCAGTCTCTCCTTCTTTTTCTCCTCCTCTATGGTCTTAAAGGGGTACTCCGCTGCTCAGCGTTTGGAATAAACTGTTCCGAACGCTTGAGCCGGTGCCAGAAGCTCGTTACGTCATAGCGCCCCTCCCCCAATGATGTCACGCCCCGCCCCCTCAATGCAAGTCTATGGGAGGGGGCGTGACGGCTGTCACGCCCGCTCCCATAGACTTGCATTGAGGGGGCGGGGCGTGACATCATGAGGGGGCGGGGTTATGATGTCACGAGCTCCCGACACCGGCTCAAGCGTTCGGAACAGTTTGTTCCAAACGCTGAGCAGCGGAGTAACCCCAAGAATTATTCAGATGGCGAGAATTAAAGGAATGCATGATTCCAGGGTCAGACTACACATGGCTCTGCATAAGGACTGTGTACACAAGATTTTAAATCAAGACTGTTTGCAATGTCACTATAATTTCATATTGGTTGATATTGTAATATCCCTTGGATATGGGCAAATAGTTATGAATAAATATGTACTAATAAATACAGCTACTTTGCAGATTGCTTTGTCTCCATGGTTACAGACTAGGAACACTGTATATGCACAGCAGTGAAGACAGGGTATACATTATCATACCCTGATCTCAGGACTGCGGTTAGCCTGTAGCCAGCGTGACGTTACCTGCGTTCCCATAATAAACATATTTAGGTAATGAATGTGAACAGGGGATTGTATGTTTATTGATTTCAGGGCTCCCGTTCATCTCTGGTTTCCTCGGAGCGCGGTTCAGTGTAGTGTAATGATTTCACGTGCTCCCATTTTACAGCTGAGTAATTAAGCATTACCGCAATGTTTACACCTTTATCTAATACATAAGATAATGGCACATGGTTAGCCCTCGTATCTGATTGATCACTATCACCATGTCACCACAAGAGATGGCAGAAATTGTTCACTAGTTATCCTAAATATGGGATTCGTTTGGAATTTTCCATAACTTTCTAGAAATTAAAATAGGTAAACTATTTTTTTAATCAGATCTTACAACCCATTAGACATCTGTGCACTGTGTACATACAGTACTTTACTTATCCTGTACTGATCCTGAGTTATATCCTGTGTTATACTCCAGAGCTGTACTCACTATTCTGCTGGTGGGGTCACTGTGTACATACATTACATTACTTATCCTGTACTGATCCTGCGTTATATCCTGTGTTATACTCCAGAGCTGTACTCACTATTCTGTTGGTGAGGTCATTGTGTACATACATTACATTACTTATCCTGTACTGATCCTGAGTTATATCCTGTATTGTACTCCAGAGCTGTACTCACTATTCTGCTGGTGAGGTCACTGTGTACATACATTACATTACTTATCCTGTACTGATCCTGAGTTATATCCTGTATTATACTCCAGAGCTTTACTCACTATTCTGCTGGTGAGGTCACTGTGTACATACATTACATTACTCATCCTGTACTGATCGTGAGTTATATCCTGTATTATACCCCAGAGCTGTACTCACTATTCTGCTGGTGGGGTCACTGTGTAAATACATTACTTTACTTATCATGTACTGATCCTGAGTTATATCCTGTATTATACTCCAGACCTGTACTCACTATTCTGCTGGTGGGAGTCACTGTGTACATACATTACTTTACTTATCCTGTACTGATCCTGAGTTATATCCTGAATTATACTCCAGAGCTGTACTCACTATTCTGCTGGTGAGGTCACTGTGTACATACATTACTTTACTTATCCTGTACTGATCCTGAATTATATCCTGTATTATACTCCAGAGCTGTACTCACTATTCTGCTGGTGAGGTCACTGTGTACATACAGTACTTTACTTATCCTGTACTGATCCTGCGTTATATCCTGTATTATACTCCAGAGCTGTACTCACTATTCTGCTGGTGAGGTCACTGTGTACAAACATTACATTACTTATCCTGTACAGATCCTGAGTTATATCCTGTATTATACCCCAGTGCTGTACTCACTATTCTGCTGGTGAGGTCACTGTGTACATACATTACATTACTTATCCTGTACTGATCCTGAGCTATATTCTGTATTATACTCCAGAGCTACACTCACTATTCTGCTGGTGGGGTCACTGTGTACATACATTACATTATTTATCCTGTACTGATCCTGAGTTATATCCTGTATTATACTCCAGAGCTGTACTCACTATTCTGCTGGTGGGGTCACTGTGTAAATACATTACTTACCTTCTTACATAGCTGAGCTCTATAATCCAGTAAGGACATTAGTTTTCCCTACATCAGATTACTGTATGCTGCCTGCTATATAGGTGAGACTTTTATGGAAATGACCAGAACAGGCTCTGTGCAGAAACTGAACAAGCAGGGATATCTTAATTTTTTGTCGCATGTTCCATTGTATTATTATGCCCTGGGGGTAATCAAAGCCCAGGAGAGCCACCATATGGAGCACCTACAGATAAATAATATGGAACCGTAGTGACCTGATGGGGCCTTGTCCTATATGCTGCATCACTTTAACTCATGGAGATGGTCATAGACAATAAGAGGGACAGTAGGAGGTGTCCGCACCCGTAAGTCTCTGCCAGATCTTTTCTACTCCTCCGGTCACAGCTGCAGTCTACAGTGTTTCACTTTAATCCTAGTCAAACCTGTTAGTAATCTGGGCTCAGCCGGCGATCTCTCCAGAGCTAATCCTATATCTGTCACAGGCTCAGACCATTACCTGATCACCTCGCTTATCACCAGGGGTGCCGCCAGCACTACCATGTCTAATGGAATGCTGCCGGACAAGTAAGCGTCAACTGTGGTCACTTAAGGGTTGTTTGGTGATCACAACCTCTGTCCTTATGATGTTTTGGGTCGTAATTGATAGGGGTCCTGCTTGAGATATCCTCAGTGTGTCACAGTGGAGCGCTGCTCTGGAGGACTTCAGCAGGCTATTTATTACACTGAAATTCATTCATCAGAACAGCCACCATGTAATAGTACTTTTCCACTGAAAAATCTCTGGCCTCGGCTTCCCCCATCAGGCTATATTCACATTCCTGCAGTTCTCTGACTTAACATCTACAATATTCAATGTTGGTTCACGGCCCAATGTATTTACACAGTGACTCCAACAGCAGAATAGTGAGTACAGCTCTGGAGTATAATACAGGATATAACTCAGGATCAGTACAGGATAAGTAATGTAATGTATGTACACAGTGACCTCACCAGCAGAATAGTGAGTACAGCTCTGGAGTATAATACAGGATATAACTCAGGATCAGTACAGGATAAGTAATGTAATGTATATACACAGTGACCTCACCAGCAGAATAGTGAGTACAGCTCTGGAGTATAATACAGGATATAACTCAGGATCAGTACAGGATAAGTAATATAATATATGTACACAGTGATTCCACCAGCAGAAAAGTGAGTACACCTCTGGAGTATAATACAGGATATAACTCAGGATCAGTACAGGATAAGTAATGTAATGTATGTACACAGTGATCTCACCAGCAGAATAGTGAGTACAGCTCTGGGGTATAATACAGGATATAACTCAGGATCAGTACAGGATAAGTAATATAATATATGTACACAGTGATTCCACCAGCAGAAAAGTGAGTACACCTCTGGAGTATAATACAGGATATAACTCAGGATCAGTACAGGATAAGTAATGTAATGTATGTACACAGTGACCTCACCAGCAGAATAGGGAGTACAGCTCTTCAGTATAATACAGGAGATAACTCAGGATCAGTACAGGATAAGTAATATAATGTATGTACACAGTGACCTCACCAGCAGAATAGTGAGTGCAGCTCTGGAGTATAATACAGGATATAACTCAGGATCAGTACAGGATAAGTAATGTAATGTATGTACACAGTGACTCCACCAGCAGAATAGTGAGTACACCTCTGGAGTATAATACAGGATATAACTCAGGATCAGTACAGGATAAGTAATGTAATGTATGTACACAGTGACCTCACCAGCAGAATAGGGAGTACAGCTCTGGATTGTAATACAGGATATAACTCAGGATCAGTACAGGATAAGTAATGTAATGTATGTACACAGTGACCTCACCAGCAGAATAGTGAGTACAGCTTTTCAGTATAATGCAGGATATAACTCAGGATCAGTACAGGATAAGTAATGTAATGTATGTACACAGTGACATCACCAGCAGAATAGTGAGTACAGCTCTGGAATATAATACAGGATGTAATTCATGATCAGTACAGGATAAGTAATGTAATGTATGTACACAGTGACCCCACCAGCAGAATAGTGAGTACAGCTCTGGAGTATAATACAGGATATAACTCGGGATCAGTACAGGATAAGTAATGTAATGTATGTCCACAGTGACTCCACCAGCAGAATAGTGAGTACATCTCTGGAGTATAATACAGGATATAACGCAGGATCAGTACAGGATAAGTAATGTAATGTATGTACACAGTAACCCCACCAGCAGAATAGTGAGTGCAGCTCTGGAGTATAACACAGGATATAACTCAGGATCAGCACAGGATATGTAATGTAATGTATGTCCACAGTGACTCGACCAGCAGAATAGTGAGTACAGCTCTGGAGTATAATACAGGATATAAATCGAGATTTTCCTAGCTTGTGACGGAAAATATTAGTTATATGAAGACAGGAGGCGAGTATCTTATGCATTATTCTTTCTTTAATAATGCCCATAGCAGAAACAAAATTCAGTAACAATCAGTGTAGAGAAAAAACTACAACTCCCAGCAGCCCCAGGACCACAGTAGCCACTCCTTGTCTGTAGCCCCTATATAAGGACTGCCCACATATAGATCCTCCTCTTTCTTCATGCGAATCAGAGCCGCACAGGAAACCGAACTCCAGCCAGACGTCCACACCGCTCCTTGAATCTTCGGCCAGCCGGCCCGGAACTCAGGAAACAAGGCCAAACGACGGCCCAACTTCGTCCCAACGGGGACCGTAAGGAACCCAAGCAATGCGTAACCAACAGGTTCTCCGTAATCGGGAAAACAGCCGATGCATTCAGTATCCTGAAAAATATATAACAAAAAATCGTAATAGGGTGGGTAGGGAGGGAAGATACTCGCCTCCTGTCTTCATATAACTAATATTTTCCGTCACAAGCTAGGAAAATCTCGATTTATATATCAGACAGGAGGCTCATATCTTATGCAAGTTCAAAGCTAACAAGTAGCGACAAAGACGACAAACCAGACATAGCATTATAAAACTGACATGGAAACATGGGCCTCCGGCCTGAAGTAGAACCGGCGAAAGGTGGTCTCTGAAGACCAATCAGTGGCCATGAGCAAGTCAGAAAGGGAGCCCCCTGTTGCGACTATTTTAGTAGCCATAGCACCCCTGGAAGAATGAGCTCCGAACAGGGAGACGTCTATGCTCGCCATATCCATGGCCGAACGCACCCAACGCGCCAGAGTAGCGGAAGCCACTGGATGGTGAGGTCTGACATAAGAGATGAGAAGTTGAGAAAAATCCGGAGAACGCAGATCCGCAGTCTGCGATTCGTACGCCTGCAGGCAACGAACCACACAAAGTCGAGGGTGCGCGGGAAAGAACGGGTAGAAAACTGAGTGGATACCCGTCTTGGTCCGTCGGACCACCGAAAACTTGACCCCCTGAGGCGAAAATTGTCGCCTAGAGATGTCCAAAGCTTTCACGTCCGAGACGCGCTTAATGGACACTAAACATAAAAGGACAGTCAGTTTATATGACAACAGTTTCAGGGAAAGGCCGTCATTGTCCTCCCAAGAAACAAACATCTCGAGTAACCTGGAGACATCCCAGGTCGACTGATATCTTGGTCGAGGGGGACGCTTGAACTTAATGCCGCGCAGAAGCCTACATACCAGCGGGTGTTTGCCCACCGGCAAAGAGTCCACTGGGCAATGGTAAGCCGCGATAGCCGATCGGTATACGTTGATGGAACTATAAGATTTTCCAGATTCAAAAGAATCTGCCAAGTAGTTCACCACTACAGACACAGGTGCATGTACGGGATCAATCTGTCGTTGATCACACCAACGAACCCAGAGCCTCCAGGCTGATCGATAAGCCGATCTAGTCCCGGGGGCCCAGGCCAGGGCGAGGAGATCCCTAGCTGATCTTGAAAGGTCGTGATCCGCATCCGGGACCCCGAAACCAACCACGCTAGGAGAGGAAGGTTGCCCTCCACTACCAGAGGGTGAAGACCCCCGGTCGGGTTGGAGAGAAGCTGCGGAAATTGGGGTAGAAGTCTGGGATAGTCCACGGCCATCCCCAGAAGGAGAGGAAACCACGGTTGTGTCGGCCACCAAGGAGTGATCAGCACAATCGTCGCCCTCTGGTTCATCGTATGCAGGAGGACTCTGGAGATCATCTGGAATGGGGGAAACGCGTAGTGCGTTCCCCTGGGCCAGATGAGACGGAAAGCGTCGACAGCCGACGCCTCCGGGTCCGGTCTCCAGCTGAAAAAACGAGGGAGCTGATAATTGAGGCGAGAAGCAAAGAGATCCGTGCATAATGGACCCCAAAGCTGTCTCAACCGTACGAAAACGGACCGATCCAGCCGCCAATCGCTGGAATCTAGTAAATAGCGCGAATTCCAGTCGGCCACCGTGTTGGAGACCCCCGGAATATACTCCGCCACCGGGATAACGTTGCGATGTAGGCAGAAATGCCAGAAGTCCTTGGCCAGATCTGCTAGGATCTTGGACCTGGTGCCCCCTAGGCGGTTGACGTATTGGACCGCCGCCACGTTGTCCATGCGTAACAGGACACAACAATTGGATGCCTGTGGCATGAAACTCTTGACGGCAAAAAAATGCCGCCAGGAGTTCCAAGGCGTTGATGTGCAAATCGACTTCCGTGGCGGACCAAGTCCCTCCTGTGGAAGCCTCCCCGCACCGTGCACCCCAGCCGAGGCGACTCGCGTCCGACTCTATGATGATGTCCGGACAGGAGTTGAATATGGTCTTGCCGTTCCACTCGACGGCATGACGAAGCCACCATTGTAACTCCTCGATGGCTGCCGGACAAAGAGGGACCTCGTCCGCATATCTGAGGCCCTGACGCAGATGCATGATCTTGAGTCTCTGAAGGGCCCTGTAATGCAAAGGGGCCGGGAAGATGGCTTGGATAGAGGCCGCTAGAAGCCCCACCAAACGTGCTAGTACTCTTAATGATAAGCACCCTCTGCGCAAGACTGCCCTGATCTCCTTGCGGATCAGGGCCAATTTGGATTTGGGAAGGCGGAGAACGGCCTGGTTGGTGTCCACCAAGAAGCCAAGGAACTCCATCTCCTGCATTGGGACCAATACCGATTTTTCTCGGTTGATTATGAATCCCAGACTCTGCAGTAGCAATACCGTCCATGACATGTGGAGAGAGGCCTGAGCTTTGGAGCGGGCCATGATGAGGAGGTCGTCCAGATAAATGATCAGACGTACCCCTCTGCTCCTCAAGGATGCCACCACCGGTTTCATCAGTTTTGTGAAACACCACGGGGCTGATGAAAGGCCGAACGGAAGGCAAGTAAACTGCCACATGTGGCCTTTCCAGAGGAAACGAAGAAAATGTTGTGAGTCTTGGTGGATAGGGACGGTGAGGTAAGCGTCTTTCAAATCCACCTTTACTAGCCAGTCGCCTGGTTGCAATAGATCGCGAAGGGAGTGAATTCCCTCCATCTTGAAATGGCGATACGTGACATGTTGGTTTAGTTCCCGAAGGTTTATGACCGGACGGTAACCGCCCCCTTTTTTCTTCACTAGGAAGAGGTTGCTTACGAATCCTAGGGAAGATGGGTCGACCTCTTGGATCGCCTGTTTGGATCGGAGATCCTGGATCTCGTTGTCTATGAGAACTATGTTTTGTTGTGAAAATCGGATGGGGAATGGTCGCACACCTAGAACTGGTAGGGATTGGAGTTCTATGTGGGATCCCGCTACTGTCTGAAGAATCCACGCGTCTGCCGTAATCGCAGACCAGGCGTGGGAAAAATACATCAGGCGCCCCCCCACAGGAATGTGAACATGTGGAATACCAGGCACACTTACCGGTAGGTGGACGGGAACGGGGGTATCCACGTCCGCCACGTCCGCGCCAAGGTCGGCCTCTGGGAGGGAAGAAAGGCGACGGTTGTGCCAATGGGACGGTGTAGGACGGAGGAGCCTGAGGATATTGGTATTGGGCATGGGGTCTGCCCTGTGGCCTATAGGAGGGGGTGCGGCCGGCAGATCGGCCTCTACCTCTGCCGGCCCGAGGAAAAAGTTTACTGGTCCCTGATTTCTTTAATGAAGTCTGGGCCTTATCCAAACCTGTAAATAGGCCGACAAACCTGTTAATGTCTTTCATCAGGTTGTCCCCAAAAAGCATCCCTGCTGCTGCAGGCCCAGACTCGGTCTCAGCCAGGTGGGACAGTTGTGGGTCGAGGCGCATAAGAATCGACCTACGTCTTTCAGTCGAGCAGGTGGTGTTGGCGGTACCTGCTAGACATATGGCCCTCTGGGCCCACCCGCGGAGTTGACGGGTATCGACGGGCTGATCCGTCGTTGCGGCCTGTTCAGACAGGTTGAGTATTTTAGTGAGCGGGCCCATTAAATCCAGAATACGCTCCTGAATGGTTTTAAAGGAGCGTTCTATTCCCTTTTTTGGGAATTTACCCGATTTCATAAGATATTTTGTCAAAATGGGGTCTACTTCGGGGGTAGCCACCACTTTGTTGGGAATAAAGGGTCTAGGACACTCAGCCCTCAGTTTGTTACGGCTGGTCCTGTCTAGGGACTTACGAGCCCAAAGCTCCACATATTGGGCTACGTGGGGGAGTGGGGACCATTCGCCCGATCTTGGGTGAGAGATTGAATCAGGGTGAAAAAGGGGTTCACCTAGGGAGTCTAGGATCACAGTGCCCTGTGTAACAGGGTTGGCGTCGGTGTCAAACGCCGTATCCCCAGCATCCTCGATATCAGGAGTGGATTCATAACCGTCAGACTCGTTGGATGATCCCGACGAATCCTCATCCGAGGAATCTACGTATGAGTCGGGTTTGGTCCGCCTAGCGGATCTGTGCCTCTTCTCTTGTAACTCCCTGAGGCCCAGGGGTCGAGTGGAGTCTGATGGATGCTGGGGTTGGCAGACCGGGGTAGGGGCTGCCTGGAGCACATTATTGTCTTCCCCTGCCGGGGAGTCAGATGTCGCCAAAGTATGTTTCCTTTTATGGGAAACTTTGCCCTTCTTAATCGGCGGTTCTCCGCCCTGAAATGGTGGGATAGACACACCGGGTACCACAGGTAGTGATCCGGAGGGTATCATGGCGGAAGCCAAAGCCGCCTGAACAGATTTATTAATTAAATCCTGTATCTGGTTGGCGGTCATGAATTGGGCAGCATCTAAAGAAGAACTCTCCCCTCTGAGGGGAACAGATGAAGGTTCTTCAGCCATGGTGAGTAACAGGTTAATAGTATAGTATTAGCAAGGGAAAGGAATAAATTCCTGTCTTAGGGGGGTAAATCTACCTACAGGATAATAGAACAGTTAAAGTAACAAGGGAAGGAATTAAATTCCTGTCTTAATGGGTAAATCTACCTATAGTAGAACAGAAAGGGTAGTACAGGCTCCGTCCTCCACACCGCTAGCGTTGCACTGACGCAGCGGTGGGAGGTGAGCCCGAGAGTCCCTGTACCCGGGAACGAAGTCTCGCGAGACTACGTCCGGCAGGGGTCTGATTGGAAGGCGCGGGAGTGACGAGAGTAAGAACTCCTCCCCTCTCAGAGAGAAGGCCGCGAGGAGGAAAGCGGCCGACACCCGGAGGATCCGCCCCTTTCCCGCGCGCGCGAAAGCGCCGAAGACGGAGAAGAAAAGAGTTGAGGCGCAGGTAAAATGGCGCCGGAAGAAGGGAAAGGGAGGACGGTTAAGGGTAGGATGAAGCGGAAAGCAGAGAAATAATAGTGGAGTGGTAACCCGGCGCAAGGGGATAGTACCGGAGAATCCGCTGACCGAAAGAAAACAATGTACAATATATGGAGGGGAGAAATAACCGCTCCCACAACACTATAAGCTTTAAAATCTACAATGTTCTATAATAGCTTAGAATGAGGAAAAACACAATGTATGAAATCACAGAAAACTTAGCTTGTATGCTCTGCCATGAGCAGAAAGAAAGAGGAGGATCTATATGTGGGCAGTCCTTATATAGGGGCTACAGACAAGGAGTGGCTACTGTGGTCCTGGGGCTGCTGGGAGTTGTAGTTTTTTCTCTACACTGATTGTTACTGAATTTTGTTTCTGCTATGGGCATTATTAAAGAAAGAATAATGCATAAGATATGAGCCTCCTGTCTGATATATAACTCAGGATCAGTATAGGATAAGTAATGTAATGTATGTACACAGTGACCTCACCAGCAGAATAGTGAGTACAGCTCTGGAGTATAATACAGGATATAACGCAGGATCAGTACAGGATAAGTGATGTAATGTATGTACACAGTGACCCCATCAGCAGAATAGTGAGTACATCTCTGGAGTATAATACAGGATATAACTCAGGATCAGCACAGGATATGTAATGTAATGTATGTCCACAGTGACTCCACCAGCAGAATAGTAAGGGGGTCTCCCTATAGGAGCAGCTTCCACTTTGGTGTCCCAGCCCATTGAAGCATTATATGGATAGTTGTTTGTTAGATAGCTGTGTTGACTTCCCCTGCTATAACAGCTCATTGTTTAGAGAATATATATGGGTAACAGTTTTCTTTTTCCTATAAAGGGATTTTCCAGTTTAGGAAATCCCTTCTTTTTAAAATTTGTAAGGTTGTTGCCAGTTTTTAGGGGGGGGGGTTCCCTCTTTGGAATCCTTATCTGTTAGTCAGAGTGTAGAGCGGCTACATAGAGAATCTGTTTTCCCAGAGGACTTTTCCTATCCTGTATTATATAGAAAGCATATTCATATGAATAGATTCCATATAAAGCTTTATTTGCCCTGGTTGTGCTGTAAGGAATCTGAACACTTACTACCTTACTCCCAGATCACAACTGATCGTTGAAGGTCCCATTGGGGGTGCACATTGGGATCAGTTTAACATCAAGGGACCCTTCTTACAAGTAGGAATAGTCAAAAATATAACTGCTTAAAGGGGTTATCCACCATAAGGTGATTTTAGTATCTACCTGGCAGACAGTAATGGACATGCTTAGGAAGGATCTGCGCTTGTCTTGGGGCTAAATGGCTATGTTGTGAGATAACTATAACACTGTGGCTAGCTTTTTGTGAACTGGTATTTCCTGTTTGACTTTTCTTTTTTTGACTACAAATCCCATAATTCCATTTTCCTCCCTCCCACACATCAGCCACCCCACCATTGAAACATAAATGAGCTGCATCCATTCAAAAGACCTGTGGTTTTCAATCAGGGTGCCTACAGCTGTTGCATTAGTTGCAGATTGATCTCTCTCCCACCAAGCGATCGCTCCACCCATTGAAGCAGACAGGCTCCCTGTCATCAGCTGACTAGTAAGTCAGGTCTCAACCGCATTGCAGCCTGGGAAAAATCCAAGACAACAGTCATTTTGTATGCTGATAAAAATAAATATTGGGATGAAAATCACAGAAGAATTGTGAGAAAACTGACACACAGGTACAGACACTATATTATGAACTACACTAACTTTACAGCCCCTGTAGCATAGTCAAATAAAAATAAATTCCTGGAATACCCCTTTAATAGAGTGTTTGACATAGAGGGGATTCAACACTATTAATACAGTAAATGCTTCTGTACTCCAGGACATCTAATGTATCCATAGAATAAGAGAAGTTTGTGCACCCCTGACAGCCCTCGCAGCAAAGGAGGCGTTAATCTCCTCTGTTTCCTCTGCTCTGTTATACAGCTATTACTAATGTAGGAAAATCAGTAACATTAGTCATCTTAAAAGGGCTATTAGTCAAGATGATGTAAATTGTGAAAATGTCAGTGTGCTCCGTGCTAGAGATGCAGTGATTTACACCCACTGACACCACCGCGCTACGCAGAGGGAGCAAAAAAACATAGAAAATGACTTATATTCTTCCACGGACGGAATGTGAAACATAACAGACCTTCAGCATCCGCACATTGGACCATTAGTCACACGGGCTTAGTACTATACAGAGTTAAACTGTGCCTGGGTTACACCTATAGAGATCTCTTCTATGAATGATACATGGCTGACAGTCAGTCAGTGGTGGAGAACGAATGTAAAGAGTTCAAAGGACTTGAATAACTTGGGGACTAAGGAGTCACTGTGTCTTGATGTAAGAAGAAACAATGGAACAGAGTCTGCTTGGAAATCGCAATGAGCTATTTGTGGTTTTGCACAGGACTGCGAGTAAACCTACTACATTATCTTAAGTGGGCACTAAACACACGCAGTACATGCTCGGAAAATTCATTAACTAATTCAAGTCACCTAAAGTGCTCTCTTTACATCTGATGCAGCGTTTCCCCCCGAATGCCATGGATTTTGCCACCATTTTGGATGCAGATAGCACCATACAATGGGAGTCACCCATGCCTCAACAATCCACATGGAAACACATCAATAAGTGACATGCCACTTTTCTTTCCACATACACAGTTTCAAATCCACAAATCAGAAAAATCTGTACTGTGCAGAATCCCATTATACATAATTGTTTGTGGATTTGGAGCAGAATTCGTGCCAATATTGGTGAGGAATTTGTGCAGATTCTACAACGAAAGTGTCATGAAATATTGGCATGTGAACAGGCCCCAAGCACCTCATCACTTATTGTTAGAAGGGATCCCCCCCAATAATGAGCTGAACACAGATTGTACTAGTATTGGGATCGCCATCAGTCAGTGGTAATCTGCGATGGCAACCCAAGTTTTTACTTTGTCTACAGCACCACCACTGGGGAAATGAAACATTGGATGGTTCCCACTGGTCCATCAGAGTAAGAAAGCTCTTTTTGCCTACTTTAGGTGTTCTTCCTAGATGAAAAGCTTGTACTATTTACAGGGTACGTGATGGACCAGCTGATCAGTGGGGTTCTGACCTCTAAAATCTCATAGGAGTGGAGGCATTCAGTGTCCCCTGTGTAAATAGAGCTGCAGCGCTCGGGCTAGACCCCCCACTCCATTAATTCTTTATGTGACGTCCCTGGCAGGGAGCAGTGCTGAGCTTGTCTGTGTCCCGACTGCAGTCTGAGATTTAGGACTCCAGCATGAGTCTGAAATCTATTAAAAAAAAAAAAAAAAAGGGCTTCTGGCCAGGACTGGTAGGGAGACCCCTAGTGGTCATTTTTTCAAAGTATAAAATTAAATAGAAAGAAGCATATTTTTTAATAACATGCTATTGGAAAGTTATTCTGCATACATTAATCTATAATATATCAAAAGTTTTTGTGATGAAAGGTACCCTTGAACTTAACTATGTTCAGGAGCTCCATAGAGAACTAATGGAGTGGTGTCCAAGTGTACATTCTGCTGCTCCATTCCCTTGTGGAACAATAGACCTCCAGGCTCATGATCTGTTTGGTGGGGGTCCAACCACTGGGACCCACTCAGCTTGTTATACACAGGATAGGGGAGTACTTTTAAAGTGTGCCTGTCATCAACAAAAACTTTTTATATAACGTAGATAATTCCATTATATGTATATTTGTAATATACATTGGTTAAAAAATATGTATATTTCTGTCCCTGCAGCTATTGCCTTTGTGTCTCTATGAGGAGTCCAAATACAGGAAGTGAGGGTGGACAAGCAGGGCTCTGCAGTGAGGCTCTGTGACATGCTACGGCATTTTTTACCAACCAGGGTGCCTCCAGCTGTTGCAAAACTACAACTCCCAGCATGCCCGGACAGCAAACGGCTGTCCGGTCATGCTGGGAGTTGTAGTTTTGCAACAGCTGGAGGCACCCTGGTTGGAAAACACTGTGCTACGGGCTCACATATGAGGATGATTGTCAAGCCAGGAGCCTGCACAGAGCCCTGCTTGTCTTGTCCTCACTTCCTGTATTTGGACTCCTCACAGGCAAGAACTGCAGGGACAGCACTTTTTCACCCATATACAGTGGGTATCAAAAGTTTGGGCACCCCAGGTAAAAATTTGTATTAATGTGCATAAAGAAGCCAAGGAAAGATGAAAAAAATCTCCAAAAGGCATCAAATTACAAATTAGACATTCTTATAATATGTCAACAAAAGTTAGATTTTATTTCCATCATTTACACTTTAAAAATAACAGAAAACAAAAAAAAATGGCATCTTCAAAAGTTTGGGCACCCTGCAGAGTTAATAGCTTGTACTGCCCCCTTTGGCAAGTATCACAGCTTGTAAACGCTTTTTGCAGCCAGCCAAGAGTCTTTCAATTCTTGTTTGAGGTATCTTTGCCCATTCTTCCTTACAAAAGTCTTCCAGTTCTTTGAGATTTCTGGGCTGTCTGTCACGCACTGCTCTTTTAAGGTATATCCATAGATTTTCAATTATGTTTATGTCAGGGGATTGTGAAGACCATGGCAAAACCTTCAGTTTATGCCTCTTAATGTAATCCCCCATGGATTTCCATTTGTAGAAGCCATCCTCTCTTTAACTTCAGCTTTTTCATAGATGGCATCAAGTTAGCATCCAAAATTTGCTGAAATGTTATTGAATCCATTTTTCCTTCTACTCGTGAGATGTTCCCTGTGCCACTGGCTGCAATACAACTCCAAAGCATGATTGATCCACCCCCATGCTTACCAGTTGGACAGAGGTTATTTTCATTACATTCTGTTCCCCTTCTTCTCCAAACAGATCTTTGCTCATTCCAGCTAAAATGTTCAATTTTAACCTCATCGGTCCACAGAACTTGTTTCCAAAATGCATCAGGCTTGTCTATATGTTCATTTGCAAAGTTCAAATGCTGATTTTTGTGGTGAGGACGTAGAAGAGGTTTTCTTCTGATGTCTCTTCCATGAAGACCATATTTGTACAAGTATCTCTTTATAGTGGAATAGTGTACCACAACTCCAGTGTCTGCCAGATCTTTCTAGAGGGATTGTGCAGTCAAACCTGGATTTTGAATAGTTTTTCTCACAATCCTGCAAGCTGTTCTGTCTGATATTTTTCTTGGTCTTCCAGATCTTGCTTTAACTTCCACTGTTCCTGATGACTGCCATTTCTTAATTACATTCCGAACAGAGGATATTGACATCTGAAAATGTTTTGCTATCTTCTTATAGCCTTCTCCAGCTTTGTGAGCGTCAACTATTTTCAGTTTCAGATTTCTAGACAACTGCTTAGAAGAACCCATGGTGCTGATTGTTGGGGCAAGGTCAGATGAGTCTGGGCATTTAAAACCTTTGAGAATGACATCACCTGGTCTTCCCAGATGATGATTGAGAACAATCCATGACACTGGCAAGTCTCAGCTTTGCAAAGGGGGCAGTGCATGCTATAAATTCTGCAGGGTGCCCAAACTTTTGCAGACGCCATTTTTTTGTTTTCTGTTATTTTGAAAGTGTAAATGATGGAAATTAAATCTAACTTTTGTTGACATATTATAAGAATGTCTAATCTGTAATTTGATGCCTTTTGGAGATTTTTCCATCTTTCCTTGGCTTCTTTATGAACATTAATACAAATTTTTACCTGGTGTGCCCTAACTTTTAATCCCCACTGTATATACCCATTTTTTAACCAATGCATATTACAAATATACATATAATTGTATTATCTACATTATATCAAAAGTTTTTGTTGAAGACAGGTAGATTTTAATCTTTTATAACCCCTTTTTTTTTTTTTTTTATAATCGAGGGACCTGAAAGTGGGATCCCTCTACTACTATGGTTTTTCCAAACCAGACAACTAAAAGGGGCTTTCTCATCTACTAAACCAAAATGGCTGTAAAGACTTTACTTACGGCTCAGCCACCCAATAGAAAACTGATCTTTTTATGTTTTTTTGTTATTGTGTAATGATTATAATGGTTTTGGACCTTCTCTTTCCTAGATGAACACGTCCTTGCTGGGAAGCATTGGGATGCTGAACTCCGCTCCTCAGCTGCGTTGTATCAAGACCTATCAGGTACCGCCCGTACAACCAGCCTCTCCCGGCTCGCTCAACGCCCTGAAGTTAGCAAGGCTCATCTGGACTTCCAACCGCAATGTCATCCTTATGGCTCATGACGGCAAAGAGCATCGATTCATGGTCTAGAAATTGAACATCCTGTGCCCACCTTCAACACACCCACTGCCCCTCCTTTCCAAAACGTCTATAGCATGATCACTGCAGTTGTTGTCATATCATTCATGGGGTAGACGTTGCTGTGTTGGTGCTGCATGATTCCCCGGTAAATGCTACGGAATGGGAATTCTTTCATGTACGCGATGTATTTGGTGGAAACCCCTATTCCTTTCTGTAAACTGATAGTAGAAAAAGCTTTCGCTATATACGTTCATCTGTAAAAAAAAACTGATTATTCTAGATATAGAGGGAGATTTATCAAAACCTGTGTAGAGGAAAAGTTGCTGAGTTGCCCATAGCAACCAATCAGATCGCTTCTTTCATTTCTAACATGGCCTCTGCAAAATGAAAGAAGCGATCTGATTGGTTGCTATGGACATCTGGGCAACTTTTCATCTGCTCAGGTTTTTTATAATTCTCCCCCATAGTCTGTATATAGTGGGGAGTTACTGTATAACCTTGAAGGGTATCACGTCTTCCGCTCCTGACACAGCAGGAGGTGCATTCAGAATTGTGCCCTTCGCAGAGTGATGACAGTCGGACCCCTATCAACTCTGCTGCTGTGCATTCTGGGAGAGTTTCTCTACACTGAAGCAGCAGCTTTTAGCTCGGCACTAAGAAATTGGAGATGATTTTGACTGCAGCTCTAGATGTGACTGGAGTATGTCTTTGTAAAGTCGCTCGACGTTCTATATAGATAATATCTAGATGTAAGATGGTGTTTGAAGGTGACCCTACATTAAACCTGAAATGCTCCCCCTGTTACATTTCGATGTCTTAAAGGTGTACACCGGTGGAAAACTTTTTTTCCTAAATCAACTGGTGCCAGAAAGTTAAACAGATTTGTAAATTACTTCCATTGAAAATTCTTAATCCTTTCAGTACTTATTAGCGGCTATATACTACAGAGGAAATTCTTTTCTTTTGGGATTTCTTTTCTGTCATGACCACAGTGCTCTCTGCTGACGCCTCTGGCCATTTTAGGAACTGTCCAGAGCAGCGTTTATTTGCTATGCGGATTTTCTCCTGCTCTGGACAGTTCCTGACATGGACAAAGGTGTCAGCAGAGAGCACTGTGGTCGTGACAGAAAAGAAATTCAAAAAGAATTTCCTCTGTAGTATACAGCCGCTAAGAAGTACTGGAAGGATTAAGATTTTTTTTAATAGAAGTAATTTACAAATCTGTTTAACTTTATGGCATCAGTTGATTTGACCAAAAAAAAAAAAAGTTTTCCACCGGAGTACTCCTTTAAGCTGATCATTTATACACGTGTGTCTGGTCGTCACTTTCCGTACGATACTGCGCGTCAGTCCATGTGGTTCTGTGCTGACCGAATTGTTTACATTTAACAACAGTGGATCAAGGAGGGGCCTGTTTCTTTAAGAAGTTGCTTTCCTTCCCTCCGTAAGAGCTTTTGTCACGTGTCGTATGCCTTGGTTATCTATTCTCTATGTATGTATTTTATTTGCCATGTGAAATGTGTGCTTTGTACTTAGCGGTATGACTTAATTTAAGAGGATGCGGATTAAAGTATGGTTGTGTTATACTCTGTATATAAATATTACCTGCATTTATTTTATCAATTGTAAGAATTGGATTTGCATATCCCAAAGTCATGTTGGATTGTGGAGGCAGATTTATCAGACTAAGCACTTCTTAAAGGGGTACTCCGGTGCTCCAGCATTCTGAGCATTTTGTTCAGAATGCTTGGAGTCGGAGGCCGTGATTGTGACATCACGGCCACACCCCCTCATGATGTCACGCCCCCTCCATTCATGTCTATGGGAGGGGGCGTGTCGGCCGACACACCCCCTCCCATAGACATGAATGGAGGGGGCACGGTGTGACCTCACGAGGGGCGTGGTTGTGATGTCACAACCACTGCCCCAGAACCCGGTATTTGAATAGAATGCTGGATGCTGCGAAAGATCGCATGGAGCCCCAACAGCGGGACCCCTGCAATCGGACATCTTATCCCCTATCCTTTGGATAGGGATAAATTGTCTAGCAACAGAGTACCCCTTTAAGGTGCCCTACCATGTAACTTGCCCCACCCTTCTTTTCTTTACTATCATCTGTGAGGGAGAGTCAAATTCACATTACAATCAGCTGGTCCTGCCTAAATTGCCAACTTTTTACTAATATATATGGGCACCTTTAGTTCCTGCTCAAGTCTTGGGTCTAGTAGGTGGAGCAGTAGGAGGGATCTTTTCTGCAAGTCCGCAGCATCTTAGGCTTAGGGAAGGCTGATGATTGGCCGAGATGTGTCCACTCCCTGCTTCACTTTACCAACCAAGAAGCCTAAATGGGTTTACCACGATTAGAGAAACATGGCTGCTCTCCTCCAACAACAGCGCCCACTGTTTGTGTCATGTATTACACCATAACATCAGTAAAGTGAATGGTGCTGTCATACTACACACTACCTGTAGACAGGTGCAGCACTGTTTTTCTAATCTTAGTAACACCAGATATGTTCACTTATTAATTCTGACTTGACTTTGTAACTAGTTAAATGTATATGCAAGAAAGTCTGATTGCTAAACGTGTAAAGGTCAAACATATCTGCCCTAGCCTTGGGCATAACCCCAACACTTGGCTTGATAATTCACGCCAAAATGGCACCCCTCAGCACCCACTATCCCCCCCAACACCATATGACCATATGAAAAATGACTGACCCTCTGGCAGCCAGAGAAGGGGGTAGCCATTTTTTAGGTACACACAGCCCGTAGTAAATAAGGACTGTCTAACCGCGGTTCCATGACCAGCTGTAGACCTCCAGATATTGCAAAACTACATCGGCTGCCCAGGCATGCTGGGAGTTTGTAGACCACTGCCCGAAACGGTTTCACTGTTGTACTAAACAAAGAGCCACATTTTAGGGAACACTCTAGACAAGCAATATGTTATACCTTGTTTAGGGCCTAAGAGGCGGAGCATGGCACTGGGATTGTCTGGTGTTGTTTGAATCCCTTGTGTCATGCTCCGCCCCTCAGTTGCCGCACTATGCATAGCACAGTCTATGAGTTTCATTTGGAGTGTCCCTTTAAAGCCTCTTTGTTTTTTTTGTTTTTATTAACGACAACTGTATAAGTGACTCACACTAGGTCAGTGCTCCTCATGTGGACTATAAAACAATATCAACATGCTCCAGGTTATAGATGTCATAGTGTGAAACGGCGACACAGAACGACTTATAAAGCTTCATTTAATTGGAATATTTAGGACGAGGTCCAACAAACAGGAGGAGGCGGATGACTGCACGGAGCTCCCAGCTCAGTCCTTGACTGGCACTGTGTGTATTGTATGTGTGATCATTGAGGCAGGTAGGAGGATGGTTTTCACTACGGCAGATACTCAGCGCACATAGTCTCTAAATCAGTGAGAAAGTCTGTAAAGTGACCTCCCCTCCGCACCCATAAGCACCGTGCACATGATGCGCAATACAGTGCTAGTATTATATCACTCATACCCCATGTTTGTACATTAATGCTGCTTCTGCTGCTCCAGGCATCAGCAATGTCTGTTAACTTATTGGGATATATGTATCATTCGCTGCACCAGCACAGAGTGGAAAAATAACACAAATCTTTTGTACAAGTCCCACTTTGAGCTTGCAAAAAAATGTTGCCAAGTAAATGATAAATTACCCCCAGTATTTAAGGATATAGTTTTGCAACAGCTGGAGGAACCCTGGTTGGGAAACAATGTCTTAGTGTAATGACTTGTACGTGTCCGTAGAAAGCATGATGATCATTTACATTAAAAGGATTCTCCACCATAAGGTGATTTTAGTATATACCTGGCAGACAGTAATGGACATGCTTAGGAAGGATCTGCGCTTGTCTTGGGGCTAAAGGGATATGTCATGAGATTACCATAATACTCTGGCTAGCTTTTTGGGAACTGGTATTTCCTGTTTGAGTTTTCTTCTTTTGCCTACAAATCCTATAATTCCACTTTCCTCCCTTCCACACATCAGCCACCCCACTCATTTACACATAAATGGGCAGCATCCATTCAAAAGACCTGTGGTTTTCAATCAGGGTGCCTACAGCTGTTGCAATAGTTGCAGATTGATCTCTCTCCCACCCATTGAAGCAGACAGGCTCCCTGTCATCAGCTGACTAGTGAGTCAGGTCTCCGCCGCATTGCATGCTGGGAAAAAACAGAGACAACAATCATTTTGTATACTGATAAAAATAAATATTGGGGTGAAAATCACAGAAGAATTGTGAGAAAACCGTCACACACAGGTACAGACACTATATTATGAACTAATTCATTACATCTACTTTACAGCCCCTGTAGCATAGTCAAATAAAAAAATTAAAAAAACGGAATACCCCTTTTAATAGCTATAGGACCTCATTGTCATTGGTCTGTAGGTGTATTGTGCTTTTTCTTCCCTTTCCACCCTAGACCTGTAGCTCAGAGGAGATGATGGAAATGTAGTATACAAGTTGCAACAATACATTTCCTGCCTAAGCTGAAGTAGACTGCACGGTCCAGATAAGTAAAGAAATATCATAATTCCCTTCCTCAGTTGTAAGCACTGCACAAACCTTAATAACGTCCTGTAATGACTGATAATGAAAAACAATAATAAAGTAATATAAATAGATAGAAGTATGAAATAAATAAGGCATGTCTTACTGCTGTATATTACATATTGGGCTGGGAGGGGAGTGCAGGTGATAGTTTTGCAGGAAAGCTTAAGTAGAATCATATGCAAAATCAGAATATGTTATTTCCATGCCATGTATTTCCCTTTTTTGGGTTATTGAATCCCACCAAGCATGAAGTATACAGACGTGTCCTTTCTTACCTTTCTCTTGGCTTATAGGGGTACTCCACCTCTAGACATCTTAACCCCTATACAAAGGATAGGGGATAAGATGTCTGACTGCAGGGTCCTACCGCTGGGGACCCCCGCGATCTAGGCTGTGGCACCCCAGACTTCCTAGAAAGGAGCCAACTTTGATGCGTGCTGGGTGACTGGCGATGCGGGGTGGAGGCTCGTGATGTCACAGCCACACCTCCTCCCATCGTCTTTCATTGAGGGGGCGTGGCCATGATATCATAAGCCTCTGGTGCTGCACCCGATGCTCTAAACAAACACTGGGTGCAGCAGGGAGATTGTGGGGGTCTTTGGATAGGGAATAAGATGTCTAGGGGCGGAGTACCCCTTTAACACACCCAGACATAAGAGGTCCAGAAGGAAAAACATGATTTCACAATAGTCTGTTACTAATGATACAAATTGCAGCGGGTCTAGTGTGATCATAACCTATACCAATACTCTGCTTTCCACTTCTGCCTTGAGAGATTATGATCATAACTTTTAGCCAACACCCTCCTGTCTCTTGTGACCATACCCAAAAACTATACAATACCATGTTCTCATGTTTAGGGACAAGAATAAACTCCACGTGATGCCCCATCGACTAATTATGATTATGACCTGTATTTATTGTTATCCTGTCTGGCTTGTTTATATCAAGGAAATGTCCATCTTCTATCCAGGAGTAATGATCTCTACTTGGTGTTCAACTTGCCTAAAGTACTCATGAAGTATTCCTGATATCTGGCTACCCCGCAGTAATTGTGTAATCACATTCTGCTTTTATGTACTCCTCTTGAAGTTGATGCCCAGCTGTCCTAGAGTCATCATGAAGTACAGTTGATTCCCAGCTGTCCTGGAGTCACCATGAAGTACAGTTGATGCCCAGCTGTCCTGGAGTCACCATGAAGTACACCTGATGCCCAACTGTCCTGGAGTCACCATGAAGTACAGTTGATGCCCAGCTGTCCTGCAGTTATGATGAAGTACACCTGATGCCCAGCCGTCCTGAGTCATCATGAAGTACAGTTGATGCCCAGCTGTCCTGGAGTCATCATGAAGTACAGTTGATGCCCAGCCGTCCTGGAGTCACCATGAAGTACAGTTGATGCCCAGCCATCCTGGAGTCACCATGAAGTACAGTTGATGCCCAGCTGTCCTGCAGTTATCATGAAGTACACCTGATGCCCAGCCATCCTGGAGTCATCATGAAGTACAGTTGATGCCCAGCCGTCCTGGAGTCACCATGAAGTACAGTTGATGCCCAGCCGTCCTGGAGTCATCATGAAGTACAGTTGATGCCCAGCCGTCCTGGAGTCATCATGAAGTACAGTTGATGCCCAGCCGTCCTGGAGTCACCATGAAGTACAGTTGATGCCCAGCCGTCCTGGAGTCATCATGAAGTACAGTTGATGCCCAGCCGTCCTGGAGTCATCATGAAGTACAGTTGATGCCCAGCCGTCCTGGAGTCACCATGAAGTACAGTTGATGCCCAGCCGTCCTGGAGTCATCATGAAGTACAGTTGATGCCCAGCCGTCCTGGAGTCACCATGAAGTACAGTTGATGCCCAGCCGTCCTGGAGTCATCATGAAGTACAGTTGATGCCCAGCCGTCCTGGAGTCATCATGAAGTACAGTTGATGCCCAGCTGTCCTGCAGTCATCATGAAGGACACCTGATGCCCAGCCGTCCTGGAGTCATCATGAAGTACAGTTGATGCCCAGCCGTCCTGGAGTCACCATGAAGTACAGTTGATGCCCAGCCGTCCTGGAGTCATCATGAAGTACAGTTGATGCCCAGCCGTCCTGGAGTCATCATGAAGTACAGTTGATGCCCAGCCGTCCTGGAGTCACCATGAAGTACAGTTGATGCCCAGCCGTCCTGGAGTCATCATGAAGTACAGTTGATGCCCAGCCGTCCTGGAGTCACCATGAAGTACAGTTGATGCCCAGCCGTCCTGGAGTCATCATGAAGTACAGTTGATGCCCAGCCGTCCTGGAGTCATCATGAAGTACAGTTGATGCCCAGCTGTCCTGCAGTCATCATGAAGGACACCTGATGCCCAACTGTCCTGGAGTCACCATGAAGGACACCTGATGCCCAGCCGTCCTGGAGTCATCATAAGGTACAGTTGATGCCCAGCCGTCCTGGAGTTATCATGAAGTACAGTTGATGCCCAGCTGTCCTGGAGTCATCATGAAGTACAGTTGATGCCCAGCTGTCCTGGAGTCATCATGAAGTACAGTTGATGCCCAGCTGTCTTTAAGTAATCATGCAGTATAATCTGTGTCCTGCTGTCCTGGAGTAGTCATGAAGTATAATTAATGTCCGGCTGTCCTGGAATATTCATGCAGTATAATCGTTGTCCTGCTGTCCTGGAGAATCATGAAAAACACTTAGGGGGAGATTTATCAAAACCTGTAATGAGAAAAAGTTGTCCATAGCAACCAATCAGATTGCTTCTTTTATTTTTAAAAGGCCTGTGCAAAATTAACAAAGCAATCTCATTGGTTGCTATGGGCAACTGGACAACTTTTCCTCTGCACAGGTTTTGATAAATCTCCCCCTTACTGTGCTGCTGTCCTGGAGTAATCATAGAATATACATCATTTCCTGCTGTCCTAAAGTTATCATGAAGAATGCTTAATCTCCTGCGTTCTTGTACTCCTCATGAGATACACTTGTTGTCCTACAGTAAGTATACTTGATGTCCTACTGTCCCATAGAAGTCATGAAATATACTTGATGTCTTGTTATTTTGTAATAATTATGATGCATCATGATCACTGCCAAGCACCATACTCCATGTTCTCCTACTCAGGAGTAATCTTGATGTATCCGCTTTGTCTTACTACTTGGAGTAACCATAAGGCATAATTGGTCCCTACGCCCTCCTGTCCAGCCTAATTGTAACCAAGAACTATACCCCATGTTGTGCCCGGGATAACCATGAACTCTGCCTGATGTCCTCCTGTCTTGAAATAAACATGGAGTTTACTCAACCTCCTACTGTACATTGTGGTCACCGCCAAGACCTATACTCTTTGTTCTCCTATAGAGTATAATGTCTTATTAGGCGTTCTGTAGCCCAATGACCGGGATTAATTATAAAATATACTGGTGTCCACGATAACTTACATTGAGGAGTCATCCATCTATCAGATTCATTCCTAGATGTGACATTTAGAAGAATTGCTCGTGTAACCTGCTTAAGTCATATCTTCATAGGCCATTCCAGAAGAAGAAAGCCAATTTCTGGTCGCCATGGGCTATATTATGTCTGTCCTTTGCATCGTTTTATTTTGTTAGGAGGTGATGCCATTATAACAAGTCAGGTTGACTTTCCATGATGTTGCCTTTTAGAAGGCATCATTTTATTATGATGAAGCTTATCCTGTGGGTTTGTTTTTATTCTTTATTTTACACATACATTAAAGCTGTCACGTCTTTACCTTAAAGTGTCAAATGCTATAGATTCTCCAGAGATTCTACTAACTACTTATTAGTGCAGAGGAGTGCAACGCAGCAGATGGTCATGTCATAGCAAAGAGAGAGTCCACACGAGTCCAGGGTGAAGTAATTACAGAGGACCACAAAAAGGACAAAGACAACACGTAATTATAAAACAGTGCAGCAATACTATATAGAATCAAACATGAATGCGTATGTGTTTACTAGCATCAAGTCCTTTCATCTTTCCTCTTGAGCGACAGAGTATCTTCCCTTTTTTTTCTTTAAGAATTTTTTTGGTTAATAATCGTGTTCATCACATTTTATTTTCCCTTCGTTTCATCGATGACTTAATGTTACTAAAATTGGTCACAGACATGAAATACTTTAGAGCTCTTTCGTCCGAGGACTAGGATGTCCACCATTTTTCATGCACATCTGACTGAAAAATAGTGGACATCCTAGTCCTCGGATGAAAGAGCTCTAAAATATTTCATGTCTGTGACCAACATGACTCCAAGAAGAGGTGAGGGGGACTAGGTAGCTGCAAAAAGACCTTCAATCTGAGGTAAACTATGGAATTGGCCAGAGAAAAATTTACTTGTCACGTCCATCCAATTTCAAAAATTTTTGTTGGTTGCCCAACAGAGCTGCCAGATCCTTTGTATTTTGTAAGGAAAAGAAGGGGGAGGGGGGGACCCCCTCCCCCTTCTTTTCCTTACAAAATACAAAGGATCTGGCAGCTCTGTTGGGCAGCCAACAAAAATTTTGAATGTCCATGAGCAGCTTAGATCTTACCACTCTGTATATTAATATATATATATATTAATATATGCGTTTGTGTTTTTGTGTGTGTATATATACATATATATATATATTATTATTATTATTTTTTTTAATAGTCAAATATACCCTTATTTAAAAGAAAAAAAATATGAAATTGGGAGGAACGAGTCTAGTGTGCAAGGAACCTTATGTTATCGTCTAAGATATGTCTTTCTCGAAGGCAGAATATTAAAAATGTTATAGAATTATTTAATTTTTTTCTTTAGTTCTATTCCTGTGATTTTTCTTCCCTTACCGACACCCATTTTTGTTTTTCAGTTTTATCTTAAAAATATCAAACCATGAGAGGTGAAAGTGTATTCACAATGGCTAACGGTTATTATGCAGCCTTCACATGTTAAGAGATATTTAAGTTTTATTAAGTATGTAATGGATTAGAAAAAAAAACAATTGGCTGCTTTCGTCCAAATACTGTGTCAGGGTGCATTCACACCACGTTTTGTACATACGGGTGCCGGATCCGGCGGGGGGAGAGGCAAACCGGGCACTCCCGTACCCCGGCCAGATCAGCCCGTGACTCCATTTACTTTAATGACCCAACCGGAGTCAAACGGTGACTCTCGTCGGCTCAGTTTTGACCCATATGCGGGAGCGCCCGGTTTGCCCCTCCCCCCGCCGGATCCGACACCTATATGTACAAAACGTGGTGTGAATGCACCCTCACTCCTGTCCACAGGTTGTGTGTAGTTTTGTGACTTGGCCTCATTCACTTCAGTGAAGCTGAAATGTAATACCAGATAGGTCCCATGGATGGGTGTGGTGCTGGTTTTGGAAGAAAGCAGCCATGTTTTTTCCTAATTCCTTTATTTATTTTGCTCAACCTTCTCTGTGCTGCTGTTGTTACCACAGTACGACTTTGTTGTTTAGGATTTTAGTGATGTGTTTGGATGTGTAAATGTAGACACTTGTGTGGCTTGACCTGGAGAATTCATGTAAGTAGCATCATGCCGTAAGAAATTATAATTTGTCATTGTGCATTGTAAATGATTATATTGCCGGAAATGGCAAATATGATATAGATCTGTAAAATGCTTGTGTACATATCTGTGTGTAATAAAACTGGATCTAGAATCTGTCTTGGACACGTCATTTATTATAGATATTTCCTAAAAAAAAAATTTTTAAAAATGCATGTACCGGAATATTGGAATTCTTACATATTTAGGACAGAGCGGCTACCAGTCAGCCAAACTTGGTCTAGCCATGTATTACGCAGTAACACATTTGTTTTAATGGGAAGCATGTACAGTATATTGTAGTAATACACGAATTGCTGGACACCCCATTGCACTTCCATGTTTGGCCAGGCCAAACTAATTGTTTAAATCATATTTTTGAAGGGGTACTCTGGTGGAAAGCAAATATATATATATTTTTTTTCAAATCAACTGGTGCTAGAAAGTTAAACAGATTTGTAAATTACTTCTAGTAAAAAAAAAAAAATCTTAATTCTTCCAATACTTCTGTATACTCCAGAGGAAGTTGTGTAGCTCTTTTTAGTCTGACCACAGTGCTCTCTGCTAACCTCTGTCCGTTTCATGAACTGTTATGGACAGTTCCTGACATGGACAGAGGTGTCAACAGAGACTGGAAAGAACTGCACAATTTCCTCTGGAGCATACAGCAGATATGCGGCGAAAATCTTTTAAATCATCTTGTGCCTGGGCGGCAAAAATAAAAAACTTTAATTCACCTTCCTACATTCCCCCATTGCAGAGATATCGGCATTCTCTTCCTCCAGTGCTGCTCTGCTCCCTGCTTCTTATCCATGGAACATCTTAGCGCTTTCAGGGTATCACCAGCCACAGTGATATCCTGCCTTGGCCAGTGATAGGCTGAGCTCACTGTCATGTAATAAGCTCCGCCTGGCTCCTTACATGACAGTGCGCTCAGCCTCTCACTGGCCAAGGCAGGAAATCGCTGCGGCCGGCAATACGCTGACAGCGCTGTGACGATCCGAGGATAAGAAGCAGGGAACAGAGCAGCACCAGAGGAACGGGACGCCGATATCTCCGCAACTGGGGAATGTGGGAAGGTGAGTGAATTAAGGTGGGCACAGGATGAGTTAAAAGATTTTTGCCGCATATCTCCTTTAATAGAAGTAATTTACAAACCTGTTTAACTTTCTAGCGCCAGTTGATTTGAATTTTTTTTTTCCATTGGAGTACCCCTTTAGATTTAAAAATAATGTTAAGAATTTATGGCAATTTCTTTTCTACTGTAAATTTCTAAATAATCTTGGAATCTTACATTTTAATTTGGCCACTAAGCCTAATAAGAAGCTATAGGAATAGATAAAACATTCATAATAGGTGATGGTCACAACTTCTGTCCGTCCTCCTCGTGTACAATGTCACAGAGCATGCCCACAACACTCTCCCAGAAGTCATTGTTTGCAGTGGTCCATATGGTTATTGTAAAACATTTTTTCTAAATGCTGTTAGTGCAGTAAGGCTGCCCCCAAAATAATAATTCACCAATTAAGGGAATTCAAATGTACAATCAAAACATATAAAAAGATTAAAAAAAATAGCTATAATTTATAAAATAAAAAAACAACAATCTAGGTGACACATCCCCTTAAAGAGGTACTCTGTCCATCCCCCCCGGTCATCCGACAAGGCTGGGGGATAAGATGTCCGCTTCATGCCGGATGACAGGTGACTGCAGCTGTCATGCCCCTCCAATCATGTCTATAGGAGGAGGCGTGATGACTTATGTCCTCACGCCCCCTCCCATAGACATTAATGTAGGGGGCATTGCGTGACGAACCTTTGTATAGGGGATAAGATGTCTTGGGGCAGAGTACTCCTTTAAGGAGAAGAGAAGAATAAGCTACTTCCTGAAGTGTCTGGCTTATTTCTACAACAACAAAGGAATTAGGCATGCTAAAATCTAAAAGTGCCCTCTCTCAAAATTTGCCATTAGTACAGCTCATGTTAACCGTAAGGCCAATGTTATTTGTTTTTGATCTTTCTGTTGTACAAACAATACTTACTGTACTCTAAACAAAGACAGAAGTTTAAATACAGTCTGCCATCAGAAGGCCCCATATACATCAAAAAGTTGCCTGGTCCATTCAGAAATTATGGGTTCGGCTCCATATTAATCTAGCACAGCTTAGTAAATCTGACTAATTTTTTCATAAAAGTTTTGCACAAGAAATACAGTGAAACTTCTTTGTCAAGACTGAAAAATTGTATTCAAGAGTGGTCTTCTCAAAGTGGTGGTCTTATGAAGAGGAATGTGAATAATCAATGATCTGCTGTTTGTCCATGTTTGACGATGGTAGACATGAAGAATACAGGGGGAGAGTTATCAAAACCTGTCCAGAGAAAAAGTTGGTGAGTTACCCATAGCAACCAATCAGATTGCTTATTTCATATTTTGTCAGAAATGAAAGAAGCGATCTGATTGGTTGCTATGGGCAACTCAGCAACTTTTCCTCTAGACAGGTTTTGATAAACCTCCCTTATAGTCTATATCCTACACCTCCATATGTCTAAGCATTTCTGGTCTAATACCCATCATTAAAATCTACAAATTTACACTACAATTTATAACTTTACATTTGGAAAATGAAAAAATGTAGGGTCAACTAATATTTTGGGGGGGAAAAATAAACTACTTATAATATAAAAAATACATGGGCCATACTTTCAAGGCTTCTCAAACCAGCTATTTTTGAATGAATCATCTGAAAATTTTGGATTTTCGTTTCTTATTATTTACTACGAATGAAACATTTTAAAATTTGTGTTTTGATTTCTAATTTTTGTAAATTTGTCTATGCAGTTAATTAAAACCAAGCTCAATATTTCTACAGCATTTCCCTATTAGAACATGGACTTGGCAGAAGATGGATAAGGACAGAAGACCGCCGGTGTTGTATGAAATGAAATTGTTACATTTTCTTCTAAATGTGCATATGATAACATATCGACCTATAATTTATGTTAAACTTATCCAAAGCCAATTCTTTCATGGATCAATAGTCCCAGTCCGTAGAATGGAGCATGAGGGGGAAATATGGTGCCGGGCAGGTGACTCACCGTATGAATTTATATTTAACTAAAAAATAAATAATTCAGTTATCATTAAACAAATGTGACAATGCAACTTTGTCCTCATCACAATTAGTCATTATCATTAGAAGTTGCACAAACTGATAAAAAATGGACAAGGCTCATTAATACTTACAAACCGGCCTGCGCTGCGTGAACTTTCACCTTTCACCCCCTTCAGTTGACAGACAGAGCTGAGTGTTACCAAATCGATATCTTCGGAGCCAGGAGGGAAATACTTGCTGCCTCTAACTAGAGAATGTATCTTGACAAGGCCACGCCGGTCCAAACTGCACAACGGAGGAGAAGACTAATTTTTAAAGCTTGACACTTCAAGGTGTTTTTGCACAATGGCTCGAGAACGTGTCGATGCAAACAAATACCAAAGGTCAAAAAGGAAAGACACAAGAATTTCAAAATGATGTTGTTCACAGAGACGACAAGGGATTCCCGGGGATGTTTTTCTTGTAATTATCAGTTTTTTCCTTTATATCTGAATAACGGATATACATTTTTTAATAATACTTACAATTCAGAAGGATAACAAATAACCATGAAGCAAAATTCAAAATGGTAGCTCTTCTATCATGGCCTCACATCAGCACCAAACAAGTGTAGGACTTGGAATAATATACAATAACTTTTTCTTCCTCTTCCTTGGGCTTCCTGAGATTTCTTTCCCCTGCACACTTCTTTCTCTTCCATCCCCCATGTAACTTCCTAAGTGGAATTCCATCCACTTCAGGGGCATAATTTTAGGGATTGCAGAGGTTGCCCAATTGTATCCCTAATTTTAGGTATCCCAGTGCCCAATAGTGTATGAAAGCCCCTCTTCTACCTCAGAAGATACCAGCATTAAAAATGGCACATGGTTAATCGAGGGCTCTGTCATAGTTTGTGCATTAGGGCCTACAGCTTTAAGTTCCACTTCTGGTACCCTTGACTGCTGTGCTTCATACAGATATTGTGCCTGTTGCATATGGCTAGAGCCCACCTACATTGTTAGTATAGGCCTATTTCTGCAGCAGTGACACCTGAATGATGCATTATCAGCAGGCTTCTCCTCCTGCACTCTCCATCTCTTATTGTCAGTTCTTTCTGAACTGTGCTCTACTAAGGTAGGGTGATAGGTACTATCATACTCTAACACACCCTGTACCCCAGCTCTGCAAGGGGCAGGCAGTACCTGCTATGATGTTCTCCCACATTAGGAGCACTGAACCCTTCACCTCAACAACCATGGTCAGGCAGCACCTGCTATGATGTTCTCCCACATTAGGGGCACTGAACCCTTCACCTCAACATAACCATGGTCAGGCAGCACCTGCTATGATGTTCTTTTACACTCAGGAGCACTGCACCCTGTACTTCAGCTCCTCAAGGAGAAGGCACAATCTGTGATCTCCTACACTCAGGAGCACTGCACTTTGTACCTTATCTCTTCAATGAGCAGGCATGATTTTCTATCATGTTCTCCCACTCTCAGGAGCACTGCACCCTGTACTTCAGCTCCTCAAGGGGCAGGCACAATCTGTGATCTCCTACACTCAGGAGCACTGCACTTTGTACCTTATCTCTTCAATGAGCAGGCATGATTTTCTATCATGTTCTCCCACTCTCAGGAGCACTGCACCCTGTTCTTCAGCTCCACAATGGGCAAGTACTACTTGCTATGATGTTCATCCACACTCAGGAGCACTGCATCCTGTACTTTATCTCAAAAAGGGTTGACCACTACTTGCCATGGTGTTCTCCCACACTCAAGAATACACCACCCTGTACCTCGGCTCCACCAACAGCATGCAGGTATTTTAAGTCACAAGACAGAGGGGTTTATTTACTAAGAATGGAATGTATTTTTTTTTGTGGTTTTTGATTATTTTGACAAGGTATTTACTATTGTTTCACTACATTTTGCACTTTTCCCTACCTTTTGCTTTCTTTACAGCTGTTCTGATCTGTTGGGTTTTTCCCAGCTCAAATCCGTCACATTTTCTATGGAAACCTTAGTAAATATGTTGGGATTTTTCAAAACTGACTGGGAAACCCCCTTTTGTTGGGACCACGCCCCCTTTTCAGGTTTTTCTTGTAAAATGGAGGGTTTTGGTTTTTTTGGTCACAAATTGTGTCGCACTGAACGTGCGGAGCAATTTGGCGCAAAACCCTAAACTGTTAGGGGTTTGTCTGACAACAAGCTTGTTGACTGTTTCCAAAAGCAAATTGCAGCATTATGAATGCAGCTCTGGAGTTAGATACAGACATAATACATAATCAACTATAAATTATGATAAATCTCACATTAACTACAATTTCAGTCAAATGTATTGGCCATGTATAGACATTTAGACCCTATATATACACCCTAGGCTGCATAAAGCAATACACAATATACTTATAGCAATCACTGTGACCTTTGCCCAGAGTCCCTGTAGTCAGAGGATAAAAACAAAAGAAGACAGACCCAGGGAGCTTTCCGCGCAGCTGCCTGACTCTACTATCCCTCAAATATTTGTAAAGAAATACACAAGTGTAACAATTATCTACAGAATGTGGCATGAGTCAGACTGAAAGGCAAAAACTGCTTAATAACCGTTGCATACCGAGCTATTGATGAGCAAGTGAGACATGGGGCACAAAACATTGTCTGCCAGCATTGCTGCCCTTCATTGAGAGCAAGGCACTTGGGAGCTGCCCCTGCCTCCTGCTCAAGACATCCCCCTCAGCTTCTAATGATCAAATGTTTGACATTATATTAAACACAGGCAATGTCTAAATTATATAGCGTGCCGGTAAAGTGCTAATCTTACAATAAAGTGGAGGTTCAATGGCCCAGCACCCAGCAGGGCCCCTTGTTACTGGTGTAGGCGGGCCCCATCCTTGTACAAAGAGCCGGGCTGCTAGTGAGGTTGTGAAAATACAATTGCATTATGTATTTCATATGGATTTCCAATTATGTCCTAACAGCGCTCATCCGCCAGTGAGGTGGAGGGTCAGAACCACAGCGGGCACGTGTGGCTGTGTGCCTGCTCCTTGTGGGGGCTGCTCCTCACCAAAGACAGCAAGCTGAGAAACCACTATTGTCAATGTTGCTCAAATTATTAGTATATATGTTGTATGCATCACATTTCATTGTATTTGTTATTTATTTTTAATTTATTTTTTATTCTTATTTGCATTGTATTTAATAGTTTTGTTTATAATATTTACAAATTACTCATCTTTTTATTTTCTCCTTTTGTTTTTATTGGCATATTTGTTTTCTATTCTATCTAAAAAGAAAAGAACTGCAGCACTTCAAAATTATTGTGAAGAAAAGTGGTGTGGTTTATTACATCATATCTATCTATCTACGTATGCATCTATTATCTATCTATCTCATATCTATTTATTTATCTATCTCATATCATCTATCTCTCTATCTACTTATTTATCTACTGTATATCTATCTCATATCTATATTTATTATTTATATATCTATGTATCTATCTCTCTATCTACTTATTTATCTACTGTATATCTATCTCATATCTATCTATTTATTTATTTATTATTTATATATCTATGTATCTATCTCATATATATCTATCTCATTTTAGGGTAAAATTAAAGGAGCCATTGCAAAGTCAAATTAGTCCTGCAAAATACAAGCCATTATATGGCTCCTTAGATGGAAAAATGAAACCGTTATGTCTCCTAAAAGACGAGGGGGAAAAATGAAAATTGTCCTCATATCCCAACCTTGATTTGGTTGCATTAACAATTGATGATATCTTATTTGTTAAATAGATTTCTTTATGTATAGCTAGCAGTGTATCTGCTGTTGCCCGGTCTTCCTCCCTAAACCTTGTGGGAGAGAAAAAGCACCAATGACGCTCTTGTTCTCCTATCCCAACCTCATATCTCATCTTCATATTCCATCCTTATATTCAGACCTCATATCCCATCCTTATATCCAGAACTCATATCTCGCCATATATCCCGTCCTCCTTCCCCAACTTCATATCCCATTCTCCTTTCCCGACTTCATATCCCATCCTCCTTTCCCAACTTCATATCCCGTCCTCCTTTCCCGTCTTCATATCCCACCCTCCTTTCCCAACTTCATATCCCATCCTCCTTTCCCGACTTCATATCCCGTCCTCCTTTCCTGACTTCATATCCCGTCCTCCTTTCCTGACTTCATATCCCGTCCTCCTTTACGGACTTCATATCCCGTCCTCCTTTACCGACTTCATATCCCGCCCTCCTTTACCGACTTCATATCCCGCCCTCCTTTACCGACTTCATATCCCGCCCTCCTTTCCCGACTTCATATCCCATCCTCCTTTCCCAACTTCATATCCCGTCCTCCTTTCCCGTCTTCATATCCCACCCTCCTTTCCCGACTTCATATCCCATCCTACTTTCCTGACTTCATATCCCACCCTCCTTTCCCGACTTCATATCCCGTCCTCCTTTCCCGACTTCATATCCCATCCTCCTTTCCCGACTTCATATCCCGTCCTCCTTTCCCAACTTACAGGTGAGACTCCAAAAATGTGCAAAAGTTCATTTATTTCAGTAATGCAACTCGTCTGCGGAAGGAAGCATGAAGTGCTCCAAAATCTCCTGGTAGACGGATGCGTTGACCCTGGACTTCATGAAGCACAGTGGACCAACACCAGCAAATGACATGGCTCCTCAAATCATATAATATATTGTGGATTTGGGGTTTTCATGAGCTGTAATCCATAATCATTATAATTATGACAAATCACGGCTTGAACTATCTTGCTTTACATGTAATGAGTCTTTCTTGTATATTAACCTCACCTTTTAAGTTGCATTACTGAAAGAAATAAACTTTTGCACAATATTAACATTTTTTGAGTTTCGCCTGTAATATCCCATCCTTAGATGAGGCCGAGCTATGATGAAGAGATTGTAGGCCTGGCTTGCGGGAGGGGTGTGGCTTGTGGAAGGTGGTGTGGCTTGCAGGCTGGACAAACCTTCACGTGGAGATGCGGAGCTTGAGGAGTAAGATGGGGCTGAGTTGTGATGAAGATTTTGTGGTTGAAGGACCTATGGCTTTGGTGTATCGAGCGAAAATGGTGTTTTCTGCCTTGAGCCGACACAAAAAAAAGGGGGTGTGTTAGGGTTAATTTTTAGTTGACATATAAGTAACATTTGACTGAGTTTCATCAAAATATCTCCTGCTGATTGGAAGTGATGCTGGAACATACATACACACCTACATACCTACATACATACACACATACACATATATATACACGTGTATATACTGTACATATGCATACAATACATACTTTAAGCTTCATATATATACATATATATATATATATATATATATATATATATGTGTGTAATATAAAAGTCCAGGTTGAGCAGCACCTCAGTATATGAGTGTAGTTTGGTGCAGAGCAGCAAAAAAAGCCCAGGTCAAGGGCCCACAGCTATCCACAAGAAAAAATGGTTGGCTGCAGCACATAAAGTAAAGTTTCAAGTGGTTTTATTCCATTCCAAAATTACGTTTTAGCCGCCCATGTGGCCTTTTTCAAGCTTGAAAAAGGCCGCATGGGTGGCTGAAATATAGCTTTGGAATGGAATAAAACCACTTGAAACTTTACTTTATGTGCTGCAGCCAACCATTTGTTCTTGTGGATATATATATATATATATAAGTGTGTGTGTGTGTGTGTGTGTGTGTAGATGTATCTTTTCCCCAGTCAATTGACAAATTTATAAAACATTAATCTGAGACATTTTTGCACTGTTCTGTGTACGAGGGGGGAGGGGTCAGTAGATACCGAAAAAGCCTGTAGGGTAAATGTACTTGTACTTCCTTAATGCTCCAATCATTCATATGTTATTTGCACATACAAGTCCTTTCTGTAGAAGTCTGAGGGATGGATCCCAGAGGAGGGCCGCGCGCTTGTTGTTTCGGGGAAGTCAAGTGCAGTGACTGAACATTGTACAGCTATTTCAATTAAAAGGTACAAGTCAACTGTACGAATTACACCCGGCCGTTTTGTGGTTCACCTGTCAGTTTTGGGAATCACATGACTGATGACAATTAAAGAGACAGTAAAAGTTTTCAATGCCTAACCCCCCCCCCCCCCGCCCACCTCAAATGAAAGCCCAATAGACTTCTATGCGATTCCGCACTCCCATTCACACTTCGGAATTTCCGCATGCGGAATTTCCACACAAATTCCGCACCAGTTCCACACAAAATCCGCACAAGCCAGAAACCACCCAAGGAATCAGAATTGGTGTGTAAATTCTGCCGTTTGAATAGACCCTAAGAGGTAAGAAGGAAGATTTTTAAAAAAGCCAATAAAAAATATTCTTGGTTGCATTTTTTAGTTAACATGTTATACTAATGGTCTCCAAACTGTGGCCCTACAGATGTTGCAAATCTACAACTATCAGCATGCCCATGTTGGGCTCACCTCATATCCCATCCTCATATCCCGAACTCCTATCTCGACCTCATTTCCCATCCTCCTATCTCAACCTTATATCCCGTCCTCCTATACCGACCACATATCCCGTCCTCACATCCCGTCTTCATATCCCGACCTCATATACCATCCTCATATCCCATCCTCATATCCCGACCTCATATCCCAACCTCATATACCGTCCTCATGTCCCATCCTCATATCCTGTCCTGAGGTGGGACTGATTTGTGATGAAGATATTGTAAGCTGAAAATAGAAGGGGAAGTGGCTTTGTGGGACTGGGTGTGATTTGCAAGCCAGACCGATGCACAAAAAGATTAGAGAATAAAAGGGGTGGGGCTTAAAAGGTGGGAGTGTCTTTGTGAGATGGGGTGTGGCTTGCAAGCCAGACTGACACATTCACCAGGAGATGCAGAGTGAAGCTTGTGGAGTAAGGTACTGGAAGTCCCATATACTTGCATGGGACTTGAAACAAAAACTTTTATATAAGGGCGTATGTAATGGTTAATATAACTATCATATCTTTTTATTTGACATATAAGCAATACGTGTACCAGGTATTATTGAAATATCTCCAGCCGTACGGAAGTTATGTGAGGACATACATTTCCCATTGATTTGCATGGGACTTTAAACAGAAACCCTGACCCCTCACAAATGGGGGTAGATAAGGGTTAAATTAATTATCCTATATTTTAGTGGACATATAAGTAACATGTGACCAAGTATTATCAGAATATCTCCAGCCGTTTGGAAGTTATGCAGTAACATATATTTCCCATAGACTTGTATGGGACTTTAAACAAAAACCCCGACCCTGGCAAATGGGGGTGAGTAAGGGTTAAATGGGCACTGTCACCAACTTAATTTTTTTGATATGTTGTAGTACTTATGTACTACAACATATCTCTAATATACTTTTATTTTTGTTTTTTTCATTAAAAAGGTTTCATTTACATTGAAAAACCGGCCACTGAAAAAGGACTGATTTTGGAGTGGCAATCAGTCCTTTTTCAGTTAGGCTGCACTCGCTCCCTGCCTGTCAATCAGACAGGCGGGAGCGAGCGCATTGGCTCCCCGGCCACTGGCTGGGAGGCCACTCCTCCCGCACATCGCCGCCGCCGCCTCGTTGCCGCCGCTGTCCCTGCACGCCCGCTGCCGGACTCTGCAGTAACTGCAAGTGTAATGAGGGAACGGGGTATGCGGGGCGGGGGGGGTGGTGTAGGGGGCAACGGGCTAGTGCCGTAGTAGCGGGGGGGGGGGGGTGGTAACGGGCTAGCAAAAAAAATAAAAAATAGGATGGTGGGAGCTACCCTTTAAATCACCTATCCTATGTTTGTTGTTGACACATAAGTAACATGTGTGCCAAGTTTCATGTTAATATCTTCAGCCGTTTGGACGTGATGCTGGAACATACACATTGAGTTTTATATATATAGATTAAATAACAATAAAGACAGGATGACTTAAAAATAGGATGAATTAGGCCACCTAGATATGTGCAAATTCAAATGTCCAGTGCATATGTGCTTTAGATACTGTATTTTTAGATAATGGTGCCATTCAATGTCTTAATATGTCCCTGGTATAAGCAATGCAGGGTGTATGTGTTCATACAGGTTGGCACGGTTGCTCCCGGCTGATATACTGTGCCTGTAATCGCTAAGACTTGCCGTATCAAGTAAACAGCCGGGCTCTGTATGATCTGTCCAATCCCCAGCTGCTTAACCAGTGCTTGGACAGTGTCCGAGTCCTAGTCCACAGGGCCATACTTCTAGTAAGCAACTTACCTACAAATCACCTATACAATATACACCCAATTCAGTTCCTCTTTTTAGTCTCCATCCATTTTTTACAATTTTTTTTATCAATTATTTTATTATTCATTATTTATTATTTTTCATATTTATGTTTATATTTCATCACAATTCTATACTTCATCCTCATTATTTATTCTTATTCATTCATATTCATTCTCATTTATTGTTTCTACACTCCATTAACACATTAACACTCATTACACTTCGTATCCTGGCTTTTTTACAAATTTTTTTGAGAGATTTAGCTGGTTTTAATGTTATTATTAACATATATTTTTATTTACTTTCATATGTATTAATTTCATCCAATCCTAACCCCTAATCCCAAAGAAGGATCCATTTCTCATGTTATGTTGGGCACTACCTACGTGCCAATCAAACTGACAGCCTTTAACCCCTTAACTACCATGGACGTAAATGTACGTCCTGGCTTGTCGGTACTTTGCGCACCAGGAAGTACATTTACGTTCTGTGTATGACCGGAGCGGTGCTTGCGTCATACACGGCAGGTTCCGGCTGCTAGCAGCAGCCGGGGACCTGCCAGTAATGGCCGACATCCGTGATCCCGCGGATGGCCGCCATTAACCCCTCAGATGCCGTTATCAGTACAGATCATGGCATCTGTGGCAATGCGCATGTTAACCCCTTAAGGACCCGGGCCTTTTCCGTTTTTTCATTTTCAATTTTTCCTCCTTAACTTTAAAAAATCATAACTCTTTAAAATTTTCACCTAAAATTCGATATGATGCCTTAAATTTTGCGTCATTAATTCTACTTTGTAATGACATTAGTCATTTTATCCAAAAATCTACGGTGAAACGGGAAAAAAAATCAATGTGCGACAAAATTTATGAAAAAACACTATTTTGTAAGTTTTGAGGGCTTCCGTTTTCACGCAGTACATTTTTCGGCAAAAATTACACCTTATCTTTATTCTGTAGATCCATACGGTTAAAATGATCCCCTACTCGTATAGGTTTGATTTTGTAGTACTTCTAGAAAAAAAATCATGAATACTTGCAGGAAAATTTATACATTTAAAATGGTCATCTTCTGACCCCTATAACTTTTTTATTTTTCCGTGTTCAGGGCGCTATGAGAGCTCATTTTTTGCGCCATGATCTGAAGTTTTTAGCTGTACCATTTTTGTTCTGATCAGACTTTTTTATCACTTTTTATTCACTTTTTTGTGGTATAAAAAGTGATGGAATTTTTTTGCGCGTACGCCATTGAACGAGCGGTTTAAAAAGCGGTATATTTTTATAATTTGGACATTTCCGCACGCGGTGATACCACATATGTTTATTTTTATTTACACTGTGTTTTTTTTATTCTTGGAAATACCGGGTGATTCAAACTTTAATTAGGGGAAGGGATAATTGAAAGGGTTAATGATTTTTTTAGGGGGCTATAACATTGCATTAACTGATCTTTTACACTGATTGATGCATCTCCATAGGAATGGATCAATCAGTGTTTTCGGCAATTGAATGCTCAAGCCTGGATCTCAGGCTTGAAGCATTCATTCGGCGATCGGACAGCGCAGGAAGGAAGGTAAGAAGACCTCCTCCTGTGCTACAGCTGTTCGGGATGCCGCGATTTTACCACGGCGATCCCGAACAGCTCCCTGAGCTATTAGCGGCGCGTCCTGGCTTCACTATGACGCCGGGCCCGCCACGATATGATGCGGGGTCACCGTTTGACCCCGCGTTATATCGCAGGACCGGGACCCAGGACGTACCCATACGTCCTGGGTCCTTAAGAGGTTAAAATAGATGATCGGATCACCTGTGGCACTGCCACAGGGATCTGATCATCTGTAATGGCGGACGGAGGTCCCTTCACCTGCCTCGGTCCATCTCCCGGCGTCTCCTGCTCTGGTCTGAGATCGAGCAGACCAGAGGAGAAGATCGCCGATAATACTGATTAGTGCTGTGTCCTATGCATAGCACTGAACAATATTAGCAATCAAAAGATTGCTAGACATAGTCCCTGTGGGGACATAAAAAGTGTAAAAAAAAAAAAAAGTTGAAAAATGTAAAAATAAAAAAAGTGAAAAATCCCCTCCCCCAATAAAATTGAAAATTGACAGTTTTTCCCATTTTACCCCCAAAAAGCGTTTTTTTTTTTTAACACATATTTGGTATAGTCGTGTGCGTAAACTATCAAAATATAATGTTAATGATCCCGTACGATGAACGGCGTAAATATAATGTTAATGACCCTGTAAGATTAAATCCTGTAAGATTAAAAAAAAGTCCAAAAATTCTGCTTTTTTGTCACATTTTATTCCAAAAAAAATGTATTAAAAATTATCTAAACGTTTTATATATACAAATGTGGTATCGATGAAAAGTACAGATGACAGCGCAAAAAATGAGCCCTTATACCGCTCTATATACGGAAAAATGAAAAAGTTATAGGTGGTCAAAATAGGGTGATTTTAGATTGCTGACTTTGTACAAAAAGTTTTAGATTTTTTTTTAAGCGGTACAAAAATCTTAAAGTATCTAGCCATGGGTATCATTTTAATTGTATTGACCCACAAAATAAAGAACACATGTCATTTTTACCGTAAAGTGTACAGCGTGAAAACAAAATCCTCCAAAATGTGCAAAATTGTGGTTTTCATTTAAATTTCCTCACTAAAAAAAATAATTTTTGGGGTTCGCCGTACATTTTATGGTAAAATGAGAGGTTTTAATACAAAGTACAATTGGTCACACAAAAAACAAGCCCTTATATGGGTCTGTAGATGGAAATATAAAAGAGTTATGGATTTAAGAAGACGAGGAGGAAAAAACGAAAACGCAAAAATAAAATTGGCCTGGTCCTTAAGGGGTTAAGAGACCACCTTTTTTATGGTCAGTCTTATTCAGCCATTGAAAAAGGGGGACCTCTCCGAAACGTGTGTAGTTTATTTCATCCTCAGCACAATACAAAGGTGCGACGTTTCAACAATCTCACATCGTCTTTCTCAAGCATGCTTGTATTGTGCTGAGGATGAAATAAACTACACCTGGGTTTGAAACTTTTTGTGTGCTGCTATCCTTACCTGTGGATATCTTGAACATTGGGATCTCTGACCAAGACCCAGATGATGGCGTGCACCGATTAATCGCAAAAATGTTATGGATGTGCTGTTCGTATCTGTCTTCCATATATATATAAAATACACATATATATATGTGTGTGTGTGTATTTTTTTTTAATTTTTTGAAAGGGGTCATAAAAATATTTGCTGGAGTACCCCTTTAAGTGTTATGCCTTTTTTGGGGCGGTTGTTTATGTGCCAAAATACGTCCCAAATTAATATACCATCTGTTGGGCTATAGCTTTTTCTGTAACTACAAATACTGTATGGCCAAAAAAAAAAAAAAAAAAATTCCAAATGCAGAAAAAACAGTCTTTCCCAATATTTTTTTTTTGGGGGAGGCTCAAAAAAGTGCTTTAAAACTACAGAGTGTGTTCTACACTGTCAAATGGCAAACTGCAAATGTTCATGAATTCTTACATGTTTTTAGAACCTTTTTTCCAACAATTTATTACTATTCTTTTAATGCCGTAAAATGAATTTGACTTGTGAATCCTGGCAGCTTGCGGAGTCACAGGAGGACAGGGGCTGGCACGCTTGCTGTCTTTGTAATGGTCATCGGTCATTGAACTTCTGTAAATGCCCAGTAATGAGAGCGTCATTTACTCACTGGGGTGAATGTGAACATTATCACTGTCACCCTCTTCTTTTGACTTTGGGCAGTCATGCGTACGGATTGGTGAGTACGCTGCGGGCTGCACGGTCAGGCCAAGCTTCGCTGAGACAATCTGTGGAGAAATTAGAAAGATTGCAGCTTAACAAAAATCAATCAAGCCCCGAGAGATACAGATGTAGCAGAGCCAAATGTGACATTTAACTGTTTCTTTTGTTCCCTATAATAACTCTCTGGGTTGGTTTTTACCTGCAGTCCTATTGAAAACTAGTGCTATCCCATAATGCCAAGCGACAGACTCTCCTACATCTGTAACGTAGCAGGACATTGCCCGTGACCCCTTTGCTTCTATTATAGTCAGATATAAAAAGTATTGATCTATAGGAGACTCAAGCATCCCAGAGAGGACAATTATCTGTACAGTGGATGTCCATCACTTTTTATCTAATTATTCCCAAAATTCTGTGCTGATTAATTTCTTGATATATCTTTATAGTTGCCAGAGCCAACTGAGAAATCGGGCCTGAAGCCTGAGGCTGCACTACTGAGAGATTCGGATAACAACACTTTGCTTTCTGATTTCTATCAGGTGCAGTGTTGTCATGGAAACCATTTATGAATTCATATCAGCAGATATACAGGGGTGTAAAGATAGTGGTCACATCCAAGCCCAGGTGCCCACAGGCCCATCTGCCACATTAAAAGATATATGGGGAGGGGACCCAGTTTCAGATTTTGCGCCAAGGAGCCTCACGTTATGCCCATACGAATAGATCACTATCCCCACATATACACACTTGTCAGGATGTTTGATTCTATCTCCATGACAACATTGCACTTGGCAGAGATCATATCTCGACAGGTTGTCATCGAATATGTCAGTAGTGCAGCCTCAGGAGTTCAGCCCATAATTGCAGGTGGTTAAATATCAGCGTCGGAATAAGATGTTTAGAATTGTTTTTCATGTAGGGATATTGCTGAGCCTTAAATCCTACCTGTGATATTAATGCTTCTATATTTTACTTACTAGGTCATGCAGATTCGTTACATCTATTTTTTGTGTCTAGCTTCTGTATTTGGCTCACAAATCCCTCTGTTCTGCTGCTCACTCATTCTGACGTCCAATACTCAGGAAGGGGCATGTCCGGGTCAAGCACTGAGCCCGCCCTCACTCCAAATGAATTCACTTCCTCCCTGAGTCTGCTCTGCTGTGCTGGATCTCTTTGTCGAATCACTGCAGGCTGCTCTGTAACCTCTTCCTCTCTGTTTTCATGCTGCAGTCTGAAAGGACAGAAGTGGGCACAGAAGAGTGCTAGTCCCATCCTCACTTCATGGACATTATCCCATCCTGTGCTGTAGCTGGGACAAAGATGATGCTGTAGCTGGACAGGACCATGTTATGGGTGGTATGGGGGCCCCTAGTGGTGTTTTTTATAAGCCATGATTTCTATATTAGCCGATCACTGGCCATAATGGTGACCCATATTTCCCAGTGAATGGGATTTCCTATGTGTCAAGAGGGGAATAGGAAAGTGCTCCGGAGCAGGGGGGATCAGTGCCAGGTAAGTACAGGTTTTCTTTCCTTATCATCCCTTCCCAAGGTTCCAGAATAGCCTTTTAACCACATTATAGGCAGGGGCATAACTGGCACTGTTGGAGCCATGGCGGCTGCAATGGGGCCTATGTACACAAGGGTTGTGGCATACATTGAAGAAAGGGAGCCGACAATTATGGCGTCTGATTTTGCCCCCCCAGGACACAAGGGTCTGGTGTTAATTCCCTTTGTTTCCATTAATTTGATGACATCTGCACAGTTTCTTATCAATAGAAAAATGGAATGTGACCAACAAGGATTAGGGAAGAAAAGCAACAAAGGAGGAAGCTTTTGACCTCATATATTGTACTCATATCCCGACCTCATATCTCATCATCATATTCTGCCCTCATATGCCATCCATGTATCCCGACCTCATATCCCAACCTCATATCTCATCCTCATATCCCGACCTTTTATCCCGTCCTTCTATCCCAACCTCATATCTCATCCTCATATCCCGTCCTCAGGTGTGGCTGAGTTGTAAAGAAGATATTGTAAGCCAAAAATAGAAGGGGATTTTGTGGGACTGGACATGATTTTCAAGACAGACCAATTAAAAAAAAATGGACATAAAAGGGGTGTGGCTTAAAGGGTGGGCATGTCTTTGAGAGATGAGGCGTAGTATGTGTGAAGGGTGTGGCTTTTAAGCCAGACTGACGCACTCACCAGGAGATGCGGGGCTTGTGGAGTAAGGTACCCGAAGTCCCATATACAGTGGGGAGAACAAGTATTTGATACACTGCAGATTTTGCAGGTTTTCCTACTTACAAAGCATGTAGATATTTGTAATGTTTATCTCAGGTGGTATTCAACTGTGAGATGCGGAATCTAGAAAGAAAAATCCAGAAAATCACATTGTATTTCAAAATTCTTTGCATTTTATTGCATGACATACTATAAGTGTTTGATACATCAGAAAAGCATAACTTAATATTTGGTCGAGAAACCGTTGTTTGCAGTTAAAGAGATCGGACATTTCCTGTAGTTCTTGACCAGGTTTGCACACACTGCAGCAGGGATTTTGGCTCACTCTTCCATACAGACCTTCTCCGGATCTTTCAGGTTTCGGGGCTGTCGCTGGGCAATACGGATTTTCAGCTCCCTTCAAAGAGTTTCTATTGGGTTCAGGGTTCACTCCTTAGTTGCCCTGGCTGTGTGTTTCGGGTTGTTTTTATGCTGGAAGACCCAGCCATGACCCATCTTCAATGCTTTTACTGAGGGAAGAAGGTTGTTGGCCAAGATCATGCTATACATGGCCCCATCCATTCTCCCCTCAGTACGGTGCAGTTGGTCTGTCCCCTTTGCAGAAAAGCAACCCTAAAGAATGATGTTTCCAACTCTATGCTTCATGGTTGGGAGGGTGATCTTGGGGTTGTACTCATCCTACTTCTTCCTCCAAACACAGCGAGTAGAGTTTAGACCATAAAGCTCTATTTTTGTCTCATCAGACCACATGACCTTCTCCCATTCCTCCTCTGGATCATCCAGATGGTCAATGGCAAACTTCAGATGGGCCTGGACGTGCACTGGCTTGAGCAGGGGGACCTTGCATGCAGGATTTTAATCCATGACGGCATTGTGTGTTACTAATGGTTTTCTTGGAGACTGTGGTCCCAGCTCTCTTCAGGTCATTGACCAGGTCCTGCCATGTAGTTCTGAGCTGATCCCTCCCCTTTCTCGTGACCACTGATGCCCCACAAGGTGAGATCTTGCATGGAGCCCCAGATCGAGGGAGATTGACCATCATCTTGAACTTCTTCCATTTTCTAATAATTGTGCCAACAGTTGTTGCCTTCTCACCAAGCTGCTTGCCTATTGTCCTGTAGCCCATCCCAGCCTTGTGCAGCTCTACAATTTTATCCCTGATGTCACAGCTTACACAGCTCTCTGGTCTTGGCCATTGTGGAGAGGTTGGAGTCTGTTTGATTGAGTGTGTGAACAAATGTCTTTTATACAGGTAACAAGTTCAAACAGGTTCAGTTAATACAGGTAATAAATGGAGAACATGAGGGCTTCTTAAAGAAAAAATAACAGGTCTGTGAGAGACGGAATTCTTACTGCTTGGTAGGTCATGCAATAAAATGCAAATTATTATTTTTTAAATCATACAATGTGATTTTCTGGATTTTTGTTTTAGATTTCGTACCTCACAGTTGAAGAGTACGTGTGATAAAAATTACAGACCTCTACATGCTTTGTAAGTAGGAAAACCTGCAAAATCAGCAGTATATCAAATACTTGTTCTCCCCAGTGTACTTGTATGGGACTTGAAACAAAAACCCCATCCTTCACATAAGGGGGTAGGTTAGGGATAAATTTACTATCCTCTATTTTTAGTGGACATTTTAGTAACATGCGACCAAGTATTATTGAAATATCTCCAGCCATACGTAATATAAGCTATGCTGGAACATACATTTCCCATAGATTTGCATTGGACTTTAAACAAAAACCCTGACCCTTGCAAATAGGGGTAGGTTAGGGTTAAATTAACTATCCTATATTTTTGTTGGACATATACTGTAAGTAACATGGGATCAAGTATTATCGAAATATCTCCAGCTGTTTGGAAGTTAGTTATGCAGTAACATATATTTCCCATAGACTTGTATGGGACTTTAAACAAATACCCTGACCCTCGCAAATGGGGGTGGGAAAGGGTTAATCTATCTATTCTATGTTTGTAGTTGACATATAAGTAAAATGTGTACCAAGTTTCATGTTAATATCTTTAGCCATATGGAAGTGATGATGGAACATACATACATACATACACACACACACACACACATACACACACATGCCAGAAAGGAGAGGAAATTCCCTTTATTGTATAAAATCCGTAACACAGGACAGGATAACCATAATGATGCGTTTCAGGCATTGACCGCCCTTTGTCATAGTGTGTATGACTAAGGGCGGTCCACGTCTGAAACGCGTCATTATGGTTATCCTGTCCTGAGTTTTGGATTTTATACAATAAAGGGATTTTTTGCATATTCCACGTTGGCAATTTCCTCTCCTTTCTGATACGTTGGTGTTGCCGCACACCTGCCGTGCTGTGGATGGGATGGTGATTTGGTGAGCTGATCTACATATCTCTATACACACATATACATACAAACACACACATACATACAGTACATACATACATACACATATAAACACACACACATACATACACACACTTACAGATACATACACACACATACAGATACATACATACATACACACACATACATAGACATACATACACATACATACACACACACACACATAGACATATATACACACACATACATAGACATACATACACATACATACACACACATACAGATACATACATACACACACATACATAGACATACATACACACACACACACACATACATAGACATACATACACACACATACAGATACATACATACATACATACACACACATACATAGACATACATACATACATACACACACATAGACATATATACACACATACATAGACATACAGATACATACCTACACACATACATACACACAGACATACATAGACATACATACACACACAGACATACATACACACACATACATAGACATACATACACACATACATAGACATGCATACACACACACATACATAGACATACATACATACACACACACACACACACATACATAGACATACATACATACACACACATACATAGACATACATACACACACATACATAGACATACATACACACACACATACATAGACATACATACACACACTTACAGATACATACATACACACACACACATTGGAGGAGATTTATCTTTCATTTTTAACAAGGCCTCTGAAAAATGAAGGAAGGAATCTGATTGGTTGCTATGGGCAACTGGGCAACTTTTCCTCTGGACAGGTTTTGATAAATATTCCCCAATATTGATATATATATATATATATATATATATATATATATATATATAGACGCCAAGGATGCAGCACTCCAATACACAAAGGTGAATTTATTTTCTCATATTCTATGAAGCAACGTTTCTGCTGCTCCTATGGAGCCATTTTCAAGCTTGAAAATGGCTACATGGGAGCAGAAACATTTGGATGCTGGCACCATAAGCATACTATACCAAGGAGTGCTGCAAAGATTTTTTCTATTTTACATATATATACAGTGGTCCCTCAACATACGATGGTAATCCATTCCAAATGAACCATCGTTTGTTGAAACCATCGTATGTTGAGGGATCCGTGCAGTGTAAAGTATATGAAGCTGTACTCATGGTCCCCACCGCTCCGGACCCGTCACCGCTGCCCTGGATGTCGCCCTCCATCGCTGTCGCCGCGTCCCCGCATAAACGGCACTGCCGGATAGCCGTTTATGCGGCATCGTATGTTGATGCTGCCTTCAACATGCGATGGCCTCTCAGAGGCCATCGCATGTTGAAATTATCGTATGTCGGGGCCATCGTATGTCGGGGGTCACTGTATATATATATATATATATATATATGTGTGTGTGTGTAAATTTTGGGGCCTGAATTTATTATTTAGGGTCTTGTCTGCACATCATTATGGCCACAATAGTCTGATCAATTGTCAGGTCATGCTTGGGGTTCTACTCCATTTTTTTTTTTGTACCAACAATTTAGCCGCTTCACACTACCGTGATGTAAACGTATTTTCGCATCAAGATTACAGCCAAATTGAGGATTTGATGACATGAACCGTCAGCTGTCATTTTCGGCCGATTTAGACGGGGACTTGTGGCTGAAATACGAACGCAAAAATGCTCCTACATCCCGCTAGAGTGAACTCTGCCTTGGTCTTAGTTCGTTCTCCCCTCAACTTCCACAAGAAACCGATAAAATAATCTGGGAAGGAGGTAATGATCATTTGAAAAATGTTCTGTATTATTTTTTTATGATAGCATTTATTATAGGGACATCCAGGTAATGCAGTGTCCCACAAACAGGACACGTCCAGCGGTTGCAAAGCCACAACTCCCAGCATGTCAGGACAGCCAAAGGCTGTCCGGGCATACTGGGAGTTGTAGTTTTGCAATTGCTGGAGGCACCCTGGTTGGGAAACACTGCGGTAAGAAGGTGAAAAATTACCTTTTTTTGGAAAACGGGGATAATTTATCATTTGCCGCTTTTGTAAGTAATGTAACAAATTTGTCGCACAATGTTTTGTGAATCTGTGAAGTATATACTTGACTAGGGTTTTGGCGCCTATCTGAGCAACAAGAGGTTATTGTTCCTGTGCTATTAATACAACTGCGTAGATACATAAAAAAAAAGAGATGCCGTCGGCGCGGTGATTGATGCCTCGCGCTCATCCTGGCATGCGAATGCGATATATAATTATATAGCATGACACAATATAATAGCATAGCTGCCGGTAATTGTATCTGCATATAATGTAATGGCGGAGAACATAGGAGCGTATAAAGTAAAATAAAAAAATGTAAAAAAGCGAAACAAAAAATAAAATAAAAATAAATAAATAACTCGCAGCCTTTGCCAGCGTCGATGGCCATCTCAGCAGCTGTAGGAAGAAAGACAGCTGCTTCTCAAGGTGATAGGGACCCCCTGACCTCTCTGTAGGGCCGTATTACTGCCCATTCATCATATGGTCACTCACCAAGAAAGCCTAGGCATTTAACAGCCAGTGAGACATTATCCATTGATTTTATTGATTAAGATCAGGGAGGGAAGGAAAAAAAAAAAAAGCAAAAAGACAACCCAGCCCCCCCCCCCCCAGTCACCTCAGAACGAGATGCTCTCTCTCAAAGTTAAACACCGAAATTAAAAGCCGCTGCTGGGGTGATGGGATGGATTTCTTGTCAACGTAATAAAATGATCTTTAAAGCCAAAAAACAGTGATTCACGTGAGCTCTGTCACTACTTCCATGACAGCTATGGGGTCATTTCTAGTCATTTCTACTGAGAATAGAGAATGTCCTTAAAGGGGTACTCCACCCTTAAACATCTTACCCTCTATCTTTTGGAGATGTCTGATAGTGAGGGGGCTGGGGGGAACCGGCCACTGGGACCCCCGCAATCTCCAGGCCAGTGCCGCAGCATTCTGGACATTGGAGCTACTGTGTTCATGGCATCATGCTCCATTCATGTCTTTGGGAGGGGGCGTGGTGGCTAGTACATAGATGTCACGCCTCCTCCCATAGACATGAATGAAGGAGGCGTGAAGGCTGAGGTCACCCGTCATCCGGAGCGGAGTGCTGTGCCAGAAATCGCAGGGGTCTCTGCGGCTGGACCCCCGCGATCAGACATTGTATCCCCTATTCTTTGGATAGGGGATAAGATGTTTAGGGGCAGAGTACCCCTTTAAGTATGACTCCCTAAAGGGGAACTCAATCTTTTCCTGTACATCAGTGAGGTGGGACTGTTGGTAATTTGGCAGATATGTCCTTTATATTTACATTTGTCCTACAAAGAGTGACCATTATGGCTAGTGCCTCACATGTGATAGCCAGTCAGCAGATAGTTAATCTAGGGGAGAGAGGAGGAGGCTACATTTATTGGCACCTGTCCCCACCCTAGATGGTGCAAATGAGCGGCATTCCCCCTGGGTCCCACAGTAAAATAAATAAAAAACTTGCGGGCGGTAATGAGGTTAGACTGCAGACAGTCACAGAACATACAACTAGTCCAGCAAAATCTTGCAGAGTCCTGCAAACCTCTGAAATGCCACAGGGGCTGATGAAATTGCACAGGGGAGTAATAAAATGACACGGGGGTACTATTTCTAAAATCTGTGACAAAATGTTTGTGGGAGTAGGAGGGATTGGAAACACATGTCATGGGAGCGAATGGCAATGGTCAGAAATTCATCCAGAAGGGGATTAAGAAAACAGTCTCACGCAGGGCTCTATGTTTGAGTTTGTTGAGTAGAGGCAGGGTAGATGTCAACGTACCACGGGGTAACTGGTTAGGGTTATTATGCACCAGTGATAATTTGCATTGTATTGACAACTGGATGCCCCTCCAAAATGTATGAAAGTATGAGAAGAAAACTGGTCAGGAAGGCCTTCAAGAGGCCTACTGCAAAATTAAAGGAACTGCAGGAATTTCTGGCAAGTACTGGCTGTGCGCTACATGTGACAACAATCTTCTTTATTCTTCATATCAATGGGCTATGGGTTAGGGTGGCAAGATGGAAGCCTTTTCTTACCAAGAAAAACATCCAATCCTGGCTGAAATCTGAATGAAGTCTGAAAAATTGTGACCGATCTCTACCCATATAATCTCATGGTGTATGGGCTAATGAAGTGAGTGGTTTCCATTCCAGAGAGGTGCTTGATCATTTGGAGTAGTGCAGCTCATCTACACCACACAGAGGTAAAAAAAAAAACGTCAAAAGTTTTGATTGGTCGGGGTCTGAGTGTTTAGATCTTGATCGATAGCAAGAATAGCTGGGTAAAGAGGATTAAGCGAGACATACTTACTGGCTATGGCACTGTCTCGGTCAGCTGCGCTTTTCTCACCCGCTAGTTCTACCAATTGGTCGGGCCCTGAACATTCAGTTTTGACATCTAGGACATAACAGTTTTTGTGATCTGATTGGTTGCTTTGGGCAACTAAGCAACCTTTCCTCTGGACATGTTTTGATAAATCGCCCCCAATGTGCCTACAGAAACTCAAAGAAAAAAAAGCATATGGAGAGGAGTTAGTCTCTACAGTAAATGTCTAAATAATATTAAAGGGAACCAAGCATCAGATTTTGGCAAAGCGTTATATAAGGTAAAATCTTTATCCTCACCATCCCCAGGGGACGCTCTTGCCCCCATGGATGGTGAGGATGTGAACCTATAAACTGCTCCCCGTCGGCCCCGTAAGTAGTCCCCGGGGTGGGGAGTTCCCCTCACCTAGTCCTGTGTCTTTGGCTGGCAGCAACGTACCCTCCGCTTCATTGACGGGCCGCGTCATCACTCTGCTCCATCTGTTCAGTGAGCAGAGCAATAACGCGGCCCGTCAATCAAGCGGAGGGGGCATCGCTGTTGGCTGAAGGCACAAAACTAGGTGAGAGGAACTCCTCGCCCAGGGGACTACTTACTGGGCCGGCGGGGGGCAGTTTATAAGTTCATATCCTGAACATCCCTGGGGGCAGGAGTGTCCCCTGGGATGGTGAGGATGAAGATTTTACCCTATATAACACTTTGCCAAGCGTTATATAGGGTAAAAGCTGATGATTGGTTCCCTTTAAAAATAGTAATAAAATACAATAAATAACAATAGATTTGTTATAATAATATAAAATAAAAACATTTATATTTATCCCTTTAGTCTCACTAAATCAGTGTCTTATAGTAGTAATAAAAAAAAATCTGTATTCTGAATTCATCATATACTGGGTAAGAGGATAAACAAGCATTTACTAAGATATAAAACCATACAAGAATAAACGTGAGAGGCCGGCCGCAGGGCCCTTGTGGCTGCCCACTACCAATTAAACAATATGATATACAGTGACCCCCCCGACCTACGATGGCCCCGACATACGATCATTTCAAGATAGGATGGCCTCTCAGAGGCCATCGCATGTTGAAGGCAGCATCAACATACGATGCTTTTGTATGTCGGGGCCATCGCATAAACGGCTATCCGGCAGCGCAGACTGCTTCAGCTGCCACCGGATAGCCGTTTGACGATCACTTACCTGTCCCCGGGGCTCCAGCGCGTCCTCTTCGGGATCCCCTGTATCGCCGGCGCTTTCCATCGTCATCATCACGTCGCTGCGCATGCCATCCCGTCGTCCAATAGGAGCGGCGTGCGTAGCGACGTGATGGCGGCGACGGAGAGCGAGGATGCCGGGGAAGCAGAGGCCTTGCCGGAGCGTCGGGGACACCCCGGGGACGCGGCGACAGCGATGGAGGGCGACATCCAGGGCAGCGTTGATGAGCGGTGACAGTCCGGAGCGGCGGAGACAGGTGAGTATAACCTCCAATACCAGTGGTCTTCAACCTGCGGACCTCCGGTTGTTGCAAAACTACAACTCCCAGCATGCCCGGACAGCCGTTGGCTGTCCGGGCATGCTGGGTGTTGTAGTTTTGCAACATCTGGAGGTCAGCAGGTTGTAGACCACTGTCCTATACTTTACATTGCACGGATCCCTCAACATACGATGGTTTCAACAAACGATGGTCCATTTGGAACGGATTACCATCGTATGTTGAGAGACCACTGTATATGAAAAATAAATGTATTTATGCATTTACTATTTTTCGTTCTCATATACATATAGGCCCAGATTCATCAAACTGTGTGAGAGAAAAAGTGGAGAGATTCTCCCCCCAGCAACCAATCACAGCTCAGCTTTCACTTTACCAGAGCTTGTTGGCTGAGCTGTGATTGGTTGCTGGGGGAAAATCTCTCCACTGTTTCTCTCACACAGTTTGATACATCTGGGCCATTAATTGCAAAGGGCCCCGAATGCATATATTATATGATTGTTTTTATTTTATTTCATTTTATTATAACAGATCTATTACTATTTATTCCAGGTATTTTTTCCTCTACCAAACGCTTTCATCTGAAGAAAAAATGTTCATAACTTTCTGTAGTGGCATACAGTGGGTATAAAAAGTATACACACCCTTTTAAAATGGCAGGTTCTTGTGATATTAACCCCTTGGGGACGAAGCCTATTTTGACCTTAAAGGGGTACTCCTCTATTGGACATCTTATCCCCTATCCAAAGGGGATAAGATGTCTGATCACGGAGAGCCCGCCGCTGGGGACCCCCCACGATCCCCCCTGCAGCAGCCCAGAGCTAAGTTTTCTCCGAGGCTGATGACGGGCGGTGCGGGGTACGGGGCATCGTGACGTCACGGCCCGCCCCCTCATGACATCATGCCCCGCCCCCTTAATACAAGTCTATGGGAGGGGGTGTGACGCCCCTTCCATAGACTTGCATTGAGGAGGGCAGACGTGAAATCACGAGGGGGTGGGGTCACGATGCCCCGTCCCCTGATTATTAGGAGGGGAGGAGGAAAAAATTAAAGTGCAGGTGGGGATAAGATGTCTGATCGCGGAGGGCCCGCCGCTGGGGACCCCCGCGATCAGACATCTTATCCCCACCTGCACTTTCATTTTTTTCCCCCTCCCCTTCTAAAAATCATAACGCTTTCAATTTTCCACCTACAGGGGCTATACAGGGCTATATGAGGGCTCATTTTTTGCGCCGTGGTCTGTAGTTTTTATCGGTACCCTTTTTGTTTTGATGGGACTTTTTGATCACTTTTTCTAAATTTTTTTATGGTGAATGAAGTGACCAATAATGCACAATTTTGGACTTTGATATTTTTTTTACATGAACGCCATCGACCGTGCGATTTTACTACCCTTATATTTTAATTATTCAGACATTTACACACGCGGCAATACCACATGATTATTTTTATTTTATTTTTATTTTTTTATGGGAAAAGTGGGGGTATTCAAATTTTTGAATGAACTGAAGGAGAACCATCATAAACTTTGTTTTCATCCTTTAAATGGTGTTGGCCCCCATTGTGTCACATTGTCCTAGGAGATCTCCATGCCGGCTCCATTGATCATTCATGAGCCTTCAGCTGCTGTACAGATGGGGTCTGGGGCCCAGTCGTTCTAATGGACCTCTCTTATATTTATAGAATATTCATCTCTGTGGTCCACGTTCTGTATCGTGATTCTTACAGAGACGCGAAAAACTAAGAAACGTGGAGTCAACGGAGATTATAGAAGAGAGGAATACGGCAGAATAACCGCACGGTGACGCACAGTATAACGCTCTGAAAGGTAATAAGAGGCGGTAATCACAGGACAGAGCGACGGATGGTTATCAAGTGCATTGGTTTGGAAAATAGGAGAATTTTGGAGTAAAGCTGCATATATGACCCCAGGAGAAATGGAGCAATCAAAAGACTGAAGAATCCATCATACAATATGATGAGACATTGTAAAGTCATTTTCTATGCTCCATTCTGATGTGAGGGAAAAAATGCTATCCATTGATCGGTTATCAATTATCTATTCATCTATCTATTCATATATCTATCTATCTTATTTCTTTAAAACTATCTACATCATATCTATCTATCTATCTCATATCTATCTATCTCATATCTATCTATATATCTATCTATCTATCTATCTCATATCTATCTATCTATCTCATATCTATCTATCTATCTATCTCATATCTATCTATCTCATATCTATCATCTATCTATCTATCTCATATCTATCTATCTCATATCTATCTATCTATCTCATATCTATCTATCTATCTATCTATCTATCTCATATCTATCTATCTATCTATCTCATATCTATCTATCTATCTCATATCTATCTATCTATATCATATCTATCTATCTATCTCATATCTATCTTTTATCTGTTTTATGTAACTGTACCTTGTATACACAAATGTATAGTACAACGATTAGCTATAACATAAGGAAAAGCTGCCTCTGACTATTATATATTATTAAAATAAAGATATATAATATTTTTATGAATGTCACTTTTGTGACTGTGTTTTGCCGTGTGTGACTGTGTTACTGTATTGTGTTGTATGTGACTGTGTTGTATTGTGTCGGATGTGACTGTTGTATGTGACTGTGTTGTATGTGACTGTGTTGTAAGTGACGGTGTTGTGTCGTATGTGACTGTGTTGTATGTGACTGTGTTGTGTTGTGACTGTGTTGTGTCGTATGTGACTGTGTTGTGTCGTATGTGACTGTGTTGTGTCGTAAGTGACTGTGTTGTGTCGTATGTGACTGTGTTGTGTCGTATGTGACTGTGTTGTGTCGTATGTGACTGTGTTGTGTTGTAAGTGACTGTGTTGTATGTGACTGTGTTGTGTTGTAAGTGACGGTGTTGTGTCGTATGTGACTGTGTTGTAAGTGACTGTGTTGTGTTGTGACTGTGTTGTGTTGTAAGTGACTGTATTGTGTCGTATGTGACTGTGTTGTGTTGTATGTGACTGTTGTGTTGGATGTGACTGTTGTGTTGTAAGTGACTGTGTTGTGTTGTGACTGTGTTGTGTCGTATGTGACTGTGTTGTGTCGTATGTGACTGTGTTGTGTTGTAAGTGACTGTGTTGTGTTGTGACTGTGTTGTATGTGACTGTGCTGTGTTGTGACTGTGTTGTGTTGTAAGTGACGGTGTTGTGTCGTATGTGACTGTGTTGTAAGTGACTGTGTTGTGTTGTAAGTGACTGTGTTGTGTCGTATGTGACTGTGTTGTGTTGTATGTGACTGTTGTGTTGTATGTGAATGTTGTGTTGTAAGTGACTGTGTTGTGTTGTAAGTGATTGTGTTGTGTTGTATGTGACTGTTGTGTTGTGACTGTTGTGTCATATGTGACTGTGTTGTGTCATATGTGACTGTGTTGTGTCATATGTGACTGTGTTGTGTTTTATGTGACTGTGTTGTGTTGTATGTGACTGTTGTGTTGTGACTGTGTTGTGTCATATGTGACTGTGTTGTGTTGTATGTGACTGTTGTGTTGTATGTGACTGTTGTGTTGTAAGTGACTGTGTTGTGTTGTATGTGACTGTTGTGTTGTGACTGTGTTGTGTCATATGTGACTGTGTTGTGTCATATGTGACTGTGTTGTGTTTTATGTGACTGTGTTGTGTCGTATGTGACTGTGTTGTGTCATATGTGACTGTGTTGTGTCATGTGACTGTGTTGTGTCGTATGTGACTGTGTTGTGTCATATGTGACTGTGTTGTGTTTTATGTGACTGTGTTGTGTCGTATGTGACTGTGTTGTGTCATATGTGACTGTGTTGTGTCATATGTGACTGTGTTGTGTCATATGTGACTGTGTTGTGTCATATGTGACTGTGTTGTGTCATATGTGACTGTGTTGTGTCATATGTGACTGTGTTGTGTCATATGTGACTGTGTTGTGTCATATGTGACTGTGTTGTGTTTTATGTGACTGTGTTGTGTCGTATGTGACTGTGTTGTGTCATATGTGACTGTGTTGTGTCATATGTGACTGTGTTGTGTCATATGTGACTGTGTTGTGTCATATGTGACTGTGTTGTGTTTTATGTGACTGTGTTGTGTCGTATGTGACTGTGTTGTGTCATATGTGACTGTGTTGTGTCATATGTGACTGTGTTGTGTCATATGTGACTGTGTTGTGTCATATGTGACTGTGTTGTGTCATATGTGACTGTGTTGTGTTTTATGTGACTGTGTTGTGTCGTATGTGACTGTGTTGTGTCGTATGTGACTGTGTTGTGTCATATGTGACTGTGTTGTGTCATATGTGACTGTGTTGTGTCATATGTGACTGTGTTGTGTCGTATGTGACTGGAGGCCTCACACAGGATATTACAGAGAGGATCCATCTTCTGCTCATTACTATGGTAATGTCTTCTCTATGGCACACGCTCCACATTACAGCCCATGAAAAGTGATATTCTGTGCAGCGGTCCATAGTGAGAGGCTCGGGGCCATGTCATCTCCTCACAGCTGGGGTCTTCTTCCTACCCTGAAGAGGATGAAGAGGAGTCTCCCTTGTCAGGCTGAAGGATTGGAAGGTTACTTACACATTAATCGCAGGCCCCACGTCTCAGCACCTGCTTCCCCTACACAGCTCCATTCCATAGGTAGAGATTAGTCATATGATGGGGGAGATTTATCAAAACCTGTCCAGAGGAAAGTTGCCCATAGCAACCAATCAGATCGCTTCTTTCATTTTTAACAAGGCCTCTGCAAAATGAAAGAAGCTATCTGATTGGTTGCTATGGGCAACTGGACAACTTTTCTTTTGTGCAGGTTTTGATAGGGTGAAGGTGCAATGGCCCAGTCCCAGTCAGGGTGTGGAACACCTGCGGAGGGCCTTGGTCAATTTAGGTGAAGATCTAAATGAAACCCAGACAAGAAGAATGTAGACCTCAATTTAGGGTGTTCCCCATAAATAACAGATTTTAAAAAGACAAATCATCGGGACCAGAACCTAATGTCAGCCATAACCTTGTAGGGATGATCCTCGTCTGGTCTCATTGATACAACACTGACTCTTGGCCGGTCTACTGACCCTAAGACTACGGCTGTAGACACTTCTCTCCGCCATCAATAGAAAAGACACTAAGACGGACGACGCCTTCTATTGTATGTAGTGAAAGGATCAGGTGACCTCTCCAGGATCGGGCTGTACTTTAGGAATCACATTGTCCCACTTAATAGTAATGAAGGGAGTTGTAGTTTTGCAACAGCGGGAGGCATCCTAGTTAGGAAACACTGATCTATACAGTCAGGGGAACTCTTTGTGACTTATTAAAGGGGTACTCCGCTGGAAAACATTTTTTTTTTTTTTTAATCAACTGGTGCCAGAAAATTAAACAGATGTGGTATGACATCACTGGAGGGAGCGTGGCCGTAAAACTTTATTTTTAAATCAACTGGCTCCAGAAAGGAACAGGTTTGTAAATTACTTCTATTTAAAAATCTTAATCCTTTCAGTACTTATCAGCTGCTGTATGCTCCACAGGAAGTTCTTTTCTTTTTGAATTTCTTTTCTGTGCTCTCTGCTGATACCTCTGTCCAAGTCAGGAACTGTCCAGAGCAGGAGAGGTTTGCTAAGGGCATTTGTTCCTACTCTGGACGGTTCCTAAAATGGACAGATGTGTCAGCAGAGAGCACTGTGGTCAGACTGAAAAGAAATTCAAAAAAGAAAAGAACTTCCTGTGGAGCATACAGCAGCTGATAAGTACTGGAAGGATTACGTTTTTTAAATAGAAGTAATTAACAAATCTGTTCCTTTCTGGAGCCAGTTGATTTAAAAAAAAAAAAAAAAAAAGTTTTACGGCCGTGCTCCCTAAAGATGTCATGCCACGCCCCCTCCATTCATGTCTATGGGAGGGGACGTGATGTGATGTCACTAGGGGTGTGGCTGTGAAGTCACCTCCCAGCTTTGGAGGCAGCGCCCAGCACAGAATGCCGGGGGCTACACCGAGCTCGCGGGAGTCCCCAGCGGCAGGACCCCTGAGATCATTCATCTTATCCCCTATACTTTGGATAGGGGATAAAATGTATACAGCTGGAGTACCCCTTTAATGTAAGAAATAGTAAAGGCCCAGAACTCAACAAATAGCTGCAAAAGGGGATGTCATTGCACCTGCACTACGTGTGCGCAGAGGTCACGCTCTCCAGTGTGGGGGAGCATTCACCTCTATGCTCGTGAATGGGAGCAAGTCCCTAGGCTATGGAGGCAACACCCGGGGCTATAGCCCTGTTAGCCCCCACAGAGCAACGCCCCTGCCTCATAGTCAGGTGCCTAACACATCCTGTGGCCATCTTCTTCACTGGAATGCTGTGGCCTGCCTATCGGTTTCTCGTGGCACTTACGTTGGGAATGACTGGCAAGATTTATTTTTTCTCGAAACTTTGCTCACACGTGTGGAATGTGCAGTTCAGCACAATTCAATTGAATAGCAATAAAATGCAATACCAGATATGGCCTACAGATCAGGGTGGTGCGCTTTCTGGAAAAAAAAAAAAAACAACACATCTGTATTTCTTATTAATACATCCCTTTAAGCTCATAGATTTACATAACTCAGATTTGCTGCCCTTTTTTCCATCCGCCCCCTACTCCATGTATTGGGGATTGATATCATCACCGTTGTCTTTAATAATTGCTTATAGGTGGCATTATCTTCTATCGCATTTTACAACATACTTAAGGAAACACAGCTGGCGGCCTATAATGCAGTTAACCAACATAACATTAACAAAAAGATTTATGAAGCCATTGTTGATATAACAATATGGCTATATATAGCCCCGGACTGGGGAGGTGGGGGGTGGGAGATGCAGATAGGGTCAAAGGTTGTGACTCAGAGGTCAAAGGGCTCAGTCACCAGAGAGCCATAGTGATTAAACATTTCCATTCCATTTCTTTTGTGTCTAAAATTCATAGATTAGAATGAATGTATTGTATTATTTTTGCATGTGCTTCCTGTAATCAAATTGGGGAATGATTATTTTTTTTGCCTTTGATGCATTGATCTTCATCTCCCCTGGTCTTATCGATATCTCCTGATTCATCCTCTGGTGGTGACCCCCCCCCCCCCCCCCCCCCCTATGATGGCACGTCTGCTGGATCATCTTGATGTTCTGATGTCTATGTCCTGTTTAGCTGCTTTTTTAGGCGTTTTTCATGTCATATGGGAGTGGTCTCCAACTTGTGGTTCTTCAGTTGTTACACAGCTATTATCCCCAGCATGTTGCTTACAGGATTAATCCAACAGATCACATTTGACAAAAAAAAAAAAATGAAAAACCCTGAAAATGCCCCTCTGCCCCCTCCGCCCAGTAGTGAGTAGTCAGTAGTGAGGGTCCGAGTACCAGGACACTACATGTATGGGGCCTCTGGACTTTCCCCCAAAAGACAATGTTAGGGAGGAGTAGCATCGGGCATGCTGGATTTTATTAACCAATCCTGTTGTTTCTCCTAGTGACCGGCCACTGATAGAGATGTCTGGCAGCAGCTGTCTCTCCTGTCCATTGAAAACACAAGCACCTCTGGACAGATAGCAGTGAACCAAACAGGTGTTCAGCAATCAGCTATTAAAGGGGTACTCCGGTGAAAAACTTTTTTTTATTTTTTATTTTTAAATCAACTGGTGCCAGAAAGTTAAACAGATTTGTAAATTACTTCTATTAAAAAAATCTTAATCCTTCCAGTACTTATTAGCTGCTGGATACTACAGAGGAAATTAATTTCTTTTTGGAACAAAGAGCTCTCTGCTGACATCACGAGCACAGTGCTCTCTGCTGACATCTCTGTCCATTTTAAAGGGGTTATCCACCATAAGGTGATTTTAGTATGTACCTGGCAGACAGTAATGGACATGCTTAGGAAGGACCTGCACTTTTCTTGGGGCTAAATGGCTATGCCATGAGATTACCATAATACTGTGGCTAGCTATTTGTGAACGTGTATTTCCTATTTGACTTTTCTTTTTTTGACTACAAATCCCACAATTCCATTTTCCTCCCTCCCACACATCAGCCACCCCACCCATTGAAACATAAATGAGCTGCATCCATTCAAAAGACCTGTGGTTTTCAATCAGGGTGCCTACAGCTGTTGCATTAGTTGCAGTTTGAGCTCTCTCCCACCAAGTGATCCCTCCACCCATTGAAGCAGACAGGCTCCCTGTCATCAGCTGACTAGTGAGTCAGGTCTCAGCCGCATTGCAAGCTGGGAAAAATCAGAGACAACAGTCATTTTGTATGCTGATAAAAATAAATAGTGGGGGGAAAATAACATAAGAATTGTGAGAAAACCGTTACACACAGGTACAGACACTATATTATGAACTACACTAACTTTACAGCCACTGTAGCATAGTCAAATAAAAAAAAAATCCTGGAATACCCCTTTAAGAACTGTCCAGAGTAGGAGAAAATCCCCATAGCAAACATATGCTGCTCTGGACAGTTCCTAAAATGGACAGAGATGTCAGCAGAGAGCACTGTGGTCATGATGTCAGCAGAGAGCTCTGTGCTCCAAAAAGAAAAGAATTTCCTCTGTAGTATTCAGCAGCTAATAAGTACTGGAAGAATTAAGATTTTTTAATAGAAGTAATTTACAAATCTGTTTAAATTTAAAAAACTTTAAAAAAAAAATGTTTTCCACCGGAGCACCCCTTTAAAGGGGTATTCCGGCCATAGACATCTTATCCCCTATCCTTCGGATAGGGGATAAGATGTCTATGACCGGAATACCCCCTTAAAGCTGTATCACCACCTTTAGCAGGCTTTTTTTTATATGGTACATATGACACTATTTTGGTACGTTTGCTACAATTTCGGCTATTGAGTCATGACTATACTTTCTCTCACCCAAGGCAGAGACTCTGTTTGCTACTCTAGCCTTGTATCTAAATACCTTGTCCAAGGTAAAATGTAAAAAAGCAAACAAAAAAACAAACAAACAAAAAATATATATATATTGGGCACATCTCCAGCTCCCCCCTTCCTGCTATAGGGATATCTATGTACAGACTAAAGGACTAACCCGATACCCGAGATGTGTTTTTTGTTTTGTTTTCGAAGTCTTGCTCCAAGCTCCTTATTCCTGCCCCATGCATTAAGGCAGTTTTCAATCACTACTATTGAATTAGAAGACAATGGCTGACAGATCTGTCACGGCGGCCTCCTTCTATCTGGACATATTTCAGCCGTGAAATGACATTGCCAAAGTCAGATGTTCCCGGATTAGGATTTGTGTGTAAATTTTTAATGCAATAATTTCCTGCCGTCTTCTAAGGTTTCATGAAGTGTTTTATAACGTTTGGAAATCTTGCGTTGCTGGTGAAGTATTCTGAGACGGTGACTGTTCTGCCAAATCCCCATGGATAACAGAGCAGTGCCGTTGCGTGCCCGTCCCTTATCTTCTATCTGTTCCTCCTGTTCCACTTCCTGGGATGTCGCTCTCTACGGCGCATCCATTATTTACATGATGACTGGGGAACTATTTTTGAAAGTGATAAGAAAAAATAAGTGACATCTCAAGAAAAAACAAAACCTGTGTCTGAATGTGGCGGTCACATAGGAGCTCGCAGGTGTCTTAGGAGTCCATAGCGCAACCAAGGTGTGGAGAGTGGTAGTACTGCACCTCGTTCCATTTATGAGGCCTTACTGCACCTTGGTTTGCCTCTGGTTTTAAAGGGGTTCTCCACCATAAGGTGATTTTAGTTTGTACCTTGCAGACAGTAATGGGCATGCTTGGGAAGGATCTGCACATGTCTTGGGGCTAAATGGCTATGCTGTGAGATTACCATAACACTGTGGCTAGCTTTTTGTGAACTTGTATTTCCTGTTTGACTTTTCTTTTTTCTACTACAAATCCCACCATTCCATTTTCCTCCCTCCCACACATCAGCCACCCCACCCATTGAAATATAAATGAGCTGCATCCATTCAAAAGACCTGTGGTTTTCCATCAGGGTGCCTCCAGTTGTTGCAATAGTTGCAGATCTTTCTCCCACCAAGCGATCGCTCCACCCATTGAAGCAGACAGGCTCCCTGTCATCATCTGACTAGTGAGTCAGGTCTCGGCCGCATTGCAACCTGGGAAAAATCTGAGACAACAGTCATTTTGTATACTGATAAAAATAAATATTGGAGTGAAAATCACATAAGAATTGTGAGAAAACCATCACACACCGGTACAGACACTATATTATGAACTACACTAACTTTACAGCCGCTGTAGCATAGTCAAATAAAAAAAAATCCTGGAATACCCCTTTTACATGTTGTCTCATAGTGTAGCTATAAGTGATAGTGTTAGACAGGGATGTCTAGGGCCCACCAGAAGAACTGACTCTGGGGTCCCACCCTAAAGTAACATGTGAATGTTATAAATCTTGTAGGAAAACAAGGGAATGCACTTTTTGGTCTACATAACATCATAACTTTATTCTACAGGTCTTTTCAATTTGCACAATATAATATATGAATACAGTAGTTTTTTTTTCTTCATATTTTTATGCTTTTGCATGTGAAAAGAGATATCTCATGGATTGAAATTTTAGGGGGTCCGAGCACTGGGGCCCCCCGCAATCTCCTGTATGGAGCCCCGGCTCTCCCCTGGAGCGGCGCGTCACAACCCCGCCCGGAGCGAGGGCCGCCACTCCTCTTCCATTTATCTCTTTAGGAGAGTCGAAGATAGCCGAATGACTCTCCCATAGATATATATGAAGGAGGTGTGGAGACTACTTCTTTAAATCAATTTTATAGAAAATAAAATTTAAATGTAGGCAAATGAAGACTTTTTGTGGAGCAAGTTGAAGGCACCATGGTCTGTAGGTTTTTTTGGTTCACTTTTGCTTTGATGTGATGTGACCACAAAAGCAGTGATTTTTTACCATTTACGTTGTTCAACGTACAGGACCAATAAAATTATAGGACATTTACCAATATCAAATACGTTTATTCATTTTTTTTTTTTTTTTTTTTTTACACTTTTTGGTATAAAATAGGAAAAAGGGTTGATAAAAATGTTTACTGGGGAGGGGCTTTTCACATTTTTTTAAAACTTTTTTAACCATTTATTTTACAATGTTTATGTCCCCCATAGGGGACTTTTTATAGCAATCATTAGATTGCTAATACTGTTCAGTGCTATGCATAAGCATAGCACTGATCAGTATTATCAACATTCTACTTCTCTGGTCTGCTAGAAGGCAGACCAGAGAAGACGACCCAGTGAGATTGTCCGGAGGCAGGTGAGAAGACCTCCATTCGCCATCTTGGGGACATGATCAGTCATCAGAACTGTCGCATTACCGTAGATGCCTTGATCAGTGCTGATCAGGGCACCTGAAGGGTCAATGGCAGACATCAGCATGTTTGCTGATGTCTGCCATTAACAGTTGGCTGATAGCAGCCAGGTCCCACCATGCATGAAGCAAGCGCAGCTCCTGTGTTCGCTTCATGTACAGGGAGTAAATGTACGTCCTGCTGTGCTGAGTACCACTGCATCAGGACGTACATTTACGTCCAATGTCCTTGAGAGGTTAAAGGGGTACTCCGCTGTTCAACGTTTGGAACAAAATGTTCCGAATGCTTAGAGTCAGTATTGGGAGCTCGTGATGTCATAGCCCTGCCCCTCATGACGTCACGTCCCACCCCCTCAATGCAAGTCTATGGGAGGGGGCGTGACAGCTGTCACGCCCCCTCCCATAGACTTGCATTGAGGGGGCGGGGCGTGGCATCAGGAGGGGCGGGGCTATACGGTCACGAGCTCCCGGCGCCAGCTCTAAGCATTCAGAACATTTTGTTCCAAACGCTGAGCAGCGGAGTACCCCAAGTCACTGATCTACAACCTCAGGCTCTACAGGGGAAGAACAACTCCTATCAGCCCGGCATTTGGGAGTTGTAGTTTTGCAGGCAATACCATAGACATAGCGTAATCCAGCCTCAGCCCAATACCCGTCTTTAGTGTGTAACAAATGATGGTGTGTCTTCTCCGCACTGTCACCACTAATACACATCATCAATTTCAAGTAGGAGCCATTATAAGAACATCTGTCAGCACACACCTCATCTGATAAGATGCTAAACATTGAGAATCATCTAAATATGTCTTCTGATTAATCTACAAGACGGAGCTGAGTGCTGGCAGCGGGCCCGGAGTGGAGCCCATTACAGCCCAGTGTTTGCATATTCTTGTTCTTACTGCTACTAAATCATATTTAATCTCTTGTTTCCTAAGCTCTAAATCCCTTTTCATTTCCATCGCTTTTTTTTTTCCAGGCTGATTATTTGCTGATTGCGTAAAATTTCAGCACATCAATGGCGCGTGCTGGAGACAAGGCTGCGGGCTACCAGGCATCTGCAGATGGGGATATGTAAGAGGATTTGTGGAAGCCATGAAAATAATATTCATATTTAATTAAAAAGAGGTTGTGCACTATACAGATCTATACTGACAGATGTATAGAAACACACATAAATGTTAGTGTTTTTGTAATGATTCTTGTGACTTGGAAAGTGGATCTCTAAGTCTGCAACTGGTTTCCCTCTGGATAGACTAGGGTTTGGAGTCTAAGGAATCTCCTGGTTTTTACCCTTTATATCTGCAAAGAGATGTAGACTTTGCTGAAGAAGGATCCCCAGGTCACAGTTCCCCAAATAGTCACCAGTTGGCACCTACATACAACATTGAAGCCAGGGCAGAAACAGGGAAGTCCGGATCGAAATGTAGGTACATGGACACAATGTGTGTCCAGTGTCATGTAGGGCAGGGAATAGTGGGACCTGGAGCTCAACCAGAACCACTATATGTTGCATATTCTGTCTATACAGCAAATCCTCAACTGGACGGCAGTCTTTGCACTATAAAAGGTGCAGGAGCGTTACAAATCAAAATAATATACAGAACTGAACGGATGTCAGGAAAACAGGTCAGGACACAAAGGGTAAACAGGCAAGAATAAACAAACAGTGAAACAAGATAATGTATCCAGGTAGGCAAAGTGGTAACAAAAAGGTAATCAGGAAGATATAACGGCAGGTATATAGAGTACTGACTAACAGGTTCAGGACCAGAGTAATAAGGCAGGTAGGAGAGTAATGACAAACAGGTTTCCAGGAAGATATAACGGCTAGTTTACCAGGAATGAAAGTAAGTGAACAGACGCTATACAGATCAGGATACACTGGATCATGACCCATACTGTGATGGAAAACAAAACACAAACAAGTCAAAATACAGTTTCAGGTTCAAACAAGGAAAATCAGAAATACAACCCACAAGGCTAAGTGCAAAGCAGAAAGCAATGGATCAACACCTATACCGTGTAGTCTACCTGTAACCTGTAGACTAACAAACAAGTTACACTACAGGTTAAGGTTCAAACAAGGAAAAGCAGAAATACTACACACAAGACTAGGGGCAAAGCAAAATAACAATAAATCGCAACCTATACAAAGGGGGACTACAAAACACAAAGAGGTTAGAATACAAGTCAGCATACAGGTTTAGGTAACAATTACAAAGACAGGACAAAATCTACAACAGACAGATCACAAGACAGGACAAGGCTAAAAACTAGATAAATGGGTCAAAACTGCAAAGCCATGGCTAAATTAAAGTCAGAACTGAAACAAACAGATTAAAATCATAACAAAGCTAAAATCTAAAGCAACAGCCAGAAGCTGAGAAGGAATCAAATACCCCACCTAAGCTGCTGATTGGCCCAGGACTGTAACATGTAAAGCATGGCCAGGTGCAATTGTTACAGCCAAGACTGGAACATGGATACAAGTCACATAGATACAAATGTGGAGCCAAGACAGGAAAGTGGAGCCAGGACAGGAATGTTGAGACAGGACAGAAAGGATGAGATAAAACAGTAACATGGTTCACTACAAAAATATGTTGGGATGCATAAAAACGTTATTCCACCATAGTGTATTAATTTTTTGGCCATTTATGTTAAACAATTCAATAACTTTCTCTCTGAAGCTGCCGTCTTCTCCCTCTTCTCTCTCCATAGACTTCTAAAGGTAGCAGAATTAACCTGATCTCTCAGTGAAGCTAAAAATCCTTGTACTTTCTGCCTCATATGTAGGATTTTATCAGTGAATTTAGAGAAAGTGACCAGCACAGAAAAGGGGAATGTTTAGCCCAAAATGCCCTTTTAGCTAACTGTTTTGAACAATACATTTTATTACCATTGAAACAGAGATTCAAATGCCCTGCTTAAAGGGGTACTCCGCTGCTCATCTTTTGGAACAAAATGTTCCAAATACTTAGAGGCAGCGCCGGGGACTTGTGACATCACTGCCCACTTATGACATCATACCCCACCCCTTCAATGCAAGTCTATGGGAAGTGGGCATGGCGGCTGCCACACCCCCTCCAATAGATTTGCATAGAGGGGGCGGGGAGTGACATCACAAGGAAGTGGGGCCGTAACATCACGAGGTGCTGGTTCTAAAGTTTATATATAGATAGATATTATGATCCCGTCTGCCTGCAGCCAACACTAAGGGAGCCCAGGAGCTTCTGTTTTAATACTGAACTCAGAAATAAATGTGTCTGCACTGAGCTCCCCCTAGTGGCGGCTGCAGGCCACCACTTTTTTATTATTTAATTATTTTTGTCTATGAAGCAAGAAGAGTTTTTCCATTTATGGACAGCAAGATGAGTTCTTACATTTGACCAGAATTCCACATAAAGAATATTAGAAAGGTAAAGAATGTTTTATTAAGACAATATTTCAATAAGACAATATTTTTTCAATTCATGGAGTAACTGAGTGCCATGATCTGGCTTCTTCATTGAACTCAATCATGTGATGCATGGACAGTGGCCCGCTACTTTGCCTTATAGGGGGGGAGGGGGGGCCTAAGCAGGAGACCCCTTCCTTATTGTCCATATTGGGTGTATAGTAAAGTTTGTAGATGAAACAAATGACTTATGTCTATTTTATGGAATATGGGTCCACATATATAGCACATGACACCTTATATCGATATGATGACCCTGTTAGCCATGGATTAGGAGCAGTATAGACGCCCCTCACCATTAGGCCCCTGTTCCGGGTGAGATCGGCATCGTTCCCTTTCATGTATCTTGTAATCAAAACAAAGAGTTGAAGGAAGTCAATTAGAATCCCCATGAATAGGATTGATAGATTTAGTGCAAATCCTGTTGGAAACCTGACAATATTGATCACGTCCTATTAAAGTGAATGGAAAGTGTAAATCTATTGAGGAGCGAAGCTCCCTGAGACAGAGATCAAGCAGAAGAAACATCTCCCAGGGTCTGGATCACTGATGGGGGCAAATTTAGTGGGGATGGGAAGAAAAACCTGGGGTTAGTGGAAACGTTGTGGACACCTCGGGGACCAATCAAATTGCAGCTTTTATATGGTGTAGTACAGTGTTTCCCAACCATGGTGCCTCCAGCTGTGGCGAAACTACAACTCCCAGCATGCCCGGACAGCCTTCGGCTGTCCGGGCATGCTGGGAGTTGTAGTTTCGCCACAGCTGGAGGCACCATGGTTGGGAAACACTGGTGTAGTTATTTGAAAGTACATGGCTCACTACATTATGTCTTATTATTGAGTTTTGTTCTTTACTTTAATCAGTTTTTATTGATTTATAGTGAGATCTAATAGTCTGGAGACAAATACATTGGCACAGACCCTCAGCTGTGTAGAGATCTAAACTGGAAATGTTCCTCCTCTGACTATAAACAAGAATGTTCTCTTCCTTACAGGCTGAAAACCCATTTTGATCTTGTGCTGCTAACAAAGCTGAGAGTTTGGTACAATTGCATCCAATCTTTGGTGAAGTAGTTAAGTCAACACCCAAAATCTATTAACAGCAATAATGTCTCGCCTATCCTGATACAATGTATCCATTACAATGTATCCGTGCAGGTAAATGTATCCATTACAATGTATCCGTGCAGGTAAATGTATCCATTATAATGTATCCGTGCAGGTAAATGTATCCATTACAATGTATCAGTGCAGGTAAAAATCAGGAGGACAGTAGGATAATAATATTCAATATGAATAATATTTATTCAAATAACAAAAACAAATTCAGCAACACTTTACAATTTTAAGGATTGCTTAGAGTGGATACAACTGTAACAAACCCTCAGCTGGGAGAAGTATTAGGACAGGAAAGGTTTTCCACCTCTGCATGTAAACAAGTAGTGGTAATGTGGTACCCACTGGAAAGGGTGGAGGTTGTGGAGGGCCAGCTGGGAGTTGTAGTTCTCCCTATAGATGGTATTACAGTTAATGGACGATAATTGGGGGTCTGCACGTATGTGAATAGTGCTTGACCCCGGGCACCCTATAGTAGTAGTGGGTGAAAATGTGTCCCTGGTTTTAAGTGCAAATAAATTGTACTCCACACAATGGTAAAAACTGAACCATCATTTATAATTTACTGAAAAAGTTCCCTCTGTGCACACTAATACAAACATATATAAGATGAAGGATATATGTCAAGTTACATGGGTTCAGTGTATGAGAAAAGGTGACAATCATGTCTTCTTCTGTTGTCTTACTACATTTTTAAGTGTATTTGTAATCTAGCTGGAGACCCCCTTTAGAAAGACTGTTTAATAAGGGTGAGGGGGTGTCCCCAATTGGAAACCATCTATTATCTAAAGCCAAAGTAATAATAATAGATTCTCCCCTGACTTACTCTCCAATGTGTTGTTTTACCAGATGACAAAGGAGAAGTTCCCGGATGACGGTGCCTCAAATGTGTGAACAGATTGTGAGTATTCTCATCTGAGTGTGAATGGCGTCCAAACATCTACTCACTGACTGATCCCTGAACATATCCAACTCAGGCCTGGGATGTAGACAAAGGAGTTTATCCATCCAACCATCTATCTCATATCTATCTATTATCTATCTCATATCTATCTATCTCATATCTATCTATCTATATCTATCTATCTATCTATCTATCTATCTCTATATAACTCATATATATCTATCTATCTGTCTATCTCATCTATCTATCTATCTATCTATCTATCTCATATCTATCTATCTCATATCTATCTATCTCATATCTATCTATCTCATATCTATCTATCTCATATCTATCTATCTACCTATCTCATACCTATCTATCTGTGGTGAGCCACAGGGTGTGAGGTGAGGCATAGGCAGATGGTGTTGCCCAGGGGTAAATGGTGTTAACCCCTTTGTGTTCGTGACGCCAGGGCGTGGTTTACCTATGTAACCACCAGAAGGTAATCCCGTTACTCCTAGGTTAGGCAGGGGTAAATAATAGTCCAAAGCCAGGTTAAGGTTAATGGTAGCTTTACTGAAGTTAAACAGGTATAACAGCCTTTACAGGGTAGTAAGGTTCTCAGAGAGGTGACCAGTAAGACGAGGGACCTCGCAGCTTGCTGGGACTTTCAGTGACTTGCCAGACTCTAGCACAGACACGCTGACTATAACTGACTTGACTTGACTGAAGATAGTGACAGCAGACAGAGATGACATGACTTAGGCTGGGTTCACATCACGTTTTCTCCCATACGGGAGCGCATACGGCAGGGGAGAGTGAAAACCTTGCGCTCCCTTATGCCTTTCTATGCGCTCCCATATGCCTTTCTATGCTCTCCCATATGTAATTAATTTCAATGAGCCGGCCGGAGTGAAACGTTCGGTCCGGTCGGCTCATTTTTGCGCCGTATGCGCTTTGTCCCCGGACCTAAAACTGTGGTCAACCACGGTTTTAGGTCCGGTTATAAAATTGCATACGGCGCAAAAATGAGCCGACCGGACCGAATGTTTCACTCCGGCCGGCTCATTGAAATGAATTACATACGGGAGCGCATAGAAAAGCATACGGGAGGTTTTAGCTCTCCCCTGCCGTATGCGCTCCCGTATGGGAGAAAACGTGATGTGAACCGAGCCTTACAGATCTGTGGCTGCAATTTAGGCTTGATGCCTCCAGATGTGCTGGACACTGGCTCTGAGACGTCTGGACTGGACTTGACCTCAGCAGAAAGTGAAACACAAGAGAGAGATTATAGTATCTCTCCCTCTTGTACAGGGGGGTTGAGCAAGGAGCCCATAGGGCAACTGCGGGTCACCTGAAGTCTCTGGGTAACAAAACATATGACTTGAACATGTGACAACCATTATCATGTGACTAACAATCGTGACCATATCAAAGGTCCTTTACCCCTAATATATAACTTATAGACGTTATGGGGAAACAGTGCAGGTGAGCCCTGAGGACGTACAGTGACTCAACCAGACAGGACTGTAGAAGCATATCCCGTATGGGACATCATAAATCCCCCTTCTTTTGTAGAGTCGCCCTCGACGTCCGTCCTGGAAGGCTTTGAGGAGCGAAACGGCCACGGGTCCACATGCAGTCCTGGGGCATTGCAATTAACGTCCGTATCCAGGCTGTTTGTTGACAAGAACTGATAATGCAATAGAGTCTCTGTATCAATGTCCATACATGCTCTGTTAGATTTGTGTAACTGAAAATAACCATGGAATTACCGGAGAATAAGGACTATGTATAATAATGACAACATACCTTTGACTATGGCATAAACATAACTGATGGACTAAAACTATGCATTTTATGACATTCGTGTCGACCCATCATCAAGTAGAATGGGGTGTATCCCATAGAACAGTGAACTGTTTTATTGTAAATTTCCAGCACTTCAGGTAACAACCGGTGCCTCTTCGTGCTTTGGCACTGATGCTGCTCACAGCATGTGGATAAAAACTTGATTGATGCGCTCACAGAGCCCCTAAGCAGTAGTCCGAAGTTTCTTGCAGGAATGAAACCGACACAGCTCCTGGAAGAGCTGGGCTTCGTAGGCCATTCCTTGGTCCATTAGGACAGACTCCGGACACCCAAGGATTTGCACACAATGAGAGTAGAACATCTGGGCCGTGGTTTTGGCTGTGAGGTCTTTAACTTGCACTATGACAACCCACTTGGAGTAGTGATCCACCATGGTGAGAGCATAAGTGTACCCGGACTGGTTAGGAGACAACTTAACATGGTCTAGTACGACCAACTGGTTAGGTCTTTCACTCTGTATGGAATGGAGGGGTGCTTTGGCGTCCTTGCGCCCGTTCTTTGTGACGCTGCAGAAGGCACACTCGCTGCACCATTTCTCAATGTTGCTCCGCATGCCAATCCAGTAGAATCTTTGTCTGACAGTAGCTTCGGTCTTGTGGACGCCAAAGTGTCCCGACTGATCATGGTATGCGTTGAGGACCATCGCCGCGTCTCTTCGGGGAACCAGGATCTAATGAAGTCGATCACCTGAAACCTGATCCAAAGAGTTTCGGTTCAACAGTCCCTTGTGCACGAACAGTCGCTTCCTCTGTCGCCACAGACTCTTCAACTCGTAGACACTCTGGGCCCGGCGTAGACGGGTTGGTACCTTTTTCATCAGAAGGTAGTCCAACAGATCCCCCATGACTCGACTTTCGTCTTGTAGAATCTTCCAGGTATATAGGTCTTCCTGGACCTTCTCGGACCTGGGTTCACCCTCTTCAAGGGTGGTGACAGTATTCTGACTCACAAACTTAAACGGGGGCATCTCCACGTCTTCCCACTTGTCTTTGACAGGTGGTTCTTCGCCGGGGGTCATTAAAGATTGTACATCGGCATTGACATTAGACTTGCCACTTCTGTACTTGATGGTGAAGTTGTAGTTGGGCAATCTTGAGGCCCAATGTTGTTCAACGGCACCCAGTTTGGCAGTATTCGGATGGGCCAACGGGTTATTGTCCGTGTAGACAGGGAAAGGTGTGGCAGCCAAGTAGTCCTTAAACTTCTCAGTTACGGCCCACACAAGGGCGAGGAGTTCCAGCTTAAAGGAGCTGTAGTTTGCATCGTTCTTCTCTGCTCCTCGCAGGCATAGGCTATCACTCACTCTTGCCCTTCTTGGACTTGGGACCGGACAGCTCTCAGACCTTCAAAACTGGCATCAGTATACAACCGGAACGGCTGACTGTAGTCTGGATACGCCAGGATGGGTGGCTCTGTCAATAGGTGTTTAAGAGCTTGGAACGCTGTGTTTTGCTCTTCGGCCCACTCCATAGGTAGTCTTCCACTGTAATTCTCCTTCGCAATACCCTGTAAGAGAGCTGTGAAGGGTTCTGCAATCTGGGCGAAGTGGGGAATGAAGCAGCGGTAGTAGCCGGCAAATCCCAGGAAGCTCCTGACATCTTTTACTGTGCGTGGGGTAGGCCAGTCCTTGACAATCTCTATCTTCTCAGGATTAGGCTGGACTCCCTCGGCGCTGACAACATGACCTAGGTAATGTACCTGAGGTTCAAGCAGATGACACTTGGACGGCTTGATCTTTAGCCCATATTGGATCAAGACTCGGAAGACATCTGACAAATTATCCAGGTGCTCCTGATAGGACTTGGAGTACACGATGACATCATCTAGGTACAACAGTTTGCTCTGAAAGTTTAGATGGCCCAGGCACCGCTCGATCAGACACTGGAAAGTAGCAGGGGGCATTGCACAGCCCGAATGGCATACTCTTGAATTTGAACAGTCCCTTGAGTGTCATAAAGGCTGTCTTCTCAGTCATAGGCACTTGCCAATACCCGCTGGTTAAGTCCAAGGTGGAGAAGTAGGCAGCCGACCCGAGGGCTGTAAGTGACTCTTTGATTCTTGACACGAAAACGGATGGTCCCATCCTTCTTTTTAACAAGGAACTTTGACTCTCTTGAATGACGTCTGTGTCCTTCATGTCAAATAGAATCTTCTTAATGGTTTGATACATGCCTGGCGTGACCGGAGGGTGCCTTTCTTTGATAGGTGGGCTGTCGCCTGTCAGAAACCAGTGCTAGATCATGGACGTACGTCCAAAGTCTGTGGGGTGCTTACTGAAAGCCTCGTGATGCCTCTCGGCAACATTGATGACTCCATTGACTTGATTTCTCGGAGTGGCTTCTTCCCCCACTTGAAGTTGTGCCCATTAGGGTTTAGGGGGACTTACAGCAGATCCCGGAGTTGCTTCGGCTGTCTGCTGTCGGGCCACATTGTGTCCTGTTAAGATGTCCCTCGATTCTAGAAGATACTGCTGGGTGACTGGGGTGTATTTAGGTAAGACTGTAGCAACATCAGACAAATTGACTAGCCGGACTGGAACGCTCCCGTTGGTAACCGTAGCTCGTACAAGGGGAGGATCTTCCAGCTGCATAGGCTCCAGCAGTGCATGATAGTCCTTGTTCCTTACTCCAGGACGTGCATGGCACTAGATGATGGTGTAAGGTTGTAAGGTCACTGACCTGAGGTCTTGAACTTGTACTCTGCAGATCTTGCCTTGCTTTTTGGCAAACTTCTGTTCCGCTTGTAGGACTTTCAAGTGGTACTGCACAGCCTGCTGGCTTGAGGGAGACATGTATGGGAGAGAGGCATGCAAGGAATCTACTATCTCAGAGAAACAGTTTTTCATGATGTTCATCCCCAATATAAACTCAGCAGACCCCTTATTTGACACCTTCATTACAATCACTCCCTGCCTTCTAAGTATGTGCTCTCCCAACTGAATGATTGGCTCCCAATATCCATGTCTGGGTATTGGTTGACTGTTACCCGCCACTACTCTCAAGTCAACATCATCAGGTTCACACAATACACGAGCATCCCAATAGTTATAGAAAACATTTTTAAGTATAGTAGACACTTGTTACCCTGTATCTATCAATGCCTCCAACCATACACCTTCCACAATAATCTTTACATGGGGCAAGAGGTTACATAACGTGATAGTCCTGCCTTAGGGCGTTCGGGAGTTGTGACTGCTGGCTGTTTTCCTGGGGGCCGGTTTTTGACCCCAGAGGGTATTCCGTTTAAACCCCAGCAGTGCATTGTCCAATGTCCAGACTTGTTACAGTGAGTTCAGAAGGGTCTATTATTCCCAGAATACCTAGCGGGTGAAGGAGCACAGTAACTGGGATTACATAGGGCAGGAGCAGAGGGTGTCTCTAGGCAAGGATTATTCATGGGAGAGGGGAGCAGGCTCGGTGACGAGCTCCTGAGTAACCTTAGTCAACTGTGCAATGCCTTGTTAAATACACTGCAGGTTTGGATCTGTAGTGACTGACAGGGTTGCTTGGACTGTGGTGACTGGCAAAGTAGATGACACTGGGGCGGGGAAAGGTGACAATGGTATAGGTCTGGCTACCACCCCTAGTGGCTCTTGGATGGATGTAAGGGGTGTACAAACTTTCTCTAACTCAGTCCTGGACTCAATCACTTGTACAGCCAGTCTCTTGAAAGCGGGGAATGGTATATTGAGATTTTGGACCGCTTAAATTCTCAGTTGGGCTTTGTCCCACTTATTTAGAGCCCCATCAATAAATCTGTCCATTAACACCTTGTTGCCCTGCTCAGGAGTTATACTATCTAATTTTTGGACAGTCTCTAGGGCATTCTGCAAGGCTACGCATAAGCTCTCAAGGTCTCACCTGGCTTCTGTCACCTTTCATACAGCAGGAGACGTACCTCTGATGGAGAATGTGACTTAAATACCTGGTACAGTCCTTCAAAGATCTGCTCTACAGTCGCCTTCTCGGAGGCGGGCCAGGTGCGGACTTCTTCTAACGCTGGCCCCTGGAGTTGTCCTGTGAGCAATTGCACCTGTTGTTAGAGCAAAAGACAAACAAACTCTGGATCGTCTCTTTGAAATCCCTCAGGGTGAAGGGGTCTCCGTTGTAGGTAGGGAGGACAGAGTTCCCAATGAATATCGGTGCAGACACTGGAACACCAGGACTGTTGACATTGACTGTAGGCAGGGCTGGCAAGATCCTCCTGGCTGTTGAGGGATGAACAGCTGGAATAGGCTGAGGCACTTCCATTGATGCCCACTGACTAGGCCAAACCTCCTCGCTCCTAGGAGTAGGCCTGGGCACACTCTCAGATGACTTGGGACTTTCCCCTTCCAGGGTTGCTGACCAGTCATTATCCTCCAGTAGCGGGATCAGGTGACAGGCCTCCTCGGCCTCTAGGGACAACCGCTGCAACTGGTCACTGAGATCTGGGAAAAGCTGCACTGTCTCTTTAAGATGATTTGAGTGCGCTGTCTCTTTAAGAGGCTTGGTGACATATTGCAGCACCTGAGTCTGACTTGGCTGAAATACCCTGGGTGGCGCTCCCCCACTAAATGACAAGTACCCGGGGACACTGCTGGGCACTAAGGGGATAATGTGATTCGCCACCGATACCAGAGACTTATTTGCGATTGTTGGTGTCTGCAAAGTCTGCGCTGCAGCAGGTACCCGGTCAGAAATCGCGGAGCTGGACACAGCCACCGGGATCTCTAACACGGTTGCGCACATGGGACTTCCTGTTTTGGTCCCTTCTGCAACAGGCTCCGGTAAAATGGCCACCAGCCAGAAGGACATCACCAGTGCAGCGCTGACTTCCGGTCCCCCGGCAACAGGAGGTGGATCTTTCATTCCTTCTCACACACTGAAGAGGCATCACCGCTGGGAACTGACGGGGCGGACCGCTCCCGCACGTGGTAAACACCAGCCTATGTTTAACCCTTTCAGGTACTGACTTTACATACTCTGCAACAGCAATTAACAGTTTTTCCTTCACCTCACCCACTATTTCAACAGCGCCTGCCAGTAATCCTTTGCAATGAGAACAGTCCCGTACACCTTTCTGGCAGAAACATTTTCGCATCAGCATGCAATTTTTCTTGGACACGATTCAGACTCTAGGGGGGATGACTTGTGGCTTTACACACCCGTTTCCTGTTTGTGACGCCAAAGATTATGGTGAGCCACGGGGGTGCGATATGAGGTGAAGGGGCGGATGGTGTTGCCCAGGGGTAGATGCTGTTAACCCCTTAGTGTTTGTGACACCAGGGCATGGTTTGTAACCACCCAAAGGTAATCCTGTTACTCCTAGTTTAGGCAGAGGTAAATAATAGCCCAAGGCCAGGTTAAGGTTAATGGTAACTTTACTGAAGTTGAACAGGTATAACAGTCTTTACACAGGGTAGTAAGGTTCCCAGACAGGTGACCAGTAACACGAGGGACCTCGCAGCTTGCTGGGACTTGCAGTGACTTTGACAGACTCTAGAACAGCCATCCTGACTTTAACTGACTTGAGTTGACTTAAGATAGTGACAGCAGACAAAGATGACTTGACTTACAGATCTGTGGCTGCAATTTAGGCTTGATGCCTCCAGATGTGCTGGACACTGGCTCTGAGACATCTGGACTGGACTTGACCTCAGCAGAAAGTGAAACACAAGAGAGATTATAGTGTCTCCCCCTCTTGTAAAGGGGGGCTGAGCAAGGAGCCCATAGGCTAGCTGCAGGTCACCTGGTGCTCTCTGGGTAACAAAACATATGACTTGAACATGTGACAACCCTTATCATGTGACTAACAATCATGTGACCATATCAAAGGTCCATTACCCTTAATATATAACGTATACACATTATGGGGGGACAGTGCAGGGGAGCCCTGAGGACATACAGGGACTCAACCAGACAGGACTGTAGGAGCATATGCCATACTGGGACATCACATATCTATCTATTTATCTATCTATATCATATCTATCTATATCATACCTATCTATCTCATATCTATCTCATATCTAAAGAATAAGTTGGCCAACACTATTAATTCCAAACTATTGTAAAAACCTGGCTTGCAGGTGCAGGCTGCTGGGCTAAATATACAGCAACAGGAGAATACAGCAGCACACTGATAGCACAAAGATATATATATGAAACATGAGTATATAGATAAAACATGAGTATATAGATAGAACGTGAAAAGCTATACAGCTGTAATGCAATAAATGAAGATATGAAACTATGAAATTATGAGGTACTTAGCTTGCAAATTTGGCGCCAAATAGCGTGGACCGTCCCCCCACGGTAAGGTGACCTCATACTGGGACGGACCCTACACTGTGAATATGCCGCTGTGTGAACAATACATCAGGCATGCAAGGTCTAAAACATCCAAGGCACCTAATATACACCTAATAGAGGTGGGTGGGGTGCAGGAGCCAACATGGAGGTAGCCACTCCCCCGTATGTGTAATACAATTAAAGAATAAGTTGGCCAGCACTATTAATTCCAAACTATTGTAAAAACCTGGCTTACAGGTGCAGACTGCTGGGCTAAATATACAGCAACAGCAACCTCTATTAGGTGTATATAAGGTGCCTTGGATGTTTTAGACCTTGCATGCCTGCTGTACTGTTCACACAGAGGCATATTCACAGTGTAGGGTCCGTCCCAGTATGAGGTCACCTTACCGTGGTGGGACAGTCCACGCTATTTGGCGCCAAATTTGCAAGCTAAGTAGCTCACAATTTCATAGTTTCATATCTTCATTTATTGCATTACAACTGTATAGCTTTTCATGTTCTATCTATATACTCATGTTTCCACTATACCTTTGTGCTAGCAGTGTGCTGCTGTATTCTCCTGTTGCTGTATATTTAGCCCAGCAGCCTGCACCTGCAAGCCAGGTTTTTACAATAGTTTGGAATTAATAGTGCTGGCCAACTTATTCTTTGGTTGTATTACAAATACGGGGGAGTGGCTACCTCCATGTTGGCTCTTGCACCCCACCCACCTCTATAAGGTGTATATTAGGTGCCTTGGATGTTTTAGACCTTGCAATGCCTGTTGTACTGTTCACACAGAGGCATATTCACAGTGTAGGGTCCGTCCCAGAATGAGGTCACCTTACCGTGGTGGGACGGTCCACGCTATTTGGCACCAAATTTGCAAGCTAAGTATCTCATAATTTCATAGTTTCATATCTTCCCATATCTTCATTTATTGCATTACAGCTGTATAGCTTTTCATGTTCTATCTATATACTCATGTTTTATCTATATACTCATGTTTCATCTATATCTTTGTGCTAGCAGTGTGCTGCTGTATTCTCCTGTTGCTATCTCATATCTATCTATCTCTCAAATCAATTTTTCTTTCTATCTATTTATCTATCTATCTATCTATGCATCTATCTGCCATTTTATGGCACTTTATAGCCATCTTTTTCTGTATATTAGATAGATACATAGACAACTATACTATATCTATATTCAATCTTATATCTATCTTTGCAGAGAAAAAGTCGAATCTGCCAGCCAGCTGGGGAGTGGAGCGCTATGTTGTCCACTTTCTCGGCTTATATCTCACAATTGCAGCAGGTTAAAAGTTATTTTTAATTACAGTAACGCTTTAAAGCCCTGTGAAGAGCTGTCTTCAGCACCTGTGCTGATCTTAGCCATACTGAAAAACTGGACTTGCCCAGGACGGGAATGAAAGGACCCACTACCAACCCACCTTTCCTCCCATAAAAATTCAGATCAGAAGACAAGACTTTATCAAGACTTTATCTCTGAGAAATTCCACCGTGAGACGCTTCATCAGTCTTCACTATTTGGGTTGTGCTGCTTCTCCTTGGTTTTGCTGTCTATCTATCTATCTATCTATCTATCTTATATCTATTCATCCATCCGTCCATCATTTTCCCTTCTCCGATCACTCAATAATTCATCATTTTCATAAGCACATGCAGTTTTTCTCCGGATAAGAAGCCGTTCAGGACTCCAGCAGTGAAATTCACTTTTGTTCTGTCACAAAATTACCAGGCAACACATTGTAATTGAAAACTTTGGATAACAATATATCAAGCTATAATTGAAATACAAATAGGTTTGCTTGTAATTGTATTGACTGTATAAAGAATGGATACAGAGTATAATCGTTGCAATTGCTTTAATCACTTAGCCAGCAGAGCCCTGTGTTAAATGTCTTATCTTTCATCTATTCAATAGCAAGAAGGAAGGATTCCCTTTAAATCTTAAAGGCGTAACAATTCTGCTAACCTCTACATAAAGGAAACAACCCCCCCCCCAAAAAAAAAAACCCTGTTAATGAATATAGCCAAATCTCCATATAAATCCGCAGGACAGTTATCATTTTAACACATTGGAATGTAGTGACTTTGTATCGAGTCTTCATTTTAAGGTGGTAATTTCAATCTTAACAAAGAGCATTTGTGAATTTTTTCTTGTGTTCACGATAGCGAGAAATAAAGTAATGAATTGTGGGCTTGGATCTTATTTACATATCGACAAAAGATGCATATGAACACTGCCTGAATATACAATAGGCCCTAAGCCTGATGGAGGAAGCTGCGGAGAGAAGCCTGTGTGATGGGAGGCGGAAATATTAACTTTAGCGTTATTACTTGTATTATAATCATTGGCAATTATCATAAATAAAATACCAGGTCGTGTCCCTGCAAAAGCAAGAATTCCTTATATTTGTCCTTTTATAGAATACAGAGCCATAAACATTTCCTTGTGATAATGAAGCTTCTTGTTTCACCTTAAAAACAAAACTACTGTGATTTAGTGTCATTACATTATAATACACAATTAAAGGGGTACTCCGTCCCTGGACATCTTATCCCCTATCCAAAGTATAGGGGATAAGATGTCTTATTGCGATCTCCCAGTGGTGTTCTGGAGTTCTGAACATTTTTGTTAAGAACGCTTGGTTTGGGTGGCTGTGGTAATGATGTCGTGCCACGTCCCCTGTAGGAGGGGGCGTGGTGGCTGTGAGCGCTTGTCACGTGATGTGATGTCACGACCACGGCCGCCCAGACCCAGGATTCTTTGAATAGGGGATAAGATGTCCAGGGGTGGAGTAACTCTTTGAGACCTGGGGAGAGGGGTGAATACTTTTCATTTTTTATTTCTTTTGCAGTTTACTGATACAAATGCCAATAACTGAAGGAAATCTAGTAGGGTAGGGTCACACGTAGAACATCAAAAATTTAGCACACATAGCACACAAAATTTGTTGCTATGATCAGTAAAGTCTGATTATAGTTATTTGTGAATCTGTACATAGAAAACCCAGTGTATGTTTGTGTGTAAGCAGCTGGAGAAATTTTAATGTAACTTGCGTACATGTTATTTATATGTCAACTAAAAATATAGGAGAGTTAAATTGACCTTAACCTACCACCATTTGTGAGGGTCAGGGTTTTTGTCTAAAGTCCCATGCAAGTCTATAGGATTTATGGTACCTTACGCCACAAAGCTCCACCCCACATCTCCTGGTAAGTGTATTGGTACAGCTTGCAAGCCACGCCCCTCCTACAGGCTACACGCCTTCTATTTTCAGCCCTTTTTTTGGTTTCTACTCACAGCTGAGACCTACCTTACTCCACAAGCTCCACATCTCTGAGTAAATGTGATATAAGGGCAGGATATGAGGTTGGGATATGAGATATGAGGACGGGATATGAGGTCCGGATATGAGTACGGGATATTAGTTTGGTACATAAGGCTGGGATATGAGGTCTGGATATAAGAACGGGATATGAGGTCTAGATATAAGGATAGGATATGAGGACGGGATATGAGGATGAGATATGAGGACAAGATATGAGGACAGGATATAAGGATGGGATATGAGGTCCAGATATGAGGACAGAATATGAGGATGGTATATGAGAACGGGATATAAGGATGGGATATGAGGACGGGCTATGTGGTCGGGATATAAGGTCATAATAGGAGGATGGCATATGAGAACCAGTTATGTGGACAAGAGCGTCATTGTTGCTTTTCCTATACTTCTACTAGTTCATTAAGAAAGAGAACTGAATGGCAAGTGGTTGGCTTTAACATGAATTCCAAATTAGATTGACTTCAGCTGGATCATTGGGGCCCATTATTGTATCAAAGCAAGAACCCACTGGAGGAGGGATCCCCTGGTACCCTGATGGGCTAATTCGATCCTAGATCTTGTTGTTACTGATTTTACATATGTGCCTCAGCCTGATGCCTTTGTTGACAAGTTTGGATACTTGGGCTATACCACAAATGTCCAATAATAACCACCAGTTAGAAGAATAGCAGTCACTTATACCAAGGATATACCACAGATCAAGACCACCACCAATCATGGAGAACAGAACAGGGGTCACGTATCAATCACCCATTGCCCCATCGATCTTGGCCTCCGATGAGAATGAAAGCAGGGGAGCATGGCACTCTAAGGAGATCTACAGAAACCAGCAAGAGTTGGCAGCAAACCCACTATAGCTGTGGCGTAGGTCTGTAGAAGAACAATGAATGGAGCAATCTCCAGATAAGGCAGTAGTCAGCAACAAAAAAACAGCAATTCAGAAACAAAGTCGGCAAACATGTGCAAGGTCAGGGCTATAATGTATCCAAGAACAGGAACCTCATAAAAGACAAAGACGTAGAAGCATTAATAAGAGGAAAGCAAGGCAAGTAGATCTGTAGATGCTCGACTTAGTCCCCTGACCTCTGATCTTGGACATCACAATCCTATGGGAAATCACTTTCAGGGCTGAGACCTTGAGAAATCGTGCAGAAGCAGACGAGGTACAAGACTCACATATTGCTTGGGCCAAGGCATAGAAGAATTTTAGAAAAATCACTCTAGTCAAGGGATTTTTGGATAAATTCTTATATGTCTTCGTCCATTTTGTGAGACAGCCATTTTCTAATGGCAAAGGTGGCAAGATGAGGCCCATATCAGGTTATCCGGCATTGGCACCACTTGTGCTCGGGAAACGGGCCTTACAGTTAAATAATTGGTGAGAAGCATCTAATGGAGTAGTCTCCACACTGTGGACCTCCAGGTTTAGCAAAACTCCAACTCCCAGCATGCCCGGACAGCCAACGGCTGTTCGGGCATTCTGGGAGTTGGAGATTTGAAACACCTGGAGGTCCACAGTTTGGAGATCTTGATCCTAGAATATGGCCCAACATCAAGATGTCCTCCAATGATAGACGTTCTGCAGGAACCATGTTCTGTACTGCAGTACTTCTTATATGTAAGGAACTAGAAAGCTCTAAATCTTTCATAAAACAATTTTTTCCCAAAAATTCCCCCAGTGTTGCTTAGCAACAGACACCGTTAAACAAGAGAGAAGAAAGCAGACTACAACAGCCATGGTTTTGCAACACAGTTTGGAGACTACTAATCTAATGTGTTCAGCATCCTTAAGGGGTTCTTCACTTTGGACATGCCCTACTTGTTAAAAGGGACCCTTGACCATAAGCTGATCACAAAGAGCCCACCAGCAATCAGCTGTAATTTCCCTACAGCATCACCACAGGGGAAATTAGGCATTGCACGGTGTCTATGTACCATGCAGGATAGGACAGGTCCTCCAGGAGCCAGAATAGAAGACTCTACAATATAGACCGAGCATTCTCTAAAAACGTTGTTCTCTAGAATGGACAGTTCCTTTAAATTAAGAAATCTTGTGCAGAAGATAAATGGAAAGAAGATGATCCATTTGAACTAGAGATTCCTGGTTTATCTCAAATTGTATTGAATATGTAGACTTGAAAAGAAAACTTTGTAGCCTTTGAGAACTGGCATCAGGTATTGAACTATTATTATGACACTGATACAACTCATTATGACACATATGCTGCCTATTATGTCATCGATACGACTTATTATGTCACGTAATGACTTATTTTGACACCATACGACTTATAATGACACCGATAGGACTTATTATGCCACAATGTGAATTCTAGTAGAGAAAAAAACATGGTCGCACATCCACAACATGCACCTTGATCAAAAGCTTCACAGCAAAATGTATTAAACTAACTGGTCGTTAGTGTACTTTATGATCATGAAGTGCAAGCCCGCTAGTCACGTCACGGCCACCTGTAAGTAGCGGGTCCATAACATCCCTAGCATAAAATAGCGCTGCACTGAGCGCTGACCACCACCGCCGCCGCCTCAACACCAGTGCCCACAGGGGGAATGAGCCTCTCGCAGAGCAGCCTCAATGCCGCCAGAACCACTGTGCGGCGTCCATTGCTGCCCCGGCACCATGTCTATGGGGAGGTTTGGCCCAGGGACTGGTTCGGGCGGCATTGAGGCTGCTCTGCGAGTGGCTCGTTTCCCCTGTGGGCACTGGTGTTGCGGCAGTGGTGGTCGCCGCTCAGTGCAGCGCCATTTTCTGCTAGGGATGATAAGGACCTGCTACTTATAGGTGTCCGTGACGTGGCTAGCGTGCTTGCACTTCATGATCATAAAGTATACTAACGACCTGTTAGTTTAATACATTTTGCTGTAAAGCTTTTGATCAAGGTGCATGTTGTGGATGTGCGACCATGTCTGTTTTTTTCTCTAGTAGAATTCCCATTGTGTCATAATAAGTCATATCGGTGTCACTATAAGTCGTATGGTGTCAAAATAAGTCGTAACTGTGCCATAATAAGTTGTATCGATGACATAATAGGCTGTATCTGTGTCATAATAAGTAATGCGCATGATCATAAAGTACACTAACGACCTGTTAGTTTAATGACTCTTGCTGAGAAGCCTTAGATCATTGTGCATGTTGTGGATGTGCGACCATGTCTGTTTTCTCTATTTGAATTCTTATTATGACACAGATACAACTTATTATGACACCGATCTGACTTATTTTGGCACCGATATGATTTATTATGACACAATATGACTCATTATGACACAATACGACTTATTATGACACGATTTTTACAACTACGAAAATGTGGTCACAGATGGCAGGATGTGCTCATCCCAAAATGTTGATGTGCATAATGCCTGCAAAGAACCACAAGTACCACAATGGCATCCTACACCAGATGGAGGTGTGGATGTGTAACATATAAGTTAATACAAAAATGGGAAAAGTACAAAAATAGGTGCACTACTGTGGTGGATGTAAATAATAACATTGACTATTATTTACATCCACCACAGTAGTGCACCTATTTTTGTACTTTTCACATTTTTTTTATTATGACACGATATGACTTATGAAACACATATGACTTATTATGACACAATATGATTTATTATGACACAAAATGATTCATTATCACAAAATATGACTTATTATGACACGATATGACTTATTATGACACAAAATTACTCATTATCACAAAATATGACTTATTATGACACGATATGACTTATGAAACACATACGACTTATTATGACACAATGTGACTTATTATGATACCGATATGATTTATTATGAAACAATATGACTTATTATGACACAATATGACTTATTATGACATTGTTACAATGTATTTTGACAACGATATGACTTATCACAACACCGATATGATTTATTATGATATAATATGACTTATTGTAACACTATTACGATGTATTATGACACCGATACGACTTGTAATGACACTGTTACGATTTATTATGACACGATATGACTTATAATGACACCGATACGACTTGTAATGACACTGTTACAATGTATTATGACAGAGATATGATTTATTATGATACAATATGACTTATTATGACACTATTACGATGCATTATGACACCGATACGACTTATTATGACACAATATGACTTGTAATGACACTGTTACAATGTATTATGATACCGACACGACTTATAATGACACTGTTATGATGTATTATGACACAGATATGATTTATTATGATACAATATGACTAATTATGACACTATTACGATGCATTATGACACCGATACAACTTATTATGACACGATATGACTTATTATGACACCGATACGACTTATAATGACACTGTTACGATGTATTATGACACCGATACGACTTATTATGACACGATATGACTTATAATGACACCGATACGACTTGTAATGACACTGTTACGATTTATTATGACACGATATGACTTATAATGACACCGATACGACTTGTAATGACACTGTTACAATGTATTATGATACCGATACGACTAATAATGACACTGTTATGATGTATTATGACAGATATGATTTATTATGATACAATATGACTAATTATGACACTATTATGATGCATTATGACACCGATACGACTTATTATGACACAATATGACTTATAATGACACCGATACGACTTGTAATGACACTGTTATGATGTAGTATGACACGATATGACTTATAATGACACCGATACGACTTGTAATGACACTGTTACAATGTATTATGACAGAGATATGATTTATTATGATACAATATGACTTATTATGACACTATTACGATGCATTATGACACCGATACGACTTATTATGACACGATATGACTTATTATGACACCGATACGACTTATAATGACACTGTTACGATTTATTATGACACGATATGACTTATAATGACACCGATACGACTTGTAATGACACTGTTACAATGTATTATGATACCGATACGACTAATAATGACACTGTTACGATGTATTATGACACAATATGATTTATTATGATACAATATGACTAATTATGACACTATAATGATGCATTATGACACCGATACGACTTATTATGACACAATATGACTTATAATGACACCGATACGACTTGTAATGACACTGTTACAATGTATTATGATACCCATACGACTTGTAATGACACTGTTATGATGTAGTATGACACGATATGACTTATAATGACACCGATACGACTTGTAATGACACTGTTACAATGTATTATGACAGAGATATGATTTATTATGATACAATATGACTTATTATGACACTATTACGATGCATTATGACACCGATACGACTTATTATGACACAATATGACTTATAATGACACCGATACGACTTGTAATGACACTGTTACAATGTATTATGATACCGATACGACTTATAATGACACTGTTATGATGTATTATGACACAGATATGATTTATTATGATACAATATGACTAATTATGACACTATTACGATGCATTATGACACCGATACGACTTATTATGACACGATATGACTTATAATGACACCGATACGACTTGTAATGACACTGTTACGATGTATTATGACACCGATACGACTTATAATGACACTGTTACGATGTATTATGACACCGATACGACTTATTATGACACGATATGACTTATAATGACACCGATACGACTTGTAATGACACTGTTACGATTTATTATGACACGATATGACTTATAATGACACCGATACGACTTGTAATGACACTGTTACAATGTATTATGATACCGATACGACTAATAATGACACTGTTACGATGTATTATGACAGATATGATTTATTATGATACAATATGACTAATTATGACACTATTAAGATGCATTATGACACCGATACGACTTATTATGTCACGATATGACTTATTATGACACCGATACGACTTATAATGACACTGTTACGATGTATTATGACACCGTTACAGTTGTTATAGATCTGATAACAAATGTGGTATTCTCCACCGTGCATTTCCCAGGTTACAGTTCTGAACAGATTACACGTATTCTCTCCTGCATTGCAGATGAAGGATTTTACTGCTGTGCATCTGGTAAAATGTTTCCTCCATCGGGGCTTGTGTAGAACAGCGGGTGAGTTTTTGTCACCGTCCTCTCGTGATCCAGTGAACAAGCGGTGGGCTTCCTTCCTTTGTGTGTGACAATACCAGTGTTGCAGTCTGCTTTCTTCATTCTTGTTTAACTGTCTCTGTTGCTAAGCAACACTGGGTGAAAAAAAAAGGAAAAAAAAAAAGACAATTTTCTTTCTACGACAGATTTAGAACTTTTTAATTTCCTACGTGTAAGGAGTGTTACAGTACATAACATGGTTCCTGCATTTCTTCTATCATTGGAAAATATCTGGATGCTAGTCCATACTCTAGATCCTAGGTCTCCAAACTGTGGACCTCCAGCTATTGCAAAACTACAACTCCCAGCATACCCGGACAGCCGTTGGCTGTCCGGGCCTGCTGGGAGTTGTAGTTTCGCAAAAACTTGAGGTCCACACTTTGAAGAACACTGTTCTAGATCATGATTTCCCATGGAGCCACAGGTTGGGGGACACTACTCTTCAGAGAATTGGGTAGAGCTATGGGTTCCATGTGGTCAGAGGTGTAATTTGAGGCCCCAATGCAAAATCTAAGACAGGGACCCCACCAGCAATGTGCCCAGTGGTGGCTTATGAGTGGTCCATATTGGGTGACCACCTGGAGCCTTGGACTTCTGGGGAGGGGCTCATGGTTGTCCAAACTGGACATAAGCTTAATAAGCTGCTAAGCTACCCTATTGCGGTTTTTCCACGATTTGCAGAAAACAGTGACAATCTGAACTTGGCTTTCATTTTGGGGTCCGGTGTCTGTATTTAGGGGTCTGGTTTGAGGTCTGAATTAATTGTGCAGTTTAGGGTTTCTGGGGCCCATTATTTTTCACTTTGGGGACATCCACCATGCATATACCATGGATGTGTGCTGGGGATGTATGGAGAGGACTAATAAGATGAGCCTATTTTATATACTGCATGGTGGGTGCTGGCTGCTATCCTCAGCTGACAGTCGCCAAGGGTGACCAGCATTAGAACTGGTGCTGATTCCAATCATTTGACCCTCGTGTTTAATAGTGACCACAGCAACTAAGGTGATAAGAGAACCCCCCCCCCCTTCCCCACCATGTTAAAAAATCAAAACTCCCCTCTTATACCCCCCCCCCTCATAAAAAAAATTAAAAAATAAAATAAAATAATTGAGCGATGGTACAGAAAAGTCTAAACTATCAAAATTTAACGCTTTTCATTCAACAGGATGAATGTCCCTTTAGGGCTGCTATAGCTACAAGGTTGGGGGGGGGGGGGGGGGTGATGCAAATATTGTGAATAACCCAGGGCTTTCATAGCTAGTCCTTAAAGGGGTACTCCGGTGGAAAACATTTTTTTTTTTTTAAATCAACTGGTGCGAGAAAGTTAAACAGATTTGTAAATGATGTCTATTAAAAAAATCTTTACCCTTCCAGTACTTTTTAGCAGCTGTATGCTACAGAGGAAATTCTTTTCTTTTTGAATTTATTTTTTGTCTTGACCACAGTGCTCTCTGCTGACACCTCTGTCCGTGTCAGGAACTGTCCAGAGCAGCATAGGTTTGCTTTGGGTAGAAATGCAAAAAGGAAAGAATTTTCTCTGTAGTATACAGCAGCTAAAAAGTACTGGAAGGGTAAAGAATTTTTAATAGAAGTCATTTACAAATCTGTTTAACTTTCTGACACCAGAATGATTTCCACCGGAGTACCCCTTTAATCCTTAACTTCGATTGCAAGCTCTGCACCTTCTATAGCTACACCCCTGTATATGTTTCTCTCTGCACTACTCTCTGTATTTTGTTTCAGTACTATTTTAGCTGTCTGCTATATGGCACTATCAATGGACCCTCCACAGGACCAGGGGGTTCACTGCCCATATAACACCATGTTGGTAGAGTAGATGGATGTAATGATTTACCGGCTAACCTGTTCCAATGTCTGGACCAAAACACACCAGCTGTTGCTTATGAAGACTACTCCACATGTAGTGACCTAAGGGTTTCCTTGTTGGATAGTCCTTACTTCTAGCAGGGGCTACTGCATTTCCTTTCCAAATCCAGTAAATCCAGATCTTCAGCCGTCCTTGTAAAATGTAGGTACAGCACATGATCCAACTGATGGTGGTCATGAGACCAATTGAAGTAAAAGCTCAAAGTCATCTAACAGACTTGAGTCTAAGAACCAAGCTATGTCACGTATACTTCATATGTGCAGAAGATCTTAACTGTTCCATTATATGTGAATAATTTACTAAATAAGGCACCTTTTTATATTGTGGACAAACCTCAAATTACATCATAAGAATATGTTTAGTCACAATACTCTAGAACAATGACAATTGACTGTCAACGGGCAGTTAAATCTGCTCAACTTGAATTATATTTGCCCTTTAAAGGAGAAGTACATGAGGAAAAACTTATCTCCTATCCTGGCTCTCCCCGGGAACGGTGCGTCACGACCAGCCGACATGCCGCCTATCTCTATGATAAAGCCTTTCAGCTATCTCTGGCACTCCCATAGAGATATCCTTTAGATGTGAATAAGTTATTCCCTTATGATATATCTCCTTTAATGTGTTCTACAGGAAGCGAGTGTTTTTTAATACAGTGATCCCTTAAAGAGGTTCTCCGGTGCTTAGACATCTTATCCCCTATCCAAAGGATAGGGGATAAGATGCCTGATCGCGGGAGTCCTGCCGCTGGGGACCCCCGGGATCTTGCACGCGGCACCCCGTTTGTAATCAGTCCCCGGAGCGTGTTCGCTCTGGGTCTGATTACCGACGACCACAAGGCCTACGGGAGGGGGCGTGATAGCTGTGAGAAATGTGATCATGGCAGTTGCCACGCCCCTCAATTCAAGTCTATGAGAGGGGCGTGGCATGCTGGGGCAGCAGCTTCTTGGAGCTGCTCCAGCGATGGACTCTGGAGCTTCTCCGTCGCCCCCCCCCCCCCCGTGTTAGTTCCAGGCGGTCGCAGGTGTCGGCCCGCCTGTGCCCTGAAGTGATCCTGCGCTCGCGCCGCTGGCATGAGAGCCCTGTTCGGAACCCTCCGGCTGCACCTGCCCCCTCTGGCTCTTCCTCTAGTGGTGGAGGGGCCGGGAGGAATCTCCGAGGGCGGTCATGGGCGGCGGTGACGGCGCAGGAAGAGTGCACAGGCTCCGGCCAGGTGAGCAGAAGGGGAAAGGCAGCTGCTGTTCTGGCCAGTCCCAGCGCAGAGGGACTGAGCCCTGGGAGGGCTCGGCTTTCTGAGAAGGCACAGAGTGTGTCGCTGTCGGGGCACGCTACGAGAGCCTGCTGCGGTAGGGAGGTCACATGGCTCCAGAGACGGCGCCTGTGGGGCATCCAGGTGAGAAGGCGGTGGAGGAGGTTAGGTTGGCAGACTCGGCGCGGGGTGAGGTTTACGTCTGCTTTGAAGGCCCTTTGGGTGCGCATTTAAAGGCGGAGGTCAGGGAGCGCATCTGGAAGGGCGAATATGTGGACATATTTTCCTTGCTGCCACTGGAAAAGTTCAACTTGGATAGGGTCAAGCCAGAAGAATCCAAGAAGGAAGAGGAGGATACTGCGGACGTTCAACAAAAATACCGTGCACGTTCAACAACTGGATGCAGGTGTTTGCCATATTGGCAAATGTTTTTGGTGAAAACGCCTATATTGCTACTTAGACTCGGTGGGCGAGGCCTATAGAGTATACGGGGGCACTGCCTGGCTGCGGTATGATAAGCAGTTTCGGCAGCGGATAGCGTGCGCCCCTCACTGAGGTTGGAACACAAGGATATCAGCTTGTGGATGAAGCTGATAGCTGCGCCACGGGGTACGGGGGGTCAGCAGTCCTTTCGGGACGGGGACGGCGGGTCTGGATCCGGGTCCGGGCTGCTAGGAGGGGCCAACAAGGGGTGTTGCTGTCAGTTTAATGAAGGTCAGTGCAAGTTTGGGGAGAACTGCTGTTTTCGCCACGAGTGCTCCGGATGCGACGGCGCTCACAGTCTGGCCCGGTGCCCAAGAAGGAGCCCAACAAATTCCCGGCTCATTCACTATATCTCTCACCCCGAGGGGGAGTTGGTTAATGATGGGATTGACCCGGCACTTTTTGCCGTGTCCTATACCTCCTTCGATGGCGCCTTGGCGTGGGTTAGGAGGTATGGACTAGGGGCCCTCTTGGCAAAACCTGACATTGAGGTGGCGTTTTGGCTCCTTCCAGTGCATCCAGACAGTTTTTCGTTGTTAGGTTGTTGTTGGAAGGGGGAATTTTTTGTTGACCAGGGCCTGCCGATGGGTTGCTCCATTTAGTGTTTGTATTTTGAATACTTCATCACGTTTTTGGAGTGGGTAGTGCGCTCGGAAGCTCAGGTGACTTCCGTGCTGCACTATCTGGATGACTTTTTGTCTCTTGGTCTGGCGAGTTTGGCTACTGTGCCATCTTGTTGCAAACTATGGAGAGGGTGGCGGCTCGCTTTGGGTTTCCCTTGGTGCCCAACCACTGAGCTGAAATTCCTGGGCATTGTACTTGATACGGTGGCCTTGGAATGTCAGCTCCCTGATGACAAGTTGCTGGAGTTACGTGGGGCGCTCGAGACGGCAGTGGATGCGCGGAAGATCCAGCTGCGGGATTTGCAGTCCTTGCTGGGTCGCCTCAACTTTGCCTGTCACATCATGCCCATGGGTCGGGTATTTTGTCAGCACCTGGCGGGTGCCACAACAGGGGTGGGGCGGCCGTGCCACTTTCTTCGGTTGTTGGCTGATTTGCCGGCCAACTTGGCGGTCTGGATAGATTTTCTGGGCAAGTATAATGGCCGGTCGGTCATTACGGAGCAGCAGGTGTCTAACTGGGATCTGGAGTTGTTCATCGATGCGTCGGGATGCCACGGTTTTAGGGTGTATTTTCAGGGGCAATGGTGTGTGAGTACGTGGCCTGAGTTGTGGCGTGCCGAAGGGTTGGTGTGCAATTTGGCACTCCTGGAACTTTTTCCTATTGTGGTGGCAGTGGTAATCTGGGGGGAGTGGTTGCACAATTGGAAGGTATGCTTCCAGTGTGACAACTTGGGGTTTGTGCTAGCGGCCACCGGTGGTGAGGCTGTTGAGGCATTTGGTTTTGTGTTGCTTGGCCTTGAATGCGCAGTTTGTTGCTTTGCATGTCCCTGGGGTCTGTAATTAGATTTCTGGCTTTCTCTCTAGTTTCCAGTGGGACAGGTTTCGGGAGCTGGCACCGGAGGCGGAGACTCGTGGGATTCCTTATCTGGAGGAATTATGGCAAGTGGTTTGAGGACGGCCTTTGCCCTTATCCAAAGGTCTGTAAGCGAGGGTACTTGGTCGGGTTACAGCAGGTGTTGGTGGGAGTGGGAGTCTTTGTTGGCGGAAATTGGGAGTGCTCCCGTGGCAGAATGGGAGGCGGTGTTGTTGTTTGGGGATGGGGTGTCCCCGTCAGATCTGGGCCACCGGCGGGTGGCCTTGGGGTTCTGGTTTGAGGTTAGGGGGTTGCTGGAGGCCACTAAGTTGTTGTTTTTGGTGCATCAGACGGCACAGGGTTTTCGGAGAGGGTTTGTGTAGCGGGACTCGAGGAGACCCGTTTCCTTTCTATTATTGCAGGAGTTGGGGGTTGCTTTGGAGAGTGTGTGTTCCTCTAGTATCAAACTGTTTTTTTTTTCCTTTGGCGTTTTCGCTGGCATTTTTTGGGGGGCCGGACAGCTAGGGCCTTGATGCGGGACATTCAGCTAGATCTGCTCCGCATTTGATCTTCGTTCCCTGGGATAATTATTTGGTACGATATCATGGCACACCTCGTTTGGAGAGGGGCGTGGTCGGGGGTGCGGCTGAACAAGGCTCGGGCCAAAGTTAGCAGGGTGGTGGGTCGTTTTGTGGCCCGGAATGGGGGCTTAGTGGTCCGCCACCGCGAGTTAGAGGTACCTTCTACTGAGTTTATGTTGGATGATGGAATTCATCTGAATCCGATTGGTAATGATTTGTGGACACTGGAGATTAGGGAAGCGGTGGAGCGAGAAGTCAGGTTGTGGGTGAACGGCCGCGTGTAAGGGTTCACATGCAGTCGTCGTGGCAGAAAATGGGGGGGGGGGACTTGGAGGAACTTGGAGGAGAATTTTAGCTGGAGTATTGGACAGAATGGTGTGGTGGGGCTGGGGTGGTGCCCCAGTTGGTTGTGGTATACCTCAGCGGTTGAGGTTACAAATGGGTGGGGGCTCCAAAGGAGGTGTCCTTTGGTTTGGTGAGCTACGGCAGAGGGCAAAGTAAGAGCCCTGTATAAGTCAGGATGCCTTCAAGTCCCCTTACCTGTTAGATAGGGCTGTATTGCACTGTTATGCACTATTGTAAATGTTGAAATATGTTAATGAGTAATGTTTACCCGATTGTTCGAGGTTCTATGATTAAATATGATATTTAATTGTTATTTAATAAATATGGCCATTGTGGCCTTTTCCACCAAAACATATGTTTTTGTATTCCTTCAGGGGGAGTGGGAAAGGGTCCTAGCGGATGTAGCAGATCCCCTAGTCATGTCAAATCTGCGCGGTATCCTGAGCCGTAATGGGAAGGATGTTCACAATACACATATTTTGGGTCTTTTCCTTAATCTGGGTATTTTTCAGGTATTGTGAAATGGTAGGAGGCCGACACTGCAGACTCCATTGTTACGTCTCGCTCTGCGTACAATTCACGGAGCTCCCTAGACCTGTCACAGACTATTTGCGCTGAGTTAATGGTTTGGCCATCACACTTCTCTCCTTCCTACCATAATGATGACTAACCAGATCTGATCGATAGATCCTTCTCTTGTGCTGCTCCTGTGTTGTCTCGATTGGGAAAGTTGCTAGGCGCCCATAGACAAAGGTTAAGAGGAGGCTAAAAGGTAATGTGCAGCAATGTGTTTGCTATCTCCTGGGGCTCAGCATACAGGGAACAGGCCCGCACCAGATAAACCTAATAAACACATTAAGGAAATCTCAGGAATATTCTCCTTTATTTAGTGATAGCACATTTCAATCATTATGGGATTTATCGAAGGGAGATAAGAGGAGGCCTGAAGAATTGTCTTCCTTAACCCTTTCCTTCCGTCAATAACTCAGCATCTTTCTACACATGTCTCGTGTGTTATGGGAGCTCACAAGGGTTGCCATCTTTCTTGCAAATAAAAAAATAAAAATACCGGCCATGCTAATTTGCATAATTAATTAATTAATTATATATGCGTGAAATCACAGGATACACATATTCGGGGGAATTTTTGTCCTATTCTGACCCCTATAACTTTTTTTCTCCGTATACGGGCCTGTATTAGGGCATATTTTTGCGCCCTGATCTGTAGTTTTTTAACAGGACCATTTTTGTTTTGATGTGACCTTTTGATCGCTTATTTTTTAAATTAAATTCAGAAGTTGCAGTTAGTTACTAACTACAACTCCCAGCATGCTCTGATACAGCCTGTGGCTCAGCAGCTGCCCCAAACAAAGACTACAACTCCCAGCATGTGCGACTATATAGTATAGGTCAGTGTTTCCAAATCAGGGGTGCCTCCAGCTGTTGCAAAACTACAACTCCCAGCATGCCCGGACAGCTGGAGACGCTCTGGTTAGGAAAGTCTGGTTTAGGTTATGGGGCAACATTCCGGGAGTTGGCAGGGTTGCCTAAATATTGGCTGTGCCAGTAAAATACCGGCCAGGTGGCAACCCCAGAGCTCACCCTACTGTATACAGCAAGCTTCTTGATCCTTCTAACACGATGGAAAATGGAAATAAAACGTTTCCTCATATCAAGTCCTAAACTCAGTAGTGAATCTATGTTCTGAAGCACTTGCTTTTATATTTGGGCCATTAACATGAAATGTAGGGAAGTCAGAGGATTCTGAACATCCCAGGAATTGGGTAGGATGGCACCAAATAACTGTGTCTTCCCTACCTAACCTCTGTACATAGTGACTCTGACCGGTGGACGTCCACGTCCATGCGTCTTCAATAACCAGAGAAGTGAAGTCAATGGGATACTATGGATTTGGTGTTGGGCTAAACTGGAAAGGCTGAGGGATTGTAAATTCTTCATTTCAAAACCCTCTTAAGTAGGAATCTTAAAGGGTTTATCCAGGATTTTTTTGTTTTGTTTTTTACTTATGTAGAATAGTGTAGAGGTTCTTATGTAGACCATGTGCTTACCTCTTTTGTGAAGTGGCAGGCATGGGATAGGCTCCATTTTAGTTTACAAATGAACAATGATAACGGTTTTGTAATATATCTCCATTTTCTGTTTTTATCAGTTGTGGGATATAATGTGACCAGAAAAAAAAAAAAATAGCCAATCTGGCCTTTTCTGACATACTTTTCAATTTTGTTTTTTTAAACAGGAAAAGGGGGGAGGGGGGGGGATTTAAATTTTTATTATAGGGTTTTTTGCCCCATGATAAAAATTCAAATCTCCCTCTCTTCTCCTTTTTCAATTGCTTAGTCAATTTAATGCATAAATTGATTATAATCTGTGATTTGTTAAGTTGTAGAGGCAGATCTGTCATAGCAGCCATGGAGGCCGTTAAAGGGCCACTTGCCGCCATGACAGTGGATCGGCCCGATTGAATCGGCTCTACCGCCAGTGATGCGGTGTAATACTGTTTAAATGCAGTCGTCAGTTTTGACAGCAGCATTTAAGCAGTTAAAAATATCTCTGCCTACAGCTCCTATTCAGACTTATGTGTCTCCATGGTAACAGACTACAAACACATCCTGTGTAGTCTGATCCTACAACCATGATTTTTTTCTTACTATCCCTACTTCATGCTAAATTACCAATTGTATGAAGGAGATAGTATGACTGCATGATCAAGCAGTGTTTTTAGCCTGTTGCCATGGCAATAGTTTTTTTTCACAACAGCTGTGTATGTAAAAAGATGAAAAATTGCGGTCAGTTTTTATTTATTTATTTTATAATTTTTTTTCAGATACATTGGAACAGTAGAAAAAAAAGTCTCCATTGAATAATCTACGACATAGGATACAATGACAACATCCGCCCGGTATCTCCGGTACGTGCTCTCGCCTCGTGTGCGTTACTTTGCGGCCTGTTCATCGCATTTTATCTCTTGTTCTATATCAGTCAGGAGATTTGACTTAATTTTGCATGAGATTTGACCTAATCTTCTTACATTTCATGATCCCCTAATGCTCAGAAGCCATATACATGATGATCTCGTGCTGCGTCTCCATCATCCTAGACCCGACAAGTACAGAGGACCATCTAGTCATGGGAATGGGATTGTTTAACACTTTCATTCTTGTTGGACAACCGAGTAATGCTTGGACTAGTGGTCTCCAAATTGTGGCCGTTGGCTGTCCGGACATGCTGGGAGTTGTAGTTCTGCAACAGCTGGAGGGTCCACAGTTAGGAGACCACTGGTCTGGACTGATGTGATGTGGAAGGTCCTAGTCACTTGGTTAGGGCCTTCGTTAACATTGAGGATAGGGTATGTGAGCTGCGTGTGTGGCCCCTCTAAGACGTAGTAGGACATTCCTTAAAGGGGTACTCTATTCAAAGAATAGGAGATATGATGTCTGATTGTGGAGGTTTGGCGTCTGGGACCACCCGTGATCTCCGTGCAGGCACCACTACGTTCTGAACATTATGCCGTCACGCCATGTCCCCTCCATTCATGTCTATGAGATGGGGCGTGGCGTGATGTCAGGAGACGGCCGCTGCAACCCGATATTCTGAACATAGTGTTCCGAACACCAAGGGTACCAGCTCAGAGATTGCGGGGGGTCCCAGAGGCCGGACCCCCAGCAATCAGACATCTTATCCCCTATCCAAAGGATGTCTAGGGGTGGCGTATGCCTTTAAACAGGGACAGAGAACTTTATAAAGAAGTGTTTGCTGACTGTGGCCCCCCACACACGCGGTGCAGTCGCAGTAAGAGCAGTCACACACACAGTACAGTCACAGTGAGAGTGCAACCCCAGATGTAGTGCAGTCACAGTGAGTGCAACCCCAGATGCAGTGCAGTCACAGTGAGAGTGCAACCCCAGATGCAGTGCAGTCACAGTGAGTGCAAGCACAGATGTAGAGCAGTCACAGTGAGTGCAACCCCAGATGCAGTGCAGTCACAATGAGTGCAAGCACAGATGTATTGCAGTCACAGTGAGTGCAAGCACAGATGCAGTGCCGTCACAGTGAGTGTAAGCACAGATGAAGTGCAGTCACAGTGAGTGCAACCCCAGATGCAGTGCAGTCACAATGAGTGCAAGCACAGATGTAGTGCAGTCACAGTGAGTGCAAGCACAGATGCAGTGCTGTCACAGTGAGTGCAAGCACAGATGCAGTGCCGTCACAATGAGTGCAAGCACAGATGTAGTGTAGTCACAGTGAGTATAACCACACATCCAGTGCAGTCACAGTGAGTATAGCCACACATCCAGTGCAGTCACAGTGAGTATAGCCACACATCCAATGCAGTCACAGTGAGTATAGCCACACATCCAATGCAGTTACAGTGAGTATAGCCACACATCCAGTGCAGTCACAGTGAGTGTAGCCACACATCGAGTGCAATCACAATGAGTATAGCCACACATCCAGTGCAGTCACAGTGAGTATAGCCACACATCCAGTGCAGTCACAGTGAGTATAGCCACACATCCAGTGCAGTCACAGTGAGTATAGCCACACATCCAGTGCAGTCACAGTGAGTATAGCCACACATCCAGTGCAGTCACAGTGAGTATAGCCACACATCCAGTGCAGTCACAGTGAGTATAGCCACACATCCAGTGCAGTCACAGTGAGTATAGCCACACATCCAGTGCAGTCACAGTGAGTATAGCCACACATCCAGTGCAGTCACAGTGAGTATAGCCACACATCCAGTACAGTCACAGTGAGTATAGCCACACATCCAGTGCAGTCACAGTGAGTATAGCCACACATCCAGTGCAGTCACAGTGAGTATAGCCACACATCCAATGCAGTCACAGTGAGTATAGCCACACATCCAATGCAGTCACAGTGAGTATAGCCACACATCCAGTGTAGTCACAGTGAGTATAGCCACACATCCAATGCAGTCACAGTGAGTATAGCCACACATCCAATGCAGTCACAGTGAGTATAGCCACACATCCAGTGCAGTCACAGTGAGTATAGCCACACATCCAGTGTAGTCACAGTGAGTATAGCCACACATCCAGTGCAGTCACAGTGAGTATAGCCACACATCCAGTGCAGTCACAGTGAGTATAGCCACACATCCAGTGCAGTCACAGTGAGTATAGCCACACATCCAATGCAGTCACAGTGAGTATAGCCACACATCCAATGCAGTCACAGTGAGTATAGCCACACATCCAGTGCAGTCACAGTGAGTATAGCCACACATCCAGTGCAGTCACAGTGAGTATAGCCACACATCCAGTGCAGTCACAGTGAGTATAGCCACACATCCAGTGTAGTCACAGTGAGTATAGCCACACATCCAGTGTAGTCACAGTGAGTATAGCCACACATCCAGTGCAGTCACAGTGAGTATAGCCACACATCCAGTGCAGTCACAGTGAGTATAGCCACACATCCAGTGCAGTCACAGTGAGTATAGCCACACATCCAGTGCAGTCACAGTGAGTATAGCCACACATCCAGTGCAGTCACGGTGAGTATAGCCACACATCCAGTGCAGTCACAGTGAGTATAGCCACACATCCAGTGCAGTCACAGTGAGTATAGCCACACATCCAGTGCAGTCACGGTGAGTATAGCCACACATCCAGTGCAGTCACAGTGAGTATAGCCACACATCCAGTGCAGTCACAGTGAGTATAGCCACACATCCAGTGCAGTCACAGTGAGTGTAGCCACACATCGAGTGCAATCACAGTGAGTATAGCCACACATCCAGTGCAGTCACAGTGAGTGTAGCCACACATCCAGTGCAGTCACGGTGAGTATAGCCACACATCCAGTGCAGTCACGGTGAGTATAGCCACACATCCAGTGCAGTCACAGTGAGTATAGCCACACATCCAGTGCAGTCACAGTGAGTGTAGCCACACATCCAGTGCAGTCACGGTGAGTATAGCCACACATCCAGTGCAGTCACGGTGAGTATAGCCACACATCCAGTGCAGTCACAGTGAGTATAGCCACACATCCAGTGCAGTCACAGTGAGTATAGCCACACATCCAGTGCAGTCACAGTGAGTATAGCCACACATCCAGTGCAGTCACAGTGAGTATAGCCACACATCCAGTGCAGTCACAGTGAGTATAGCCACACATCCAGTGCAGTCACAGTGAGTATAGCCACACATCCAGTACAGTCACAGTGAGTATAGCCACACATCCAGTGCAGTCACGGTGAGTATAGCCACACATCCAATGCAGTCACAGTGAGTATAGCCACACATCCAGTGCAGTCACAGTGAGTATAGCCACACATCCAGTGCAGTCACAGTGAGTATAGCCACACATCCAGTGCAGTCACAGTGAGTATAGCCACACATCCAGTGCAGTCACAGTGAGTATAGCCACACATCCAGTGCAGTCACAGTGAGTATAGCCACACATCCAGTGCAGTCACAGTGAGTATAGCCACACATCCAGTGCAGTCACAGTGAGTATAGCCACACATCCAGTGCAGTCATACATACATCAAGTTTGTTTTTGCAAATGCCTTCATTTAGCGACTCCTTCTCCTGATATTCCTGCTCCTTTCCTCCCTTGCTGACAGTTGTGGAGGTTACATGGTGGTTATTGAATGATATCCAGGTAATGTGGGGTTCTCGATTAGCTTTAGGCCCTATCAGGCAGAGAACGTATTCTTTATTGTTAGACATGAAATCTGCAAACAACAAGGGCATCTATTTCCCTGGCTGAGGATACAAAAACTACACAGTGCATGATAAAAGCCTAATAATAAACCTCCCTAACATCTGCGGTGTGATTCTGGGAAATCTACAGTACCGGGAGAGATGAGATGAACTGTGCGCGGTGCCAATGTGGGGCATATGCAGCATCAATGCAATTATCCCTTAGGGACGACAGAAAGACAAAGGAGAGAAAATGACTAAGTGACTGTACGCCATTTCAGACATGGAAAAAGCATGGCACACGATCAATTGTAAGCAGTGAGCGGCAGGGGTACCTTTTAGTCAAGTGGTGCTTGCTGTTAGTGCTGACTGTCACTGTGGGCACCAAGACTAAGCTATAGCACTCCGCCAATAATGGAGGACAAAGGGGAGAAAGGCGTCTGGAAAATCATTACATGTCAATCAAATGTTTTTTTGAAAGCTGGGTGAAAACCCATATGGTCGTCTTTGCACCTTACACTCAGCTTTCTCAGACTCCTGAATGGTAACTCTGCCTAGATATACTTTCCCTGTTCAGGAATCACGGAGTACTACAATAGGTAGATATGGTCTTCTGGAGCCTGAAAAAGCTGTATTATAACTATCGCTTATGGAAATGTGGTGTCTGGGGTGTTGTAATGGTGTTGCAGGGTCTGGTGGTATTAACCCTGTGGGGCAAGGTGTTATTAACCCCTGATTAGTCGTGACATTAAGATGTGGTTGTTTTCTGTAGAAGGCCCTGCCGACAACCAACCCAGAAACGGCAGGAAATAAAGGAATGTCTACAGCAGGAATTGTGCAAATAACTGGAACTTTTACTTAAACTTCTTATAGAACAGTCTTTACAGTTATGCAGTTTCTCTAGAGGCAACCGGGATGCAGGATACGTCACAGGCTTGCTGGGACTTGTAGTATTGAGATTTATGCAGGCAACTGTGCTGCTAATTGTATACTTGAGTTGAGTAGTAGTCACTAGGAATTGTACATCGAGCTTGATAACTCACGTTTTGAAGTGGCTGCAGGTTCCTTAGGCTTTGGCCTAGATGAGATGAATTAGGTAGTATATGCTGCTGTAGTGTACAGGATGAAGAGCAGGAAGCCAGAGAGAGAATTCAGAGACATCCCCCTATATACTAGGGGGGCTGGACTAAAGCCCATTGGTTGCAAAGCCTGTAGGTCCTGTACCCAGGGAACTCTGGTTACATCACATGACAGTAGATCACATGACCCAGGAAGGTCCTATACATTTGCACAACTTTATATATAATGAACAATATGTATAATACATTTACAATGCATTTATATAAGGTGAGCAAGGGGTGAGCCCTGCAGGAGAGCCCTATGGACTGCAGGGACTCTTCCTGAGGGGACTTAGGAAGGGTACAGGCCCATGTCCTGTACCGGGACACCACAGAAAGACAGATGTATGCAAAAAGACATGGGGTACTTCTCTTGTGACCTTTTTTCTTTTATTAGAGTAGGGTCTTGTAAAAGTCTATGGGTGCTGCACAATGATCGGACACACTAATGCTGATTATTTCCTTAAAGCACTTATCCAGTGTTAGAAAAACAGCGCCACCCCTGTCCTCAGGATATCTGCGATATGGTAGTTCAGTTCCATTCTAATGGAGCCAAGCTGTAATACCACACACAACCTTAGGACATGGGTGGTGCTGTTTTTTTTTTTTTAAAGAAATCAGCTCTGTTCTTCTATTCCTATATAACCCATTTATTGATTCAGAGAGCTGTGTGTCCGTACAGTCACAACTACACAGTCCTCGCTATCCCCTCCCTGCAGCATTAACCTATCGACTGGCCTCCACCGGGAATCCTTACATTAACCCCTTCATTGCCCTAGGCCTCCAGGGATCTTTAGAATAACGTATTCACTATCCTAGACTACTAGGGATACTGAAATTAACCATCTTACTATGCTAGACCCCCAGGGCTACTAACGTCTACTAACATTAAGAAAAAGTCGAGTGCTAATAAATGTAAGGGGATAAATGTCTAATCGCGGGGGCTCTGACCGGGGGGGGTTGTGCTGGGAAAGTTAGCTACGCAAATAGGGTAGCATGCTTTGCAAGCCCCATGTTGCCATATACTATGAGCGTAGGTCAGCATGGTGCTTGCAACGCTATTTGCGCAGAAACCTTTGCATCCGATATGATGACGTGCTGCTTTGGCGGGCATAACAACCTTTATTGCGCACCAGATTAGCCAAGTGTGCTAGCATTATATGGCCATCCACATGAGGCCTGACATACTATTGGGCTGATAGATGCTCCTGTGGGCTCAGACTGACACGTGGTAGACCACCTCAATCTGACCATAGAGTGCGCCACTGGCTGCTGTAGTTTTTCACACTTTTCATGTTATTCCACAAGTCCACTAACATTAAAGGGGTACTCCACCCCTAAACATCTTATTCCCTATCCAAAGGATGGGGGATAATATGTCTGATCGTTGGGGTCCCGCTTTTGGGACCCCCGCAATCTCTGTGCAGCATCCTCTGCATTCATTTAGAATGCTTGGTGTGGGCGGCGGAGGTCGTGAAGTCACGGCCACGCCCCTTGTGGCGTCACACCACGCCCCCTCAATGCAAGTCTAGGGGAGGGGGCGTGGCATAGTCACGCCCCCTCCCATAGACTTGCATTGAGGGGGCGTGGTGTGACATCATGAGGGGCATGGCCGTAATGTCACAACCCCCGCCGCCAGCTCAGAGAGTTCAGAACAAAATGTTACGAACGCTGGGGCTGCGGAGTACCCCTTTAATGTTGTTACATAGGACGGTACTATAAAATGCGTGATCTCCACCTGACCGGGACAGATTACTGGGAATCAACCATGAAAGTTTCTACAGAGTGACCTGGCTGGACCATCTATGTGTCTGGATCAGTAATATTATATATATATATATATATATACACACACACACATATATATATATATATATATATATATATATATATATATAGATAATGTACACAAAGACTGGGATTCTGCATTCCTGGGAGTTGTAGTAAGGGGTCCTATGGATTTAAACCAGATTATCTGGGATTTCGTACATAGTTATGTAAAACTTGCAAAACCACCCGATTCCGATTTTATTTACCTCCAGTTCTTGGTGGATTTACACGTCTCATGTGATTAGAATAATGACACAACAATAACTTCCTTCAGCTGCTATCAGTGCGAGAAGAATAGGTATCAGTGCACTGCGTTACCCCATTGTCGCTCAGGTGATAAGGTGTTTATATAAGGCTAAGCAAACACTTGGCGCAGAGATTACCAGGCCGTGGTAGACGCCACTCATGTGTAATCTCCTTGTTCTGGAGACAGGATGGGAAGGAGTCATATGAGCCACCCCCACTTTGCTCAGACTCTCATCCTATCACTTCATTAATGTTCAATCTCCACATCCAAGAAAGAGAGGACATGCCATGAGACGGATCGCTCAACAGCAAATTCTTAATAGATAAATAATTCTGAAGATATTTTTTTGAAATTTTTGTTAAATAAACAATAAGAATGTAAAACATCCCAGAATCTCTACTTACAGAATATTAATTGTTAAAGGAGTACTCTGGTGCAGACTACTCCTGCTCCGTCCTGTCCGGGCTGCAAAAAAGATGAAAATAAACCATCACTCACCTTCCTGGGTTCCCGCGGAGCGCCACTACAGCTGATCGGTCCTCCGGTCCATCCTCTTCATACTTCCGTGTGAACGAAGCATCACATGGCGCTCAGCCTATTAAGGGCCGAGGCAGAATATCACGGTGGCCGGCGATAGGCTGAGCGCCATGTGACGCTTCGTTCTCATGGAAGTATGAAGAGGATGGACCAGGGGACCGATCAGCTGTAGTGGCGCTCCGCGGGAACCCCTGAAGGTGAGAGATGGTTTATTTTCATTTTTTTTTGCAGCCCGGGCAGGACGGAGCAGGAGTACTCTGCACCAGAGTACTCCTTTAAAGGCGTACTCTGCACCTAGACAAAGGATAGGGGATAAGATGTCTGATTGCAGGAGTCCCCCCGCTGGGGATCCCCACGATCTCTCTGCTTCACCCAGCGTTCGTTTAGAGCATCAGGTGCATCGCTGGAGACTGGAAACGTCACAGCCATGCACCCTTATTGCAAGTCTATGGGAGGGGGCGTGACATCCGTAGACGTGCATTGAGGGGGCGTGGTTGTGATGTCATGACAGGGCGTGAGTGTGACATCACGAGTCTCCGCCCCGCATCGCCAGTCATCCGGCATGGAGCGAAGTCTGGGGTGCTGCAGTCAAGATCGCAGGGGTCCCCAGTGGTGGGACCCCCGCGATCGGACATCTTATTCCCTATCCTTTGGAAAGGGGATAAGACGTCTATGGGCGGAGTACCCCTTTAAGTACATGAGTATTAACAAATGTGTGATATTATACACAGATGTTATCACTCAGCCCACGTTTTGCCAGGCTCTCAAATGTGCATCTCCAAAAAAGCCCCCACAGTTGGTCATAAAGTATCCCCCAACCTTTTCGATTAAATTCATGCATATTTCAGTTTGAGTCTTTTGCCACAGGCAAAGTATATAAGGTAAAACAGTATAACAACTGTAAAAGGACATTTGTGATTTACCGGGATTGTGGGGTAAAGTTTGTCAGAAGAACAACTCATGCGCTAGAGATGTGCTTACGTAAACATCTATCCAACACACCTCAGTCCCGTCATGTATCCATGGCTACAAGATATTTGGTGGAAAAACATGGTGGCAAGTCTTCCTCACTTACTGTACAAGGAATAGAGAGGGTTAACATGCCTTTGAGAGGAGGGGCCAATAAACAAACTGCTAGAATGGGAGGTATTCTTCTTCCTCCTTCCTGTGATGTTTCACGCCCCCTAAGCCAATCAGATGGCTGAGCAGGTAATTCCTTCTGGTGTGAAAAGTGATTGGGAAGAAGGCTGCAGTGAAGACAGGAAGATTCGACAGCGGCAGCAATAGGGGAGCAGGAGGAGGTGAGTATGCTAGTTTTTATTTTCAGCGCACAGGGAGGCATAAAAATTAATTTCTTTGCTAAAACCCCCTTTTAAAGGAAATCTGTCATCAGTATCACCTGCACTAACCTGTCATACAGGCTTGTAGTGCGGGTGATACTGATCAAAATAATACTTACTGTGTCCAGAACCACCACGCAGTTCCGCCGTTATTGTTCATTTTAGGGGTATGCAAATTAGGTCCTTGGGCATGGGCGGAGCTGGGACCCAAGCGCCGGGAACTCTGATGTTATCTTTGGCCGGACGGGCCCTCTGCCTTGCTAATCAATATGCATAGCCCCCTCCCTGATCGCGCACGGCCGCACATGCAGGGAGGAGGTTATGCATATGGATGAGCAGGGTGGAGCGCCAACCCGGCCGAAGAATACGTCAGAGTACCCGGCGTTCGGGTCCAAGCTCCGCCCTTACACCAAGAACCTAATTTGCATACCCAGAAAACTAGCAAGAACGGCGGAACAGCGTGGCGGTTCCGTATGCCGTGAGTATAATTTGATCAGTATCACCCGCACTACAAGCCTGTATGACAGGCCAGTGTGGGTGATACTGATGACAGATTTCCTTTAAGGCTAAGTTTCCACTTGGTTTTTTTTCTGGCAGTTTTTGGATATCTGCCACTGCAGTTATTGAGCCAAAACCAGAAGTGTATTCAAAAGGAATAGGACATATAAAGGAAGAACTTACACTTCACCTCCCTTATGGATCCTCTTCTGACTTTGGCTCAAAAACTGCAGTGGCAGAAATCCAAAAACTGCCAGAAAAAAAACCAAGTGAAAACTTAGCCTTAGGCTGCATTAAAGGGGTACTCCGGTGCTTAGACATCTTATCCCCAATCCAAAGGATGGGGGATAAGATGCCTGATCGCAGGAGTCCCGCTGCTGGGGACCCCCGTGATCTTGCACGCGGCACCTCGTTTGTAATCAGTCCCTGGAGCTATCACGCCTCCTCCCGTAGGCTTGCATTGAGGGGCGGAGCGTGATATCACACGGGGGCAAGGGCGTGACATCACACGCCGCCCGCCCTGTAGTCACCAATAATCAGTCCCGGAGCGAACACGATCCGGGGACTGATTACAAACGGGGTGCCGCATGCAAGATCGGATAGGGGATAAGATGTCTAATTGGATAGATGTCAGATTGGATAGGGGATAAGATGTCTAAGCACCGGAGTACCCCTTTAAACATTAAAGAAAAGTTGACCTCACCCTCCAGCTCACTATCTAATATTTACAGAGGCCTTCTGACTTTTCTCCGGTAGATGATATTGAGGAAAAGAAGGATCAGACGTGTGTAGATTAAACACCTGATCATTTCGTTTTTAAGGAATGTAAGCTTCTGTCTGAGAGGTCTGGAAGGGAGAGATGTCTGGCAGTTTTCTACCCTCTTGCCATATGGGGAAGATGGAAGGAATAGCCAAGTGTTCACCTTGCAGCTATTAAAGATGTTTGGAAGCATTCAGTTATTAGGAAGATACAGAATCACCCAATACTGATGGCCACATTAAAACAAAAAAGTTACTTACAGTTACCTACATTTTCTTATATAAACATACTTTAATCTATTTTGCATTCAGATGGCATTTGTTCAAAGTTGGAAAGATAGAAGAGATAGTAAAGAGTTATTGTCATCACAGAAAGTGATGTGATCAGTAGGGGGGGGACTTCAGGACCCCCACCGACCCTGAGATCAATAGTGCGGACATGCAACAACAGCACTACCGATCCCCTACTGTGGAAGAAACGGCATCACTAGGGAATAGAAATGGGAACCGCGGCACAGTCGGGGTTAGGAGCATGTCTGTACAGGGTAAAACTTTGAAGGGCCTGCAGAGCTTTTGCGGCCCCTTCATTCTCAGGATCAGTGGGGGTTCAGAAGATAATACATATCCTAGTGATGCGCCATCATGTTCTTTTGATGGGAAAAGCCATTTTTAGTTTTAGAAAATCAGCAATGGGGAAGGGGTTTAGATATATACCTCATAGTGGTTCTGCCTCCTATACTGATAACTTGCTTGTGGAGATATAGGAGAATATATCCATAATGTCTGAGCAATGATACGGGCTTATTCTATTACATACTAGTTTGGAGAGCAGGGCCTGGATGGGCGGGTTTATGGAGCCTTGTTTCAGAATTATTGCGTAAGTCTTTAGTGGGGTTGGCCTTCTGGAAAACATCTGTCCATAACCCTTTACATTAAGAAATATGGATGCCATAGAGAAAGGCTCCTGGTCAGGACCCTCCGCAATGAACCAAAGCAAAGCTTCTGGTGAAATCAACGCGACCATGACTTACTTGGTTAATGATTGGTATGAAAGGGCACCATGTAATGCTACAACTTCCTTCCAAGAAATGGTTATCCAGATGGGACAACCCCTTTTAACCTGTTAAAGCATAGAAATAACAATTTAGGGAAATAATAGGCCTAACTACAGTACCTCTCCATAAAGCTCCAGTAAATATTTTGTCTTCTCAGAGGTCAAGTAGCTTAAAGGGGTACTCCGCCACTAGAATCTTTGGATTTGGATAGGGGATAAGATGTCTGATCATGGGGGTCCCAATGCGATCTCCCTGCTGCACCCAGCATTGATTTAAAGCCTTGGGTGCAGCGCCGGAGGCCGTCACGCCCCTTCCCATAGACTTGCATTGAGGGGCGAGGCTGTGATATCACAAGCGGGGGGGGGGGGTGACCATGACATCACAAGCCTCCACCCCGCTTCGCCAGTCATCCGGCAAGGAACGAAGTTCGCTTCGTTTACCGGATGTCTGGGGTGCCACAGCCGAGATGGGGACCCCGCGATCAGACATCTTATCCCCTATCCTTTGCATAGGGTGTAAGATGTCTAGGGGCGGAGTACACCTTTAAGATGTTATCATCCATGGTAGCAGTGGAACCTTAGAAGGCAACTTTTTGCTTTGCTAGCTTCAGTCTAAGAGCATTGTGTTGGAACACTAAGAATATCTGTCACGATTCGGCTTACGGGTTGTGGATCCGCTGTGTCAGCGAGGGATTGGCGTGGACCGTGCTAGTGGACCGGTTCTAAGAGGCTACTGGTTTTCACCAGAGCCCGCCGCAAAGCGGGATGGTCTTGCTGCGGCAGTAGCAACCAGGTCGTATCCACTAGCAACGGCTCAACCTCACTGACTGCTGAGAAGGCGTGGGACAGAAGGACTAGGCAGAGGCAAGGTCAGACGTAGCAGAAGGTCGGGGGCAGGCGGCAAGGTTCGTAGTCAGGATGGATAGCAGAAGTTCAGGTACACAGGCTTTGGACACACTAAACGCTTTCACTGGCACAAGGCAACAAGATCCGGCAAGGGAGTGCAAGGGAGGAGATCAGATATAGCCAGGGAGCAGGTGGAAGCCAATTAAGCTAATTGGGCCAGGCACCAATCATTGGTGCACTGGCCCTTTAAGTCTCAGAGAGCTGGCGCGCGCGCGCCCTAGAGAGCGGAGCCGCGCGCGCCAGCACATGACAGCAGGGGACCGGGACGGGTAAGTGACCTGGGATGCGATTCGCGAGCGGGCGCGTCCCGCTGTGCGAATCGCATCCCCAACGGCCATGACAGTGCAGCGCTCCCGGTCAGCGGGACTGACCGGGGCGCTGCAGGGAGAAAGACGCCGTGAGCGCTCCGGGGAGGAGCGGGGACCCGGAGCGCTAGGCGTAACAATATCCAACATTTCTGCAATGCTGAAGGACTACACGCCATTGTTATAGGTTTCCCCAGCCTGACTGTTGAAGGAAATCCACCAGGGTTGGACCCATCATTATCACACAATGCACTCAAAACTGATCAAAACATGCATGGTAATTTGACCCAAACTTTGAAGCTTCTGAGATTCTCCTTGGCCATTATCATAGAGCTAGGGATTTAGGGTACTGACCTCTGACCTTTTGGGGCTGTATATGGCAGATTCACTCAGTGCCCACCACTTAACCTTTCCGAGGATAAAACAGTCTGTATGTTAAGTGCACCATCAACTTGTTACTTTGCAAACTGCAGAAGATCTTTGGCCATAACCTCTTCTCGATCCCAGCATATTGGTCCTCTATACACCTACTGTAGATCAATGAATATATCCCTAACTGGATAACAGTTCTCGTGATAGAAAGAGGAAATATGATTCAATCAATGTCTTTGGACACATCCATGAACTCACCATACATTAGGGGTGATGATGATGAGCACGGCACAGAATCTTAATGTACGGACATAAAAGTGCCATGATGATGAGAATTCTTCCTAATGACTGTCTACATAAAGGGGTGACCTCATGGGATGCCCGCTGTCCTTACAGATGCATTTTTACTGCATTTGACATATACATTTTTTCACACATATATCATACATATATGGCACAGAATGCTTTTGACATTACTCCTAATATGCTGCCTTTAAAGACATCCTTGAAATCCTTCTACTGTATGAATTGTACCCAGAGGTAACTGAAAGCCCTGAGCCCTACACCCTGTTCCAAATTATTATGCAAATTCTAATTAAGTGTCACAAAGATTAAATATTTTGTTTTTCAGTTTAACTCATGGATGGCATTGTGTCTCAGGACACTTTTGATCACTCTCAGACACCTGTGATAATTAGATTGGCAGGTGAAAATTACTAAAGGTGGCAGACACCATTTTCAAGCAATATGGGGAAGAAAGAGGATCTCCCTGCTGCCGAATAGAGTGAAATACTTCAATACCTTGGACGAGGTATGAAAACATTAAATGTTTCACGAAAACATAAGCGTGATCATTGCACTATTAAGAGATTTGTGGCTGATTCAGGTCACAGACGGGTTTGTGCAGATAAAGGCACATTGAGGAAGATTTCTGCCAGATTCATGCATCCGATCAAGAGAACAGCTGACAAAATACCATTACATAGCAGTAAACAGATATTTGAAGCTGCTGGTGCCTCTGGTGTCCCACGGACATCAAGGTGTAGAATAATCCAGAGTCTTGCAACTGTGCATAAACCTCCTATTCGGAAACCACTAACCAATGTTCACAAGCAGAAATGGCTGCACTGGGCAGAAAAATACATGAAGACTAATTTTCAAACAGTCCTGTTCACTTTATGAGTGTCGTGCAACCATGGATGGTCCAGATGGATGGAGTAGTGGATGGTTGGTGGACGGCCACCCTGTTCCAACAAGGCTGCATCGTCAGCAAGGTGGTGGTGACGTTTTGGGTCGGAATCATGGGAAGAGAGCAGGTCGGCCCCTTTAGGGTCTCTGAAGGTGTAAAGATGACCTCTGTAAAGTATGTGGAGTTTCTGACTGACCACTTTCTTCCCTGGTACAGAAGTAAGAACTATGCTTTCCAAAATAAAATCATCTTCATGCATGACAATGCACCATCTCATGCTGCAAAGAATACCTCTACATAAATGGCTGCTATGGGGATAAAAGGAGAGAAAGTCATGGTGTGGCCTCCATTCTCCCCTGACCTCAATCCTATTGAGAACCTTAGGAGCATCCTCAAGCAAAGATCTATGAGGGTGGGAGGCAGTTTACATCCAATCAGCAGCTCTTGGAGGCTATTCTGACATCTTGCAAACAAATTCAAGCAGAAACTGTCCAAAAACTCACAAGTTCAATGGATCCTAGACGTGTGAAGCTGCTATAATATAAGGGGTCCTATGTTAAATTGTAACGTGACCTGTTAAAATGTTTAAAAAGTTAAAATGTTATTGAAAGTTTGATTGAAATAGCTTTTGATTTCAGTAAATGCTGCAAACACAACAAATGACAATTTTCAGTTTTTTACAACCTATAAAGTGTTTTAAAACTTACTGCGCGTAATAATTTGGTACAGTACATTGTAAGTTTTTATGTTTAAAATAAATATTGTTATCATTAGGAGGTTTTTTCCAATAAAATTCGAATTGTCCTCTTAATAGTTTATAACATGAGAATTATGCTGACTGTTATTTGCATCAATTATTTAGGTAAATGAGAAAAATATCATTTGCATAATAGTTTGGAACAGGGTGTAAATACAAAACCTGATACAGGAGGCCACCTACTGTCGCCATAACAATGCGATCTTCTTAAGTGGAGACTCCAGGCTTCTTTGACACCAGGACCCAGTGCAACAGCTACTTCTGGGTCTGGTGTAGATTCACCACTATTCTGGCAATATAAGACTATGAATAACGTAAATGACAACATACTGGAAACAGAAGGGCCTGGTCTTTTAAGGTGGCCCCTATAGACTGCTGTGAAGTCATACTTTACCTTAGTATATTTAATCTGATGCCATATTATTGAGGTATGCATCCAAAGAGCCAATAGGGGGAATTTATCATTAGTTTTTACTCTGGTTTTGTGGTGTATATTTTTTGTATAGTTTGTCTCAGATGCTGTTTTAAGACTTTTCATTGCAATTTTTGCTTTAGAAGGTTTTTCAAAAGGAGCATAGTGTAAGACTCTCGGCTGCAGGCTGTAACGCACACGGTAGAAGTGGATCCGCTGGACCTGTGTGGCTGAAGACACGGGCCGTGCCAGGGAGCGGAGTCTAAGGTGCCCGCCGCAAGACGGGATGGTCTTGCTGTGGCGGCCGGCACCCGGGTCGCTACCCCTGGCACAACTCGACCACATAGGCGGCTGAAGTAGTACGAGACTCAGGAGGGACACCGCAGACGTGGACAAGATAGCAGAAGGTCTGAGCAGGCGGCACAGATGTGAGGACAGGTCACAGGACAAAGGGGTCAGGAACAGGCAAGGCCAGAACAGCTTTCTCTATGGCAATATACAACCAAAGATTCGGCAAGGGTTTGTGGGAGGTGCATGTACTTATAAAAAAGGTGCAGGTATATCCTATTATAACAAGCACACAGGGCCTTTAAATCAGAGAGCTAGGAGGCGGGAGCACGCGCATCGGCACTAAGGGAGGACAGGCAGGACAGCAAAGAGAGGTGCTAGTGATGGGCTGGGTTTCGCATGTGGGTGTGTCCCACGATGCGAATCCTGGTCCTGCCAGCAGAGGAGGAGGAAAGCGCTCACAGTCAGCATGTCTGGATGGAGCGCTGACCGTAACACATAGCAAGTCATGTTTTCATGTGATCTCCTACAGTGGTCAGGAATTTATCATGTGCCACTTTTCAGTTTGTCGCAACTTTTGTTGTAACTGCCCTTACTGAGGCGCAAATCTACACCAGCCCTGACTTGGCTCACAAAACTGACTACAAATAGCATTCTTATAAAGTCACACATTTTGACACATGGGATAAAAAGTCCCAAAGGAATCACCATAAAGTGGAGTAAGAAATGTGATCAGCACCAGATTTATCACTTGCCCTGCACCATGTTATAAATCTGGTGCAGATAAAAAGACATTCTCTGTCACCAGTCTGGATGAATACCCCTCACTGGGGGAAATTTATTAATGTTGGTGTGAGGTAGTATAGATTTTACCCCTGTTTGCTTGGTGTATTTTTTACACAGTTTCTCAAAATGTACCAAAATGGTGCACAGACTTGACAAATTCTGTACAGTTATAAAAACCATTGTGCTGCAGAGATTGGTTTAAGCTTTGTGCTCTGACATCTGAAACTTTTGTATGTGTTCTATTAGGTGGTGTAGGTTTGCGCAAAAAAAGTGGAAAAAACACTTCTAAATTTAATTTGCGCAAATAATAAATACAGCTCCACTGCAAAAAATGGTGTATGGTGCACCAAACAGTAGACAACTTTCGAAAATTATGCAAAAGATGCAATTGCGCAAAATTTGCAGGGACATTTAGAACATTAAAGTGGGTAAAGCCAATGGTACATGTCCCCCAAGGTCTCTATGGTAGACTAACAAGCCCCATAATGTCTATGGTTGTATTCTTGATGTACAGGCTACGAAAAATGTGATCCTAAAAGCATCTACACTTATGTTTCATCTGCAATCGTTCTGGTTTTATTGTGGCTATGCCAGGAATTGCTTGTTTTATATTTTCCACAATAAAGATGAAGATTCGGAGTCTTGATTGGTGACAAATGCATCCAAAAAAGGTTGGATTAACCATCTAATGACCCAAGTTGATGGTATTATCTCTATGATACTGTTGGTTCGGGGCATTAGACTTGCGCTTGAGCTGGAATATTCATCTATTCGGTTGGGTTTCACAAAATGATTGATTCACATATATGTTGGCAACCTGCCAAAATGGGATGGCAACGCATACATGCACCTACTGACATGACAGTTTGCAATGACTTTAATGGCCAGAATGTAGTTGATTAGTGACCATGTTCGAGTCATTTTCTGAATGTCTACGCAGGGGTGCCGAGGTAGCAGTCGCACCGGGGCCCTGGTGCCTAAAGGGTGCCCCAGAGCCCATCTGCCCCATAAGAAACCAGGATTATAATAGGCACATAGGGTCCTGTTGCAGATTTTGCATCGGGGCCCAAAAGCTACAAGTTACGCCCATGTGTTTTCTGGGACATATGACCCAAAAATGGCCAAACCTAGCCATTAGTTAAATATGTTTTGGCCATTAAAGTCAAGGGGCCTATACCAGTACATTGGCATATATTTTGACAGGTTGCTGATATAAAGGTGCAACATATTACAGAATCGTAATGTGAACCCAGCTTAATACGGATGCAGTAATGTGCCCCTATATTCTCTTAAAAAATTAGCCACAGTATCACTGTAAAGCAGGGCAAGCCATGTAAGCAGCTAAAAATAAAATGAGAATAATGAAGAAAAAATAAAGATCATAATATGTGTCCATCCCTGCTTTATTCAAGTCATTTGTATTCAACAGTAATTCCATTCTGCACGTCAAAGAGACATAACCTGATTATATTACCGGCACAATCTTCTCCGATAGAATAGGTATGCGTAATCTAATTTTTGTCTTAAAAGGCCTTGAAGCAGAATAAAATGAAATAAAAAAGGTGGTTTCTTCTGCTCCTAACAAAAAAAAAAAGAAACAGAAAAGAAAAAAAATGAAATAAAAACCTCACAAAAACCTGAAAGCTTCAACATAATAGAAAAGTATAATTGCACAGCCAATAATCTTCTGACTGGGTATAGTAGACGAGCAATTTCATATTGAATACAGCTGGGAAATTAATCTTTATGACTCAAAATGTTCCGTTTTAGCATTTATTCCATAAAAGTTCCCCAAAAATATTGCAAATCAATTATATGATATAATGGGTTAGACCAAAGAGACCGGCCTCGACGATTGCTAAGTTTCAAAAATATTATTATTATTTAAAAAAAAATGTTTTAAACATTATCTAAGCATTATAATTTTTGCAGTCCATAGTAAAGATTAGGCATAGTAAAAAAATTATTCTGATCAATTCAGATCATATTCTATGTTCCTAATGTTTACTCATCTCTGTGTTTATTTCCGTCATCGATATGTGGAGGTTTCATGATTTATTTATTTTAGTACCTGACGAATATTAAAAGCAAATGTCATGAAATATGGAAAATCCATTCTATTGACTACAATGATGATAATAGGGTATTTTTTTCTTTTCATAATTTTTTTTGCAGACGCTTGACTCATAGGACTATAAGACTTCTTTGTAAACATATACCATATAGAGTGTCTTGAGTTCAATAGGAAATAAAAGGACTTATTGCCTTTTCTATACAGCAGCGTTTATATATTATCTTATGTATTTTTTCATATTGTTTTCAGTCCCCACTTATCATAAATAATGATAATATCATAATATCATGACAAATATATAAAAGTCATGATGATCTTGAAAAGTCTAAATCTCCGTAGCTGTTATAGGGCTCCAGAACCACTTGGTGAATTCTATTTCTCTTAGAATTTATAGGAGAGGTTAAATCTCAATCAACCAGTAAAAATCTACCGCCATATAGCATATATGTGTTCCGTAACTGCACATTGTGAATGCTTTGTTCTCCCTATATTCACTATTATAGTAGGGTTTGTACATTGTGTGGTGGCCTAGCACGAGATGTATCAGCTGCTACTCTGAACTTAGTAGGGTGGCTGATGTGAATATGAGGTTTTCTGGCCAGTAAAGTATGTACTTCAAGCACTGAAGGCCTAAGTAACTGTGTTTTCTACATTGCATATGTATTTTTCTGTCATAATATCCATACATCCATCCAGCATGCAAAACCTGTCTCACGTTGCCTTTACAAAAATAATTTCCCTGAACAGCAGAGAGCAGAATCTAGTCACAGCTAAGACTTCTAGCCACATGAATAGATGCAAGAGTTGTCCCAACTCTACTCAACTAGCCTGGTAAGAGGTAGTTCCAGTTAGTTAGAGCCTGGCCAGATCTCTTGGCCAGAGATTACATGTTACCTCCTCTCACACCACACATTACAGAGGAGACTTCAGTGTGATTTCTGTGAGCTTAGGTATAGCTAAAGTCAGGAATATTTCCTACAAATTGGCCACAATTCCCACTAGTCCTGTCTAAAATTCAAGTCAAGCCTTTTGCTAGCTTTCAAGTGGCACTGAAAGGATTATTCAGCTCTTCAACATCGACTCCCAAGGGTTATAGCGAAGTTAAGGTGTACAAGGATTGTGTTATCTACATTGGATATAGTTTTGCTTCAGGTTGGACCAGTGCTTCCGGAATGTTGGACCAGTTGGACCAGTCTTTCGGAATGTCATGTTGCGGTTCGTCACAAAAATGGAGTGAGGTCTCCTTAGCCACAGTTCACCCAACCCCAACATTCTCCCAGGTATGGTATTATTCTGCATAAGGTGTTAAATGGGCACTGTAACCAAACTTTTTTTTTAAATATGTTGTATTATACCTCTAATATAAACCTATTACATTTTTTTTCATTAAAATAGTTTATTTTAATGTTGAAAACCGGCCACTAGGCATCGGTCCTAATTCATTCAGCCTGCCCTCACTCCCTGCCTGTCAATCAGACAGGGGGAGCGAGCGTTGAGAGCACATTGGCTCCCTGGCTTCACACGCCGGCCCCGCCTCCCAGCATCTACATGCAGCTGCCGCCGCTGCTCTGCACTAGAGGTATGGCTGAGGGGGGGGGGGGGGGGGGGGAGCGGGAGCGGGGTTTGAGGGAACACCGTGGCAGGCTCTGCACTAGAGGTATGGCTGGGGGGGGGGGAGCGGGGTTCGGGGTAGCACCGCGGCGCTAACAAAGTTATTGTTTTCACCACACGGTGCCTCCAGCTGTTTCACCACTACAACTCCCAGCATGCCCTGACAGCCAGTAGATGTCAGGGCAAGCTGGGAGTTGAAGCGGTGAAACAGCTGGAGGCACCCTGTATAGTGAACCAAGGGCGGAAGTGTCGGCCACAGCAGGCATTAGTGACGTCACGCCTGCTGGGGAAGTCTGCCTGGTAATGAGCACACTACCAGGCAGACAAAAAGCCATTTTAATATAGTAAAAAAAAAATTTAAGACAGGGAGGGGGTTAGGGATAGATGGGCAATAGGCAGGGACAGAAAAAAAAAAACAATGGTGGGAGCTACCCTTTAAGTAAAGTTACAGTTTTTCACCGAAACCCTGACTATCATAAGTTTTTTTCCTAGGCTTTACGTAAGGGGAACGGCCTTATTTGAAAAAGAACATTGTGGTATTCACAAAGGCACCTTGAGTTTGCACATAAAAAAAGTTGAAAGAGCTAAAATAATGTACCTTCCCTTCAAAAACATGATGTGCCCTTACACGATAACATGATCCCCTTAAAAATGACATGGCAATTATACAGTTTCTAGGGAGCAGTGGATTGAGGGAGCTAAGATAACAGTTACTCAGAATAGGGGCTCATATCCACAGCTATAGTGTGACTTTCTTTATAAGCTCCGATTTTATGGAGGAGTACTTGAATTCAGTACAATTCAAATATACCAAATTCTTCTCTGTAATCCCTATACATGGTCATTAATAAACATATTGAAAAGAAGTGGACCCCTGTGGTCCCCACTTGAAACTGTCACCCAACCAAAGTTCCATTGATCCCCACCCTCTGCTTCCTATCACTGAGCCAGTTGCCAACCCATTTCCATATATCCTCCCTAAGTCCAGCTAGAAAATACAGAATGGGGACATGGGTGGCATCATCCCCAGAACATACCCCAAAATACATTTAAACCCCACATTACTTCTGCTTATTATATCCCCCCAAAAATTCAGACTTCTGACTGGACCCAACATGTATTCAGACCCCAGACCAGACTACTCTATTAAAATAGCACTCCCGATTCTCTTCATCCTGAGATATACTTCTTGCCGGGATAGGGACTAGAGAGGAGTGAATGGATTCTAAACTAATCAAATTTGCTCTAAATTTCCTAAAGAAATCTAATTCATCCAAATCGAATTTTTGGGGGATTTGTTTTATCTAAATCTTCTGGCACCTTACACCAATAGAGTAAGGTGCCATGAAAAGTCCATACGAGAGTAGGGACATCTATCAAAGTGCACTCTTGTACACTGAGTGGTGAGGCACATGCTTTATTGCTCTGCACCAGGCTCAGTGAATGTGTGCATCAATGGAGGTAATCGGAGATACTGGCCCTCATTTACTATTGCAAACCTGACATGTTTTGTCGGGTTGTGTGCCAGAAATTCTTCCTGCGCCAGAATTTGCACTAAAATTTGCAACAGAATTGAGAAAAACCCGACTAACTCTCCATTTTTCTAAAATTACCCAAAAAAGGGGAGAGGCCACATAAAAGGAGTGTGTACCCGAAATTTTCACAAAAACCCAACATATTTAGTGGTGGTTAACCTGAAGGGTTAACTTAATTTATGGGAGGAGTCTGGTGCATTTAATCAGCCGGCAGCGGCTTGGAGGGATGCGCTGGGAAATCGTTTCCTGCACGTCATACCACTTCCGGGTAGCTGAAGTGCTGGTTTTGCGGTCCGTGTCAGGTTGCCGGCGGTTAAGGAACAGTTGCGGGAAACCCACCATTGTTAATACTACTTTCTCTCCTTCCAGTGGCGTAGGTATTTTCTTAGGTCTGGGGGTATTGTGGAATGAGTATGATTTTGTTTGGTTCATATGTGTTGTATTCATTTTATTACAGCTGAGCCATCGTCACCTCGCAGCATATTTGGTTATTTTTTCTTTCAGCATCAACTTCACCTATTAGTCCTGTAGGTATCGTTTTTTTAGGTGCCGGGTTAATTCTATCCATATTGGAGTAGTCGTAGTATCTGTAACGTTGGTTTCTTTTTCAACAGGATTTATAGGTAACCTTCCTCATTCCTTAGGATTACCTCATCATTTCAGTTCTGTGTATGTATTTTTCTTTTTTAGGCTTATTTCATTTTTCATAGTTTCTATTTAACTCATCTATGCTTCTAAATCTCTCAGGCTTAGGTTGGTCAGGTGTCTTATGGTGCCGCCAGGTTTCACGTCCAGGTTTCCAAGGTTACGGGAAGATTGTGATTACTTCTGGGGGGTTAGTATTGCTTTTGGGGTAGTCTCATTGGTGTTGTACAATTTCAATAGTCAGCTTATAAGCATCACGGTTCAATTAAGGTGGGTGTTCATTGGTTTTCCCCTCTATAGCATGGTTTTACGCTTTCTTTTTTGGTTAAGTGAGGCGGTTTGCCGGGTCAGACCTCGATGCCTCATGTCTGCTTTCGGGAAGTAATCATTTTACTTCAAGGTTATTTGGGAGGAAGGGGAGTCAGTAGAGGTGGATTGCCCTCGTCAGTCCTCGCGCCTCATAATCTGACTTAGTTAGTTCACCTGTCTCGTCCTGTGCACACTCATGTTGTCCTCTTCATGTCTCGTTTACACGTAGCTCCTGGCTTACGGGTGTTATTGTTATTACAGGAGATGTCCATATGTTCTGAATCTATGGAAGGGACTGCAGTGCCCCCATCACCAACCAGATCTTCCTCTCAAGGGTGTGTCGTATCACTCAGGCCTGGACTGTGCCTAAAATCATTGCCGAACTTCGCCGTAAGGGCATACCTTACCCGGCCACAGCTAGGAGAACTGAACTCTATAGAATACTCTATGCTCACGGTACCCTGAGGGTCGGCGAGCAATCAGATAGGGATAATGTATCTCTGGGACAAATTTATTCCATGTTAAGTACGTTGACAGCTTCCATGCAAGAGATGCAAGACAGAATGGCAGGTCTAGAGGCTCGCTGACAAGTAGCATCGCCCACAGTGGTCGCTGGTCCATCAGTTGCCGTTGGGCAGGCGTTGGTTACTGAGGTCGCTAGCACTTCTGGTACGCCAGTTGTGGCTGTCTCAGCTCCAACTCCTGTTCCTGAATCTCAGGCAGTATCCTCAGCTCCCGAGGTCCCGGTTCCAGTGGCTCCAGTTAATTCTATTCCAGGTATGTCTTCTTCTCCGGTCAGCTTGAGCCCTGCCCATTTTATCCCTGGAAAGACATCTTGGATGGCAAGGATGTCAATTTGGCATCTCTCCTGATAGCCTCTCAGGATATTTTGGATAACAAAACCTTTGCGTGTGGGGAAGTCTCGGTCACAGTCAAGGCTAGGGACCCCAGGCTGAGCAGGAGATTGAACATACCGGAATTTGTTCTTGTTCGGGCTGTTCAGGGACGTTCTGTGCTCTGCTCACCCAGGCAGGAGAGGTGAGCTCGACTTGTACCTCCACAAGCTGGTTGACCTCGGCTATAAGTACGGTGGGTACTCGTTTTACGATTATCACCAGTCTTTCTCGGCAAAAGCAGCCGCAACTCTCTCCCAGTTCCAGCAGGGCACAAATTGGGCGGTATTGGATACTGAACTTTTCTGCAGACATTTTGAAGGCCTCAGAGCTCCACACTGCGGGGTTTGCCAGTCTTCAACCCACGCCACCAATTGGTGCTCTACTGCAGCTGAGGGAGCATCGACATCGGAAGGAGCATCAGTCGAGTCTCAATCAGGTCCTACGGTTGACAAGTTGGGTAGGCCAGTGCATTATCTGGGTAATGCCCAGATTTGCAATAATTTTAAATTGTCAGCTTGTAGATTCAGTCAATGTAGGCTACTGCATATCTGCTGTATATTCCATAGGGCACATCCCAAGAGTCAGTGTCCCAATAGGTCTGGTGCGGACGCATGACTAGGCAGGGTAAATTCCGATGTGCTCAGGTCATTCATGTATGACCATCCTTCATTGGACTTCGTGAATTTTTTGTGCGATGGGTTCAGGCACGGGTTCAATACGGGCTTGATTTGTGTCCCTCACGAGACATACGAATGCAGGAATCTTCGGTCAGCAGAGAATTGTCCTGAGGTGGTGACTGAGCTCCTTGAGAATGAGGTCCATAAAGGGTTTGTGATAGGACCTTTTGAAAGGGCACCTTTTAGTCAATGAAGGGTAAGCCCAATCGGTGTGGCATGTGGCAAATTCTCCAATAAATTCTGTTTTATTTATGATTTGTCAGCTCCTCATTCCTGCAGCACGCCGAGTATTAATTCTCTCATACCTTCAGAGGAGGTCACCTTAAAATACACCTCGATTGACATGGCAATCCAGCGCATATTACAGTTAGGGGCAGGCACCTGGCTCTCAAAAGCAGACATCTCTGATGCCTTTAAGCTGTTGCCGATACGACCGGATCTCTGGCCTTGGCACGGTATTAAATGGTTAGGTCAATATTATTTTGCGACCCGTCTGACTTTTGGTTCTAAAAGTAGCCCGTGGTTATTTAACTCTTTTGCCATAGCGCTCGAATGGATCTTGATCAATCACTGGTCTTGTGAAAATGTGATGCATTATTTGGATGACTTCCTGCTTTTAGAAGCCCCTTCTTGCGAACCTAGGGACTTGGGTACTCTTTTGCATGTTTTCAGGAGTCTCAGTGTCCCTATAGCAGATAAGAAGGTGGAGGGCCCCACGACATCCATTACGTATTTAGGAGTTGTCCTTGACACTGTTAGGTTGGAGGCAAGGTTGCCTCAGGACAAACTTGTCCGGATCCGTCAAGTATTGCACAATTTTTCTTGCACCATGGTGACCAACAGACAGCAGTTACAGAGTCTATTACTTGATCAAGCAGCCCGGGCCGACTTGATCATGTGGGATCAGTATCTGGCTAACTGGAACGGGGTGGCCATGTTTATTCCTAAAGCAGATCAGTTTTCCCCGGTGGTAGTTTCAGATGCTGCCGCTACAGCGGGTTACGCAGCCATTTTTGGGTCTCATTGGTTTGCAGAGGCGTGGCCCCCAGAGATCCGTCAGTGGCCTGAATTTTCTATCACCTCAACCCTTTTTGAAATCGTACCCATTGTAGCTGCGGCTCAGATCTGGGGGCATTTTTGGCAGGGTCAGACGGTAGTGTTTTTCACGGACAATACAGCTACCAGGGACATTATCTGTAAAGGCAGGTCAAAGTCACTGCGCATCGTGTCTTTTTTAAGGAGGCTTGTTCACACGGCTTTAGTGCATAAGTTTCATATTCAATGTGTGCATATTGAGGGCAAGAGAAATCTGGCAGCTGATGCCCTGTCCCGTTTTAACTTCCAGGCTTTTCAGCAGGTCATGCCAGAGGCAGACAGGATGGCCACCACAGTACCTCCGTTCTACACCTTGATGCTGGATTGAGCGCTTTACACGCTGGAGCCGTCAGCTTAATCAATCAGTCCTTAGCCTCATCCACGGCCAGGTCTTATAATACAGCTTGGAGGGCCTTAAACAAGTTCCAACAATTGCATCCCTCACCCTCTCCTTTCTGCATTCAATACGTCCTAGCTTTTGTGTATTTTTGCCACACTTCGTTAAGGTTGTCACACAGTTCCATCCGTTTGTACTTGGCAGGGATTCAGCATTTTCCTTCCCTCAGTCATCCAAGTTCTCCTTCCATAGTCAGTTCGCATGCAGTCAAGGCCGCTCTCAAAGGTATCTCGAGGTCTGAGAAACCAAGACCTCCAACCAGGGTACCTTTGTCGGTTGCTACGTTTCAACATTTTAGCATTACTCTTGACAATAATCCTTTTGGGGTTAGAGGGAGCTTGATTATGAAGGCTGCTATCTATTTAGGATTCTATTGGTTCCTCCGACCTGGAGAATTCACTAAAACTAGTTATGGCTCGGATCACCTACAAATCAGACACTTGGTTCCTACTGGTTCCAGATTCTATCTGCTGCTGGAACACACGAAGACGCAACAGGTTAAACAAACTAGGGTGGAGTATTACCCTACCAATAATCCCTGGTGTCCGGTCAGCGTGTTGCATCAGCTACTAGCAGCTCTCAGGGGTCAAGCTCCCGAGTCACCTTTACTCCCCTTCCCTAAATCAGCACTTACTACTCAAGATTTTGTTAGACGTGTTAGGATCTTGGCACGTAGTGCTGGTATTGACCCTGCTTCTATTTCTGGTCATTCATTCCGAATAGGGGCGGCTTCCTCAGCCTCCAAACATGGTGTACCTCCCCATATTATTAAAAGGTTGGGTCGATGGAACTCACCATGCTATCAATTGTATATCCCCAACCCTCAGGTTGAAATTTCCGGGGGAATTCAATTTGTTAGCTGATAGCTAATTGGTGTTAGGACATGTGTTGTTAAGTTAATAAAATCATAATTACCTACAAGTTGGTGTTTTGCCCACTTCTTTCCTCAGACTACTCTATACGGCCAACCGAGCACACCCCAGGCCTAGGTTATATAAAGTAGGGTCATGTACGACATCAAGGTAAGAGTCTGACCATAAGTGTGGAGGGGCAAGCTGTGCATAACTAGCTTGCCCCCTGACTGGTGAGCAGTAAGGGGTTAAGAAATATACAGGCAATGTTTTAGCCCCCTCCCCCACCTGTAAAACTTGCCAGTGGCTATAGTGGTATGTCCCATGGGTGGGGGGAAGGAGTGCACCAATCAGGGGTTCAATAGTTTCCCGGGCTTTCAGGGGCCCTCCCCTGGGTATTTATAGCTGTGGTGCCTCCCTTCCCCCCTCAATCTGCCCAGGACCCGGAGTTTTGTCTGCTGGTTGGTATGTTACTGCCCCTTATTTATGGCCCGGATGGAGCAGGAGGGTGAGGGCTGGCATGCTCGCTTGTGGCTGAGCTGGCCTCCCCTCCTGTTGCGCCGGTGTTGGGTTCGGGAGGCTGGCGGACCTCTCCTCAGTCCCGCTCTCCTTTCCCCTGTAGTCCCTGTGCGGCCTGTCCCACCCGCTCCTTTTGCCCTCTTCCCTGCCCCGAGCCCTCTCCCCTGCCTGTACCTTGATCCCTCTCCCCAAGGCATGCTCCTTATGAGCATGCTCTGGTTTCTTTCTTGTCCCCCCCCTGTTGTCCCCCCCCCCCCCCTGTTGTCCCCTTCCCCTGTTGTCCCCTCCGTCTCTGGAGGTGGCGGCCCCTGGGTGGCTGCTGCTGGCTTAACCTCCCTTTTTTCTTGCGCAAATGGACATTTATTAACGTCCATTTGCCCGTCCCCAGCTGTAATACGCGCTCCTAAGGCGAGCGCGCATCATAGCCGTGAGTCCCGGTTGCTATTAGCAACCAGGACTCATGCTATGCCGGACGTCGCCGGTCGGGCAGATGTCCGGCATTGCGTCTTTAGACGTGGCGATCAAGGTTGATCGCCGCGTCTGAAAGTGACATTGCAAGCATCCCGGCTGCTCAGTCGGGCTGGTCGGGCTGAGGGTCACTCACCTGCCTCCTGCGCGTCCGCTCGTGATTGATTGCTACAAGCCTGAAATTCAGGCTTGAGCAATCGATCGTTGTTAGCACTGATCGTTGCCATGTTCATACATGGCAAGTGATCAGTGTCAGGTTCAGTGAGTGCAGCGTTATAGCTCCCTGTGGGAGCTATGTCAGTGCAAAAAAAAAAAAAAAAGATTTCAACAGTTAAGTTTAACCCTTTCAATAAAAGTTTGTATGTATATATGTGTATATATGTATGTATGTGTATATATATATATGTATGTATGTGTATATGTATATATATATATATATATGTATATGTGTGTGTGTGCACATAAATTAAGTACTGTATATTGTAACAAACGCACACATATGTGGTATCGCCACGTGCGTACATGTCCGAAATATAACAATATATCATCAATTGAAGCGCTCCGTCTATGGCGTATGTGCAAAAAAATAAATAAATAAATAAATAAAAATAAAAAAAAAATAAAATTTTTTTTTTTTTAAAAAAAGATAATTTAATACATAACAAAAACAAAAAAAAATAAATAAAAAATTAAAAAAATTTAAAATTATTAAATAAATACAATACATAAATAGCTACAAATATAAATCATTGAATAAATATATTTCACAGTCCTAATTAGCGTGTTTTTGATCGCTTTTTGTACTGTAAATATGTATAAACAGTGATCTCATCATCTGATCAAAATGACGCTGGTACCACGGACGACTTCAGATCACGGCGCAAACTGTATGAGCCCTCATATCGTCCCCACTCATTTACCCAGCTCCTTACCCCCTCCACACTAGCGCCCCCCCCCCTTATCTCCCCCTGCTTTTCTAGTGCTCCCCATATCCTTGCAGCCACGGCCCCCCCCCGCCTCCCCATCACCTCCCCGTCCCAAGTTCCCAACCCCCCCCTTCCCCCCCCTCCTTCCCTGCTGCCGCTGCTGTCCTTCTTCCTCCTGCCTCTCCAGTGCCCCCGTGGAGGGGTAGGGAGTGCTCCCCTGATTTCATGTTGCTCTTCCCCCTCTGGGGCCGGATGGGAGCATAGACTTATTCGTCGCCGCTCTCTCTCTGGCCCTGGGAGGCGGCGTTTTTATTTATTTAATTATTTATTTATTTATTTTTTTGGACCTTCTGCTCACCTGCAGGGAGTAGGTGTTTCGGTTCTTCCCGCAGTGGTTCTCCCTCATCCTCCTCTGCCTCATACAGTGCCTCGGAGTCCTCTACTGTTGGTTTCCCGGCATGGTTTCCAGCACCGTTTCGGGCGGCGGCCGAGTGCCAGCTACCCGGCGGTCTCCAGCGTGCCTTGTCCCATGCCTGCGGCAGTGGTGTAGTGGTCCCTCCAGCTGTTGTGCTTCTCCATCTTCTGGAATTGGTGAGTGTTCTGCTGTGGGGCTTGGCCCCTTCCCCGGTTTGTGTGCTTATGGCTACGTTCTGTTTAGTGTTCGTCCTTTTGTTCCCGTGTGTTTGTTATGTTTGGGTCTCGGATATGGATGTATGTCTGTTTTGGTCTCTGGTGGTGAGTTGGGTAAGTCTCTTCTTGACGGGGTGCTTTGGTAGGGTTTCATCTTGCGCGGTGTGCACTTGGGTGAGTGGTCTTTTGGCCTTAAACTCTGGGTGGCCGGGGTTTGGCGGACTTCGCTCCCGAGGCTTGTTCCTTATCCTGGATCAATGGTTGCCACCGAGTTACAGTTTTGTTTCTTTTGGTTTTCTCCCCCTTTGTTTGGTTTATCTCTCCATCTTGGTTGTAGTCTCTCTCCGCTGTGACTCCTGTATGTTGTGCTGGGTGCTTTAGCTGATGTGGCGGTGGGTAGATTTTGCTCGAGTCTTCAGTGGGTAGGTTTCGCTTGAGTAGCCGTTTGTCCACCCTTGTGAGTTCTTTTCGTGGTGGTATTCCGGAGGGTGATTCTCCAGTGCTCTACGCTTGTTGGGGTGTGGTTTATTGCTGCAAGGCTGACATGCAACTTTGTGAAGTGTTCCATATTTTGTGCTCGCTTCGGCAGCACGTATGTTATAATTGGAACGATACAGTAAAGATTAGCATGGCTTCCGCATGCCGCATTGGTGTTGGTCTGCTGCTTTCCTGTGGTTAGGGAGTGATTGCGTTCAAAAGTTTAAAAAAAATTAAAAAAAAAAAAAAAAATTCTCTGTTTTTGGTTTCCTCTGGGCTTGTAGGTGCCCTGGTTCCGATCCTTGCTAATTTACTGAATGTTACACGGGGACTATGGTTCTGGGCGGAGTTTTTTCCTGCAGGTTGTCTCTGGCTGCCGAGGGTGTGTGGTGTCTGTGCCCCTGCATATGTGCCCCGGGTGCGCTAAGGGCTGACGTTTCAGCTGCTTGGGGTTTTTCGTGAGTTGTACAGGCCTGCTTTCAGTCCCCGGTTGCGGCTCACGGGGAGCTTGCTCTGTTCTCAGATGTGGCTGGTTTGGTTGGTTGTTGGTGTGGTGTTTGGTTTTCCCAGTGGTGCTGCGGGGTGGTTTACCCCTGGGTCTTAGTAGTCGGGGGGTTTCTGCCATGCTTGGGTTTTGTATGCGCTTTTCCCTTGGTATTGGTTGTGGGACTTTGGGTGCTTGCTTCGGCAGCTCGTGTTCTAGAATTGTAACGGTACTGTGTGGGTTGGCGTGGCCCCTAAAACATGGCCGAGCGGTCTAAGGTGCCAGACTCAAGAGGTCTCTTTTGCGCTTGGTTGCGCTCTAATTTGGTGATACTTTTCTTCTTTTCTAGGGTGTGATTTGAGTGATCGTGGTGTGTTGTCGGTCTGACATTCGGGGCGTTGTCTCTGCTATTATCTCTTTTTCGGCTTTCTTCCTGTGCTCGGTTTGTTGCACCCAGTTCTTCGCTGTTTGGAGTTACGAGTTATTTTGGGGCTATGCTCCTTGGGGTCGGTACTGGGAGTTGATGCTTTGTCCCGTTTTCTCTGGCAGTGGTTCCGGAGGTTGCTCCCTTGGGTGGAGTTGGAAGGTTTGCTTGTGTGGCTGGCCCATGTGTCATTGTGCAGAGTGGTGTATTTCTTGGTCCACTTTGGTGGGTCCTGCGACTCACGGTAAGGCGCTTGCGAGTGGTTGGTGTTGGTGTGGAGGCCGGGATGTCTACAGCCGAGGAGGGTCCCGGAGGTTCCAAATGGTCTGTGGATAGGGGATTTGTTTTTCATACCTGGAATGCCCCTTGTGGTAACCTTACGAGGCTCTGATGTTTGATTTCCTATTTCGTTTTAATAGGTTGTGTTAACGGACGTTAACTGCTGTGTCACCTCTCTAAGGAGGTTCGAGATTTGGACTGTGTTCTCCGTGAATCCAAATAACATTCTTAGTATGTGACGCTGGGTATCTTCACCTGTTCATGTGAATCACCTGCTAATTAAAAAAAAAAAAAAAAAAAATTGGGTGGCTTTCCCGCTGTGCTGTGATCCAGTGGGGTGCGGTTGTCGCATGGCACATGGCGGGGGTGTTTTCTTTTCTGCTTTGCGGTTGGTGTATACCTAGGGGCTGGGCCCGTGAGTGGGTGGCCTTGCTGTCGGCGACCGGTTTTTCCTATCAGTTTTTGGGTCGCTTGGCGGCGGCTGTGGGTCGGGTTTTTTGGTTGTCGCTTTTGCGTCGTTTTCTCTGATCCGAGGTTTTGCGCTACCTTTTTTCGGGGCTATGTGGATGGGGCACTTCCTTTCTCCTCGTCCCCTTCCATGGGACTTGGGTGTCTGTGTTTTTGGGTACCTATCTTGTGGTTTCACAGAAAAAGTAAAAAAATAAAAAATAAAAAATAAGGCCCGTCGGTCCGAGACTGCTTAGGCGATCGGGGTCACGCAGCTTGTGCTGCATGAGGGTCCGCGGATGACTGTTTTTTCCATTGTCCTCCTATTGTTGCCTGGGCGGTGGTGGGGCCCCTCCCCTTTTTTCTTTTGCTCCCCGCCCCCGATTATTCAGTTCCCGTTTTTTTGTCTGTTTTGGGTTCTGGCTTTTCTTTGATAGGATGGAGTTTTTGTGAGTTCGGGATTTGCTCTCTTTTTGTATCGGGGCCGGCGGAGGTGGCTGGGTTTCCGGAGAGGGTAGCGCTGTGCATGGGGCGCGGGCGATCTGCATGTTGTGTTGCTATTTTTGCCCAGTTTGATGTTTCCCATATGTGTTTTTGCTTTGAGAGCGGCTTTCCACAAGGTGGTACGAGTGCTGCGGCACTCTTCACTGTATGGGCGAGTCTGAGAGTGGAGTTCACACGAGTTATTTAATTTAAAAAATAAATAAATAAATAAAAAAATAAAAAAAAAATGGTCCTGGCGGCAGGTACCTCTGATTTCCTGGAGAGGAAAAGTGTTGGGTGTATTTCCTGGAGAGGAAATGTGTTGGGCGGATTTCCTGGAGAGGAAATGTATTGAGCGGATTTCCTGGAGAGGAAATGTATTGAGCGGATTTCCTGGAGAGGAAATGTGTTGTGTGTGTCCGGGGGGCTGAGGTGGCCCCAGGTGTTGGCTATCCAGTATCTCTTGGGTGGGGGTCGGAGCCCAGTGTAGGGCTAACTGGTCTCCTCCGTGGCGGTAAGAAGACGGTGAAAGCGGGGTCAACCCGGGGTAGACCTCCACACAGGACGGTGTGGCAGCACCTCTCGGGTTGGTAAGAAGCCAATCGGTGTCTTTGTTACAGTTAAATTGTTATTTATATAAGTAATTTTATAAATAAAGCTGTGGCCGATCCCCACCCACGGAAAAGTAAAATTGTTGTTGTGTCAGTTATTATTTAATTAATTATTGTAGTAAGGGGGAGGGGTAGTTATAGCCTGCTAGGAGCTAATTGGGTCTCAACAGTCTGGAGGGGCAAGCTGTGCATAACTAGCTTGCCCCCTGACTGGTGAGCAGTAAGGGGTTAAGAAATATACAGGCAATGTTTTAGCCCCCTCCCCCACCTGTAAAACTTGCCAGTGGCTATAGTGGTATGTCCCATGGGTGGGGGGAAGGAGTGCACCAATCAGGGGTTCAATAGTTTCCCGGGCTTTCAGGGGCCCTCCCCTGGGTATTTATAGCTGTGGTGCCTCCCTTCCCCCCTCAATCTGCCCAGGACCCAGAGTTTTGCCCTCCCTCCCTCCCTTTTTGTATCTCTGTTTATTGTAAGTCACAGCTTGGCGGTAAGAAGACGGTGAAAGCGGGGTCAACCCGGGGTAGACCTCCACACAGGACGGTGTGGCAGCACCTCTCGGGTTGGTAAGAAGCCAATCGGTGTCTTTGTTACAGTTAAATTGTTATTTATATAAGTAATTTTATAAATAAAGCTGTGGCCGATCCCCACCCACGGAAAAGTAAAATTGTTGTTGTGTCAGTTATTATTTAATTAATTATTGTAGTAAGGGGGAGGGGTAGTTATAGCCTGCTAGGAGCTAATTGGGTCTCAACAGTCGTGGTTAACCTGAGGGTTAACTTAAAATTTATGGGAGGAGTCTGGCGCATTTAATCAGCCGGCAGCGGCTTGGATGGATACGCTGGGAAATCGTTTCCCCACCCACCTCTCCCTTAATTTTAGGTTTCCATCCATATTTCACTTGGGTAGCCCACTTCTTTCCTCAGGCTACTCTATACGGCCAACCGGGCACACCCCAGGCCTAGGTTATATAAAGTAGGGTCATGTACGACATCAAGGTAAGAGTCTGAGAAGAACTAAGGTTTCCACTGAAAATGTAGTGGATTTGAGATGAGGAAAACCAGACAGATCAGAGCAGGTGTAAAAAAAAGCAAAATGTAGGGAAACCTTAGTAAATACCGTGGAAAAAAAATTGTAGGGAATGAAAACCCACAAAGAAAACGACACAACATTCTTAGTAAATCAGGGCCAATGTATGCGTTGCAGCTTCCAATTTCTCAGTGCTCGGTGTACAGGATTCCAAATTAACCATTGCCCAATTCCGACAAATCCTCTGGGAATGAATTTTCAGGAGATCTCTGGTCAGGATCTTGTATGCTGGGTCCATGATTATGTGAGCCTGTATTACTGCTAAGGAGGTAGATACTCCACTGATATCCTAGCCACATACCTTCAAGACGTCCCCCCTTGCTGATGCCTTGATGGAGCGTGTAGAACATTAGCTGGCGCTGCAGCTCTCGTAATCCTCCCGGTTTTCATATAAATGGATATAAATGTCACTTCGGGAAATTTTAATTAATGGTTTTTTTCTTGCCAGTGTGGTCAGGCTCCTAAGTGTCTATCAGTTAGACAGGGCTCCGGGGAATCATTTGTTCCTTGAAGGTGAAGAAATCTACCCACAAAAGACTTCAGCATTAGATCAATCCTTCCTAACAACTTTATTGATTGTCTGCAATAACATTTTTCATTTATTAATTATGAAGATGTTCAGGAGATATATTAAAAGTAACAATTACAATTTTTTTTCTTGCCGGGCCGGCGTTAAACTGAGTTGTAAATGATCCGATGAGCTTATTCTGAAAGGTCACGCCATGACCACGTGTTGATGGGAACATTTTTTTAATAAATTGTGCCCGCATTTTATGGAGTAATTTTGGATGCCGTAAAATGTAACGTTGCAGATAGATTATTCACATAGCGGTATAATAAAATACAAGTCCATTATTGTTCACCTTTCCTCGTGGTAGAATAATAAATTAGCGGTCAGACTTGCACCAGTTTAAAATGATTGTCCCCAGACACTACAGAAAGAGAAAAGTTGGGTTGCTCACCTCCTTCCGTGCACGTATCGGCAATTCTGGACCATAATTCACAACTTCTGAAGACAGAAGAGACTGCACTGTAGTCTTATCATTTGAATTAATTTCTCCTGATTAAAAACATACAAGTAAAGTGAAGTTTGGTGCAACAGATAACAGAAAAATAAAATACACCTCCCTGACACGTTTCTGCCCTACCGAGCCTTAATCATAGTAAAGGAGCAGAAACGTGTCACCTGTTACACTGAACTGAACTTTCCCTGTATGATTTTAAAAAGAAGAAATTAAAAGTCAAGTTATAAGGATATATCTCTTCTGTCTTCTCAAGTTGTGATTGTCACCAGACAGACCCTGTAATGCTTCTGTACATGTAGGGGGGCAAAAAATATTGTATGTTTTATATTGGAAAGAATGCTATGTAATATTTCTTCTGATTGAAATAAAAAGAATAAAAAAGAAAAAAAAAAGCGCCAGCGGACGCGTGGTCTCGGGTGGCTGAAAAAAAAAAAAAAAAAAAAGATGAAGTGCAGCAAATTAAATGTTTTTTCTCCAGGTAAGGAAAGCTTTGACATGCCATGAACAATCCATACATCTATTAGTGGGTTCCTCAGAAAATGGGAGGTTTTATATGGATCCCTGGAAACCTATTGAAATGCTGATAGAAGGAGAACCAGCAAAATGTAGCCCAAGAACTCTTGCACTTTTAATATACTTAATTGATCCCCCCAAAAATGCCTCTGTTGAATTGTAATGTGCCCTATTAAAGGTATTCTTGGGAAGTATGAGTTGCCTCATGGTGGTTCCATACATTGGAACACAGAATGCTTCTTGGTCTGTAGTACAGACCTATAGGCAGGTGTGTACAGTGGTCCCTCAAGTTACAATATTAATTGGTTCCAGGACGACCATGTTGAGACCATTGTATGTTGAAACCATAACTCTATGGAAACCTGGTAATTGGTTCTGAAGCCCCCAAAATGTAGTACAGAGTAGTACAGAACATGTAATACCTCCCTGTACTGTAGGGATTGCTACCAGACACCAGTCAGTGCATGCACTTCAGTAATACAGGAGTTTTACCAGTGAATGTCCATTCTGATTGGTCAGTTCTTCCAGCCATTGACATGTTTCACAAACTGGACCGTCTGTGAGGGATCACTGTATATAGAATAAATGGGGCCTCATTGCAAAAATCTAAATTAAGCCCCCACCCAACCTCCAGTATAGCTAATCCTGATTTTGCTATGGGTCCCCACTAACCTCCCCTCTCCCTACAGTAAATGCCGTCCACAAGTTCTGTCAGGCGGTTCATGTTCATTGGTCTGTTCGAGTCCTGAGGTGACAGTTGTTAAAAATAGTAGTTGAATTTCCTCTGCCCACATGGGACGGCGGAATCCCATAAAAGTAATGGGCAGTAAATTGCGGCAGAATTTCTTTGGCGGAATTCTGCATGCAAATTCTCCCGTGTGAACATACCCTAAGGCTATGTTCACATGGCAGAATTTCTTTACGGATTTCTACATAAGAATTCTGCTCAGAAATTGATTTTGATGGCATTCCCCTGCACTGTGCAGATGGTAGAAAACCTGATTCCGGCGTCCACAAAAACATTCAACATGTTTCTGGGGAGTCCGCACAGAAATGCACTACCGTCTTTTGAGATGGCACATTTCCTAGTGGTCCTAGCGCTGGTGCCCGCAATTTGCAGAGCGTCCGCACGGCTAATTTCCATGCGGACATTCTGCCGCGTGAACCCGGCCTAACACGACCGTTTCCATGATTCAACCTACCAAAAATGAGGTTGTTGTTGGGCAGATGGAGCGGAGCTGGATTTCTTGTTCTATCTTTTCCGTTGTTTGGTATAGTGTGATAATTTAGGAGGTTTATGTATGTACTATGTAAAACCAGCAATAACACGAAGGGATATTAGGAGTCGTTCCAAATGACAAACTCGGCTCTCTGCGGCTCCCTAATTGCTTTCCTCTGAACTGAAGGGCACGCTGTTTCCAGTTCTCCGACATACTGTTGGCCTTTTGCGAGTAGCGCGGTCATAATTAAGAACTCTCTTTGGAGCACCAGACAGCTGCACTGGATCTTGAGGTGCCCGTGATAGCGCCTGAAGGTCATGGCTCCAGCTTTCTGGTCTAATTGATGGGAGCCTGGATGAGAGATGTACGTTTTTCCAAATTCGTACCGCTGCTTCTGTCTGGCTTTATTCCTCATATATCAAATGGCTGGGTTCAGTCCGCAGATACAAAAGGTTACTTACACGACAGTGAGCTCATCCAAATTAAAGGGGGGGGGGGGGGGGGGGGGAAATAAAAATTTCTATAGTTAAAAAAAGAAAGGCCCATAGACAGATTGACAACTATTCAGTGGACTGATATAGTAGAGCTGAGTAAAATTTAAAGGACCAGTATTATGAAAAAAAAAAAACGTATCCCCTATCCAAAGGGAATAATGTGGTGAACCAGGAGAGTTGTGGGGTCTGGGGTGTTGCGATGATGTAAGTGCAGGGTCTGGTGGTATTAAATCTTAGATGTTGTGACGCCAGGGTGTGGTTTCCTTAGTGTTAATGGTCCTACCGCCAACCATCCCAGAAACGGTAGGGAAAATAACAGAATGTCCACAGCAGACTTTATGAATAAACTTAAGAACTTTACTTGAATAATTTTATGCAACAGTCTTTATACATAGCAGTCTCTTAAGAGTGAACCGGGATACAGGTTCCTCACAGGTTTTGCTGGGACTTTGAAGCAATGAGCTTTGATGCAGGCCACTGTGCTACTAATTATAATATTCTAACTGGTAGCAGTCACACAGGATTTGATAGATTGAGCTTTGTAACTCATGATTTAGTGGCTGCAGATTCTTTCAGGTGTTGTGCTTGGCTTTGTAGTGCAGGAACAAGAAAGAGAATTTAGTGGCTACAGCCCTTTATATATTAGGGGGCTGGACTAAGCTCATTGGTCAGCAAACCTGTAAGTCCTGAACCCAGTGAACTCTGGGTACATCACATGACCCTGGAAGGTCCTTAAGCTATTATGCATTACAACTGTACATCACGTGACCCGGGTAAGGTCCTATACATAATTTCCTATACATTAAATAACACATTAACATCAGTTGTATGAGGCGACCAGGGGTAAGCCCTGCAGGAAAGCCCTATGGGAATGAAGGGACTCTGGCTGAGGGAACTTAAGATAGGGACAGGACCAGGTCCTGTACCGGGACACCACAATAAGTTTTAGATTGCAGGGGGTCCGAGCGCTGGTGCCCGTTCAGAAATCTTTGGCTCTCCCATAGAACTATATAGAGGGGGCGTGGTGGCCCCCGCTTTGGGTGGGGGTAGTGACGCGGAGCTGAAAAGGAGAGCCGGGATTCTAAACAGAAAGAGCTCTCGGACCCTCCGTGATCTAAAACGTATCCTTCGTATAGGGGATAATTTTTTTTTTTTTTCAGAATACTTGTCCTTTAACTAAACTTATACTATCACATCTGTCGTGTATAGTTTCCATAGGGCTGCGGGGGAACCTACAGCATCATTGAGGGACCTGTTACCTCTTGACATCTATTTAGAAAAATTCTTGTATTGTATATAAAATGACTATTCTTAGAGCTCTGCAGTGTACCGTTCCTCTGCTGTTCCTCCTGGAAAGGTATGACTGAACTGACGCCTACAGTCTGACAATGTCTGTGGTGAAAGTATAAGACTCGGAAGCTGATAATATCCCCTTTACAATACTGCCAATTTCTGGGAGACCCTTTAGACCAGTGGTCTCCGAACTGGGGACCTCCAGATGTTGCAAAACTACAACTTCCAGCCGTTGGCTCTCCGGGCATGCTGGAAGTTGTAGTTTTGCAACATCTGGAGGTCCCCAGTTTGGAGACCACTGCTTTAGACTAGATGTCCCCAACTCAGTCCTCAAGGCCCACCAACAGTCCAGGATTTGGATTTTTACCTGTTCTATTCTGTTAGAGTAACTGGAAGAAAAAATAGAATGTTTGTGGGCCTTGAGGACTGAGATGGAGACCACTGCTGTAGACTCTATGGTCACAGAGCATGTGCAATGGGTATAAACAAGGTATAATTGACCCTAGTTTCAGCCATGAGAATACTGGGAGACCACATCCCACCCACCGCAACAACTTGTCCCCTATCCCCATGATGGGGAATAACAGATTTATTGGTGGGAGTCCAACTGCTTGGTCCCATACAGATCACAAAAACAGAGGTGAAATTTTGTGAAGATAGTAAACAATACATGTGCAGACAGTACTCCATTCATTCTCTATGGGACTTCTGAACATTGCCAAGCACTAAGCTTGGCAATACTCGGGAGCTCCATAGAGAATGAATAGAACGCTGACTGAACATACTCACATACTGTTTTTGTGTGTAGATTTGCGACTTTTTGGTTTACACCATTTAAAAAAAAAAAGAGTGTACACACCAGCTGTTAAAGGGGTACCCCATTGGAAAACATTTTTTTAAATCAATTGGTGCCAGAACGTTAAACAGATTTGTAAATGACGTCTATTAAAAAGCTTTACCCTTCCATTAGTTATTAGCAGCTATATGCTACAGAGGAAGTTTTATTATTTTTTAATTTCTTTTTTTGTCTTGTCCACAGTGGTCTCTGCTGACACCTGATGTCCGTTTCAGGAACTGTCCAGAGCAGGAGAAAATCTCCATGGCAAACTTATGCTGCTCTGGGCAGTTCCTGACACGGACAGAGGTGTCAGCAGAGAGCACTGTGGACAAGATAAAGAAATTCAAAAAGTATAGAATTTCCTCTGTAGCATACAGCTGCTAAAAAGTACTGGAAGGGTAAAGATTTTTTAATAGAAGTAATTTACAAATCTGTTTAACTTTCTGGCAACAGTTCATTAAAAAAAAAAAAAAAGTTTTCCACCGGATTACCCCTTTAAGGTTAGTCTTGTGCAGTGGTAATGAATTTATCAACTGCAACTTTTTTTAAAAAGTCGCAAAAAACACCAAAAAGTCGCTAAACTACACTAACCCAGACTTAGCATAGCTTTCTGGTGTATGTGAAGAGAGAAATTTCAGAAAATGTGTATCCTCCACAAAATGTATCAAATGCCCAGTGTCACAGTCACGCAAAAAAAACACGCAAAAAATATGACTTAAAAAATTAACTACATCACATATATCTTAGTAAATTCCCCCCAATATTCTCCACACCAATATACTAAGACATATGCCCATTTTGTATTGGGGCCTATAAGGTTATACCTCTATGAAGGCCTCTTCTAGCAGAGAACCACTGGAAACTACCCTAACCTCCATATGGGGATATCAGGGTTTTGGGACCAAGTACCCACATAAAAAAGCAGACAAAGCAAGGCAACCATAACCATGTAACCCCGGTAAAAATCTATACTGTGTAAAATATCAATAGACACGATTTTCTATTTAAAGAGACTTGAGATTATTGAAAATCAATTCTTACCACTTTCACGGTTGGCTTTCTGTATTTTTTTCTTTTTGGATTTCTGGCCACTGTAATATTTAGATAGATGACTTATGTTGATGAATAGCGATTTTTAAAAAACTATATTAAACAGAAAATTGGTCTAAAATAAAGAAATTAAAGACAAAATATGAAATTACTCTAATGCCTATGGCCATCTTAAATTTTGTTCCCATGTCCCAATCCGACCAACTAATCCTATTAGAGCATGCAAAATGTTCCAGTGCCTTGGGCATAGACAGAACAGAGGTGACCACCTTTATGGGGCTCATGTTCTCTTTCAATATGTTGGAGTTGGCCAAAAAAATTATCCACAGCTGGTAGGCCACTTGTTTTTTATGTTTATTTTTTTTATGGACATTTATAGTTATTGGCTCCAATATGTAAACAACAACAAAAACGTGGTCTCAAATGGCTGGAGGTGCTCAACCCCAAATGCAGTTGTGCACATATACTGGGGGAGCAGATCCTGCCCTTGTGGTCCATTGCTAAGGGGCGATCCCCAGCATAAAAATGCATACAATGGGGGATGCCTGTGCCACAATGGCATTCTACACCAGATAGACGGTGTGGATGTGTAACAATTAGAATAATACAATACAGAAATGTAGGTGCACTAGTGTGGTAGATGTATACAACAACATTGGCTATCCCTCAACACTGATGTTAAAATTGAGACATTCGCCAGTGTATCCTTATATGAAGGACATACCAGAGTGTTAACATCAGTGTTGAGGGATTAGCCAATGTCATTGTTTACATCCACCACAGTAGTGCACCTAAATTCCTGTATTGTATTATGGCTTCAATACGTCAAATACGTCTTTGCACCATTTTGAGTACAAAAATTGCTATAAAAAAAACAAAAAAACTGTGGCAAACCCCCTTCTCCCATAGAGTCAGACTGCTCATGTGGGTATTAGGGCATTGCCAGAGAGTCCAAAGTTCCTGGTGCAAGGCGTAAAAATAAAAAAAGATACAATCTCCCCCTTTGTCTAACCACTTCACCTTTCCGCTAGGCCATGCCTTGTGCGAGCGCCGGAGATGGCAAATAATCGCACAGGATACAATTAATTATTTGCCGTTTTTGCCAGACAGAAAAATAATCTCAGATGATAACCACCCCCCATAATGTATTTGCCAATAGTGGTTAGTAAAGGCCCCATGACCTGTAATACCCAGAAGCCCAGATTACTCGCGCTCCATCCTTGGCCCCACCACATATCAATCATTTAGCCACAGTACGCTTCACTGCAATACCACACACAACCTGTGGACAAGGGTAGTGCTGTGTTTTCTAATTCTGTACATCATATCAATCATTGTTTGTTAAGAAAACAATTTAGGTAATTGCCAGATATCAGGCCTTTCTAGCAAATTGCTCAATTCTCTGACATGTAACTGAATGGGGCCCAGAACGGAGAATTGATCCTGAACAAAGCAGCTCAATTTCAATGATAAGTTGAGTTCTGCTACATCCATGCTATGTTACTCAGTCAGACACGTGCCGCTATTGTGACGGATGGGTTGGAGCCGGGTGTAATTCATCAATTGTTCTGACAAGGCGTTAAATAGTTGGTTTATTCTCTGTAACCTTTGCTATCTGTCCTTCCCTCTGCCTAGTCACTTCATTCTGTGAGACAGGATTACTAAGGCTCATTCAGTGCCCCGGCCCCGGGTGACACCACCCCCCACCAGCCATTTCCATATATTCATCATATGTGAGATTGGTGATAGGATTGTGAATGCAGAACGATGATTTCCATAATACACTTATCACTTCTCCCCCGGCGTGACCAGATTTAGGTCACCATTCAGCTGCACTGTTCATATTGTGATCTGCAGATTAACCCAAATGACTGCATATGGTCTATTATGTGTCCGGACTATAATGGAATATCTATATGGTCTGACGCTTAACTTCTATTCAACAGACTAATCCTATATCTATGACTGCAGGATTTATACTTCAGCTTCTAATAAGACATCATGGGTCATATTATCATTTAGTAAGATTTATGCTGGTATCTATCTATCTATCTATCTTTATTAATCAAATTGATCTACCTTCTATCTATTTATCATCTATCTCATAACAATTTATCTATATCTATCTATCTCATATCTATCTATCTCATATCTATCTATCTATCTCGTATCTATCTATCTATATCTATCTCATATCTATCTATCTCGTATCTATCTATCTATCTATCTCATATCTATCTATCTATCTATCTCGTATCTATCTATCTATCTCATATCTATCTATCTATCTATCTATCTATCTCATATATATCTATCTCGTATCTATATCTCTATCTATCTCATATCTATCTATCTATCTATCTATTTCGTATCTATCTATCTATCTACTCTTCAGAAAAGCAGCACAACTGACAATCCAATTTCAAATAGTAATAAGGTGCAGGCGAATCATAGGAGGCTTGGTTAAGGTCTCCAGCTTCAAGTAGAGGATCGAAAAGACTCCAGCACACAAAGTCTCTGGTGCAAATAAAGTGACTGGTTTATTCCATCATCAGCAAGACAATTGCAATGTTTCAGTGATCTCACATCACCATCATCAGGCATCAGATTTGCACCAGAGACTTTGTGTGTGCTGCGGTCTTTTCGATCCTCTATCTATTTATCTATCTATCTATCTATCTATCTCATATCTATCTATCTATCTCATCTCTATCTCATCTCTATCTATCAATCTATCTATCTATCTCATATCTATCTATCTATCTATCTCATATCTATCTATCTCATATCTATCTATCTATCTATCTATCTATCTATCTATCTCATATCTATCTATCTCCTATCTATCTATCTATCTATCTATCTCATATCAATCTATCTATCTCCTATCTATCTCATATCAATCTATCTCATATCTATCTATCTCATATCTATCTATCTATCTCATATCTATCTATCTCATATCTATCTATCTATCTATCTCATATCTATCAATCTCCTATCTATCTATCTCATATCTATCTATCTATCTATCTATCTATCTCATATCTATCTATCTATCTCTGTGTCTATCTATCTATCTTTCATCTATCTACCTTCTATCTATTTATCATCTATTTCATATCAATGTATATATATATATATATATATATATATATATATATATATCTCATGTCTATCTATGTATCTATCTATCTATCTCATATCTATCTGTCTATCTGTCTATCTTTCATCTATCTACCTTCTATCTATTTATCAACTATCTCATATCAATGTATATATATATATATATATATCATGTCTATCTATCTCATATCTATCTATCTGTCTATCTGTCTGTCTATCTATCTATCTATCTTTCATCTATCTACCTTCTATCTATTTATCATCTATCTCATAACAATGTATATACTGTATTTATCGGGGTATACCACGCACCGGCCTATAACACGCACCCTCATTTTACCAAGGATATTTGGGTAAAAAAAGTTTTTTACCCAAATATCCATGAAAAAATGAGGGTGCATGTGTGCGCCTGTATACCCCTATATACCCCCAGGAAAGGCAGGGGGAGAGAGGCCGTCGCTGCCCACTTCTCTCCCCCTGCCTTTCCTGGGGTCTAGAGCGCTGCTGTCGGCCCTTTTCACCCCCTGGTTATCGGCGCCGCTGCCCGTTCTGTCCCCCTGACTATCGGTGTCGGCGCCGATAGCCAGGGGGAGAGAAGCGGCGCCGACAGCCAGGGGGAGAGAAGGGGCAGCGGCACCCATTGCCGGCGCCGCTGCCCCGTTGCCTCCCCCCATCCCCGGTGGCATAATTACCTGAGTCGGGTCCGCGCTGCTCCAGGCCTGAGTCGGGTCCGCGCTGCTCGGGTCCGCGCTGCTCCGCTGCTCCAGGCCTCCGTCGTTGCTATGCGCTGAACGGCGCGGCGCATGACGTCAGAGCGCCGTGCATAGCAACGACGCTGGGGACCGGCGTCGTTTCTATGCACGGCGCGGCGCTCTGACGTCATGCGCCGCGCCGTTCAGCGCATAGCAATGACGGAGGCCTGGAGCAGCGGAGCAGCGCGGACCCGGGGATGGGGGGAGGCCACCGGGGATGGGGGGAGGCAACGGGGCAGCGGCGCCGGCAATGGGTGCCGCTGCCCCTTCTCTCCTCCTGGCTGTCGGCGCCGCTTCTCTCCCCCTGGCTATCGGCGCCGGCACCGATAGTCAGGGGGACAGAACGGGCAGCGGCGCCGATAACCAGGGAGTGAAAAGGGCCGACATCAGCGCTCTAGACTAGTGTTGCTCGCGAATATTCGCAATTCGAATATTATTCACGAATATCGCATGTTCGCGAATTTCGCGAATATAGCGCTGTATATTCGTAATTACGAATATTCGTTTTTTTGTTTTTGTTTTTTTCTTCACAGTACACATCACAGTGATCACCCCTCTCTGCTTCCAGCTTGTGTGGTGTAAAGAAGGCTGTAATACTACTGTGTGAGACTGGCGTGCGAAAATTCGCATATGCAAAAATTAGCATATGCTAATTTTCGCATATGCGAATTTTCGCATATGTTAATTTTCGCATGCACGTATTTTCGCACACGCGAAAATAAAAACGAGAATATAACGAATATGCGAATATTTGCGAATATATGACGAATATTCGTCCATATATTCGCGAATATTCGCGAATTCGAATATGGCCTATGCCGCTCAACACTACTCTAGACCCCAGGAAAGGCAGGGGGAGAGAAGCGGGCAGCGACGGCCTCTCTCCCCCTGCCTTTCCTGGGGGGGTATCGGCGTATAACACGCACACAGACTTTAGGCTAAAAATTTTAGCCTAAAAAGTGCGTGTTATACGCCGATAAATACGGTATATATATATATATATATATATATATATATATATATATTATGTCTATCTATCTATCAGCAGTGCTGCACCATTGCTTTTGGGTGTCTAAAGGGACTGTGATCGGGTCTTGGGTGCTGGCACCACAGGTAACTAGAGGGATTTTCTACTTACCTATCTTCTCGGAGCTTCTACATGTTGCGGGGGATTCCCTACCTAGTGGGGGCTTCTACCTAATAGTGGGGATTCCCTACCTAACTATTGGGGGCTTCCACCTAAAAGGGGGGATTCCCTACATAACTAATAGGGGCTTCTACCGAATAGTGGGGATTCCCTACCTAACTAGGGTAGCTTCCACCTAACAGGGGGGGGGGGGGGGGGTCCCTACATAACTACTAGGGGCTTCTACCTAATGGGGAAGGATTCTCTACTTAACTACTGGGGGCTTCTACCTAATAGTGGGGATTCCCCACCAAACTATTGGGGTCTTCTACCTTAAAGGGCGAATTGCCTACATTAGAGCTAGGGGCTTCTACCTAATATGGTGGGATTCCCTACCTAACTACTAGGGCCTTCTACCATTTTTTTTCCCAATGTTTATTACACTTAACATGAAAATTCAGTTTGCGTTGCCGCGGCCTCGTGCCACAGGCTTCCTTTGGGCATTTTACAGCAATATAAGAGATTTGTGTCTCTAATTATCTTATAAAATGGCTTTTAGAGGGTCGTAAATGTTCTCACTCTCCATATTTTAGTAACTTTTTTTTTCTCTTTCTTTCACCTTTTTAACACTTATCCTCAGCTCCAGTGTAAATGGGATCACACCTCTGGATAACTGTACTGTTTGTTCCGCAGCGCCAGAGCGTTACTAATCCCCTCCTTTAGTATTATACCTTATTTTTTTTTTAAGAGTATTTAGATTTTTGTGAAAACATTTAACACAAAATTCAGAGTAAACAAAAAACTGCAAACTTGGCAATCATTGACAAACATTGCGTTATGATTTACAGATTTACATGCAATGGTGATCATAATAGATGGGGGCAGATGTGCTGTTGTCCATGTGTCCATATCAATGGGTGGCCCGTTATAAGCCATGTTCCATGGGGGCGTAGGTAGCTATAGGATCAATGACTCCAGCTAAGCTGAACTGTCCCAAGGGACTCTGAAATGGTGTTAAAGGGGTTCCCACGGCGAGAGACATGACATCACACCATGGCCCCTCGTGATGTTACGCCAAGCCCCCACCATTAATATCTATGGGAGGGGGTGTGTCGTCACGTCATATCTCCCGCCGTGGAAACCCAGTGTTATAAACATACTATTTAGAATGCCGGATGCTGCACAGGGATTTCGGGGGGGCCTGGCGGCAGGACCATCGCCACCAGACATCTTTTTCCCTATCTTTTGGATAGGGGATAAGATGTCTAGGGGCAGAGTACCCCTTTAAATCCTCCTTTGGGCCTAGGTCCTGCTCGGTCCCTTGCATATGAGTTATACTGCAGCTTTGCTTCCTCTGGATAGCTGCTGTGCACAAGGAAAAGCTTGATATGGAGTCAGTGTATGGAGATCTTATTATAGCAAGAATAAAATAATTAACTCCATTATCAGTAAGATCATTTTAAGCTACAATTAAAGAAGCCCATGTGATGCACTCTCACCAACACTAGTCCATCAGCCCCATTTGCTTTATTCCAGTACAGTTGCATTGATTTTTTTTTTATTGTACTGTAACTGTGTCATGTGATCACCAGTCTAGCCAGAGACGTTTACATAGTCTAATAGGTCAGGGAAGTGGTCAGCCCTGGGTCAGCTGACTTACTGTGAACTACAGGATAACATTGTTACTCTTCATATAGACATGGAAATATGGCGCTCTCTTGCTTTATTGGTGCTCGAGTAGGATCCCAGTCCTTATAATCCGGATTGCTGCGGAGGCTGAAGTGGATAATGGAAAAGGCTGGGCGCTGTGAGATAGAGAAATTGTGTCACAACAAGGCAAGTCACCAAAATGTCATGTTTGTGATAATAAGTGTAGTGGCGCAAATTCCCTGATTATCGCAAACATGACATTTTCGCGACTTGACTTGTCGCAACCCAGTTTCTTTATCTCACAGCGCCTAGCATTTTGCATTATATACTTCACCCTCCAGCAATCAGGTTTTCAGTCTACTTTCATATAATCACTTTTCAAATGACTCCTGCTAACTCACAGACCCCTCCACACCCAGATCTGCATACTGCTGCTGCTATCTCTATGGGGTCAGAATATATAGTATTTATACAGTAGTTATAAACTACTATAAGTTATACACTACAGGCCAGAGGAGACATGAGAACCCTAAATCTTAAGAGTCTTAGCTCCGCAGAGGTGAGACCTGCATCTAGATGACATTTATGACATATCCTGTGGATATACCATAAATGCTTTGATGGAAATACTCCTTTAAAGGGGTTATCCAGGGAAAAACTTTTTTTTATATCAACTGGCTCCAGAAAGTTAAACGGATTTGTAATTAACTTCTATTAAAAAATGTATATCCTTCCAATGAAGTTGAGTTGTTCTTTTCTGTCTAAGGCTAGGACTCCACTGAGATTTTTGCCTTGCGATTTTTGTGGCATAAAAACGCCTGAAAAAATGCCAGAAAAACTGCCACAGTTTTTCCCTGCGTTTTGGTGTTTTTTCTGGCGTTTTTACCTTTGTGTGGAATTTGCCTTTCTTGGCCCCTTTGGCGTTTTTTATTTTTTTACAAAATAGTTGGTTACCGAAAAAAGAAAAAAAAAAAAAAAAAAGGACGCAGTAGGGATGTAAAAATGGATTTAACTAAATGTTTATTTTTTCTAACAAAATTTTAATACATTTTTTGCTGGGAGTAGTAGTACCTGTACTATAGACCTATTGCCCCAGGTGTCAGTCTGACACCCGATGCGATCGTCCATAATATAGCAGAGATGCGACTCTATACAGCGCTCACATCTCTGCTCTGTACTCTGAGTGATGTTCTATTCACATCACTGGCCGTTCATATTTTCCGGCCAGAGCTGTGATTGGCCGGATGGTTGCAGCCAATCACAGCTCTGAGGAAAATATGAATGAATGAGTGGCCGGCCCGGAGTATAGTGCAGAGCAGGGATGCAAGCGCTGTATACAGTCGCTCCATCTCTGCTATAGACAGGACGATCACAGCGGGTGTCAGTAGTGATACCCGCTGTGATCTGTTCTTACCTGCAGGTACTCCTACTCCCAACATGGAGCACATTCTGCTCCATGCTGGGAGCTGTAGTACCTGCATTAATAGACAGATCGCAGAGAGTGTAACTTCTGACACCCGCTGCAATCTGTCTATTAATGCAGGTACTACAGCTCCCAGCATGGAGCAGAGTGTACTCCATGTTGGGAGTAGTAGTACTTGTAGTTAAAGGGGTACTCCGCCCCTAGACATCTTATCCCCCAAAGGATAGGGGATAAGATGTCAGATCGCGTCATTGTTGTATTGTTTAAGGCACATTGTCATAAAGTGTATACAGCGTGTTTATACAAAAATGTCTGAAGTGTATAATGTCCTTTTACATGTGGCAATTGTATAGGAGGTATTCTGACCCTGTCAGGTGAAGCGTATCCACTACCTCACTGCCATGACAGTTACCAGCTGGGTACAGAGAATAATGGTGCATTTGTACAAAAGTTATTTGTCCATAGTATACTCATATTCAGTATAGAATAACTAATTCTAGTGTACATAGCATTGTGTGTATCTAAACTAGTCAAATGTCATGTCTAGTCAGGACTGTAGCTAACCCGTTTATATTTCCAGTCCACGTCAGTCATCAAATGTCATATCTAATGTCTAACTATTTTCCTGTCCATCGTGTACAGGGTGCTCTACTGGCCAGAGAGTTCTCCTAGAAGCCTAGATAAACATGTGCAGAGGCAGAGTTACTATGTATAGATAATAATGTAGTATTTTGTCAGAAAATGTATATCTATTTGTATAATGTTCTGGGGAGAAGTAGCTATAGCCGAAGGGCCCCAGTAGCAAAGGCATTCGGGTAGAAAGCCTCTGGCTGCCCGATCCGAACTCACCTTATTTCTCCAGCAAGCAGTTACGAGTTCTAAAAATCTCACTAGATTAATCCCCGTTATTTTTACCCTTACTTAAATTGAGCATGTATAGACGTTAAGAGCAATGCCACATGGAATCTTCCCCAGTTGTTTGTTCATCAGCCCTGAGAAGGACATTCGCAAAATGCTCCAGGAACTTTTCACATTTTCAACAGGCCTCAGTGGCCACCTTCATGTCATCCGTCCTCCAGGACTGGGCGCCGAGGACGGCTGTTATTAAGAGGGGGAGTTTGCGGTGGCCCAGTGCAGGAGTTGCACCCCTGTACCCTTGCTTTCCTGTCAGGCAGACTCTATTTGATGACCCCTGGGCCCCACTGCACCTGTGTCTTGTATATAAATCCTAAGTGCCTATGTTATCTAGTATATTGTACATAAAATGTACATAAAATGTGATATACCTTTAAGTGTTGTTATGTGATTGTAACTTAGGAAGGTACCAGTGACCATGTGACCTACAAGGTGACCTATGGGACCCCTTCAGAGTCTCCCCCATATAAGCTCTGGGTGGAACTTCCTCTCTCTCTTTTCCTGCTTAGCTGAGTGCAGCAAGGTCAAGTCCTAGGTGTAACGGAGCTGGATGTGGATCCTCTAACCTGTGTGGCTGATGACTCGGACCGTATTGGTGAGCGGAGTCTAAGGTGCCGCTGGTCTTCACCAGAGCCCGCCACAAGGCAGGATGGGCTTTCTGCGGCAGACGACACCCAGGTCGCTACCCTCGACATGGCTCGACCACACAGGTAGCTGGGCAAGGCGAGGTACCGAAGGATAAGACAGTAGCACAGTCAAACGTAGCAGATGGTCAAGGCAGGCAGCAAAGGTGAGAAGTCTAATAACGTAACGGAAGGTCTTGATACATGGGTAAGGCTAACAGGCTATAAGGGTCGCTTAATCTCAGGCTAGGGGCACTGAAGATCCAGCAGGCTAAGTGTGGGAGCTGCAGGGACTTTATAATGTAGTGTCAGGTGCAACAATTATGGGCGCACTGGCCCTTTAAATTTCACAGAGGAGGAGGAGGCAGCCCGCCGGCAGGGGATTCAGAGGCCATGCACTCACGGCCGGTACTTGTGGCCAGAGCGGTGTGTAACACTAGGTGTGTCTGATGTCCTGAGGAGGCCTAAAGTCTACCATGCAGCCACACATCCACAAGTCCGCTACCCCACAGGTGAAAGTCAAAACCTGGTAAGCTACAAATGGGGTGGAGTCTGTCTAGTCAGTCCCAGTCAAGTCAGTCCAAGTCAATCTGTCTCAAGTCAGCATGGTACTGCATCAAATTGTCTAAGTCCACTATAAGTCCCTGCAAACCCTGTGGTCTCTGAAGTCACTGGTCACCTCCTTGGGCCTAGCCAAGTTGTATAGACTGTTACACCTGTCTGACTCAATAAAGCTGCCGTTGTTCCGTAACTTGGCGTTGGAGTCATTATTTGCCCTCGTGCCCAGCCCAGGATCCATCGGTATACCTTCGGGTGGTGTAGAGGATAAACCATTCCCTGGCATCACGAACACAAGGGGTTAATGCCATCTGCCCCTAGGGTAATTCCATCTGCCCTCATCACACCCTCACCACCTTACCTATGGCTGCGGTAATTTGGTTCCTGGTTTTATTTATCTGGCCAGGTAGGTTAGTTGATAGGACCCGCACCATTTGAGAAACCTTGGCGTGGTGTGCGGGCTCAAGTGTGTCCTTCATATAAGAATATACTGGCTAATGTCTCAATTTTACATCAGTTTTGAGGGTTAGCTAATGTCATTGTTTACATTAACCACAGTTGTGAAACCACATTGTGATCCATAGGTGCAGGTCCTCCACTCCAACGTAGGTGCACAACTGCACTTGGAGTTGAGCACCTTGTATCACCTTAGATCACTTCAATGTAAGTGTTGGCCCCCTTAGGTACCAGTCATCATAACAGTTAACCATCGTAGATAATGCCCTGTGTCCCTTTCTTCATTGTTTGACTGTGTTTTCATTGTATCCATTGGTGGTGCCCACATTCAAAGCATACTGCCCTAGTAGATGGTAAGTTTCTATTTTTCGCTTGGCTCTGACAAAATTACCCAGAGAATCATCTATTAGAAGACCCCCATGTACCGAAATCCTGGGGCCTGAACAATATCAAGACCCAAATGCTGCCATTGGGGCCACCATAAAGCATTATATGGCATGCCTACTGCAATATACTAGGTATAAAGCCGTGCTTGTTTTAAGTACATTGTGACTTTGTGCTTTATAAATATAGCTAGGGGTTCAGAGGTAAATAGTAGGTACGATTTTGGATTTTGGAATACAAGTACTTTATCCTTTATCCAAGTTCATCATTGGCCTCATATGGAACAGATCATGTAACGCATATACATACATATTATATATATATATACATATATCACCTAGAATATTTCACTTTATGAAGCTGCTGGGTTCAGATAAGCATGTTAACCTCTCATAGGTCAAACACTTGATATTTGCACATGAATATTGTATTTTTCTGCTTTGTTTGGAGTGTTTATATTGCTTGTTAAGCTCATTTGATGCCTGCAGGCATTCACTTACCATTCCTCTGTAGCCTGGGGCATCACATGGATCAGTAGATTTTATTACAGAGAAAGTATGAAGTAAAGGAAAGTGCTGTGAAGAGTAGAAAATATGCAAAGAATAGTTTACAAGAACAAAAAAAAGCTCCCCTCCTCCCAATATAAGACATTCCAGGTTAGCTGTATCTGTTTCTTGGGAAGCCTAGTGACTGCCATAACAGCTTTTCCAGACTTCAGACTTGCAAATCTACCTTGTTGTTAAAGGGGTACTCCACTGTAAAAAAAAATGTATTAAATCCACTGGTGCCAGAAAGTTAAACAATTGTAAATTACTTCTATTTAAAAATCCTAACCCTTCCAGTACTTATCAGCTGCTCTATTCTCCACAGGAAGTTCTTTTCTTTTCGAATTTCCCTTCTGTTTGACCACAGTGCTCTCTGCTGACACCTCTGTCCATGTCAGGAACTGTCCAGAGTACAAGCAAATCCCTATAGAAAACTTCTCCTTCTTTGGACAGTTCCTGACATGGACAGAGGTGTCAGCAGAGAGCACTGTGGTCAGACAGAAAGGAAGTTCAAACACAAAAGAACTTCCTGTGGAGCATACAGCAGCTGATAAGTACTGGAAGGATTAACATTTTTAAATAGAAGTAATATACAAATCTGTAAAACTTTCTGGCACCAGTTGATTTAGAAAAAAAATGTTTTCCAGTGGAGTACCCCTTTAATGTTTCTAGAGTTCCATAGTGTGAACATTTTGTGGCAAAGCCACGGGGGTACGATGTAAGGTGTAGAGGTAGATGGTGTTGCCCAGGGGTAGATGTGTTAACCTCTTGGTGTTCGTGACACCAGGGCGTGGTTTTAACCGAGAACCACCCAAACGGTAGCATCGCTAGTCCTAGTTAGGCAGGGCAAATAGGAGTCCAAGGCCAGGTCAGGGTTAACGGTAGCTTTACTGAGGTAGACAGATGGTACAGTCTTTACAGCTAGGCCAGAATCCCAGAGAGGTGACCAGTAGCACAGGGGACCTCACAGCTTGCTGGGATTTGCAGTGATTTGGATAGACTTTAGCGCAGCCACGCTGACTATAATAGAATTGACTTGACTGAAGATAGTGACAGCAGACAGAGATGATTGACTTACTGACTTGTGGCGGTAATTTAGGCTTGAGGCCTCCAGATTTGCTGGACACTGACCCTAAGACGTCTGGACTGGACTTGACCTTAGGATCTAAGAGCAGTGAATGATCAAAGAGAGAGACAGCAGCTCCTTCCTTCCTTATAACGGGGGGCTGTGCAAGGAGCCCATAGGCTAGCTGCTGGTCATCTGGTCACCTGGTGCTCTCTGGGTAACAAAACATGACTTTAACATATGACAGCCATTATCATGTGACTAATAACCATGTGACCATATCAAAGGTCCTTTACACATAATATACAATTATACAGATTATAGGGGTACAGTGCAGATGAGCCTTAGGGACGTGCAGGGACTCAAGCTGATAGGACTGTGAGATGCATATCCCGTACTGGGACATCACAATTCCCTTCGGTGATATTCTTACCCCCCCTGATGTTCTTTTGACTCGCTTTTAGAATGTCTCCTTATGTGTCCAGAGCTAGTGGCTGCACATGTTCAGTACTAATGTCCCGATCACACATGTTGGACTCATCTGATATGAATTTTCTCCAAAAGAAATTTGAGGCCTAAAACTAAGCTTAGGCTTCCTGTTTTGTACAGATGATTTCCCAGTAATGCCTTTCTTCTTAGGAGCACAGTGAAAGGTGACACCAGTATATAGCTAAGGGTACGTTCACACGAGCGGATACCCAGAGCGTATTACGCTTCGGATCCACCACTGAAGGACCGCTGTATGCTGCCTTTACAGGTGCCTGCTCGGAGCGGCAATACGCAGCTACGATCAGACACACTGCGGTGTGCGAGTTACCGCGCGCATGCACAGTATATTCGCACATTCCAGCAGCTCTCGGCCTAGCTCATAGAGCAGGGGGAGCGACCGCGATGTGTGAGAGTACACCGCGCATGCGCAGCGACTTGCCAATCGCTTCAGTGTGTCTGCTTGTAGCGTCGTATTGCCGCTCCAAGCAGGCACCTGTAAAGATAGCATACAGCGGTCCTTCAGCAGCGGATCCGCAGCGTAATACGAGATGGGGATCCGCTCGTGTGAACGTACCCTTACACTGGATCCACCACCAGTCACAACAGAAATCAGCATCCTCCCTCTCTGTAGAATAACCTCTGAAAAGGTCACAGAGACTGTCCAGTAGTGTCTAAAATGTATCTGAATGGGACAGCTCCGGTCTATTGTTGTCTATGTCAATGGGCCATGGGTTCTGCTGTAAAGCATCTCACTAAATGCTTGTATAAACATCTTACACAAGATGGCAGCCTCCAAAATAGTGCAAAAACATTAAAATTTAAAAGTTTTCAATTGAAAAATAGAAACAGATTAGAAAAAAAGAACATTTCAGTATCTGTCTTTAAACAGGGGGAAAAAAAACTAGGCAATACATTCCCTTAATGCCCCAATGTCTTTGAACAGGAGTAATCCTTGGATTTTCTGTGTAGAATTTGAATTAAATAAGAAGAATGCTACAAATTTCTGTGACCAATACATAAATTTAGGTGCACTACTGTGGTAGATGTAAACAGTAACATATGACTAACCCTCAAAATGATGTTAAAATTGAGACATTAGCCAGTGTATCCTTGTATGAAGGATACACCTGAGCCCGCACACCAACGCCAAGGTTTCTCAAGTGGCACAGGACCTAAACCTACCTGTGCCCTATGCAGGGGTGGATCCAGAGTCGAGTCTCGGGAGGGGCACTATTAGAGTATTTTGTGTTGGCGGACAGAAAATAAGATTACGGAACTTACAATATTATTAAATGTATCATACAGTCCTAACCTTGTTTAAGACTCTTAGGCCGTGCTCACATGTCAGAATAATAATCAAATATACCAATTGCCACAGAATGGGAAAGTGCTAAAGAAATTTTTACCATTTAACCCCTTAAGGACTCAGGGTTTTTCCGTTTTTGCACTTTCGTTTTTTCCTCCTTACCTTTTAAAAATCATAACCCTTTCAATTTTCCACCTAAAAATCCATATTATGGCTTATTTTTTGCGTCGCCAATTCTACTTTGCAGTGACATTAGTCATTTTACCCAAAAATGCACGGCGAAACGGAAAAAAAAAATCATTGTGCGACAAAATGGAAAAAAAAATGCCATTTTGTAACTTTTGGGGGCTTCCGTTTCTACGCAGTGCATATTTCGGTAAAAATTACACCTTATCATTATTCTGTAGGTCCATACGGTTAAAATGATACCCTACTTATATAGGTTTGATTTTGTCGCACTTCTGGAAAAAATCATAACTACATGCAGGAAAATTTATACGTTTAAAAATGTATTCTTCTGACCCCTATAACTTTTTTTATTTTTCCACGTACGGGGCGGTATGAGGACTCATTTTTTGCGCCGTGATCTGAAGTTTTTATCGGTATGATTTTTGTTTTGATCTGACTTTTTGATCACTTTTTATTCATTTTTTAATGTTATAAAAAGTTACCAAAATACGCTTTTTTGGACTTTGGAATTTTTTTGCGCGTACACCATTGACCGTACGGCTTAATTAATGATATATTTTTATAGTTCGGACATTTACGCACGCTATACCACGCTATACGCGATACCACATATGTTTATTTTTGTTTTTTTTTACACTGTTTTATTTTTTTTATGGGAAAAGGGGGGTGATTCAAACTTTTATTAGGGAAGGGGTTAAATGACCTTTATTAACACTTTTTTTTACTTTTTTTTTGCAGTGTTATAGGTCCCATAGGGACCTATAACACTGCACACACTGATCTCTCATCCTGATCACAGGCGTGTATTAACACGCCTGTGATCAGCATTATCGGCGCTTGACTGCTCCTGCCTGGATCTCAGGCACGGAGCAGTCATTTGTCGATCGGACACCGAGGAGGCAGGTAAGAGCCCTCCCGGTGTCCGATCAGCTGTTCGGGACGCCGCGATTTCACCGCGGCGGTCCCGAACAGCCCGACTGAGCAGCTGGGATACTTTCAGTTTCACTTTAGAAGCGGCGGTCAGCTTTGACCGCCGCTTCTAAAGGGTTAATACCGCACATCGCCGTGATCGGCGATGTGTGGTATTAGCCGCGGGTCCCGGCCGTTGATTAGCGCCGGGACCCACGCGATATGATGCGGGATCACGGCGCGATCCCGCTTCATATCGCGGGAGCCGGCGCAGGACGTAAATATACGTCCTGCGTCGTTAAGGGGTTAAAACTACAGCTCCCAGTATGACCTAAGCAGTGGTAAGGGGATGCTGGGAGTTGTTGTTTCACTCATCATAACTGCAGAACTTACAAGTGACTACAGCTCTGATAGGACATAGTGAGGAGAATACAGAATGATATCAGTGATTACAGATGACCTCTTCTCTATAGTGAGGAGAATACACAATGATATCAGTGATTACAGGTGACGTCTCCCCTATAGTGAGGAGAATACACAGTGATATCAGTGACTACAGGTGACGTCTATTCATTGTGTATTCTCCTCACTATATAGAAGACGTCACCTGTAATCACTGATATCATTGTGTATTCTCACTATAGAGAAGACGTCACGTGTAGTCACTGATATCATTGTGTATTCTCCTCACTATAGAGATCAGTGAATACAGGTGATGTCTTCTCTATAGTGAGGAGAATACACTGATATCAGTGATTACAGGTGACGTCTTCTCTATAGTGAGGAGAATACACAGTGATATCAGTGAGTACAGGTGACGTCTTCTCTATAGTGAGGAGAATACACAATGATATCAGTGACTACAGGTGACGTCTTCTCTATAGTGAGGAGAATACAGAATGATATCAGTGATTACAGGTGTATTCTCCCCTATAGTGAGGAGAATACACAGTGATATCAGTGACTACAGGTGACGTCTTATCATTGTGAATTCTCCTCACTATAGAGAAGACGTCACCTGTAATCACTGATATCATTGTGTATTCTCCTCACTATAGAGAAGACGTCACGTGTAGTCACTGATATCATTGTGTATTCTCCTCACCATAGAGATCAGTGATTACAGGTGACGTCTTCTCTATAGTGAGAAGAATACACAATGATATCAGTGATTACAGGTGACGTCTCCTCTATAGTGAGGAGAATACACAGTGATATCAGTGACTACAGGTGACGTCTTATCATTGTGTATTCTCCTCACTATAGAGAAGACGTCACCTGTAATCACTGATATCATTGTGTATTCTCCTCACTATAGAGAAGACGTCACCTGTAATCACTGATATCATTGTGTATTCTCCTCACTATAGAGATCAGTGATTACAGGTGACATCCTCTCTATAGTGAGGAGAATACACAATGATATCAGTGACTACAGGTGACGTCTTCTCTATAGTGAGGAGAATACACAATGATATCAGTGATTACAGGTGACGTCTTCTCTACAGTCTTTCCTTATCTAATTCAGCTGGTACATACCGCCAGGATTTGTTCCAGCTAAATCTTCTCTCTGCAGAACTTGATGCCCAGACCTCTCCTCACTATGTCAGCGCATTCTGATCCTCTATATGAAAACAATAATTATTATAATACTGCCAAACACTGTATTCTTTGAATATAATATTGGCACACACCCTCTGAATATAATTCTGACATACTGTACCCCCTGAATATACAACACACTGTACCCTCTGAATATAATACCGCCATACACTGTACCCTCTGAATATAATACTATCACACACTGCACCCTCTGAATATAATACTATCACACACTGTGCCCTCTAAATATAATACTACCACACACTGCACTCTCTGAATAAAATACTACCACACACTGCACTCTCTGAATATAATACTACCACACACTGTGCCCTCTAAATGTAATACTACCAAACACTGCACCCTCTGAATATAATACTATCACACACTGTGCCCTCTAAATATAATACTATCATACGCTGCGCTCTCTGAATATAATACTATCACACACTGTACCCTCTAAATATAATACTATCACACACTGTACCCACTGAATATAATACTACCACACACTGTGCCCTCTAAATCTAATACTACCACACAGTGCATTCTCTGAATATAACTTGCTGTGCAGTGCACCCTCTGAGTAAAATACCGTAATGTATTGTGGCCCCTAAAAAACGTACCACTCCAGAAATTCCTCATAATATACACTATACTTCTGAAAAGCAAAACACTCTGTGCCTTCACATATAGTAATAATGCCCCATCTTGTGCCCCTACATATAATAATTATGACCCGTCCTGTTCCCCCCACATAATAATGCCCTCTGTGCTGTGCCCCTCACATATAATGCTCCTGTCATGTGCCCCACACATATAATGCCCCCTGTTCTGTGCCCTTCACATATAATGTCCCCTTTCATTGCCCCTCAAATATAATGCCTCCATCAGGTGCCCCTCATATATAAAGCCCCCATCATGCATCCCGCACATATAATGCCCCCATCATGCGTCCCGCACATATAATGCCCCCTGTGCTGTGCCCTTCACATATAAAGCCCCCTGTCCTGTCCCCTCAGGGGGCATTATATGTGAGGGGCACAGCACAGGGGGCATTATATGTTTGGAGCACATGACAGGAACATTATATGTGAGGGGCACAGCACAGGGGGCATTATATGTGAGGGGCGCATGATGGGGGCATTATATGTGAAGGGCACAGCACAGGGGGCATTATATATGAGGGGCGCATGATGGGGGCATTATATGTGAGGGGCAAAGAATGGGGGCATTATATGTGAGGGGCACATGACAGGAGCATTATATGGGAGAGGCACAGCACAGAGGGCATTATATATGAGGGGCGCATGATGGGGAATTATATGTGAGGGGCACAGCAGAGGGGGCAATATATGTGTGAGGGGAACAGCACAGGGGGCAATATATGTGAGGGGAACAGCACAGGGGGCAATATATGTGAGGGGCACAGCACAGGGAGCATTATAAGTGTGGGGCACAGAACAGGGGGCATTATATCATATAATGCCCCCCTGTGCTGTGCCCCACACATATAATGCCCCCTGTGCTGTGCCCCACACATATAATTTATATGTGTGGCACAGCACAGGGGGCATTATATGTGAGGGGCACTGCACAGGGGGCATTATGTGAGGGGCACAGCACAGGGGACATTATATGTGAAGGGCACAGGACAGGGGGCCCCCCTGTCATGTGCTCTTCACATATAATGCCCCCTGTGCTTTGCCCTGCAGACCCTCATTAAATATTCCCTTTTCTCTGACCCCCCTCCTCCTAACAGTGGCGCATATCCTGTTTCCCTAATCCCCTGGACCCTGAGCATACCCTTACTTACAGTATGCAGGCCGCGGGGACGGGTCCTCCAGGCGCCGGCGCCATGATGTGACGTCATCACGCCGGCCTTTAGTGGATCTCGTCCCCGCAGCTCACACGCTGTGTACTCACAGCGTGTGTGAAAGGTTAGTGAATGGTGGAGTGGGAGCTTACAGCTTCGGCTCCACCATGCTAGGGAGCGGGGGGCAGCAATCTCGGGGGGGGGGGGGGGCAATTGCCTCGTTGCCCCCCCCCCTGGATCCGCCACTGGCCCTATGGGCAATACCAGAGGCCAGTGGGCAATTACAGTAGCATTAGGTCCGACTCACAGCCTCCTCCCAGTTACCTCCAGTGTGGCTGAACACACATACAATGGGAGGAGGGAGGAAGGCTATGAGCCCCACCCAAGTAGGCTGATATGTTGCCGGCCTCACAGGTGCACCAAAATGCTGCCTATAATAGGGATTAAGGTAGTGATTAATAGTGATTAATAGTGATAAATTTATACACCTCCAAGTATAAGATTTGAACAACAACAAATCTTATACAGCATTTTGGTGCACCTGTGAGGCCGGCAACATATCAGCCTACTTGGGTGGGGCTCATAGCCTTCCTCCCTCCTCCCATTGTATGTGTGTTCAGCCACACTGGAGGTAACTGGGAGGAGGCTGTGAGTCGGACCTAATGCTGCTGTAATTGCCCACTGGCCCATGGGATTACCCATAGGGCACAGATAGGTTTAGTGTTAGGTCCCGTGCCATTTGAGAAACCTTGGCGTTGGTGTGCGGGCTCAGGTATGTCCTTCATATAAGGATATTCTGGCTAATGTCTCAATTTTAACATCATTTTGAGGGTTAGTCATATGTTACTGTCTACATCTACCACAGTATTACATGTATTCTATGTATTCTATTTGTGGTCATGGCTCGAAAGGCCGTAGGAGCAATATACGAGAAAGGAGAACAAGAGTACTTACCGTCCTGAGACTTGGAACCCTGGGAGACCTAGTACAAAATTATGAAATACAAACAGCAGATGAGGTGTGCCCAATTACCCCGACCGTGGGCACGCCTATAGAGGGCAAAGAGTCAAGAGTAGGGTGTAACTCTATTTTATTTGTATCAAAACGCCAATAGTTTAAACACATTAGCCATTTCGGTAGAGGGATCCGGAATGTACCGGTCGAAACAGCTGGAGTTCCAGCGGCCTAACTTCTTAATGATGTGAGCTGGGACATCATGTTTGGAGGCTGCGGAGGCCGCTCCGATCCTGAATGAGTGTCCTGAGATGACAGCGGGATCATGACCCAGCATAGTGACTAAGGACCGGACGTATTTGATGAACTGGGAGGAAGACAGAGCATGCCCACCCACCGGGAGGAGCGGACAGTCCGCTGCTTGCCCGGACAGCATTGAAAGGAGGTCGGTGAGAGACAAAACTGGGCACCACTGATGTGAGGTAGGGAAATATCTGATAGATGCTCCCCATCTGCAGGTTTTGGTGGATGGTAGGGTGAAGGTGAAACCTAGCCTGTCGGCCGATAGTTGGCTCAGGGTTGGCCCGGGTGCTCTGAAGCAAGTACGTGTGAACTCCCCTGGTCTAAGGAAACCGTAAAAAGCAAGGTGTATGGCAGCTTTGACGACCGTGCTGAGGTAAAAACCAAAAGGGTGCGTGTCCAGTAAGGAAGACATAGCCCGGAAAAGATCCCCCGTGACCGGTGCGCGAGAAGGAGATTTAGGGTAAGACAAGACTGAAATACCTTTGAGTGCTGCTTTGATCGGATGAGCAGAGAGTAGAGAAGAGGCGTGAGGGTGCGAGAGCGACCTGTGGTGTTGAAGACCCGTTAAGTGAAGTTTGATGGTGTTCTGAGACAAGTGAAAAGAAGAATGGCAAAAACCAACAAAAGCTAGGGCAGAGTGTAAAGTGATTGTGGTGGAAAGCCCTAGGCCATGCATGAAGGAGGTGAAAACCGCCAAGGCGGCATCATAAGCCCGGATTGTGCTGGGAGCTAAAGACTTCCTGATTAGAGCGTTGGCTACGGTGACGTATCTGGCTAGTCCATCAGCAGTTGTTGAAACGGAGGCACCGGGACTCCGACCCGGTCTGCGTCTGGTTGCACCTGAAAAAATACACTGAATTTAGCCCGAGAGTGTGCATCAGCCGCCAAGTTCTTCTTACCTTCTATGTGTTCCACCAAAAAATGGAAATTGTGCTGGAGAGACAGTAAAACGAACCTCCTGACAAAGCGCATTATGTGGGGAGATCTAGAGCGTCCTTTGTTGAGAATGTCGACTGTGGCGGCATTGTCGCACAAAAATCGAACTGTGGAGTTGGCCCAGGAACGCCCCCAAACAGCAGCGGTGGCTACAATGGGGAATGTTTCAAACAGGGCTGAAGTTTCTCTAAAGTCAGGAATGTTAAGGATCTCAGCTGGCCAGGGGCCAGCTAACCATTTGTTCCCGAGAATGGCTGCGAAGCCAACCGCTGAGGCATCGGACACTATTGTCGGGGACCCGTCTGATAAGGGGGGGACGAAGAAGGAGACACCGTTCCAGCTCTCCAGGAAGTGATCCCACATGAGTAAGTCAGCCATTGCCTCATTGTTGATATGAATAACGTGCCTTTGACCCGACACTGAGGGGAGAAGGTCCAAAAGTCTGGATATGAAGGCTCTCCCCTGAGGGATGATCCTCATGGCGAAAGACATCATGCCCAGGAGGCTCTGGAGTTCGACCCTGGTCACTGTGCGACTCCTGGATAGATTGTGGTTCATCTCCCGGGTTCTGGCTAGTTTCTCCTGGGGAAGCCTAGCCTGCATGCTCACCGTGTCTAGGATGACGCCTAAGAACACCAGCTGCCTGACGGGGCCCTCCGTCTTGTGCGGTGCAACTGGGACCCCGATTTCTTTGAACAGAGACAGTAGTGAAGTGAGGTTGAGAGGGGAGAGACCGGGACGTTCGAGTAGTAAGAAGTCATCCAGATAGTGTATGACATGCTGGCAGTTGGCCACGTTCTGGAGTGCCCAATGCAGTGCTGTGGCTAGCTGGTCAAAGAGCCAGGGGCTGCTCTTCACCCCGAACGTGAGCTTAACTGCAAAATAGTACTTGTCCAGCCACCTGACACCGTGCCATTGCCAGAGGTCTTGTCTGATTGGGAGTAGTTTGAAAGCGTCGGTTATGGACAACCAAGTGTTCCTCCCTAACTGTAGGATGATCTGTATGGCTCGGTCAATAGTAGCATATTTCATGGAGAACTCGTCGGAGGGGATTAATGCATTGATGCTGGGAATGACGGAAGAATAAGGCGCTGAGAGATCATAAATGAATCTTCTTTTATTCGAATATTTGCCTGTGGCAAGCCCCAGAGGGCTGACTCTCCAACATGAAAAGGGGGGCACCTCGAAAGGCCCTATCATGAAACCTTTAGCCAGTTCCAACTGGATTAACCCAGACACAATCTTTGGCTCGGCAAGGGCTGATGACAGGTTGCCACATTCGTACGTGAAATGTGGCAAAGCGACCAACCCTGTGTAGAACCCGTCGCAGAAACCGGCCACCAGCCATCTCACCCAGTCGGGCTCAGGATGACTAGCTAGGACCCGGGCGAGGACCTGGACTTGTACCACGCCTAGTCATGCCTGAGGGCCCTTCTGGGAGCAGATAGAGCTGGGGTGAGCCCTGAAACAATTGAAACACACATGAAGTAGTCTGCAATTGCTGTATGCGCAGGAGGAAAGATTAAAGTTGTTACAGATCTGGGTCTTGCCCAGGTACCTCACTGGTCTACCGAGCCTATCTAAAGCAGCCATGTTCCTAGGAGCTGGAGGGGTGAAGGTGTTCGGGCTCCTACTGGTGCTGGGTTCCCCTAGGTTGCTGACCTGAGGGCACCAGCTGGAAGAATGCGTGGTCACCCCGCACGCGGTGCAGGAGGGGGCTTTCAGACCAGCGAAATGTTCGCAGTACAACTCTGTGTCTATGGCCCCCCAGTTGGGGACGTAGCCGAACTGAGCGTATGCGGCTGCTGCCTTGGCTGCAAAAGATTTGTGGTACTTGTAAAACGTGGTACCCCCGTATTTGTGCGCCATCTGAACCCCCCTATGTAAGTACAGATCTTACTCCTCCCACGTCCCTGAAAAGCCCAAATGCAAGCATAAACTCAGTGACACTTAACTTCCTGCTGAGCCTAGTGTCCTTGCTTTTGAACGTGACCGCTAGCTCCCCGCAGGCAACGGTTTTGGTATCATGCAAGTCCGTGGTGGCGATTAGCAGAGAGGCGAGGTTGACCTCTTTTCCCTCAAGAATGTCCTTTTTTATGGCTGCCGGGATGAAATGTGCGGGCGTGATGATCGGTGGAGGGTGTGGCATACCTGAAGGCATGGCCTGAGAGGTAGAGACCGTGGGTGACGCTGCGGCCGGGACTGCTTCGTTGCTCCTGGAGAGTTCCATTAGGTCTAGCCTAGCCTGGAAGCCTGACACCGTCGTAAGCACCTCAGTCATCATCGTATGAAGCTGAGACAAGGAGGCGCTTAAGACTTGGTCCTGCGCAGCTACCTGACTTCCCCGGGGGGCTTGGTCAGCATTCAGCAAGATGAATAACTCGCCCTTCCTAGCTGAGGCCGGAAAGAGGACACCCCTCCTTCTCAATTCTTCCATTAGCCTGGGGATGGTCCAAGACCTGTACGAGGGCAAGCTACCTCGGTCCGAGGCCCTGGCGGGAGTCTCGGTAACCGAGAGTGCCTCCTCGATATCCGCTGGCTGAGACATGCTGCTGGCAACCTGTCCGGGCCATAGAAGGGTGCCGGCAGAGAGAATAAGAGGAGAGAGAGAAAAATCAAAAAATGACTAGCGAAAAATACCCTTCCTATTTTTTATTTATTTTTTTCCACTTCTACTACCGCAGTTCTCCTGACTACAGGAGGGAACTGACCTGCTGAATTTCCTGAAATGCTTCTGACACCGGGAGCACCGACCGCACGGCAACGGCTTCCAGCTGTGGACATTGTGGAAAGATTAGTTTGCACTAGAATGTGGATGAACGAAGGGTGTGATGGGGAAGGTGTGTGATAGTAACTGAGGCTATGTGTATGCTGTTGCGCTGTAGAAGAGTCAGAACAGCATACGCAGAGAACCCCACTGAAGATGAGTCAGATACAGCCGATACTCTGCCTATGAGTGGTGTCGAGTTGCTCTGAAGAAGAGTCAGAAACAACCAGGTCATCAAGCCCCAACTGAAGATGAGTCAGGCTGGGGCCGATTGACGTGAGTGTGGTGACGCACGTGGCTCTGAAGGCGTGTCAGTAGCAGCGTCCTGACCAGTGGCAGGAGTGCCCGTGAATGCGTAAATGTACGAGATGAGCATGGAGTGAAAGATGGAGGGAGAACATACAGTTTCCCTCCCAATTAGGTATTCTGGTAAGTACCTCAACTGAAAGCTGTACGAGATGTTTGGGGGAACACGAACAGAATCCGACCACCTTGGCACCCTGTGGACCAAGCAAACGTGATGAGACGGCGGCAGGGAGCAATCTGACTGACAGTAACTGCCAACACTGATGAGCAACTGGCCGCTATACTACATAGATTAGTACACAGTGACAACATGCAATAAGTTCAGTGCAGCAGTGGTGTGGTGACAACCTGCTCACAACCCCTCTCTCCTGAAACCCCCTCCCTCTGGCAACCAGGACCGGCTGGGCCCTGCGTCTCCCGCCATGTGACCACCTTAGCATGTGAATAAGACAAGGGGGGGGGGGCAGTAGTGGAAAGGGGCTGTTGTCACCTGAGAGAATCTGGCGTGATCAGGAGGTCCTGCGTGATATGGAGGGTAGCTGCGGCTGCCGTGCGTGAGGCTCCAACAAAACTCCCCCCACCCCACCCCCAGCCGAGCGGCGAAGGGGAGCGGGACTGTGTGGCGGATCCCGTGAAAACATCCCTCTGGCCGGGGCAGTTGGAGGGAGGCCGTCAGCGGCTGCGCCATCCGGCTGAGCCACGGCAGCGCCGCGGCGCCGGACGATGACGTCACTCCCCTCCGGACCGGAAGCCCCGCCCAGCCAGCTCACGAGGCAGAAGCCGGCAGAAGGAGCGGGGCACCAGACCCGGACGGAGCGGCAGGACCGCCGGAGCGGCAGCGGCCTGGCTGAACCGGGGAGGTCCCCCACCCACACCCTGACGCAGCACCGGGAGAGACGCCGCAGTGCAGGGCCCGACAACCCGGTCCCCCCCCGGCCGGCCGAGCACCGTCAACGGCCGACAGGAGAGGACGGGCCGCGCGACCCGCAGGAGCGGCGTTCCCCCGACCGGGCAACTAGCAGGCACAGGTGGATAACCGGGACAGGGGGCCTGGGGCTGCGACAGGAGTGATACTCACCGACCTGGGCAGCAGAACGAAAATAATATCCAACTGCAACGACTAGCACCTCCGGGACGTATGCCCTAACACGGTATTCTGCAAGAGAGATACCGCCCACGAGTCATACGCCCCTACCTGTGGGAGAGGGGAGGTTATATACCCCACGCCACTCCCACAAATGCAGCCAATTAGGCTTTTTACATGTTACACATCCACACCTTTCATCTGGTGTAGGATGCCATCGTGGCACTTGTAGTCCGCTGCAGTCATCCACCATTGTATGCATTTTATGCTGGGGATTTCCCTTAGCAATGGACCACAAGCTCAGAATCTGCTCCCCCAGCATAAATGCACAACTGTATTTGGGGGTTGAGCATTTCCTGCCATTTTAAACCACATTTTCTTCTTGTTCAACTTTTATTTCTGTGACAGTTCCAAACGTGCAGAGAAATTGTGCGGCGGGACCCCCGCGATCTGACATCTTATCCCCTATCCTTTGGATAGGGGATAAGATGCTAGGGGCGGAGTACCCCTTTAAGTCCAGTGGAAAACCACGGTCCAGTTTGGCTGAAAAAGTGACGTGAACCCAGCCTAACAAACTAGATGTGAATACGTTTCACGCTTCGGGCTTTATACTAGTAGACTTTTGCATAACTTTTTACTATCCAATGATTAAGCACCATTTACATAAAGCTCATTTTTCTTTTATACGTCCGCATCGCATCGACGACATTTTACGTAATTATTTATTTGCGATGCTCGGACCGTAGCTTTTATCTCTTTTTGTTTTATATTATTTTATGTGTCTTTTACTAAAGGAAACCGAGCCGACATTGTAAAAAAGGGTAGAACTATAAAAATGAAGGAAAGTGTTCCTTCCCAGCGAGCACTTAAAATGAACAATGAGTCATCTTCCTCTCAGCACGGCCCAGTGCGCCTCATGGGAATTTTTATCCTTTCATATCCAGGGGCAAGTGGTTGTTCCTTATGACAAAAAAAAAAAGTCAACATCTTCCCGCTGTGAACCAGTCATATTCTTTTAATGTCTCTCTCCAGATAAGTTCTGCTCTTATAGCCGCGCTTATTTATCTTTCGAGGCGCCAAGTTGTAGCTTTCCGTAGAAATAACCTGTCTTGATCATGGCCTTTTACATGGATCCCGGGAAATGGTGCTAAACTGGCATAGAAGTGTGGAGTCGGCCCGGGGGGGGGGCTCTACCTATAGGCAAAATAGGCAGCCGCCTAGAGCGCACTCTTGATGGGGGCGTCGCTCTGCCTGCAGCAATAAAGTTAGCCAGCATCCGAAGCACCTGCCCATTCAGCAAAACCCCGCCACCACAGTAGTAAGGTGATTACATGAGGAGGAGTTTTGTTACAGTGTGCCACCCCAGTAGGAAGGTGAATACATGAGGAGGAGGTTTGTTACAGTGTGCCACCCCAGTAGTAAGGTGAATACATGAGGAGGAGGTTTGTTACAGTGTGTCATTCCAGCAGTAAGGAGATTACATGAGGAGGAGGTTTATTACAGTGTGCCACCCCAGTAGTAAGGAGATTACATGTGGAGGAGGTTTGATACAGTGTGCCACCCCAGTTGTAAGGTGATTACATGAGGAGGAGGTTTGTTACAGTGTGCCACCCCAGTAGTAAGGTGAATACATGGGGAGGAGGTTTGCTACAGTGTGTCACCCCAGTTGTAAGGTGATTACATGAGGAGGAGATTTGTTACAGTGTGTCACCCCAGTAGTAAGGAGATTACATGAGGAGGAGGTTTATTACAGTGTGCCACCCCAGTAGTAAGGTGATTACATGAGGAGGAGGTTTGTTACAGTGTGTCACCCCAGTTGTAAGGTGATTACATGAGGAGGAGATTTGTTACAGTGTGTCACCCCAGTAGTAAGGAGATTACATGAGGAGGAGGTTTATTACAGTGTGCCACCCCAGTAGTAAGGTGATTACATGAGGAGGAGATTTGTTACAGTGTGTCACCCCAGTAGTAAGGAGATTACATGAGGAGGAGGTTTGTTACAGTGTGTCACCCCAGTAGTAAGGTGAATACATGAGGAGGAGGTTTGTTACAGTGTGTCACCCCAGTAGTAAGGTGATTACATGAGGAGGAGATTTGTTACAGTGTTTCACCCCAGTAGTAAGGTGATTACATGAGGAGGGGGTTTGTTATAGTGTGTCACCCCAGTAGTAAGGAGATTACATGAGGAGGAGGTTTGTTACAGTGTGCCACCCCAGTAGTAAGGTGATTACATGAGGAGGAGATTTGTTACAGTGTATCACCCCAGTAGTAAGGTGATTACATGAGGAGGGGGTTTGTTACAGTGTGTCAACCCAGTAGTAATGCAGAAAATGTTGAAAAATGCTGCGGTGGCGCTTCCAAGGCATTCACCCAAAGTCGTGGGTACAGATATAAAGTAAATAATTTATTTTTACAGCATAACGAAATCAAAGAAAATAAATAAATAAAGCAAAACGCGTTTCGGGAGTCACAGCTCCCTTTTTCAATTGCAGGTGGTTGCTGTGTATGTATGTATGTATGTATGTATGTATGTGTGTATGTTCCACAAAAACTTTCACACGGCTAAAGATATTAACATGAAACTTGGCCACATGTTACTTATATGTGAACAACAAACATAGGATAGGTGATTTAACCCTTACTCACCCCCATTTGCCAGGGGCGGGGCTTATGTTTAAAGTCCCATACAAGTCAATGGGAAATATATGCTACCGCATAACTTCCAAACGGCTGGAGATATTTCGATAATACTTGGTCACATGTTACTTATATGTCCACTTAAAATATAGGATAGTTAATTTAACCCTTAACTACCCCCATTTGTGAGGGTCTGGGTTTTTGCTTAAAGTCCCATGCAAATCAATGGGAAATGTATGTTCCCATATAATTTCTGTACGGCTGGAGATATTTCAATACCTGGTACACATATTACGGGTCAGGATAGGAGGTCGAGATAGGAGGACGGGATATGAGGACCGGATATGAGGACGGGATAGGAGGTCAAGATATGAGGATGGGAAAGGAGGATGGGAAAGGAGGACGGTGATTACATGAGGAGGAGTTTTGTTACAGTGTGCCACCCCAGTAGGAAGGTGAATACATGAGGAGGAGGTTTGTTACAGTGTGCCACCCCAGTAGTAAGGTGAATACATGAGGAGGAGGTTTGTTACAGTGTGTCATTCCAGCAGTAAGGAGATTACATGAGGAGGAGGTTTATTACAGTGTGCCACCCCAGTAGTAAGGAGATTACATGTGGAGGAGGTTTGATACAGTGTGCCACCCCAGTTGTAAGGTGATTACATGAGGAGGAGGTTTGTTACAGTGTGCCACCCCAGTAGTAAGGTGAATACATGGGGAGGAGGTTTGCTACAGTGTGTCACCCCAGTTGTAAGGTGATTACATGAGGAGGAGATTTGTTACAGTGTGTCACCCCAGTAGTAAGGAGATTACATGAGGAGGAGGTTTATTACAGTGTGCCACCCCAGTAGTAAGGTGATTACATGAGGAGGAGGTTTGTTACAGTGTGTCACCCCAGTTGTAAGGTGATTACATGAGGAGGAGATTTGTTACAGTGTGTCACCCCAGTAGTAAGGAGATTACATGAGGAGGAGGTTTATTACAGTGTGCCACCCCAGTAGTAAGGTGATTACATGAGGAGGAGATTTGTTACAGTGTGTCACCCCAGTAGTAAGGAGATTACATGAGGAGGAGGTTTGTTACAGTGTGTCACCCCAGTAGTAAGGTGAATACATGAGGAGGAGGTTTGTTACAGTGTGTCACCCCAGTAGTAAGGTGATTACATGAGGAGGAGATTTGTTACAGTGTTTCACCCCAGTAGTAAGGTGATTACATGAGGAGGGGGTTTGTTATAGTGTGTCACCCCAGTAGTAAGGAGATTACATGAGGAGGAGGTTTGTTACAGTGTGCCACCCCAGTAGTAAGGTGATTACATGAGGAGGAGATTTGTTACAGTGTATCACCCCAGTAGTAAGGTGATTACATGAGGAGGGGGTTTGTTACAGTGTGTCAACCCAGTAGTAATGCAGAAAATGTTGAAAAATGCTGCGGTGGCGCTTCCAAGGCATTCACCCAAAGTCGTGGGTACAGATATAAAGTAAATAATTTATTTTTACAGCATAACGAAATCAAAGAAAATAAATAAATAAAGCAAAACGCGTTTCGGGAGTCACAGCTCCCTTTTTCAATTGCAGGTGGTTGCTGTGTATGTATGTATGTATGTATGTATGTATGTGTGTATGTTCCACAAAAACTTTCACACGGCTAAAGATATTAACATGAAACTTGGCCACATGTTACTTATATGTGAACAACAAACATAGGATAGGTGATTTAACCCTTACTCACCCCCATTTGCCAGGGGCGGGGCTTATGTTTAAAGTCCCATACAAGTCAATGGGAAATATATGCTACCGCATAACTTCCAAACGGCTGGAGATATTTCGATAATACTTGGTCACATGTTACTTATATGTCCACTTAAAATATAGGATAGTTAATTTAACCCTTAACTACCCCCATTTGTGAGGGTCTGGGTTTTTGCTTAAAGTCCCATGCAAATCAATGGGAAATGTATGTTCCCATATAATTTCTGTACGGCTGGAGATATTTCAATACCTGGTACACATATTACGGGTCAGGATAGGAGGTCGAGATAGGAGGACGGGATATGAGGACCGGATATGAGGACGGGATAGGAGGTCTGGATAGGAGGTCAAGATATGAGGATGGGAAAGGAGGATGGGAAAGGAGGACGGGAAAGGAGGACGGGATAGGAGGACGGGATAGGAGGACGGGATAGGAGGTCGGGATAGGAGGTCGGGATAGGAGGTCGAGAAAGGAGGACGGGATTGGAGGTCGGGATAGGAGCTCGAGATTGGAGAACAGGATAGGAGGTGGGGATAGGAGGACGGGATAGGAGGACGGGATAGGAGGTCGGTATAGGAGGTTGAGATAGGAGGACGGGATAGGAGGTACGGGTCGGGATATGAGGACGGAATGGGAGGTTGGGATAGGAGGTCAGGTAGGAGGTCGGGATAGGAGTACAGGATAGGAGGACGGGATATGAGGATGGGATATGAGGACGGGATAGGAGGTCTGGATAGAAGGTCGAGATATGAGGACGGGAAAGGAGGACGGGATAGGAGGTCGGGATAGGAGGTCGAGATAGGAGGTCGAGAACGGAGGAAGGGATAGGAGGTCGGGATAGGAGGACGGGATATGAGGACGGGATAGGAGGACGGGATAGGAGGTCGGGACAGGAGGTCGAGATAGGAGGACGGGATAGGAGGTCGGGATGTGGGGTTGGGATATGACAACAATATATGAGGACGGGATATGAAGTCAAAAGCTTCCTCCTTTGTTTATTTTCCTCCCCAACAAGGATTAGGAAGGAAAACCGGGCAACGCCGGGTACTCAGCCAGTGCATATATATAAAACTCAACGTGTGTGTGTGTGTATGTAAGTATGTTCCACAAAAACTTCCAAACGGCTAAAGATATTAACATGAAACTTGGCACACATGTTACTTATATGTCAACAACAAACATAGGATAGGTGATTTAACCCTTACTCACCCCCATTTGCCAGCGGCGGGGTTTATGTTCAAAGTCCCATACAAGTCAATGGGAAATATATGTTACTGCATAACTTCCAAATGGCTGGAGATATTTTGATAATACTTGGTCACATGTTACTTATATGTCCACTTAAAATATAGGATAGTTAATTTAACCCTTACTCACCCCCATTTGCCAGGGACGGGGTTAATGTTTAAAGTCTCATGCAAATCAATGGGAAATGTATGTTCCCACATAACTTCCATACGGCTGGAGATATTTTAATACCTGGTACACATATTACGGGTCGGGATATGAGGACGGGATATGAGGACGGGATAGGAGGAAGAGATAGGAGGTCAAGATAAGAGGACGAGATGGTCGGGATAGGAGGTCGAGATAGGAGGTTGAGATAGGAGGTCGGGATAGGAGGACGGGATAGGAGGTCGGGATAGGAGGACCGGATAGGAGGATGGGATACGAGGTCGAGATAGGAGGTTGAGATAGGAGGATGGGATAGGAGGTCAGGATAGGAGGAAGGGATAGGAGGACAGGATAGGAGGTCGAGATAGGAGGTCGAGATAGGAGAACGGGATAGGAGGTCAGGATGGGAGGTCGAGATAGGAGGACGGGATGGGATATGAGGACGGGATAGGAGGACGGGATAGGAGGATGGGATATGAGGACGGGATAGGAGGATAGGATATGAGGACGAGATAGGAGGTCGGGATAGGAGGATGGGATAGGAAGACTGGATAGGAGGATGGGATAGGAGGTTGTTGTATGAGGACGGGATATGAGGACGGGATATGGGGTTGGGATATGACAACAATATATGGGGATGGGATAGGAGGACAGCATAGGAGCTTGAGATAGGGGGTCGGGATGGGAGGTCAGGATAGGAAGTCGGGATATGAGTTCGGGATATGAGGTTGGGATAGGAGGTCGGGATAGGAGGATGGGATAGGAGGACGGGATAGGAGGACTGGATAGGAGGTCGTGGTATGAGGATGGGATATGGGGTTGGGATATGACAACAATAAATGGGGATGGGATATGAAGTCAAAAGCTTCTTCCTTTGTTGGTTTTCTTCCCCAACAAGGATCAGGAAGGAAAAACCGGGCAACGCCAGGTACTCAGCTAGTATATATATATATGTATATATATATATATATATATATATATATATATATTGCATCCATGTGCCAGCCTGCTTTTATATACAAATATATTATATATATATATTATATATATATATATATATATATATATATATATATATATATATATAAAAGGAGCCCTATGATTTCTAATGGCAGCCCTGCATGTATATATGTATGTTCCAGAATAAATTCCACATGACTGGTGTTATTTAGTTGAAACTTTGTCACATGTTCCTTATATGTCAAATAAAAGTATAGTAGAGTTAAATCAACCCTAAACTAATAGGTACATCTAGACCAGTGTTTCCCAACCAGAGTGCCTCTAGCTGTAGGAAAACTACAATTTCCAGCATAGTGAGAATTGTAGCTTTGCAACAGCTGAAGGCACCCTGGTTGGGAAACATTGGTCTAGATGTACAATTCTACATGATTTTTAAGTATAAAATCACATAAACCAGACGGGTGTAAAAAACCTGATATGAATGCCTCCTAATCCAATTTTTGGGCTCAAATATACCAGAATTCTGGCATGCTTGCATTAGTATATATTTCACATCTCTGCACACAGAAAAGTTAAAGGATTGATTCTTAAGTTGAATATGCATTGAACAAACCCACATTCAAACAGAATGTGAGAAAATGAAGAACAAATTTTTCAACCTTTCATATAACATTTTATTAATTATTGATAATGTTAAAAAAAAACAGAAAATTATTGTTATAAAAAAATCCCTAAAACAGAATCCCTTTCTTTTTAGAAGAAACTGCCAAAACTAAGCTGATCATATGGTATCCTGCTGCTAAGACCTCCAGCAGTACATAAAATGGCAAGAGAAACAACCTGTGTATGATGTCTAAAAGTATAATGAATCAATATAATGTTATTAGCCATAGTACACAGATCTCTCAATATCAGCTGAGCTCTCTCCCTTGTAGCTGTGGCATCATGTCACACTCAGAGCTCAGGATAAGACCATTGATGTGAAGAGGGGAGCTCATATTACTGCTCATTAGATTTTTGACGTAACGGTAAGCCTTTTCAGTCTGTAACCAAATGTGTTTTTCTGGTTTGGTGTCTGTTCAGACACTAGGACGTGTATGAACTGTTTTCTGTGCTAATTCTTCCCAGGTTTGGAAGAGTTAATGCTCTCACCCTATTGCAGCTCGGGTGTGGTTTTATTACCTGAGGTCTGCTGGAACTCTGAGCTGGTAATTAGTTATTTTTCTGACTATTACTGTTTTAGTCTATCTGTTTATACCTGAGTTTTAGAGTTTAAACCCCTTAAAGGGGTATTCCGCCCCTAGACATCTTATCCCCTATCCAAAGGATAGGGGATAAGATGTCAGATCGCCGCGGTCCCGCTGCTGGGGACCCCCGGGATTCCCGCTGCGGCACCGCGCTATCATTACAGCACAGAGCGAGTTTGCTCTGTGCGTAATGACGGGCGATACGGGGGACGGAGCAGCGTGACGTCATGGCGCCGCCCCTCGTGACATCACGGCCCGTCCCCTTAATGCAAGTCTATGGGAGGGGGCGTGACGACCGCCACACCCCCTCCCATAGACTTGTATTGAAAGGGGCGGGCTGTGACATCACAAGGGGCGGAGCCGTGACGTAACGATGCTCCGGCCCCTGTACCGCCCATCATTACGTGCAGAGCGAACTCGCTCTGTGCTGTAATGATAGTGCGGTGCCACAGCGGGGATCCCAGGGGTCCCCAGCAGCGGGACCTCGGCGATCTGACATCTTATCCCCTATCCTTTGGATAGGGGATAAGATGTCTTGGGGCGGAATACCCCTTTAAGGACCACAGGATTTTTTGTTTTTGCACTTTCCTTTTTTCCTCCTCACTTTCAAAAAATCATAACGCTTTCAATTTTCCACCTACAGACCCATATGAGGGCTTGTTTTTTGCACCACAAATTTTACTTTGTAATGACATAAATAATTTCACCACAAAATCTACAGCGAAACCAGAAAAAAAATATTTGTGGGGCTAAAAAAAAAAAAAAAAAAAAACACCATTTTGTAATTTTGGGGGGCTTCCGTTTCTACTCAGTGCAATTTTCAGTAAAAAAAATTACTTAGCTTTATTCTGTAGGCCCATACAATTAAAAGGATGTCTAACTTATGTAGGTTTGATTTTGTTTTACTTCAGTTAAAAAATTATAACTTTATGTACGAAAATTGGTAGGTTTAAAATTGCCTCTTCTGACTCCTATAACTTTTAGATTTTTTGTATATGGGAATGTGTGAGGGCTCATTTTTTGCGCTATGATCTGAAGTTTTTATTGGTACCATTTTTGTTTTGATGGGTATTTTTGATCGGTTTTTATAAAAAAAATTTAGGGTATACAAAGTTACCAAAATACGCAATTTTTGTATTTTTTTTTACTTAAACGCCATTGACCGTGCAGTTCCATTAACCTTATATTTTTTATAGTTTGGACATTTACACACGCGGCAATACCACATATGTTTATTTTTATGACTAAGAGTGCACCTGTGCTTGAAACTCGTCACTTACCTGTGTTCCTGTGGTTTGTCATGTAAGAATAAACAAGTCATTTTATACTTCAAGAGCTGGATCCGACTCCACTTCTTTTCATATTCCATATCTAGTCTTGTTCATTTATTCATATCTGCCCTTTTATCTTGATTACGGTTTCTGAACTGTATGCTAGTATCCTATATCCTGCCCTGTTTGTATATTTATACCCTGTCTGGTTTATCTGGTTGTTTGGTTGTTTTCCTGTTATGTTTTTCACCTGTCCCTGACTATGTCCTGTATTATTTGTGTACCTTTACGCCCAATGCACTTTAGCACAGGAAGGAACGGGCACCATGGTTGTCGATCCGCGGTTTAGGGCGGATGGGCAAGTAGGCAGGGAGAGTGTCTCTAGGGACAGCTTAGGGCTCACTCTCCCTGTCCTTCCCTAGTCATGACACAGTCACAGTAGTTTTAGTCAAAACAGGCTCACTTTTGTTTTAGCTGAGAAAAGCTTCCTGCTGCCTTAAAATCTAATAAGCAGTAATATGAGTTCCCCTCTTCACACCAATGATTTAATCCTCAGCAAGGGGTGTGGGGGTTTGTGGGGGGGCGCACATACAGCAAATTGCTTTCAGAGAGGGTGATGTGATGTCACAGCTTCAAGCCAGATCTGTGCACTATAGCTAGTAATATATTAGCAAGTTGTTTTATTATACTTTTAACACCATACACAAGTCTTTTCTGTTGCTGGACAACTCTTAAGACTGAGAAGAAGCAGAATCTAGTCCCTGTCCCTTTAAGATGTGACTTTCCCAGACTTTGCTTTTAGTAGAAATATGTTTAATGCAGAGGAAGACAACTCTCTGAGGCACCAGCTCAATATCTTAATTACTTGGCTACGGTATGCTAACTGATTTTCCAAGGGTGTCAACTGTGGCCAAAGAGACTGTAGAACTTCACTGACTTCTGAGATAAACTGTGATACCACAGAAGCGTATCCAGGTGAATTTCGCCTGACTTAAGAGGTGGTCACTTGTCTGACCAGAGGCAAAACAAGATTCAGTGCAAAGTCAACAAAGACCTTGCACGTTTAACCCTCCAAAATCCTTGAAAAAGAATTCTGAAGAGCTGAATAATCCTTGCAGTGGAACTTGGGCTAGACGCAGACTTGAAGACAGGACTAGTGACAATGTGGCCTACTTTTCGGAGGCATGCCTGGACTCTGTTAACAAGCAGATGTCACATGACCGCTGCAGCCAATCATTGGCCTCAGGCTCACGATCCGTACTCCTGGCATCACCGCTCAGTGATAGGAGCCATGATTTCAGTATTACAGAGCGAGACCAGTGATTGGCTGCAGCGGTCGTGTCATCTGCTTGCCAAGATACCAGGGAACCAACTGTTAAAAAAAGGAACATCTACATAAATATACTCCAGAGCTCTTTGTATAAAGCCAACAACAAACAGACATCTATTGTAATCTAAAGTATATAAAAGTATATAAAACAATAAAGCTTCATAAAATGGCCGTCCTTAGGATAAGTTAATAATTCAAGGAGTTACATACGCTTGTGCCTCTTTAAGTCTTATCTCACCAGCTGGGATTTCTTCCAAATAGATGGCCTAGGTACTCCATCCAGCATGGTGGATCCATCTTGTAGTGTCCTTTGAAGGGGTATTCCGGCCAAATACATCTTATCTCCTATCCAAAGGATCTCCATGCAGCACCCGCATTCTAGGACAGAGGTTTCAGGGACTGAAGATGTGACATCCCCCCACGCCCCCTCGTGATGTCACGCCAGGCCCCCACCATTCATGTCTTGACATCATGGCAGACAGTATATAAAACAATAAAGCTTCATAAAATGGCCGTCCTTAGGAAAAGTTAATAATTTAAGGAGTTACATAGGCTTGTGCCTCTTTAAGTCTTATCTCACCAGATATCTCATCTATTATCTTAGAGCCGGCATGGGGGACTTGTGATGTCACTGTCCCGCCCCTTGTGATGTCGCGCCCTGCCCCCTCAATGCAAGTCTCATCTGCCCCACTTTGCCAGTCATTCGGCACTGAGCGAAGTTCGCTCTGTGCACCGAATGTCTGGGGTACCGCAGCCAAGATCGCGGGGGTCCCCAGTGGCGGGACCCCTGCAATCAGACATAGGGGATAAGATGTCTAGGGGCAGAGTACCCTTTAAGGGCTGGACCTGCAGGACTCCTACTAATAGGAACTGCGTTCCTGCTGTGGAAAAAGTGCAGGAACTCTGTTCCCATGAGTTCCTGCAGGACTTGAGCCCTGTATGTATGTATATATATATATTTAGCACATGATATTGTGTATTGAAAAATACCTTATTGCATAATATTTATCACCAACTGGAAATTGTTTGGGGATCGCCACTGGGGTAACCATTTCTTTGTAGTTTTTCAGCATTTTGGGGCAATTTTTTTTTAAAGGAAGCTGTATAGCCCCTTTAAAGGGGTACTCTGCTGCTCAGCGTTCGGAACAAAATGTTACGAACACTTAGAGCCAGCGCGGGGGACTTGTGAAGTCACTGTCACGCCCCTTGTGAAGTCACGCCCTGCCCCCTCAATGCAAGTCTTTGCGAGGGGGCATGGCGGCCATCATGCCCCTCCCATAGACTTCCATTGAGGGGGCGAGGCCATGACGTCACGAGTCCCCAGCGCCGGCTCTAATCGTTCGGAACATTTTTAAATTCTCATTTAAAGGAGAATTCCCTGTATTGACCTATTTAATAGGGATGATCATCTAAACCAGACAACCCCTTTATGGTACCGGCACCATGTAAATAATAACATCCTGTGTGGGAAACAATACAAGTCAGAATGATTCTTGCGGCATGTATTTATGTTGTGTGTGTGTAGGGGGGGGGGGGGGGACATCTGCAAGATTAAAATGACGGCTTTTATAGGTTCTCTGTCATTTTAACATTTTTCTTAAACGTTTTATGGGTTTTTTTTCCCTCTCCTCGGAGCAATTACCTTGATGGCTTAAGATCTGTCTCTCATCCACCTTCGCTCATAGCTGTCATCATCCTCTGGAGGATCCCTGCGCCATAGCGCTCTGTAAGCAATCACACTACTGACCAGACAAATAAATATTGAAGAAATAATTTGACAAGTGCAGAACAATATTATATTGTGCCATTGTAATTATCATGTTCAGCATTGTGAAGGCTCCTCCATTTGCCGGCCACTAAATTACCGGCGGGGTGTTTAGTATGCTGGGGCTCGCGTCTGCAATCTCGAAGTTTTTTTTTTTTTTGTCCATGTCATTTATGATATAGAGCCTATGTATCTTTAGTTCACCAATCTTCTGACTTCTATTAGAAACACCCTTTTATAATATGAACCTTTCCATATGAACAGATTCCTCTGGGAAACCAAAACAGCCTGATAGAGTATTGATTTGTGTGTGAATGAAAAATAGATGGCTTTTTTTTTTTCGGATTTTGATGTGAAGTCCGCACCTAATGTGCAAATTTCTTCTCCCTTCTCCAGCAGAGAGAATAAGGATGAAAACCCTAAATCACATTCTGAGCTGTCAAATAGAAGAATTATCGGATTTTAAAAGGGGGTTTTAAAGAGGCGGACCTCAACACATCAGATATTGATGGCCTATCCTAAAGATAGACTGTCTAATTTCAAAGTCCCCGAAAAAAAACCTTTAATTACATTCTCTTTTTGGTGCATCAGAGCTTATGACTAAGGGGCAACCTCATGAAACCCGTCAAGCATGTGTTTTTGTATTGTGACATCTTTTGTAGTCACTACAGGAAAAATGTGGTATTACATGCTGGCCAATTGAATGGTTGATCGTGTAATACAAGGAACTTTTAATGGGTTTATGCTTTTTTTTGGTAGCTCTATTTCGAGTTACAAAATTCCCTCACTTTTTTACATATTCACCTTCACTTTGATGATGCAAGTCACATGACATGGTAAGACACAACCAATTTCTACTCCTCCCGCCTTCACCGTTTCCAAGGAAAATATTACAGTGCGGAAACTTTCTCGTACATAGATGGAAAAGGACAACCAATATTTGGAAAACATCAGCAGGTAGGATACAAGAATTATGGTAGGGGTAGCTTTCTTCAATAAGGGGTTGTCTGAAATAACCATTCCCCATATCATATGCCCTATTGACCCTAAAGAACCCCTTTTATTGGTTGTACAGTAAAGAGAAGCTTTCACTCCGCGGGACACAGCTTGGACATGTACTCTATTGATTCTCAGAATCTCAGAACCTCCTTTTCGATTGAAGTATATCTAAGTACACCCAAAGCTTGATAATACACAACCAATTACTACTCCTCCCGCCTTTACCGTTTCCAATGAAAATATTGTAGTGCGGAAACTTTTTGAACGTCCCTCGTACATAGATGGGACATATCTGCCAGGGTAAGACCCAATATATGGAAAATATCAGTAGGTAAGCTGGTAAAATTATAGTAGGGGTAGATTTCAATATCATATGCCCTATAGACCTAATCCCCCCCCCCCCCCCTCCCATTGGTTCTTTAGTGGAGTTAAGCTCCCACTCCAGAGGACTCAGACATGTAGCATTTCTCAGATTCTCAGACCCCCCTGCTGTATTATAGGGGTACTCCGGTGAAAACCTTTTTTCTTTTAAATCAACTGGTGACAGAAAGTTAAACATATTTGTAAATTACTTCTATTAAAAAATCTTAATCCTTCCAGTACTTATTAGCTGCTGAATGCTACAGAGGAAATTCCTTTCTTTTTGGAACACTGATGACATCACGAACACAGTGCTCTCTGCTGACATCTCTGTCCATTTTTAGCAACCATTCATAGCCGGTGTATGCTAAGGGCAGCATGGTGGCTCAGTGGTTAGCACTGCTACCTTGCAGTGCTGGGGACTTGGGTTCAAATCCCACAAAGGACAACAATAATTAAAGTGTTGTTATTATTATTATTATTATTATAATAACGTCAGCAGAGAGAACTGTGGTCGTGATGTCATCAGAGAGAATTCCAAAAAGAAAAGAATTTCCTCTGTAGTATTCAGCAGCTAATAAGTACAGGAAGGATTAAGATTTTTTAATAGAAGTAATTTACAAATCTGTTTAACTTTCTGCCACCAGTTGATTTAAAAGAAAAAAGGTTTTCACCGGAGTACCCCTTTAAAGTTTATCTAAGTACACCCAAAGCTTGATCATGCATTGTACAGCACATCTGAAGCACAATACACAATGCATGTACCCTGTAGAGAGCTTGTGTGAACTGGCCTGGGTCCTGGGATGATGCTGGTTCCAGAAGCCCGTGCCAGCTCCGGTCTTAGTTAAGCTGATGAAAGCTGAAAGGAAGCTGATGGACGTCCATTTGTTCTTGGCATTGGTGGGGCTCTTGGCTCACGTTCCCCATTGATAACAGAATAACAGCCCCATTAAACAGCAGATTTCTTTTTTCACATGACAGCCCAATTTTTGTACGCTCTACACTAGCGCTTATTTAACAACTCTCCTTCCATTGAACTTGTGCTCCATTATACTTGTCCTCTTTAATGACACTAGGTTAAAAAAAACAGGAAAGTAATGAACAAGTATACTCAGAATTTACGTAATATAATATTTTAGAGGATTGTGGGAAAGCAGGAAGACATTATATGAGCATCATGGCAGTATGGTCCCTTGCTTGGAAGTCCCTCTCAATGAAGACCCAATGGATAGTCATTTTGAATGAGTGGCTTCCAATCTAGGCTTAAATTTCCCTAGTATTTTAAGGATGATCAATAGAATCCTAATGTATAGTCACTGTGTATAAGCGGCTGCCAATCTGGACTTTAATATCCCTTGTATTTTAAGGCTAGGTTCACACTACGAAATTTCTGCCTGCAATTCTGTTTTGAAATTGCAGGCAGAAATTCCGCTTGCTAAAATGTATAGTGTAGTGAACTGGTTTCCGTTCACAAATTCACACCTCGGCATTTGTGAACGGAAAATCCGCTTGGAAATTTACGCCTGAAGAATGGCGTTGCTCATTCTTCAGGCAGAAATACTCGCGGAACACATTGCAGTCTATTGGAGACTGCAGTGTCCGCTGGCCGCACTCAGAATCTCTGGGCGGAAATTTTCTGCCCGGAGATTCCGTAGTGTGAACCTAGCCTAAGGGTGATCAGTGGAGTCCCAATGGATAGTCACTGTGTATGAGCAGATTCAAATCTGGACTTGAATATCACTTGTATTTTAACCCCTTAACGACAATGGACGTAAATGTACGTCATGGTACTTAACGCACCATGACGTACATTTACTCGCCGACATGATTGCGAGCACCGGAGCGGTGCTCGCGTCATGCGCGGTAGGTTCCGGCTGCTATCAGCAGCCAGGGACCCGCCGGTAATGGCGGACATCCCCAATTGCGCGGATGTCCGCCATTAACCCCTCAGATGCCATGATCAATACAGATCACGGCATCTGCGGCAGTGCGGTACTTTGAATGGTTGATCGGATAGTCCGCATTGCTGCCGCGGCGATCCGATCATCCAGCATGGCGGCCGGAGGTCCCCTCACCTGGCTCCGGCCGTCTCCCAGGGTCTTCTGCTCTGGTCTGAGATCGAGCAGACCAGAGCAGAAGATCACCGATATTACTGATCGGTGCTATGTCCTATATATAGCACTGAACAGTATTAGCAATCAAATGATTGCAATGAATAGTCCCCTATGGCAGTGGTTCTCAACCTTTTCGGCGACCGTACCCCCCAAGGCCTGAAAGTATGTCCACGGGTACCCCCTCACGCGGAACTTGCGAGCGAGGGGTACTCGCAGACAAAAGGCGTGTTCTTACCTTTATACTAATGCATCCCCTCTCCATTTTAATCCCCTTGTGCTATTATTCCCCTTCCGTCTTACTCCCCCCTGTCCCACTATTCCCACCTCTCTCTGATTCCCTTTTGCCATTATTCCCCCTCCATCTTTATCCCCTTGTGCCATTATTATCCAACATGGCACAAGGGGATTAAGATGGAGGGGGGGGGGGGGATAATCAACCCCCCTCTCCTCCATCTTAATCTCTTGTGCCATTATTCCTCACTTCCTCTGATCCTCTTGCGCCATTTTCCCGCCTCCATCTTTATCCCCTTGTGCCATTATTCCCCCTTCCATTTGAATCCCCTTGTACCATTCCCCCTTCCTCTGATAATAATGGCACAAGTGGATTAAGATGGAGGGGGAAAAAAGGCAAAAGGGGATCATAGGGAGGGAGGAAAATCACACAAGGGGATTAATATGGAGGAGGGGGAATAATGACACAGGGGGATTAATATGGAGGGGGGGTTGATAATTCCCCCCTCCCTCTGATCCCCTTTTGCCATATTGGATAATAATAGCACAAGGGGATTAAGTTGGAGGGGGGGGGGGAAATGGCAAAAGGGGATCAGAGGTAGGGGGGAATATTGGCACAAGGGGATTAAGATGGAGGAGGAACAATAGCACAAGGGGATTAAGATGGAGGGGGGGATAATCAAACCCCCCCCCCCTCCATATTAATCCCCTTGTGCCATTATTATCGGATATGGCAAAAGGGGATCAGAGGAAGGGGGAATGGTGCAAGGGGATTAAGATGGAAGGGGAGAAGGATAATGGCGGAGGGGGGGGGGGAGTAATAAAGCACAAGACATTAAATTTTAATGCCTTGAGCTTTATTACTCCCCATCCCCCTCCGCCATTATCCCTCTCCCCCTCCATCTTCATGCCTTGTGCTCCGTCCCATACAGTCCCCCGTCCGTCCCATACAGTTGTTTACCTGGCGTACTGCGGTCCCGTTGCCTGCTGCTTCATGGGATGTTCCGCAGGGCCGCACTGACGTGTGACGTCCCCCTGCGCTGTGCGGCAACTCTGTGCAACGTCAGGGGAGGCCACACGTCTCCCTGGCAACCACGCAGCTCACTTACAGTATACGCGGCCGCAGCTCTGGCCGCGCTACTGTACAGTGAGCTGCCGCGGCTATGCGCTGACAAATACTGGCCAATGCATGGCCGGTATTTGTCAGCGCTTTCGCGTACCCCCTGACAGCCCCTGGCATACCCCTAGGGGTACGCGTAACCCAGGTTGAGAACCCAGGCCCTATGGGGACATAAAAAGTGTAAAAAAAAAAAAAAGTTAACAAATGTAAAATAAAAAAGTAAAAAAAATGTGAAAAATCCCCTCCCCCAATAAAAAAGTAAAACGTCCGTTTTTCCCATTTTACCCCCAAAAAAGCGTAAAAAAAATGTATACATATATTTGTTATCTTCGCGTGCGTAAAAGTCTGAACTATTAAAATATATTGTTAATTATCCCGTACAGTGAACGGCTTAAATGTAAAAAAATAAAAAAAATTGTCTAAAATTGCTGCTTTTTTGTAACATTTTATTCCCAAAAAAACTAATAAAAATTAATAAAAAGTAAAACCTAAGCAAAAGTGGTAGTGATAAAATCTACAGATCATGGGGCATAGGTGGTCAAATTAGGGCAATTTCAAACCTACTAATTTTGTTAAAATGGTTTGAGATTTTTTTTTAAGCGGTACAATTATAGAAAAGCATATAACCATGGGCATCATTTTAATCGTATAGACCCACAGAATAAAGAAAACATGTCATTTTTACCGGAAAGTGTACAGCATGAAAACAAAACCTTCCAAAATTTGCAAAATTGCGGTTTTCTTTTCAATTTTCCCACATAAATAATATTTGTTTGGTTGCGCCGTACATTTTATGGTAAAATAAGTGATGTAATTACAAAGCACAATTGGTGACGCAAAAAACAAGCCCTCATATGGGTCTGTGGATGGAAATATAAGAGTTATGATTTTTAGAAGGCGAGGAGGAAAAAACGAAAATGCTAAAATAAAATTGGTCTGGTCTTTAAGGCCAAAATGGGCCTGGTCCTTAAGGGGTTAAAGGTGATCAGTGGAGTCCCAATGGAAAGTAACTGTGTATGAGTGGCTTCCAATCTGGTCTTCAGTTGCCCTTGTATTTTAAGGATGATTAATGGAGTCCCAATGGATAGTCACTGTGTATGAGCAGATTCAAATCTGGACTTGACTTGCCCTTGTATTTTAAGGATGGCCATTCATCTGAATGGATGTCATGGGATACTACAAGCTGCAGGGGAAATGCCTGTTTGTGGCTTCACCCTGCTAAATTAGCTGTTTTCTGGGGTGCTAGGAGCAGGACCCGTGGTCATCAGCTGATTCACCTGGGGCCACGTTCTGAAAGGAGCTGTCTCTATAGCGTGGATAAATGTAAGGTTACGCACGAGTTTAAGTATTAGTTACCGTATTTTTCGCCGTATAAGACGCACTTTTTCTTCCCCAAAACTGGGGGGAAAAAGTCGGTGCGTCTTATACGGCGAATACACCCCTATCGCGGCGGTCCCTGCGGCCATCAACGGCCGGGACCCACGGCTAATACAGGACATCACCGATCGCGGTGATGCCCTGTATTAACCCTTCAGACACGGCAATCAAAGCTGACCGCCGTGTCTGAAGGGAAAGTGACACTAACCCGACTGTTCAGTCGGGCTGTTCGGGACCGCCGAGATTTCACCGTGGCGGTCCCGAACAGCCCGACTGAATAGCCGGGTTAGTGCTTACAGGACACCGCGAGGGACCTTACCTGCCTCCTCTGTGTCTTCTCCATTCAGGGATCCCCTGTATGCCGACACTCTCCTTCCTCGTCATCACATCGTCGCGTATGTGCGTCAGCGTGCGTAACGACGTGATGGCGGCGACGGAGAGCGAGGATACCCGGCCGGCAGCAGAGACGTTCCAGAGCGACGGGGACACGGCGACAGCGATGGAGCGACATCCAGGGCAGCGGTGACGGGTCCGGTGCGGTGGGGACACGTGAGGATTACCTCCTAATCAGTGGTCTTCAACCTGCTGACCTCCAGATGTTGCAAAACTACAACTCCCAGCATGCCCGGACAGCCGTTGGCTGTCCGGGCATGCTGGGAGTTGTAGTTTTGCAACATCTGGAGGTCCACAGGTTGAAGACCACTATTGGGTTCAAAATCTTTATTTTTTTAAATTTTGCACCTATAAATTGGGTGCGTCTTATACGCCGGTGCGTCCTATAGGGCGAAAAATACGGTATGTATTAAATGGTAATACGCTGGATAAAACAGACACTGTAAGGGACTTCTGGGTACCGGTAGACAATGGACAATGATCTTTACTTTGTGTATAGTTCTTTGCTCCTGTATACAGGACCATCATCACAGCTACCTACTTGAACTGAATACACTCCCTATGGGTATCTATCATTCATGGATTTGAAGCAATTTAAAATATATTGAATGAATTGTGTCCTAATGTTCCTCGTTTTCTTGTTAACCCAATATTGAAGAATTTAAAGGGGTTATCCAGGAATTGAAAAACACAGATCATTTCATTGAAATACCGCTCCCTGTCTGTCTCCAGGTTGGGTGTGGTTCAGCAGCTAAGTTCCATTGAAGTGAATGAAACCAAGTTTTAATACCACACCCAAAGTGGAGACAGACAGGAAGTGGTCTTTGAAAGAAATTAGGCCTGTTTTTTTAAATCCTTAAAGATAACCCCCTTTAACAAAGCCACATGGAGATATTGCAATGACATGATCCACTTTTGGAGAGCAGTTGTCTTGTCTACTATATCCCCCCCCCCCCCCCCAAAAGGGGGATTTCATAAGCGTCATAATTTTTTCATACAGACCTGTCCCAATACACTGAAAATAACACATGCATTACATGCAGATTCACCGTGGATCTCGGAGTGTAGATCGATCACACATACAGAACATAATGAGCGGCTGCGGCTGCGACTGCAAACCTGCAAACTGTTCTGACCCATGTGGATTTACTCAAAGAGGAAAAATCGGTTGTTTTACCCGGGCCACAACATGGCAACATCACTACTCACTACTCACTGTAGTTCTGCCGCCCCTAAACCCTGCTGCTAGAGATGAGCGAACTTACAGTAAATTCGATTCGTCACGAACTTCTCGGCTCGCCAGTTGATTACTTATCCTGTATAAATTAGTTCAGCCTTCAGGTGCTCCGGTGGGCTGGAAAAGGTGGATACATTCCTAGGAAAGAGTCTCCTAGGAATGTATCCACCTTTTCCAGCCCACGGGAGCACCGGAAAGCTGAACTAATTTATGCAGGAAAAGTCATCAACTGCCGAGCCGAAAAGTTTGTGACGAATTGAATTTACTGTAAGTTCGCTCATCTCTACCTGCTGCCCTAGGCACAGGCCCACAGCTATATAATGGCAAATACAGCCCTGTTGGTATATAAGAAGGACGGGGCTGTACTGGAGCAAATGCAGAGGAGGCAACCAAGGAAATTAAGGGAATAGGTGGGGTGCAGAGACAAGTTCTCAAGGTTAGGGTAAAAAAAATGAATATGTAAATGGACAGTACCAAGATTAGTCTAACAGTCTTCTTCTACCTAGGCCTGTAACCAGAAGAAGTGGGCATCTTCTATGTGTAGGAGGAAGGAAGTTTTACTATCATCCCAGATATAGATTCTTTACTGTAAGACTTGGTTTCCAAACCTAGGTTTTTTTTAGTGATGTTTGAATATCTGCCACTTCAGTTTTTGAGCCAAAGTCAGAAGTACCGTATTTTTCGCCGTATAAGACGCACTTTTTCTTCCCCAAAACTGGGGGGGAAGTTGGTGCGTCTTATATGGCGAATACATACACCTATCGCGGCGGTCCCTGCGGTCATCAACGGCCGGGACCCGCGGCTAATACAGGATATCACCGATCGCGGTGATGCCCTGTATTAACCCTTCAGACACGGCGATCAAAGCTGACTGCCGCGTCTGAAGGGAAAGTGACACTAACCCGGCTGTTCAGTCGGGCTGTTTGGGACCGCCGCGGTGAATTTCACCGTGGCGTCCCGAACAGCTTACAGGACACCGGGAGGGACCTTACCTGACTCCTCGGTGTCTGCTCCGGGCCGGGATGCCCTGCATGGCCAGCGCTCTCCTTCCACCTCATCACGTCGTCGCACACACCGTCCCGTCATCCAATAGGAGCGGCGTGCGTAGCAACGTGATGACGGCGACGGAGAGCGTGGATCCCGAGGAAGAAGACGTCTGGAGCGTCGGGGACACCACGGGGACGCGGCAACAGCAATGGAGCGACATCCAGGGCAGCGGTGACGGGTCCGGAGCGGCGGGGACACGTGAGTATTACCTTCTACCAGTGGTCTTCAACCTGCGGACCTCCAGATGTTGCAAAACTACAACTCCCAGCATGCCCGGACAGCCGTTGGCTGTCCGGGCATGCTGGGAGTTGTAGTTTTGCAACATCTGGAGGTCCGCAGGTTGAAGACCACTGTTGGGTTCAGAATCTTTTTTTTCTAGATTTTGCACCTTTAAAATTGGGTGCGTCTTATATGCCGGTGCGTCCTATAGGGCGAAAAATACGGTAGATCCAGCAGGAAGGACACGTCCAAATCCTTTTTCTATATTTACCATTCCTATTGAATACACTTCTGGCTTTGGCTCAAAAACTGCTGTGGCAGATATCCAAAAATCCCAGAAAAAAAAAACAAGTGTGAAAACCTAGCCTCAAATAATGCTGTGATGGTTGATTTATTGAACAAAGTCAGGACGAGCCTAAATGCCTTTCTACAAAATATAATACTACAAGTTATGTGAACTAGGTATCCGGAGATGTGACGTTGAACCAGACATCTCTTCTGAGCCACTTTTGGAGTCGGGAAGAAATTGTGAATGTGGACAACTTCCCTCTGTATTATAGGTTGGGCATGATGGACCTGTGTCTTCTTCAGCTGTATTAAAGGGGTATTCCAGGAAAAAAACTTTTTTTATATATATCAACTGGCTCCAGAAAGTTAAACAGATTTGTAAATTACTTCTATTAAAAAATCTTAATCCTTTCAGTACTTATGAGCTTCTGAAGTTAAGGTTGTTCTTTTCTGTCTAAATCCTCTCTGATGACACGTGTCTCGGGAAACGACCAGTTTAGAAGAGGTTTGCTATGGGGATTTGCTTCTAAACTGGGCGTTTCCCGAGACACGTGTCATCAGAGAGGATTTAGACAGAAAAGAACAACCTTAAAGGGGTAGTCCAGTGGTGAAAAACTTATCCCCTATCCTAAGGATAGGGGATAAGTTTGAGATCGCGGGGGGTCTGACCGCTGGGGCCCCCTGCGATCTCTCTGTACGGGGGCCAGGCTCTCCGGCCAGATAGCGGGTGTCGACCTCCGCACGGCGGCGGCCGACACGCCCCCTCAATACATCTCTATGGCAGAGCCGGAGATTGCCGAAGGCAGCGCTTCGGCTCTGCCATAGAGTTGTATTGAGGGGGCGTGTCGGCCGACGCTTCGTGCGGAGGTTGAAACGCCCCCTTCCCGCGGGCTGTCGGGGCTCCGTACAGGAGATCGCAGGGGGCCCCAGCGGTCGGACCCCCGCGATCTCAAACTTATCCCCTAGCCTTAGGATAGGGGATAAGTTGTTCACCACTGGGTTCACCACTGGACTACTCCTTTAACTTCAGAAGCTCATAAGTACTGAAAGGGTTAAGATTTTTTAATAGAAGTAATTTACAAATCTGTTTACATTTCTGGAGCCAGTTGATATATAAAAAAAAGTTTTTTTCCTGGATAACCCCTTTAACTATGTAACTGTAAAAAATCTAAAGGTGCCCATATTAAATGTTTATCGTTGATAAAAAATGGATAATTTTTAAAGAGTACCTGTCATCAAACCATATTGTCTAAACTAAATTAAAGATTACATTTCTTTACTACTCCTAACACCCTTCCTGCCCTTTTTTTCCGAGCTTTGAAACGCTGTGTATCATACCTTTCCCATTGGTCACATTGTGTGAGCTCCCGGCAGGAGAAAGTGGGCGTTCCCCAGCAGGCATGATGTCACTGAGGCCTGGGAGAGCTGTGCCCCGCCATGCTCCGCACACACTTCCTGAGTTTGGTCTCCAACCAGGTCAGGGGGAGACCAAACTAACTGTTTGATTTGGGGCATGGAACCGAACAGAGCCACCTAGTGGCCGTTTTTTCAATGACATAAAGAACATATAAAGGTTAATAATTTTAACAGCAAGTAAATTGCAAAGTGTCTTATAATTACATAAGAAAAAATATATTAAAAGTTTAGCTTGGTGGCAGGTACTCTTTATACCCCTACCCGTCACTTTAGCCAAATGATGGCAGACTGTTATCATCTGAAAAGAAGTTGGGTGTGTGTAAAAAATTTTGGTGATAGTTGGAGATAAGATCTTTCCTTCAGGAAAAATCCTTTGTCCATTAAATAACATTCAGGGAAAAATATTTAACAGGTTCACAGAAAGATCACTTGTCCTTCACCCAGTGACATGTATGTGATTGTTGTTGTGGTTCTAGGGTGGTAATCCTGTCCGCAGCTCCACTTATTCTGGTAATCCTTCTGACTAAACAATTATGGTTTTTAGGATTAGATTAAAACAAATATGCCCCTCCCCCCGACCATGTGCTTTCTTTGTCCCAATATGGCCGACCACCATTTGAAACATTTGACTACATTTATATGGCCTAAATATATTTTCAAACCCCAAGAAACACTGATTAAATGATTACCGTATATACTCGAGTATAAGCCGAGTTTTTCAGCACGATTTTTCGTGCTGAAAACACCCCCCTCGGCTTATACTCGAGTGAACTCCCCCACCCGCAGTGGTCTTCAACCTGCGGACTTCCAGAGGTTTCAAAACTACATCTCCCAGCAAGCCCGGGCAGCCATCGGCTGTCCGGGCTTGCTGGGAGTTGTAGTTTTGAAACCTCCGGAGGTCCGCAGGTTGAAGACCACTGCGGCCTTCAACATCATCCAGCCCCCTCTCACCCCCTTTAGTTCTGAGTACTCACCTCCGCTCGGCGCTGGTCCGGTCCTGCAGGGCTGTCCGGAGAGGAGGTGGTCCGGTGGCATAGTGGTTCCGGGCTGCTATCTTCACCGGGGAGGCCTCTTCTAAGCGCTTCGGGCCCGGCCTCAGAATAGTCACGTTGCCGTGACAACGACGCAGAGGTGCGTTCATTGCCAACGTACTTCTGCGTCATTGTCAAGGCAACGCCTCTATTCCGGGCCGGAAGCGCGGAGAAGAGGCGCCCCCGGTGAAGATAGCAGCCCGGACCACCTCCTCACCGAACCACCTCCTCTCCGGACAGCCCTGCAGGACCGGACCAGCGCCGAGCGGAGGTGAGTACTCAGAACTAAAGGGGGGGGAGAGGGGGCTGGATGATGTTGAAGGCCGCAGTGGTCTTCAACCTGCGGACCTCCGGAGGTTTCAAAACTACAACTCCCAGCAAGCCCGGACAGCCGATGGCTGCCCGGGCTTGCTGGGAGTTGTAGTTTTGAAACCTCTGGAGGTCCGCAGGTTGAAGACCACTGAGGGCGAATGATGAGAAGAGGATGATGAAGGGGGGGGGGGGTGTGGGGATGATGAAGGGGGGTGGGGATGATGAAGGGGGGGGGGGTGTGGGATGATTACAAGGGGATGATGAAGGGGGGATGTGTGGGATGATAAGGGGATGATGAAGGGGGGATGTGCGGGATGATAAGGGGATGATGAAGGGGGGATGTGTGGGATGATGACAAGGGGATGATGAAGGGGGGATGTGTGGGATGATAAGGGGATGATGAAGGGGGGATGTGTGGGATGATGACAAGGGGATGATGAAGGGGGGATGTGTGGGATGATGACAAGGGGATGATGATGAGGATGTTAATGACGGGTCTGGATGATGACAGGGGGGGATGAGGTATTTCCCACCCTAGGCTTATACTCGAGTCAATAACTTTTCCTGGGATTTTGGGTTGAAATTAGGGGTCTCGGCTTATACTCGGGTCGGCTTATACTCGAGTATATACGGTAAATGATTGTACCAGGTATTTTGGCAGAAATGTCTTGTACCAGCAGTGTATACCACCAAATTAACAATCACTTGATAACCAGCAAAGTTAATGACGTTTAATAAAACATTAATTAGCTAAACCAAAATAAAACATACCTAAAAACATTACTACTAGAGATGAGCGAACTTACAGTAAATTTGATTCATCACGAACTTCTCGGCTCGGCAGTTGACGACTTTTCCTGCATAAATTAGTTCAGCTTTCCGGTGCTCCGGTGGGCTGGAAAAGGTGGATACAGTCCTAGGAAAGAGTCTTCTAGGAATGTATCCACCTTTTCCAGCCCACCGGAGCACCGGAAAGCTGAACTAATTTATGCAGGATAAGTCATCAACTGCCGAGCCGAGAAGTTCGTGATGAATCGAATTTACTGTAAGTTCGCTCATCTCTAATTAATACAATGGTACATACTCTATGTTTAGCAAACTTTCATGGATCTACCCGAGTGATTCAAAATATTTAGGGGGAGATTTATCAAAACCTGTCCAGAGGAAAAGTTGCCCAGTTGCCCATAGCAACCAATCAGATCGCTTCTTTCAATTTGCAGAGGCCTTGTTAAAAATGAAAGAAGCGATCTGATTGGTTGCTATGGGCAACTCAGCAATTTTTCCTCTGGACAGGTTTTGATAAATCTCCCCCATAGTGTAGAAATGATACAGTCAATATAATTATTATAATTATCCACCCGAGGCTATATTACAATGATGAGGAGTCGGAGATGTTCCCCTCTTGCATGAAGTTCCAAGAGACTGTTGATCAAGTTCTCACTAAACTACCACTAACGCCCCGCCCAGTGGCTTAAGCTCCGCCTACTCTCCTCACATAAAGCTGACACCTACTGTGGAAGCTACCTAGACTGCGGGGGCTGGGAAATGTATACTGAATGGTTTATTAGGTTTATATACATCATATTCCTTGTCTATAACAATCATGTACAGCCAGTTTGAACAACTGTAATGGCCAATATGGACTAAAATGTGCATGGTGGTTCCTGTAAAAGAATAATTATCAGACGATTGTTCGTTCAATGATTGTTTAACCATTAACCAACTCAGGGTTGAAGTCCCGCAGAAACGCATGGGAATGGAGTTCCTGCACTTTTTCTACAGCAGGAACACTGTTCCCATTAGCAGGAGCAGCCCTTGAATGGAAAACTTTACTGAGTTCCCACACTTTTCCCCTGGACTTGACCATTGTACCTACTTCTTCCTAATGTGTACCCTATAGACACCACTAGAACACATGCTCCAAACCTATAGTGCAAATTCTGTCCGCCAAAGAAAATCCCATTATGGAGCCTAATCAAAGGCGGCAAATATTTGCAACTATATGTTTTTTTTAAATTTTATTTATTTTTTTATATTTATATTTATTTCAAATCAATTTTTTTAATATAATGAAAGACGATTGAATGAGAGACAAAAAAAAAAAGAATTCATTACGATTTCACAACGGATTTGAAACCTGCCAAACTCAATCCATCCTCTCCAAAATGCATGCTGCAAGAAGCCATTACTCCTTCCTGCAATCAGCGACCCCAGACCGACCAAATGGCTATAGATATACTAGAAGACACCTAATCATCTCCTAAATGAGCCGTTTCCTCCTTAAACCGGCCACTTGAAGTTCACTTGATGTTCAATCTTACAATATCCTGCCACGACTACAAGCCACCTTATCCCCATCTCTTACAGATCAATACGGCATCAGAGCCTAGCCGGACAAATGTATCAAGAGTCAGAGGTTCAGGGTAATAATCATCCTTAAAGATACAGCCGGGCTACTCTGATGGACAATGTCACTCTTCACAATTTATATGTATTTTGATTGTATATGTTAACCCCCAACTAGGACACAACTATTTTTTGGCCTTGAGGCGGCAGAAAGGTAGTTTCCTTTTTATAAAGCACTGTATTCTGTGATCTGTATTTCAGTTATTTTTTGTTAGTTTTTTTAAAGAAAAAAGTAAAAAAAAATCCAATGCAAATCCAAATTGCAATATTTTTTTTTTTTTTTTGGGGGGGGGGGGGAGTAAACAGAAGTTGTTTCCTTTATACACTTTCTCAACTGTTATTTACAAAGGGTTATCCAGGAATGTAAAAATAGAGATCATTTCTTCCAAAAACAGCACCCCACCTGTCCTCAGGTTGTCTGTGGTATTACAACTTGGTCATTGGAACTGAGCTGCAATCCCCATGGTGAGACTATAACTAAGAGCGCTTAGCTGCTCGAAACGCGTCGGTCTGATGCAATTTGCCATCATGATGCCATGTACTTGTGGTATTATTATAATACATTTTGAAGAAAGAAAATTCAGATTTTAAAGAAATGTGCAAAGAATATATTTTATTTTGGTCACCGGGCTACTCTTCTAAAACAGGTGACAGGTTTCCTTTAAATGAATGCTCTTTGAACACAATCCTATTTTGGGTTCCAAAAGCCAAAACCCAGTTTAATCAAATGTTAAAGGGGTTATCCAGGGAAAAACTTTATATATATATATATATATATAATCAACTGGCTCCATAAAGTTAAACAGATTTGTAAATTACTTCTATTAAAAAAATCTTAATCCTTTCAGTACTTATCAGCTGCTGAAGTTGAGTTGTTCTTTTCTGTCTAAGTGCTCTCTGATGACACGTGTCTCAGGAACCGCCCAGCTTAGAAGCAAATCCCCATAGCAAACCTCTTCTACTCTGTGCAGTTCCCGAGACAAGCAGAGATGTCAGCAGAGAGCACTGTTGCCAGACAGAAAACAACAACTCAACTTCAGCAGCTGATAATTATTGAAAGAATAGAAGTAATTAAAAAATCTGTTTAACTTTCTGGAACAAGTTAATATAAAAAAAAAAAACTTTTCCTGGAATACCCCTTTAACATCAAGATGTTCCTATACTAGGACTGGCTGATTTACTGCTGCATAACAAGACCAACTTATTGACCAAAGTTGTGCGACTCGCCCTGTTAGGGTCAATGGCCATATTTTTTGCCCCTAGGTTTTCCACAAGGGGGCTGCATTGATAACAAAAAGAGCCACTCAAGGACTGACATTTAATACTAATAATTCATATTCTGAAATTTTTTTAAACATTTTTTAGGCCACTACCATTTCCCCCAAAGTGTGCATCTTGGAAGCTGCCATTTCACCATGACGTACATTTTCATCATTACCATTACCAGTGGACCTGCAAGATGCTACAACTGTGAATAAAGAAAACCATTTACCCTGTCAATCAATAGGGGTGTCTGGTGCTACAACCATTTTTGTCCATTCCGATCAGCGCCCCCTGCTTCCATTTTGGCACACAACAAATGTCTTCTTGGCCAATCCTTGGCAGTAGTGGTGATTAAAGATCCCGGCATCATTATTGGGCAAGCCCAGGACCTTGTATATGCCCAATATGACCGTGACCAAAATATGGGCCAAAAAATAAAGAAAGAAATAAAGAAAATTGAAATCAAAAGGAGAAAAAAACCTCTGAAAAACCAGATTTAAAAAATAAATAAAACTATATAGCTTCATTCAGCAATTCTTAAGGTATTACAAATTACAAAATGTAATTTATTTTTTTTGCTTGTACCCCCAAAATTTATAAAACGTACAAATAGTTCCACTAAAAACAACACAAAAATGTTACTTTAGCATGTTTACTGGCATGGCATGTCTAGTATGGTGTAGTTAGGACAAATGGTAATCCATTGTAGAAACCATTTCTGGAGTGGTTGTTGAAGGATTTACAGCCCAGGCAAAGGGCGTTTAGGACAGAAATCTTTATAGGGTCTGCAGGGGAAGTGTCACTTTATTGTACACGGGTTTCTAAAGCCAGGATAAGAGCAATGTAGAAGATGAGGTCAAGAGGGGTCAAGTGAAATCTTCCATAGTATTTTGGGTAATTAGGGAATGTTTTCAAGTGGTTGGTGATTGGTCTCAAAAAGTTGTATTAATTGGGCACAGACTTAAAAGGAGCCCAGAAGGTCATGAATTCATCCATGGTGATAGCGGTGGGCACGGTGAATTTGGAGAATGAGCTAGACATGGACTCTAATCTATAATTCTTAGAACTAATGTTGTTGCATATATACTTCTTTAAATAGGCACTGTCAGAATCAAAAACTTTTTATAACATTAAAGGGGTACTCCGGTGGAAATTATTATTTTTTTTAAATCAACTAGTGCCAGAAAGTTAAACAAATTTGTAAATGACTTCTGTTTAAAAATCTTAATCCTTCCAGTACTTATCATCTGCTGTATGCTCCACAGGAAGTTGTATTTCTTTCTGGAATTCTTTCCAGTCTGACCACAGTGCTCTCTGCTGACACCTCTGTCCATGTCAGGAACTGTCTAGAGTCCATGCAAATCCCCATAGCAAAACTTCTCCTGCTCTGGACAGTTCCTGACATGGACAGAGGTGTCAGTAGAGAGCACTGTGGTCAGACTGGAAAGAATTTCAGAAAGAAATATAACTTCCTGTGGAGCATACAGCAGCTGATAAGTACTGGAAGGGTTAAGAAATTTACAAATTTGTTAAAATTTCTGTCATCACTTGATTTAAAAAAAAAAAAAATAGTTTTCCACCGGAGTACCCCTTTAACCTTTCTAATATAGTTCAAAAGAAAATGTTATCTCCTTATTATAGAAATGATGGCTTGAAAAAAAAAATGGGGGTCCCCATACAATCCAGAATATAATCCTGTCTAGCTGCAGCATCATCTTTGTCCCATCTGAAGCACAGATAGGGACAAATTCCAGAAAGTGAGGCCTGGACTAGCACTCCTTTGTGCTCACTCCTGTCCTATCAGAGAGGAAAACAGAGAGGAAGGGGTTACAGAGTAGCCTGCAGGGATTGGATGAAGAGACAAAGCACAGCAGACTCAGGGAGGAAGTGAATGCATGGTGAGTGAGAGCAAGCTTACAGTAAATAAATTGGATTGTACAATGGGAGTAAATTACTAACATATGCCACTGTATGCTGTGCATCGCATAAGTCTGAGGCAGTGTTTCCCAACCAGTGCACCTCCCTCCAGCTGTTGAAAAACTACAACTCCCAGCATGCCCGGGCATGCTGGTAGTTGTAATTTTGCAACAGCTGGAGACACACTGGTTTAAGCTATACACCTAAGGCATAAATTGAGAAACTGAGATGTACAGGAACGTTGTCACCTTGACATCACTTCCTGCTCTTCAACTTTTGCCTAAAGCTGCCCCAAATAGACTTCCTGTCCTGTTCTGCTTGCCCCCACACTCTACACTTAGAATAGGCCATGAAATTTGATAGGTAGGGGTCCATCTTTCAGTCTCCCTTAATTAAGGGCGTCATGGTACTGTCATGACATGATGTGAGTTGTAGATTCGAAACAGGCGAGCCACCGACTGGGGAAAGCAGCTCTAGACGGGTATTTTTGAGGGCCGAGGATATTAATACATTTACTTAGTAATAATAATATCAATAATAATAATATCAAGTTTATTCTTCTGCTAAATACATATTGACAATTTCTCTTAAACCTGCAAAAGACTAAATGTACACTGTCAGATACAAAAACTTTTGATGTGTAGTAAAGCATGTAAAAACAATAGGTTTTGTAATTGCTTCCATTAGAAAATTGTCAAACAGTCAAACAACTGCCTGCTTGGACACATACTAGTCCTGCTGTGTCCATGCGTCATCACCTATGTCATGGACACACTTCCTTGATTGACAGGTGTGAGCGCAGGGCTCACAGCTGGAGGTAAAATCCTCCCACTGTCAGCTTGTGTCCCGCTACTGTCATTGAGGACATGCTGGGAGTTGTAGTTTTGGTAATGCTAGGGGAGATGTGAGCAGACAGCATACTGAGGGAGGGGGCGGAGACCTGCACAGTGAGGCCACGCCCCCTCACTTTGAGAGGAATTCAGACTAGTGAGCTAAATTAAAAGTGTAATAAGAAAATAAGTAAAGGTGCTAGACACATAAAAATTAGATGTACATGGTCCGGATTAGGTACTGAGTGATATAGTTAAAAAATGTTTTTTTGTTGAATCTGACGGGTACGCTTTAAAAAGGTAAAAAGCTTTGTAAGAAATTCTTCTCTAATGTTACATAGAATTTAATTATTCCCATCATACTACTCTGAGAAGTTAAGATATTACGTCCTTCCATAAAACCCGCCATCTCCAATCCTTCTGATGTTTCACTCATTTTTTTCAATTAAACAAGGGCCAACACTCTATTAACCTTCTGACTTTTTTTTACAATTTTTGTAGGACTCCATTAGACATTGATTGTAAACTGGATTCAGAAGCCATCTATCACCCGGGAGTTTTGTGTCATCATTAAGATACAGCGTCATCTTTTACTTAAAGGAGACAGTGTTCTCAGCTGTGACCTTCTAGGGACCTTGCAGTGATTGGAGAAAAGAAGATCCTCACTAGGGGTTATGACTTCATGGATGTTCAGTCTACAAAGGATATGAAAGATTTAGTGCTAAATATGATATAAACAACAAAGTCTGTGCGGGGGTTTATACACTTTTAGTCTAGAACTGGGATTAACTATTTTAGGCTGGGTTCACATATGTCCGGCATAAGTCAACTCAGCCTAAGTCTCGACACAACTGATGCCGTAACTGAGGACAGCATGCATGAGTTGTCATCAGTTGTATGGCATCCTGCGTCCATTGTTTACGGCACCGGACAGGGGAACGCAGAAAGCTGCGTTCCCCTGTCCAGTGCTCTCTGGCGTTTTCCAACCATCCGGCATCAAAATTGGGATGCTGGATGATTGTGAACTGTCCCATACAAATTAATGGGATCAGTTCTAGCAACGCTGGATGGTAGTGAACTGTCCCATTCAAATTAATAGGATCAGTTCTAGCATCAGTTTCTCTCCCATGCACGCCAGAGGGAAGCTATGCCGGACAACTGATATATGTGAACCCAGCCTTACTTGGAATGCCAAAATTGCACATTTTTCAAGGATATGAGACACATCTATAAAATCCTATATGATGGAGCCAGGTCCACCTAGAATTGGGAGTTGTATACAGACGTTGGGAAGCTAAAATATAAGGACAGGATATGAGGATGGGATATAAAGTCAGGGCCGGATCATCATTGGCACTCATTGAGCACCTGCTCCGGGCCCCGTGCCCGCAGGGGGCCCAGTCACATTCGGGACATCCCTGCGGGCTGCTCAGTAGCGGATCAGGGCCCCCCGATAGCCCGGCCGCGGCCACTTTAAAACAGTGACCAGCGGCGGCTCCTGTGGCCCCCCCGGACTCCTCCTGCTTTTCCTATATTTCATATTTCCTTACCTGGCCGCGCTCGGCAGGCTCAGGTGATGCATCGGGTCATGTGGGCTGTGACGAGTGACGTCTTCTGCGGCTCCTCTGCACGACGTCAGGGACGTCACTCATCATTTCCTGCAGGGCACAGTTTTCTTCATTACACCCCAGCGCTGCAGGAAATGACGAGTGACGTCCCTGACGCCGTGCAGAGGAGCCGCAGGAGACGTCACTCGTCACAGCCCACAAGACCCGACGCATCACCTGAGCCTGCCGAGCGCAGCCAGGTAAGGAAATATTAAAAATAGAAAATGGGAGGAAGATGGGGGAGCAATGATGGGGGGAATGATTGGCAGGGGGGGTTAATGATGAGCAGGGGGGGTTAATGATGAGCAGGGGGGAGGGGGACAGTTTGGAGGGGGTAATGATGAGCAGGGGGGGTTAATGATGAGCAGGGGGGGTTATTGATGAGCAGGGGGGTTATTGATGAGCAGGGGGGGGTTAATGATGAGCGGGGGGGGTTAATGATGAGCAGGGGGGGTAATGATGAGCAGGGGGGGTAATGATGAGCAGGGGGGAAGCAGGGGGGGAGAATGATGAGCAGGGGGGGTAATGATGAGCAGGGGGGGTAATGATGAGCAAGGGGGGGTAATGATGAGCAAGGGGGGTAATGATGAGCGGGGGGGGGGTAATAATGAGCAGGAGGGGTGAATGATGAGCAGGGTGGGAATGATGAGCGGGGGGGGGTAATAATGAGCAGGGGGGGTGAATGATGAGCAGGGTGGGAATGATAAGTAGGGGGGATGATGAGCAGGAGGGGGGGGGGAATGATGAGCAGGGGAAAACACGGGAAAGGAGGCGGGGGGGGGGGGGGGGTTAAATATGGCACAGAGGCTGATAAAAGGGGGAGGAAGGAGGGGGGCAAACTGAGGATAAAGGGAATCAAAGTTGGGGGGCATGATGAGGCATATAGTTCAGAGCTATAGTCATTAATTAATTTAATTAATTAATTAAATTAATTTTTTCCCCCTCAAATTTTCCTGTGAAAATGAGGGTGTGTGTTATATGCCAGTGCGTGTTATATGCAGATAAATACTGTCATTCAAACCTCCCCCCAACCCCCCGCCTCACATTCTGCAGGACATCGCTGTGTCCTGAAAGATCTTTTTGGGACACAAGGATGTCCCGGTTACCTTTCTGTGGCCCCGCAATAACTTTAAAAACGCAGGGGCCGCCGGGAGGTAGCGCACACAGGGACATCACTGACGTCCCGTGCGTGCACCCATAGGAGCGGAGCAACGAGGATGCACGCATGGTAAGTTACCTACACGTCATCTTCAGTGCTCCGACCACCGCTCCTCCGGTCCCGGGACCTACTGCTATGGCCCCTAGGCCATAGCAGTAGATCATGACCCCGGACCAGAGGAGCGGTGGTCGGAGCACTGAAGAGGGCAGTACACAGACATACAGCCTCCAGCCATACACTGTATATGACTGGAGGCTGTATGTCTGTGGGGGACACTGCCAACGTAATGTGGGGGGACTACAACCTAATGCGGGGGAACTGCAACCTAATGTGGGGGAACTACAACCTAATGTGGCGAAACTGGGGGTGGGGTTGGTGGAGTAAAGTGTAGTGGAGAAGGACCAGGAGGGCATGGGGGGCTGAAGTGAGGTTTGTTTGGGGGGGGGGGGGGGGTGAGGTAAGGTAAGTGTGGGTTTGGTAAAGGGGGCAGAGGAGTGTGAAGGGGACTGAGGGGGGGGGGGGGGTAGGGGGTGCAGAAAAGTGGAATAATGGAGAAGGACCAGGAGTGTTGAAGGGGGGACTTAAAGGGGTACTCCACCCCTAGACATCTTATCCCCTATGCAGAGAAGGCAAAAGCACAAGAAAAAAATGCCAGAAAATTACCATAACACAGAAAAAAGCAGTAGCAGTTTTTCTGTTTTTTTGCAGGTAAAAAGGGGGAAACCTAGCCTTAGGGGTCTCTGGGAGCAGGAGTCTGGAGGAGGACTTAGGGGTCTGGGGGGGCAGAGAGGTCTGGGGGAATTAGGGCTCGTCCACACTATGAACTTCCGCCAGCAGAATTTCGCTTGTTTCAATGGGATGCTGCTGCTCTGTGCACACTACGGAAGACACAGTGTGTGGTAGCATTGTTTTTAGAGGGCATGATGTTTGGCAGTATAATATACAGGGTACACAGGGTTTGGCAGTATAATATACAGGGTACACAGGGTTTGGCAGTATAATATACAGGGTACACAGGGTTTGGCAGTATAATATACAGGGTACACAGGGTTTGGCAGTATTATATACAGAGTACACAGGGTTTGGCAGTATAATATACAGGGTACACAGGGTTTGGCAGTATAATATACAGGGTACACAGGGTTTGGCAGTATAATATACAGAGTACACAGGGTTTGGCAGTATAATATACAGGGTACACAGGGTTTGGCAGTATAATATACAGGGTACACAGGGTTTGGCAGTATAATATACAGGGTACACAGGGTTTGGCAGTATAATATACAGGGTACACAGGGTTTGGCAGTATAATATACAGGGTACACAGGGTTTGGCAGTATTATATTTAGGAAGCACAGTCTCTTGAAGGGTTATAATGATTATTGTCTTTATACAGAGGATGAGGATCGGCTGGCAAAGTGAGGAACCAATGATGCACAGGCATCGAACTTTACAGAGGAAGATGGAGCTGGAAGAAGACCTGGCGTCTGGACCAGATGAAGAAGAAAAGGAAAGACAACAGAGAAGACGTCTCCTGTGAGTCACTTTATGTTTGTGTATTCTCCTGACTGTCCCATTAGATCTCTCGTCACTTCTAAGTTTTGCAGTAATAATGGATGACACTGTATATGAGGCTCCAGCTGTTACAAAACTACAACTCCTATAATGCCTGAAGTGAAGTGATTTAAGACCATGCAGCCCATTTTATTTTAACGGGGGCCTGACTCCTGTGACACCCACCAAAAAAAAAAAAAGGGGATATAGTCTAATATGCCCGGGCCTATTTTTGATCTCAGTCTGTTCCTTACTTGACAGGCCCGCAACAGGTCTCAGTGGAAGGGATGGCGGACTATCGGGTGGGGGGGGGTTGGCATCATAATGAAGTGCTCCGTCTTCCAGGCAGTCTTAATCTGGCCCTGTATAAGGTCGGGATATATGGGTACAGGATATGAGGACGCGATATGAGGATGGAATATGAGGGCGGAATATGAGGGGGCGGAATATGAGGGTTGGGTTTGAGGACAGGATATGAAGATGGGATAAGAGATCAGGATATGAGGCTGGGATATAAGGATTGAATGTGAGGGTGGGGTATGAGGATGGGATATGAAGACAAGATATGAGGACGAGATATGAGGTTGGGATATGGACGGGATATGAGGCTGGGATATAAGGATTGAATGTGAGGATGGGGTATGAGGATGGGATATGAAGACAGGATATGGGGACAAGATATGAGGTTGGGATGTGGACGGGATATGAAGACGGGATATAAAGATGAGATGTTAGAACAGGATATAAAGATGGGATATGAAGACAGGGTATGAGATCAAACTATAAGACTGGGATATGAGGTTATGATATGAGAACAAGAGAGCCATTGTTTTTTTTCCTGTCCCACAAGGTTTAGGGAGGAAGATCATGGTACTCTGCTAGTTAAATTATACATAAGTGCCGCACAGACTTCATTGTCATATTATTTATTTTTCAGATCTCATCTCTATACACAATAGTTTCATAATAATCTTTTGAAGCCATGGCATTAAGAGTCAAAAAGCCAATTTGAGATAAAGATCACAGACACGTTCTGAAGTTGAGACTTATTGGATTTTTTTTCCTAAATAGAAGGGTTCCAGTGAGCCTGAACTTAAAAAGAGAAATTATGCTCCATTATTGAGCATTTTAGTTTTCCATAGAAATTGCACCAAAATGTGTCTTTTGCTCTGTACTATGTATTTATTTGCCATTATAGCATGTTCTGCCTCATAACTTCAGTAGGAACAATATCTATGACAATTTTAGTTTCTTGGAAAACTTAAAAATGTTAAAAGAGTACTCCAGCACAAAATAACTTATCCCCTATCCAAAGGATAGGGGATAAGTTATAAATCGTGGGGGGTCCGAGTGCTGGGGCCCCCTGGGATCTCCTGGATGGGGCCACGGCAGTCTGCCGGAAGTGAAGTTTCGCCCCAATCAGAAAGCTGCGGCAGGCACTCCCCCTCAATGTATCTCTATGGGATTCATGGAGGGGGCGTGTCGGCCGCTGCGTCATGCGGGGACGGAACGCCCCCTTTCCTGGATATTGCTGGGGCCCCGTACCGAAGATCGTGGGGGGCCCCAGCGCTCGGACCCCCCGCGATCTATAACTTATCCCCTATCCGAAAAAAAAAAGTTATTTTGCACTATAGATGTCCTTTAATGTTTTTTTTAAGATGCTTTATCATGTTTTATGTTGTTGAGACTGTAATGTACCAGGCATGACTGTGAGCATCAAAAGGTTAACACACACACAACACAGCAGGGTCTTGCTGGAAGGGTGGTGGAGCTTTGCTAGTTCTCTCTCTCTTCAGCAGACAGTTTAGTGCAGTGCAGGGCAGCATGGAGTGAGCAGCTCTAGCTGAACTGTCTGCTCAGACTGACAGCAGCATCTCTCCAGAGTGGGAGACAGATGTAAGGAAGTAAGAACAGCTTGGGTTGACACCAGCTTCTGCTAAGAAGCCTGAGTTTGGGGTCAACGCTTGTTAACACTGAAAAATTCCATCCGAGGCATGAACCTTACTAGTCCTGATCTGAGAATGGGCTGGAGAGAAGTAAGAATTATCCAGATTTTCACCCTATTATTGGAAAGATCAGTTCTAGAGAAACAAGTGGTATTTAAGATGCCATCCCTGTGCTCTGCCAGTTCCCAGTTACAACCTGGTCAAGGGAAAAAGACCAGGGACTAGTGACAAGAAGGTCAAAAGGACCAGCTTCAGGTTCTATAGGGACACCAGCACTTTACCCTCGCCCAGCCATAAGTCTATTTGTTAATGTTCATAAACTGGGCCTCCCTTGTCGCCGAATCTTCTGATTTCTAGTAAAGGTGACTGAGTAAATGAGACATGAGTAGTTAAAGTTTGTTCTAATTAGAGATGAGCGAATTTTTGAAAAATTCAATTCGGCCGATTTCTCAAATTTTCCCCAAAAATTTGGTTCAATCCCAAATTATTTGCGGTGAATCGCTATTAAAAACTGCTTTTTCCAGGCTACAGAGAGCCTAAATTGGGGTGTAGGACACTTTGCCTTGTTGAAACACGCATATGGAGTGTGCTGTGTTAGTGAAATAATACTGTTATTCAGTATGACATGCAGATTACAGGCCTTTCGGAATAACTGGCCCAAATGAGTTTAACAGGAAAAAAAAAATCATACACAACGTATGTACGTATACACTAATGAAAGGAGGACAATACACTCCACTACACTTACAACTGTATTAGGCTATAAAAGCAGGTGTGTAGTTTTGGCTGCCCTTTCAGAGTAACTGGCCCAAATGAGTTTAACAGGAAAAATAATGGTACACCACCTATGTACGTACAGGTTACACTTATGAGAGGACAATACGCTCCACTACTCTTACAATCTGTATTAGGCACCAAAAGCAGGTGACTATGGCCTTTAGTGCTCACTAGTGTTGAGCAGCATAGGCCATATTCGAATTCGCGAATATTCGCGAATATATGGACGTATATTCGTCATATATTCGCGAATATTCGCATATTCGTAATATCCTCGTTTTATTTTCGCATGCGTGAAAAATCACGTATGCGAAAATTTGCATGGAAATTCGCATATGCGAAAATTCGCACGCCAGTTTCACACAGTACTATTAGAGCCTTCTTTACACCACACAAGCTGGAAGGAGAGAGGGATGATCACTGTGATGTGTACTGTGAAAAAAAAAAAAAACGAATATTCGTAATTACGAATATATAGTGCTATATTCGCGAATATTCGCTAATTCGCGAATATGCGATATTCGCGAATAAAATTCGCTTTGCGAATATTCGCGAGCAACACTAGTGCTCACCCTAACGGCCCCTATTAGCTTTAGAGTTATAGTACACCCCATTGCACCAGTACAGAGTCGCTGTGTAGTACACCCAAAAGTTCTCTCTCTCTCTCTCATGATTCAGTGTCATCCATCGCACCTTCCCAGGATTCCTTGCCCCATGTCCTCACACGTGGATCCGCCATTTTAGCCCCTACCCCCCCCCCCCCCCCCCCAGCCTGCAGATAAGGGAGTTCATGAGGTGATTCGTTAAAATGAATCGTGGCGATATTCAGATTCAATACAAATCAAATTTTTATGAAATTCGTAACAAATTCGGATTCGTCAGATTCAATTCGCTCATCTCTAGTTCTAATGTATTGCTCCATCTTTGCACATAATCAGTAAGGGCATCCCAAAACACCATCAGCTAGCACTTTCCCCCAGAGGAGATACAAGCAACCACCCTTTCACTGTGCCAGCCTACGGAGTGTGAGGAGTCCCTGTAAAAGCCCTCATGATACAGCGACCAGTGTGATTGGCAAGAGGACTACAAACTTTAGCCACCCCACAGGCCTTCATCCCTTGTATCATCTGTCCTCCCTCATCTGTCCTACTGCATATATGCTTTGATTGAGGAAACATTGGGTGGCTAATGCCTGTAAGGGGACCTGTGTATTGACAACCAGATTTTGGTTTAGATGTTAAAGGGGTATTCCAGGAAAAAACTTTTTTATATATATCAACTGGCTCCAGAAAGTTAAACAGATTTGTAAATTACTTCTATTAAAAAATCTTAATCCTTTCAGTACTTATGAGCTTCTGAAGTTAAGGTTGTTCTTTTCTGTCTAAGTGCTCTCTGATGACACGTGTCTTGGGAACCGCCCAGTTTAGAAGAGGTTTGCTATGGGGATTTGCTTCTAAACTGGGCGTTTCCTGAGACATGTGTCATCAGAGAGCACTTAGACAGAAAAGAACAACCTTAACTTCAGAAGCTCATAAGTACTGAAAGGATTAAGATTTTTTAATAGAAGTAATTTACAAATCTGTTTAACTTTCTGGAGCCAGTTGATATATATATATATAAAAGAAAGTTTTTCCTGGACAACCCCTTTAATGCTTCAAATGCAGTTATTCAAATAATCCTTCCTGGTGTTGGATTTTCTTTTTCTTTGCTGCACAAACTCTTGGGACACAAAGAGAATGTGCCATTATTAAATGACCTATTGTTTAATTCAAGTTTTTTAGTTAACCATAGTTTTAAAGAATTTGTTTGTGATTTTTTTTTTCTAATTTTCGATTTACTGTAACTATCTATGTGGTGGCCACGGGTGAGGTCCGCAGCCACCGCTACGCTGGGGTTAGCTACTTGGTTCTTGGGGGTATTAACCCAGGGTCGGATGGTATTAACCCTTAATGTCATGTGACGCCACTGTAGTCTTGGTATCTCCCGGGGTACTACAGGTCCGGGGAACTCCATCTCCCCACAGGCTAGCAAGGAAAGAATTGACTCCACACTAGGTTGCGGTTTAACGGAGGCTTTACTAACTTGAAGATAGGTGGTACAATCTTCACAGCGCTCAACCAAAGTCTCCCAAAGGGTTAACAGACAGTCTCTAGAGAACCACACAGCTTGCAGTGCCTGGACTTGATATTGCATATATGCTTGGCTCTTACGGCCGGACTAGGAGTTTTAGGTCTGCGCTATGTTAGGCTTGAAATTAAAGTCACTTACTAAAGTGTCGGTAGATTTGTGGCTTTTTACCGGAAGATAATGACTTGTCTTTTAGGAATTCTCTGATCAAGGCTGAAGTAAAGGCTTGATATTCCTCCACTCTGTACTCTGACTGAAATGAGTTGATGATTATTCACTCTGAACTCAACTTCTCTCCTGAACTACTGCACTTCACTCTACTCAGCTTCTCTCCACACTTGAACTCTCCAGAACTCCTGACCCCTGAACACTCCAGAACTCCTGACCCCTGAACACTCCAGAACTCCTGACCCCTGAACTCTCCACAACTCAGCTCCTAAACTGAACTACACAGGAAATACCACCCCTTATAAGGGAAGGCTGAACTAAAGCCCATTGACCAGGCAGTTGTGGATCATAGAGTTGTCTGTCTCCCTTTAGGATTAACAATAAAGTTACATACAATTAATAACATAATACCTTACACAAAAGTTTAGTCTAGCCCTCAGTCCTCCACTCTCACATACCCTGACTGAACATGAGGTTGCGAGGTAACATACTTAAAGCTACAGATACCTAATAACAGAGTATTAAGTTATAACAGTGCAAATACACATTAGAAATGGTTGAGTCCATGCAGGGGAGCCCCCAGGACATTGGAGGTCTCAATCTGACAGGGCCTACAATACCTTGACACAATGTACCTGTACTGGGACACCACATCTATATTTTATAAAAGCCATGAAATCTTTCCTTTTCACACTGGTCACTAGGCCTTAAACTAAGCTGAGGCTTCCTGTTCCGTACAGATCATTTCCCAGTTTTCTTCTGACCACATACTGTATAGAGTGAAAGGTGACAACAGAGAAATAATACTGGATCCACCACCATTCACAGCAGAGCTCAGCCCCCCCTTCCCAGTAGAACAACCTCTGAAAAGGTCACAGATAACATTTCCAGTGCACATGAATGGTAGAGCCCCATAACCCTCCCCTGCAGACTCCCATGCTGCTCAGCACCCCTTTCTATTAGCTACAGCTAATACCACATTTCTCTTACAGTGGCTGGTATAGAACAATTGCGCAGCAGCCCACAGTCTGTCCGGGTGATACCAGCTGATTAAAGATGGTTTAACCGCCAGACTTGCAGCAATTAGTTGATTGTCATCAGGTCTTCATTTAAAAAAAGGATCAGTCAGGATAGAACACTCTCTTTAAGGCGATAATGAGCCAATGAGTCCCATAGACCAATCACAGAAACTCATCAGTAAAACTACAAATCTGTCCACAACAGCGTCTTGGTGGTCAATGTGTAGCAACAAATGAAAGGGCAAAACTTAAAGGGGTATTCTGCCCCTAGAAATCTTATCCACTAGCCTAAGGATAGGGGATAAGATGTCTGATCACGGGGGTCCCGGGACCCCTGTGATCTCGGCTGCGGCACCCTCAACATCCGATGCATGGAGCGAAGTGCCTGGTGATACGGGGTGGAGGGTGATGCGGGGTGGAGGCTCGTGACGTCATGGTCACACCCCGCTCGTGACGTCACGGCCATGCCCCTTCAATGCAAGTCTATGACGTGGCCGTGATGTCACGAGCCTCCGGCGCTGCAGCCGATGCTCTAAATGAACACCAGGTGCTGCAGGGAGATTGCGGGGGGTCCCCAGTGGCAGGACCCCAACAATCAGACATCTTATACCTTATCCTTTTGTATAGGGGATAAGATGTCTAGGGGCGGAGTACCCCTTTAAGACCGATTTACACAAAATGTTTATTTCTGATAATTGGCCCACGTAAAAAGAATATGAAAATATATCATCACTTATTTCTGTACAAGTAAAAATGATCTGAGAAATAAGTAAAAAAATATATATAAAAAGCAAAATAGTCAAAATTGTATATTTTTTATCTTCCCACTTTAAAACAAAAGAGAAAGTATGGGAAGGTTTGATGCTGAACTGGGCATTTTTGCTTGTGTGTATGAACAGAAGGACTTTGCAAGTTATATGGGAACCATAGCCATAAAGAGAGAAGAATCTATCTGAAATACACATGTAAGGAGATCAATATACCTCTGCAAGTCATAAATCCGGCCTTTTTATATGTAGTAAACGGGTGACACACACATATACCTGTAAAGATACAGTACACCATAAAAATGTTTTTATGATGAATCTCTTGCAATATTCCAAATGTCTCCTGCTTGGGAGGAACACCCAGTGAGTGGTACAGCAGAGACTAATGTCTCCAAAATGTGATTTTCTGTATTCTTCACCTTGTTTTTTTATTGTTTCTGGAACCTAAGGCAACGTCCAGACAGACCATCTTCGGCCGTGACTTCAGATGATTTAAACAAATGGAGTTCCATCTTTTACGACATCTAAGATGCTAAATCTTGTTGTCAACATCAGAGAAGTGATATCAGGGAGATTTCCACAAGTGATGCATGAAGCGGCAACATTTATTACCAGCTTATATATGTAGAACACATCCCCAACTTATGGCATATGAATTGCAAGTAGCATATTATACCCCAGACCAGACCCCTTAATAAATAGACGGCAAACCTCCTAAATAAATACAGACCCCACACCCCTAAACAACCGAAAACTAATGGACATTCTAAATAAATCTAAACACCAGACCCCAGATCAGACCCGCCTTAATAACTAGAGACCGAAAATATATTTAATAAATGAAAACCCTATATCAGACTTTATACATATACACCAGACCCCCAGGCCAAACCCTTTACATACACAGACCCCAGACCAGACCCTATACATTTACAGAAAGCAGACCAGACCTTAAACAAATGAAAACTTTTGACCAGGGAGATTTCCACAAGTGATGCATGAAGCGGCAACATTTATTACCAGCTTATATATGTAGAACACATCCCCAACTTATGGCATATGAATTGCAAGTAGCATATTATACCCCAGACCAGACCCCTTAATAAATAGACGGCAAACCTCCTAAATAAATACAGACCCCACACCCCTAAACAACCGAAAACTAATGGACATTCTAAATAAATCTAAACACCAGACCCCAGATCAGACCCGCCTTAATAACTAGAGACCGAAAATATATTTAATAAATGAAAACCCTATATCAGACTTTATACATATACACCAGACCCCCAGGCCAAACCCTTTACATACACAGACCCCAGACCAGACCCTATACATTTACAGAAAGCAGACCAGACCTTAAACAAATGAAAACTTTTGACCAGACATTCTAAATAAATCAAAACACCAGACCCCAGACCTGTCTTAATAACCAGAGACCCAAAATATATTTAATAAATGAAAACCCTATATCAGACTTTATACATATACAGACACCAGACCCCCAGGCCAAACCCTTTACATACACAGACCCCAGACCAGACCTTAAACAAATGAAAACTTCTGACCAGACATTCTAAATAAATCAAAACACCAGACCCCAGACCTGACTTAATAACCAGAGACCCAAAATATATTTAATAAATGAAAACCCTATATCAGACTTTATACATATACAGACACCAGACCCCCAGGCCAAACCCTTTACATACACAGACCCCAGACCAGACCCTATACATTTACAGAAAGCAGACCAGACCTTAAACAAATGAAAACTTCTGACCAGACATTCTAAATAAATCAAAACACCAGACCCCAGACCTGTCTTAATAACCAGAGACCCAAAATATATTTAATAAATGAAAACTCTATATCAGACTTTAGGCCATATTCACTAAAGAAATACAGGCCCAGACCAGACAGTTTTAATAAGTCAAAACTCTTTATTAGCCCCCGTAACAAATACAGACCTTAAACCAAACCCCCAAAATCAGACTCCAGACTAAACCTTCTAAACCAATACAGAGCCCCTAAAACAAATACTGACTATAGATCAGAGCTCCAACATAAATACAGACCCCAGAATAAATGCATTAACCCCTTAAGGACCCGGGTTTTTTCTGTTTTTGCATTTTCGTTTTTTGCTCCTTGCCTTTAAAAAATCATAACTCTTTCAATTTTGCACCTAAAAATCCATATTATGGCTTATTTTTTGCGCCACCAATTCTACTTTGTAATGACGTCAGTCATTGTGCCCAAAAATCTACGGTGAAACGGAAAAAAAAATCATTGTGAGACAAAATTGAAAGAAAAACGCCATTTTGTAATTTTTAGGGGCTTCCGTTTCTACTTAGTACATTTTTCGGTAAAAATTACACCTTATCATTATTCTGTAGGTCCATAAAATGTTAAAATGATCCCCTACTTATATAGGTTTGATTTTGTCGTACTTCTGGAAAAAATCATAACTTCATGCAGGAAAATGTATACGTTTAAAATTGTCATCTTCTGACCCCTATAACTTTTTTTTTTTTCCGTGTATGGGGCGGTATGAGGGCTCATTTTTTGCGCCGTGATCTGAAGTTTTTAACGGTACCATTTTTGCATTGATAGGACTTATTGATCGCTTTTTATTCATTTTTTCATGATATAAAAAGTGATCAAAAATGCACTATTTTGGACTTTGAAATTTTTTTGCACGTACACCATTGACCATGCGGTTTAATTAACAATATATTTTTATAATTCAGATATTTCCGCACGCGGTGATACCATATATGTTTATTTTTATTTACACTGTGTTTATTTTATGGGAAAAGGGGGGTGATTCAAACTTTTAATAGGGAAGGGGTTAAATGATGTTTGTTCACTTTTTTTTCCCACTTTTTTTTTTTGCAGTGTTATAGCTCCCATAGGGACCTATAACACTGCACACACTGATCTATTACATTGATCACTGGTTTCTCATAGGAAACCAGTGATCGACGATTCTGCCGCTTGACTGCTCATGCCTGGATCTCAGGCACTGAGCAGTCATTCAGCGATCGGACAGCGAGGAGGCAGGTAGGGGCCCTCCCGTTGTCCTGTAAGCTGTTCGGGATGCCGCGATTTCGCCGCGGCTATCCCAAACAGCCCACTGAGCTAGCCGGCCACTTTCGGTTTCACTTTAGACGCAGCGTTCAACTTTGAACGCCGCGTCTAAAGGGTTAATAGCGCGCGGTACAGCGATCAATGCCGCGCGCTATTAGCCACGGGTCCCGGCCGTTGTTAGAGGCTGGGCCCGACCCGCTATGATGCGGGGCCACGCCGCGGCCACGCGTTATAGATCGGGAGTGGACACATGACGTTCCAGTACGTCATGTGTCCTTAAGGGGTTAAATACATACAAATCTCAGACCAGACCATCTAAATGAATATAGATTCTGGACCAGACCAAATAAATGAATCAAAATCATATACCAGACCTTAAACAAGACCCCCTTAAACAAACACAGACCCCAGATCAGATTACCTTAAAGGGGTACTCCAGTAGAAATATTTTTTTTTATCAACTGGTGCCTGAAAGTTAAAAAGATTTGTAAATTACTTCTATTTAAAAATCTTAACCCTTCCAGTACTTATCAGCTGCTGTATGCTCCACAGGAAGTTATTTTCTTTTTAAATTAATTTTCTCTCTGACCACAGTGCTCTCTTGCTGACATCTCTGTCCATGTCAGAAGCAAATCCCCATAACAAACCTATCCTGTTGTGGACAGTTCCTGACATGGACAGAGGTGTCAGCAGAGAGCACTGTGGTCAGACAGAAAATGAATTAAAAAAGAAAAGAACTTCCTCTGGGGCATACAGCAGCTGATAAGTACTGGAAGGATTAAGATTCTTTTTTTTAGATAATTCTTTTAATAGAAGTAATTTAGAAATCTAATAAAAACAAGTGTTCAGCTCACAATCAGGTATCTGAGGTTTAATGTGGCTAACAGATCGATCCCCACCGATCACAAATTATAAATAATCTAAATTACAATATAGCCACACCTCAAGAATACCCCCCTACTGGGTACACAAAGAAAATAACTGATAACAGATAGTTTGAAAAAATGTAGAGATTTCTTAAAATGCAATGAAAATAAATAAAAAAAGGCTTAACATATAAAACATCATAATCAGAGCAATACTCGTATGTAAAGTATATTATACTGCTATTGGGCCCTAATGGCAGAATTGGAATGAATAATGTAGAACAACTACTGATTGTTAATATGCCAGCAGGACTAATATTCATGCATACTAATGGTTCGGAATATACTGATAATCCGGCAATGGAAAAATTATTTATTATTTAAAGTCAGTCTTAGTAGTAATTTAGACTGTGCTGTCTGTGTTTTAAATAAGAATAGATGGTTCTCACCGTGGCAACAGCTGGTCCCGTAATGCAATGGGCCAAAGATGGTTGGTGCTCACCGGGGTAACTGGTTCCGTGCTGCGACGGGCCGAAGATGTAAGTCCATCTTCGGCCAGTGAGTAGTTGCCTAGCAACATCTGGAGGGCTACAGTTTGAGACCACTATACTACAGCTGTTTGCCGTTTGGGCATGCTGGGATTTGTAGTTTTGCAACAGCTGGAGGGGCTACAGTTTGGAGATCACTGTGCAGTAGTCTCTAAACTGTAGCCCTCCAGATGTTGCAAAACTGCAAATCCCAGCACTCCCAAACAGCAAACAGTTGTCTCGGCATGCTAAGAGTTGTAGTTATGTACCTGCAGCTTTTGCATAACTACATCTCCCAGCATGCCCTTTGGCAATCAGTACATTCTGGGAGTTGTAGTTTTGCAACAGCTGGAGGCACACTGGTTGGAAAATACTGAGTTTGGTAACAGAACCTAACTGAAGGTTTTCCAACCAGTGTGCCTCTAGCTGTTGCAAAAGTACAACTCCCAGCATGCATGGTCTGTCAGTGCATGCTGGGAGTTGCAGTTTTGCAACAGCTGGAGGTTTGCCCCCATGTGAATGTACAGGGTACAATCACATGGGTGGGTTTACAGTGAGTTTCTTGCTTCAAGTTTGAGCCGCGGCAAATTTTACACCGTAGCACAAACTCCTAGCGGTAAACTCACTGTAAACCTCCGGCTGTGTGAATGTACCCTAAAAACACTACACTACACTAATAAGAAAGGGTAAAATACTACATATACACCTCTTACACTGTCCCCCCCCCCCCCCCAATAAAAATGAAAACGTATCGTACGGCATTGTTTCCAAAATGAAGCCTCCAGCCATTGCAAAACAGCAACTCCCAGCATTTCTGGACAGCCACTGACTGTCCAAGCATGCTGGGAGTTTAGCAACAGCTGGCGGCACCCTGTTTGGGAATCACTGGCGTAGAATACCCCTATGTCCACCCCTATGCAAACCCTAATTTAGTCCTCAAATGCGCATGGCGCTCTCTCACTTTGGAGCCCTGTCGTATTTCAAGGCAAAAGTTTAGGCCCACATATGGGGTATTTCCGTACTCGGGAGAAATTGCGTTACAAATTTTGGGGAGCTTTTATCCCTTATGAAAAGGAAAAGTTAGGGTCTACACCAGTCTGTTAGTGTAAAAATAAAATAAAAATGTTACACTAACATGCTGGTGTTTCCCCATACTTTTTATTTTCACAAGCGGTAAAAGGAAAAAAAAGAACCCCCAAAATTTGTAATGCAATAGAAATACCCCATGTGTGGGCGTAAAATGCTCTGCGGACGCACAACAAGGCTTAGGAGTTAGAGCGCACTATGTACATTTGAGGCCTAAATTGGTGATTTTAATGCAGACCAGACTCAAAACAAATACAGACCCCAGATCAGATTACCTAAATAAATATATACCCCATACCAGACTTTATAAATGAACAGACCCCAGACCCCAGAACAAACTCTATACATATACAAACCCCAGACCAGACACTATACATTTACAGAAAACAGACCAGACCCTGACTTTTCAAGATGGGTGGTGACCATGGTGACCATTTTGAATTTGGCCATTCTGAATCCAACTTTTATTTTTTCAATAGAAAGAGGGTCATGTGACACATCAAACTTATTGTGAATTTCACAAGAAAAACAATGATGTGCTTGGTTTTAACGTAACTTTATTATTTCATGAGTTATTTACAAGTTTCTCTTGACATGTCGTCGAGGTTAACACGTGAGGAGCGGATAGAAATTGTATTGATGTCTGGTGAACGCAGTAACCGGGTCATTGCAGCAGATTTCAATGCAAGACACCCTACGAGACCACCCGTCTCCCATGCTACAGTTAGCAAACTACTTGCTAAGTTTCGTGAAACTGGTTCAGTGTTGGATTTACCAAAATGTGGACGCATGAAATCTGTGACTAATAAAGAAACATCAGTGGCTGTCCTAGCTTCATTCAGCAAGAGCCCACAGCGTAGCACTCGCCGCATGTCACTGGAGAGATGCATTAGTCGAGAATCTCTTCGGCGGATATTAGCTACTCACAAATGGCACCCTTACAAACTCCAGCTACTGCACCATCTCAACGAGGATGACCCAGATCGGCGCACTGAATTTGCAGAATGGGCAAAACAAAAATTGGACCAGGACCCTCAGTTTACGCAGAAGATTTTGTGTGAATGGTGAAGTTAACAAACAAAACCACTGCTATTGGTCTGACACTAACCCACATTGGATAGATCCCTCCAAGACTGTTGGAACACAAACATTGATGGTATGGTGTGGTATATGGGGTACAAAGATAGTGGGGCCATTCTTCATCAATGGAAACCTCAAGGCCACTGGATATGTGAAATTGCTACATGATGATGTGTTTCCCTCTTTATGCACTGAAGCTGGCACGTTCCCGGAGTTTTTCCAGCATGATGGTGACCACTACATTATGGGTGTCAGGTCCGAGCATTTCTAGATGAACAGTTTCCTGGAAAGTGGATTGGTCGTCGTGGGCCAGTTGAATGGCCCCCAAGGTCTCCCGATGAGACCTCATTAGACTTTTATCTTTGGGGTCATCTGAAGGCAATTGTCTATGCTGTGAAGATACGAGATGTGCGGCACCTGAAACTACGGATACTGGAAGCCTGTGCTAGCATTTCTCCTGCGGTGTATATAGTAGTATATAGCAGTGTATACGGATACTGGAAGCCTGTGCTAGCATTTCTCCTGCGGTGTATATGGTAGTATATAGCAGTGTATACGGATACTGGAAGCCTGTGCTAGCATTTCTCCTGCGGTGTTGCTATCAGTGTGTGAAGAGTGGGAGAAGAGGGTTGCATTGACAATCCAACACAATGGGCAGCACATTGAACACATTTTATAAGTGGTCAGAAACTTGTAAATAACTCATGAAAGAATAAAGTTATGTTAAAACCAAGCACATCATTGTTTTTCTTGTGAAATTCCCAATAAGTTTGATGTGTCACATGACCCTCTTCCTATTGAAAAAACAAAAGTTGGATTCAAAATGTCCGACTTCAAAATGGCTGCCATGGTCACCACCCATCTTGAAAAGTTCCCCCCCCCCCCCCTATATATACTAATGTGCCACAAACAGGAAGTTAATATCACCAACCATTCCCATTTTATTAAGGTGCATCCATATAAATGGCCCACCCTGTACATATACAGACCTCAGACCAGACCCTATACATATACAGACCTCAGACTAGACCTTATACATACAAACACACCAGATCAGAACCTATACATATACAGAGACCAGACCCTAAACAAATATAAACCCAAAACACAGATGCTACTGAGAATAGGCAATCCATAAAAAGTCACAGAAAACCGTTTTAAAGTAAACCTGTCAGCAACATCTGCAGGCATCAGGTTATAGAGCAGGAGGAGCTGGACAGGCTGATATATTTATAGATTTGTGGGAAAAGATTATGTACAAGTTTTAAAGTATACAAATAAACTTCAGTTTTATTTTTATTTATTAGCTTAGGAGTCCAGGGGGTGGTCCTAACCAGTGATCTTCTGCCCAGAATAGGCAGTACTTTACATGTAAAAATGTAAACCTATACAGGATCTTTTACAGCATACATCAGTCTGCTCCAATTCTGCTTCAGTCCTTACCCTCAACTTGAAATACATTTCATTCATGACAGGTTCCCTTAAAATATCAGAAGTATGATATCTCCTTTTATAGAAACCTAGAATGTGTTGGCAGAGAAGAACCATTTGGAAAATCTAGATAGCCTTATGCTTATCCCTATCTTATATGAAGCATAGCCTTATGCCTATCTCTATCTTATATGAAGGATAGCCATATGCCAATCCCTATCTTATATGAAGAATAGCCTTATGCCTATCCCTATCTTATATGAAGGATAGCCTTATACCTATCCCTATCTTATATGAAGTATAGCCTTATACCTATCTCTATCTTATATGAAGGATAACCTTATTCTTATCCCTATCTTATATGAAGGATAGCCTTATTCCTATCCCTATCTTATATGAAGACTAGCCTTATGTCTATCCCTATCTTATATGAAGGATAGCCTTATGCCTATCCCTATCTTATATGAAGGATAGCCTTATGCCTATCCCTATCTTATATGAAGGATAGCCTTATGCCTATCCCTATCTTATATGAAGGATAGCCTTATGCCTATCCCTATCTTATATGAAGGATAGCCTTATGCCTATCCCTATCTTATATGAAGGATAGCCTTATGCCTATCCCATGCATGCTTAAACTCCTTCACTGTATTTGCGGTGACCACTTCTGCAGGAAGGCTATTCCATGTATCCACTACTCTCTCAGTAAAGTAATACTTCCTGGTATTACTGTATAAACCTTTGCCACTCTAATATAAAACTATGTCCTCTTGTGGGAGTTTTTCTTCTTTTAAATCTCCTCTCCTCCTTTACCGTGTTGATTCCCTTTATGTATATAAAAGTCTCTATCATATCCCCTCTGTCTCGTCTTTCTTCTATGCATGTTAAGGTCCTTTAACCTTTCCTGGTAAGTTTTATCCTGCAATCCATGTACTGGTTTAGTATCTTCTCTGAACTCTCTCTAGAGTATCTATATCCTTCTGGAGATACGGCCTCCAGTACTGCGCACAATACTCCAAGTGAGGTCTCACCAGTGTTCTGTACAGCGGCATGAGCACTTCTCTCTTTCTACTGCTTATACCTCTCCCTATACATCCAAACATTCTGCTTTCATTTCCTGCTGCTCTATTACATTGTCTTCCTACCTTTAAGTCTTCTGAAATAATTACTCCTAAATCCCTTTCCTCAGATACTGAGGTCAGGACTGTGTCAAATATTCTATATTCTGCCTGAAGATTTTTACGCCCCAGGTGCATTATCTTGCAATTATCCACAATAAATTTCAGTTGCCAGAGTTCTGACCCTTTTTCTAGTTTGCCTAAATTCTTTTCCATTTGGCAGATCCCTCTAGGAACATCAACCCTGTTACATATCTTTGTGTCATCAGCAAAAAGACACACCTTACCATCGAGACCTTTTGCAATATCACTAATGAAGATATTAAACAAAATTGGTCCCAGTACAGATCCCTGAGGTCCCCACTGGTAACAAGACCTTGCTCTGAATATTCTCCATTGACTACAACCCTCTGTTGTCTGTCACTCAGCCACTGCCTAATCCACTCAACAATATGGGAGTCCAAGCTCAATGACTGTAGTTTATTGATAAGTCTTCTATGTGGGACAGTGTCACAAGCCTTACTAAAATCTAGATATGCAATGTCTACTGCCCCTCCACCATCTATTATTTCAGTCACCCAGTAAAAAAAAAGTCAATAAGATTTGTTTGACATGATCTCCCTGAAGTAAACCCATGTTGTTTTACATCTTGCAATCCATGAGATTTTAGATGTTCCACAATTCTATCCTTTAGTAGGGTTTCCATTAATTTCCCCACTATTGATGTCAGAATTACTGGCCTATAGTTACTTGATTTCTCCCAACTAACTTTCTTGTGAATGAGGCAGAGGCGGAGGCAGGAGAAACACCCAGAGAGTGACGCACTGGGGCTCGCATGCGGGCACATCCCGCGATGAGAGTCCCAGCCCCATCGGCAGCAGCAGGTAAGGGGGCCATGCACTCACGGCCAGCGTGTGCGGTCGGAGCACATAACGTAATATCTACTATGAGCATGTCATATAACCATGGCTAAAAACCCAGAACATCTCAGATAAATACAAAGTGCATGCTTAGGCAGAAATGGTAGCATTAAAGCACAAACAGACAAAGAGTGTTGTACAAACAACTTCATAGCAGCATGTCAATCATCAGCTCGGAACCTAGACTGAGCTGGAGATATCTAGACACACCCACACAGCCATTAAGTGAAAGGACAAAAGCTTTAACAATTCCCTAGCCAGGAAACATCAAACTGTTCAAACACAACCTAAATCCAATGGCCATCTCTGAACATAACCAAGACAGACATTACAGAAATATGGTGGAGGTTTAATGATGTTTTGAGGTTGTTTTGCTGCCTCTGGCACTGGGTGCCTTGAATGTGTGCAAGGCATCATGAAATCTGAGGATTACCAACTGATTTTGGGTCACACTGTACAGCCCAGTGTCAGAAAGCTGGGTTTGCGTCTGAGATCTTGGGTCTTCCAGCAGGACAATGACCCCAAAAATACATCAAAAAGCACCCAGAAATGGATGGCAACAAAGTGCTGGAGAGTTCTGAAGTGGCAGCAATGAGTCCAGATCTAAATCCCATTGAACACCTATGGAGAGATCTTAAAATTGCTGTTGGGAAAAGGTGCCTTCCAATAAGAGACCTGGAGCAGTTTGTAAAGGAAGAGTGGTCCAACATTTCGGCTGAGAGGTGTAAGAAGCTTATTGATGGTTATAGGAAGTGACTGATTTCAGTAATTTTTTCCAAATGGTGTGCAACCAAATAGTAAGTGAAGGGTGCCAATAATTTTGTCCAGACCATTTTTGGAGTTTGGTGACATTATGTCCAATTAGCTTTTATTCCTCCCTAATTTGGTTTAGTTCCAATACACACAAAGGGAATAAACAAGTTTATAGCAAAACATGTGTTACTGCAATCCTTTCCTGTGAGAAATACTTAATTTTCTTGAAAAATTTCAGGGGTGTCAACATTTACGGCCATGACTGTACTAATAACAACAATTATAATAATAATAATAGTAATTATATCAATAAATGATTGTAAGAATAATTATAACAATATTACCGTATTGATAGGCGTATAACACGCATTATTTAGTCTAAAATTTTTAGCCTAAAGTCTATCTGCATGTTATAACCCGATAAGCCGCTGCAGTTCAATTATTTAAAGCGGGCGCTTTAAATCAATGAACTGCAGCGGCTTTTGCAGGTCCAGAGACCTGCCGTCGCTGCCCGATTCTCTGCCCCTGCCTATCCTTGGCTCCAGAGACCACCGCCACCACTGCCCCATTGCCCCCCCCCCCCCCCATCCCCAGTTTTATAATTACCTGTTCCCAGGGTCCGTGCTGCTTCTGGCTCCGGCGGTCTCCTGCGTTGTTGCTATGCGCTGCGCAATGACGAGTGACTTCTTCAACGCCCGTCAGTAGCCCGGCTCACAGTGACAGCTAAGGACGCCTCCGGAGCCAGAAGCAGCGTGGACCCTGAGAACAGGTAATTATAAAACCGGGGATGGGGGAGGTAATGGGGCAGCGGCGGTCTCTGGATAGCCAGGTGGAGAGAAGCGGCGGCAGCAGGACTCTACACCCCAGGAAAGGCAGGGGGAGAGAAACGGGCAGCGACGGCGGTCTCTGACCCCGCAAAAGCCACGCTTCTGCGGGGTCAGAAACAGTCTATCATGGTATACACATGCGCACACACGCACCCTCATTTTATCAAGGATATTTGGGTAAAAAACTTTTTTACCCAAATATCCTTGGAAAAATGAGGGTGTGTGTTATAGGCCGGTGCGTGGTATACTCCGATAAATACGGTATATTAACAACTTCATTAAAAATATTAATATAAAACAAATTATAGTAATAATAATTATAATAATAATAATAATAATAATAAATAACAGGTATAATCATTATTCAATAATAGCAACAATACCACAACGTAAAAATGTCACAATGAAAACCAAAACAATACTAAGAATAATAATCATAGTGGTAGTAAAGTTAAAATAAGTAAAAATCTAACTTAAAAGAATAGATAGATATACATTTTTATTTGTTTAACAATGGTGATAATCTTTACTAGTATAACCAGATTTAAAGAACATTAAAACACTTTATTAATTGTAACTAAGAATGTAAGATACAGCAAGCAAATATAAAAATAATTACAGTTAAATAAGACTAAAAAAAAATCAGATTCAGATACTAAGATCAAACAAAGCTCAAACGTTCCAAAGATAATAATAATAAAAAAACATAATATAAAAGATAATGACATATAATAAAGCAAAATTACCCCTGAAATTCAATTTGTAGGGGGAAAATATACGTGGCTAAAATGAAATATTCAGAAAATCATTGGCCAGATATCTAATCAGGTATTGAGGAGTCAACATTGATTGAAGGAGTCTGCAGGCTACAAGAATGAACACATAGAGCAAAGAGGGCAGCGGGAAATCTCTGGTTGATTGGTTGCTAAGCAACAATCCCCTTAGCTGGAGGGGTCAGGTCTAATGTCCATCGGTTCGTGGTCTCATTTATCGGCCACTTTCACACAACAAACTCGGCAATAAATGCAACATTTGAGGCTTTGTTCTGCTGAGATTGTTCTTGTACTGGAGTCAGCAATAACTTCTACAGTCCTGTATAGTGTCTATGGGGTGGTTACCCAACAAAGCTTAACCGAATCATCCTGCATTGTCCTGTCCGGGTCTCTTCTCCGGGGACAGTGGCCAAATTGGGACTTTCACTAATTAATATGCAATAAGCCAATTACTTTTGTGGAGATCCCCTCCCCCACACAGCTCTTCGGTTTTGCTTGTTAGTGGAGATAACTGGAGGTCATCTTCTCCAGGACGGGGACAGCTCTGTAATCACGTATCAGTGCGGTAAAGGCAAACCAACAATTATATAGTATACAGAACCGTTCATGGCTTCCTAAATCCAGCTGTTCACTGTCATATCATTATTTAGGATGTAGTCTGAATGTGACCGAATGCAGATGTAGCAGATGTTTCAAGAAAATTCAATCCCAGCTCTGCTACATTAGTAGGCTTTGTAGGGAATTTGACTTATTATTTGGATTTTACTGAGGATATAATATTAATGCTTATTATAAACCTCATCCACATAAAAGCTGATCGTGGCGTCTAAACCGGGAGAAATCACTGCTGGTTAGCTCAGCGGAACTGTTCGGGACTGCCGCAGTGAAATCGCGGCGTTCCGAACAGCTGGGAGGACAGCGGGAGGTGCCTTACCATGCTTCACGCTGTCCAATCAGCATTTGATTGCTCCAAGCCTGAGATCCAGGCTTGAGCAATCAAATTAAGATTACACTGATAAATGCTATGCTATAGCATAGCATTGTTCAGCGTATGCAATCAAAGTTTTGCAAGTAATAGTCCCCTATGGGGGCAAAAAAAAAAGGTGTAAAAATAGTAAGAAAAAAAAAGTGAATAAATGTGATTTAACCCCTTCCTAGATAAAAGTTTGAATCACCCCCTTTTCCCATAAAAAAAATTTAAATAAAAATAAACATATGTGGAATTGCCGTGTGTGTAAATGTCCAAACTATAAAAAATATAATGTTAATTAAACCACACGGACAATGGCGTACATGTAAAAAAAAAATCAAAATTCCAGTATTGCGTATTTTTGGTCACTTTGTAAAACCTAAAAAAATTTATAAATAGTGATCAAAAAGTCTGATGAAAACAATCATGGTACCAGTAAAGTCTTCAGATCATGGCGAAAAACATGAGCCCTCATACCAACCCGTATACAGAAAAATAAAAGTTATAGGGGTCAGAATAGGACAATTTTAAACATACTAATTTTGGTGCATGTAGTTTTTTATTTTTTTTATGTAGTAAAATAAAGAAAAACCTATATAAATTGGGTATCATTGTACCCGTATGGATCTATAGAATAAATATCTGGTGTCATCTTTACCAAAAAGTGCACTGCGTAGAATTGGAATTCTCCAAAAGTAAAAAAAATGCAATTTTTTTTTTTTTTTTGCCCCCACAAATATTTTTTTTCTGAGTTCCCTGTAAATTTGTTGGTGAAATGATTGATGTCATTACTAAGTAAAATTGGTGGCGCAAAAAATTAGGAGAAAAAGTAGTAATCTTCAGCTCACCTCCCACTGGTCTTGCACGGATCCTCAGCCTGGCTTAATACGCATAGCAAAGAGAGAGGAAAGTCGATCCAGCAATTCCACTAAAACCTTGATTTATTGGTTATTCAGCAGCATAAAATATCCCACATGGATAGTATTCACCACACACCACCTGGCCAGTGATTCACAGCAAAATGGACGCGTTTCGAGCGCATGCGCGCTCTTGATCACCATGTGATCAAGAGCGCGCATGCGCTCGAAACGCGTCCATTTTGCTGTGAATCACTGGCCAGGTGGTGTGTGGTGAATACTATCCATGTGGGATATTTTATGCTGCTGAATAACCAATAAATCGATGTTTTAGTGGAATTGCTGGATTGACTTTCCTCTTTCTTTGAAAAAATTAGCCCTCATATGAGTCTGCAGGTGCAAAATTGAAAGCGTTCTGATTTTTAACAGGTGATGAGGAAAAATCCTTAAGGGGTTAAGCAATCTATCCCAGGGGGAAATGATTGACTCCACAGTCACCTCCAAATCAGGTTACCTTGTTTCTTTTTATTTATAGGCCACAGCCAGGGCCTATTGGATGATCCTTAGGTAGTAGGTAGCAGGCAGTATCAGGCATAGTGGTATGGCTGCCAGCCTACATGCCTATGTAAATAATATATGGAAAGCCCTATGGCCCCTTCATTGTGTTGATATATATATATATATTTGATAAATTTCTCTCCCAAGGCATCTACCTGCATTGCATACTCCTTGTCTTGGCCCTGCAGAATTTGATGGTGTTATTTGTCTATTAGTTGTTTTTCTAGTAAAATAATCTTACACGGATTACCTTAATAACTACCATGAAGCATTTACTTACTGGGTGGCCACATAGAGAAGACTTGTGAGCACAGGATAGAATAATACCAGCATATCGAGGATAACACACCGCCACCGTTCTCAGAATTTAAATGGATGTAATGTTTCAAAGAGCTATTAACAAGGGAGCTATTGATCAACAAATTAAAGATTTCTGTAAAATAAAATACAAGCAATCTCTTAGATGTTATTGAGGATACACATGTTCTGTGGTTTGGGGAATAGGATCAGTAAAGGAGCCCAATAGTCAATACATAGACAGGGGCTTGTTAAGATTTGCATTAAGTCCTTAAGACTCTTAAGTTGTCTTTTGGTCTAAGACCTGTGGATTCTATGCCATGGTTAAAAATTACAACTCCCATCATGTCCTGACAACCTTTACTGCCATACTGAGAGTTACACCTTCACAACAGCTGAAGAGGCATAGGTTACATTTATTTGTAATATTTATTAGTTTGTAAGCAGAAAAAAAACTGAAACATATAAAAACTGTTCCATAGGCAGGCTCAAACAGTAATAGAATACATCAGAAGGATCAGCCGGAACAACATAGAAATCCTTAAAGGGGTACTCCGCCCTTAGACATCTTAACCCCTATCCAAAAGATAGAGGATAAGAAATGTCTACTAGGGACAACCACGATCTCGTCTGCAGCACCCCAAACATCCGGTGTATGGAGCGAACTTTGCACTGTGCCGGATGATGCGGAGTGGAGGCTTGTGACGTCATGGTCACTCCCCGTTCGTGATGCCACAGCCATGTCACGTCAATGCAAGTCTATGGGAGCGGGTGTGACGGCCATCATGCCCCCTCCCATTGGCTTGCATTGAGGGGGCATGGCCGTGACGAGCAGGGTGCGGTCATGACGTCACAAGCCTCTAGCGCTCCGGCCCTGCACCCGACTCTTTATACGAACGCCGGATGCAGCAGGGAGATTGCAGCGGCAGGACCCCCGCGATCAGACATCGTATCCCCTATCCTTTGGATAGGGGATAAAATGTCTAAGGGCGGATTAACCCTTTAAATTATGAGCAAAAAAAAGTTCACAGAATATTGCACGAAGAGCAAAACTGGGAAAAGGTCACGGAAGCACAATGGCTTAAAGGGCAAACAAAATTTGGTAACCACTCTAGAATAAGTAAGGTTAAAGTAGCTCAATGGACTCCAACCATAAGGAGGAGAGTGTGCACAAAATAGGTATATAGGAGGCTCAAGGAGCATTGCAAATATGAAGAAAACATTTGGTGGTAACAAAAACTAGTCTAATCCTAGAACAGCCGAGCAACCCTATAAACACCGCCCAACAGTTAACATTAACGGGGGAAGGGACAAGATGACAAAGACTAGAGAGACAAAAAGGGAGAACAAGAGGGAGGAAGGGTAGAGAGAAAATAGATATAATCGACAAGGATATGGACAATCCTAAGGCCAAGAAGCATGATGGGTATCCCAATAGCAGTCCCATGGGTCCCAAATTACATTAAATACCTTTAAGTTTATTCTTAAACAAAGAGATACTCCATCCCCTGACCTCCTTAATCCGAGACAGAATGGGGCAATGATGATTTCCAATGTTTGTGTAAAGGACATCAAAGAAAATACAGTATATAAGATTTAAGTTTTAAACAAGGTGTACGTAATGCAGAGGGGAAACCCTTCAACATACAGGCTATGGGAGTCAAGGGGATGTCATAGTCCAGGATTTGCCTAACCAGATCCTTCACATTTGTCCTTAAAGATCAGAGAAGCTCGCAGGCCCCCCAAAAATGAAAAAGTGTTCCCCTGGACTGGAAACATCGCCAACAGAGCGGGGATATCGCTGAGCTGAATTTGTGGAGCAATTCTGGGATGTGATAGCCAGAGGCGTTCCTAGTGTACCTTGTTTAGACCCATGTTGTCACGATGCCGGCTGGCAGGAGGTGGATCCTCTGTGCCAGAGAGGGATTGGCGTGGACCGTGCTAGTGGACCGGTTCTAAGTCACTACTGGTGTTCACCAGAGCCCGCCGCAAAGCGGGATGGTCTTGCTGCGGCGGTAGTAACCAGGTCGTATCCACTAGCAACGGCTCAACCTCTCTGACTGCTGAAGATAGGCGCGGTACAAGGGAGTAGACAAAAGCAAGGTCGGACGTAGCAGAAGGTCGGGGCAGGCAGCAAGGATAGTAGTCAGGGGCAACGGCAGGAGGTCTGGAACACAGGCTAGGAACACACAAGGGAACGCTTTCACTAGGCACAAGGGCAACAAGATCCGGCGAGGGAGTGCAGGGGAAGTGAGGTATACATAGGGAGTGCACAGGTGAACACACTAATTGGAACCACTGCGCCAATCAGTGGCGCAGTGGCCCTTTAAATCGCAGAGACCCGGCGCGCGCGCGCCCTAGGGAGCGGGGCCGCGCGCGCCGGGACAGGACCGAGGGAGAGCGAGTCAGGTACGGAAGCCGGGGTGCGCATCGCGAGCGGGCGCCACCCGCATCGCGAATCGCATCCCGGCTGGAGGCGGTATCGCAGCGCACCCGGTCAGTGGATCTGACCGGGGCGCTGCCGTAGCGAGGATGTTGCGAGCGCTCCGGGGAGGAGCGGGGACCCGGAGCGCTCGGCGTAACAGTACCCCCCCCCTTGGGTCTCCTCCTCTTCTTGGAGCCTGAGAACCTGAGGACCAGACTTTTATCTAGGATATTGTCCTCAGGTTCCCAGGATCTCTCTTCAGGGCCACAGCCCTCCCAGTCAACCAAAAAAAAGGTTTTTCCTCTGACCTTTTTGGAGGCCAGTATCTCCTTTACAGGAAAGATGTCCGAAGAACCGGAGACAGGAGTGGGAGAAATAAGTTTAGGAGAGAAACGGTTGATGATGAGTGGTTTAAGAAGAGAGACATGAAAGGCATTAGGAATACGAAGAGAAGGAGGAAGAAGAAGTTTGTAAGAGACAGGATTAATTTGGCACAAGATTTTGAAAGGACCAAGATAGCGTGGTCCCAATTTGTAACTGGGAACACGGAAGCGGACATATTTAGCGGAGAGCCATACCTTGTCTCCGGGAGAAAAAATGGGGGGAGCTCTTCTTTTCTTATCGGCAAACTTTTTCATGCGCGATGAAGCCTGTAAGAGAGAATTTTGGGTCTCTTTCCATATGGTGGAAAGATCACGAGTTATTTCATCCACAGCGGGCAAACCAGAGGGCAAAGGAGTAGGGAGGGGGGGAAGAGGGTGACGGCCGTACACCACGAAAAATGGGGATTTGGAAGAAGATTCAGAGACTCTGAAGTTGTACGAGAATTCGGCCCATGGTAGAAGATCTGCCCAGTCATCCTGGCGGGAGGAAACAAAATGCCGTAAATAATCACCCAGGACCTGGTTAATTCTTTCTACTTGCCCATTGGATTGAGGATGATAAGCAGAAGAAAAGTTTAATTTAATCTTGAGTTGTTTACAGAGAGCCCTCCAGAATTTTGACACGAATTGGACGCCTCTATCCGAGACGATCTGCGTGGGCAACCCGTGAAGACGAAAAATGTGTACAAAAAATTGTTTTGCCAACTGAGGCGCTGAAGGAAGTCCAGGAAGAGGAATAAAATGTGCCATCTTAGAAAATCGATCAACGACCACCCAAACAACAGTGTTGCCACGGGATGGGGGTAAGTCTGTAATAAAGTCCATACCAATCAGAGACCAAGGCTGTTCGGGGACAGGCAGAGGATGAAGGAGACCAGCAGGCTTCTGGCGAGGAGTCTTATCCCGGGCACAGATAGTGCAGGCCCGCACAAAATCAACAACATCCGTCTCCAGAGTCGGCCACCAATAGAAACGAGAGATGAGTTGCAAGGATTTCTTGATGCCCGCATGGCCTGCGAGATGGGAGGAGTGACCCCATTTGAGGATTCCGAGGCGTTGGCGTGGAGAGACGAAGGTCTTCCCTGGAGGAGTTTGCCTGATGGAGGCTAGAGAGGTGGAGATCAGGCAGTCAGGAGGAATGATGTGTTGCGGAGAGAGCTCTACTTCCGAGGCATCCGAGGAACGAGAGAGAGCATCGGCCCTAATGTTCTTGTCGGCAGGGCGAAAGTGAATTTCAAAATTAAACCGGGCAAAGAACAGAGACCACCTGGCCTGGCGAGGGTTCAGCCGTTGGGCAGACTGGAGATAGGAGAGATTCTTGTGATCGGTGTAAATAATAACTGGAAATTTTGATCCCTCCAGCAGATGCCTCCATTCCTCAAGTGCTAATTTAATGGCCAGTAGCTCTCGATCCCCGATGGAGTAGTTTCTCTCCGCCGGAGAGAAGGTCCTAGAAAAAAAACCACAAGTAACAGCATGCCCAGAAGAATTTTTTTGTAGAAGAACCGCCCCAGCTCCTACTGAGGAGGCATCAACCTCGAATAGGAAGGGTTTAGATGGGTCAGGTCTGGAGAGCACGGGAGCAGAAGAAAAGGCAGACTTGAGCCGTTTAAAGGCGTCTTCCGCTTGAGGAGGCCATGACTTAGGATTGGCATTCTTCTTGGTTAAAGCCACGATAGGAGCCACAATGGTGGAAAAATGTGGAATAAATTGTCTGTAATAATTGGCGAACCCCAAAAAACGTTGGATAGCACGGAGTCCGGAGGGGCGTGGCCAATCTAAGACGGCAGAGAGTTTGTCTGGGTCCATTTGTAGTCCCTGGCCAGAGACCAAGTATCCTAGGAAAGGAAGAGATTGACATTCAAACAGACATTTCTCCATTTTGGCATAAAGTTGATTGTCTCGAAGTCTCTGAAGAACCATGCGGACATGCTGGCGGTGTTCTTCTAGGTTGGCAGAAAAAATCAGAATATCGTCCAGATACACAACAACACAGGAATATAAGAGATCACGAAAAATTTCATTAACAAAGTCTTGGAAGACGGCAGGGGCGTTGCACAGGCCAAAGGGCATGACCAGATACTCAAAGTGTCAGTCTCTAGTGTTAAATGCCGTTTTCCATTCGTCTCCCTCCCTGATGCGGATGAGATTATAAGCACCTCTTAAGTCCAGTTTGGTAAAGATGTGGGCACCTTGGAGGCGATCAAAGAGTTCAGAGATAAGAGGTAGAGGGTAGCGGTTCTTTACCGTGATTTTATTAAGTCCGCGGTAGTCAAGGCAAGGACGCAGGGAGCCATCTTTTTTGGACACAAAGAAAAATCCAGCTCCGGCAGGAGAGGAGGATTTGCGGATAAACCCCTTTTTTAAATTTTCCTGGATGTACTCAGACATAGCAAGAGTCTCTGGGGCGGACAGAGGATAAATTCTGCCCCGGGGTGGAGTAGTGCCCGGGAGGAGGTCAATAGGACAGTCATAAGGCCTGTGAGGAGGTAGAGTCTCAGCTTGTTTTTTGCAAAATACGTCAGCATAGTCCATATAGGCCTTAGGGAGACCGGTTACAGGGGGAACCACAGGGTCACGGCAGGGAGTGTTGGGAACCAGTTTAAGGCAGTCTTTGAAACAAGAGGTACCCCAGCTCTTGATCTCTCCTGTGGACCAATCAAGGGTTGGGGAATGGCGTTGAAGCCATGGTAGTCCAAGGAGAATTTCGGAAGTGCAATTGGAGAGGACCAAAAACTCAATTTTTTCGTGATGAGGTCCGATGCACATTAGGAGGGGTTCCGTGCGGTAACGCACGGCACAGTCCAATCTTTCATTGTTAACGCAATTGATGTAGAGGGGTCTGGCGAGACTGGTCACTGGGATGTTGAACCTGTTGATGAGAGAGGCCAAAATAAAGTTTCCTGCAGATCCGGAATCCAAGAAGGCCTTAGTGGAGAAGGAGAAGGTAGAGGCAGATATCCGCACAGGCACAGTAAGACGTGGAGAAGCAGAGTTGACATCAAGGACTGTTTCACCTTTGTGCGGAGTCAGCGTACGTCTTTCCAGGCGGGGAGGACGGATAGGACAATCCCTCAGGAAGTGTTCGGTACCGGCACAGTACAGGCAGAGATTCTCCATGCGGCGTCGTGTCCTCTCTTGAGGTGTCAGGCGAGACCGGTCAACTTGCATAGCCTCCACGGCGGGAGGCACAGGAACGGATTGCAGAGGACCAGAGGAGAGAGGAGCCGAGGAGAAAAAACGCCTCGTGCGAACAAAGTCCATATCCTGGCAGAGCTCCTGACGCCTTTCGGAAAAACGCATGTCAATGCGAGTGGCTAGATGAATGAGTTCATGTAGGTTAGCAGGAATTTCTCGTGCGGCCAGAACATCTTTAATGTTGCTGGATAGGCCTTTTTTAAAGGTCGCGCAGAGGGCCTCATCATTCCAGGACAATTCGGAGGCAAGAGTACGGAATTGTATGGCGTACTCGCCAACGGAAGAATTACCCTGGACCAGGTTCAGCAGGGCAGTCTCAGCAGAAGAGGCTCGGGCAGGTTCCTCAAAGACACTTCGAATTTCCGAGAAGAAGGAGTGTACAGAGGCAGTGACGGGGTCATTGCGGTCCCAGAGCGGTGTGGCCCATGACAGAGCTTTTCCAGACAGAAGGCTGACTATGAAAGCCACCTTAGACCTTTCAGTAGGAAACTGGTCCGACATCATCTCCAAGTGCAGGGAACATTGTGAAAGAAAGCCACGGCAAAACTTAGAGTCCCCATCAAATTTATCCGGCAAGGATAGTCGTACGCTGGAAGCGGCCACTCGCTGCGGAGGAGGTGCAGGAGCTGGCGGAGGAGATGATTGCTGAAGCTGTGGTAGTAGCTGCTGAAGCATCACGGTCAGTTGAGACAGCTGATGGCCTTGTTGCGCTATCTGTTGTGTCTGCTGGGCGACCACCGTGGTGAGGTCGGCGACAACTGGCAGAGGAACTTCAGCGGGATCCATGGCCGGATCTACTGTCACGATGCCGGCTGGCAGGAGGTGGATCCTCTGTGCCAGAGAGGGATTGGCGTGGACCGTGCTAGTGGACCGGTTCTAAGTCACTACTGGTGTTCACCAGAGCCCGCCGCAAAGCGGGATGGTCTTGCTGCGGCGGTAGTAACCAGGTCGTATCCACTAGCAACGGCTCAACCTCTCTGACTGCTGAAGATAGGCGCGGTACAAGGGAGTAGACAAAAGCAAGGTCGGACGTAGCAGAAGGTCGGGGCAGGCAGCAAGGATAGTAGTCAGGGGCAACGGCAGGAGGTCTGGAACACAGGCTAGGAACACACAAGGGAACGCTTTCACTAGGCACAAGGGCAACAAGATCCGGCGAGGGAGTGCAGGGGAAGTGAGGTATACATAGGGAGTGCACAGGTGAACACACTAATTGGAACCACTGCGCCAATCAGTGGCGCAGTGGCCCTTTAAATCGCAGAGACCCGGCGCGCGCGCGCCCTAGGGAGCGGGGCCGCGCGCGCCGGGACAGGACCGAGGGAGAACGAGTCAGGTACGGAAGCCGGGGTGCGCATCGCGAGCGGGCGCCACCCGCATCGCGAATCGCATCCCGGCTGGAGGCGGTATCGCAGCGCACCCGGTCAGTGGATCTGACCGGGGCGCTGCCGTAGCGAGGATGTTGCGAGCGCTCCGGGGAGGAGCGGGGACCCGGAGCGCTCGGCGTAACACATGTTCACATTGTATTCTATCAGTCCTGTAAAGTTCTCGTATTTTAGAATCTTGACCCGTATTCCTCCATGTTATGGAGTTTGGCTTTGGAAGTTTTCTTATCTGTCTAGTGTGAATTGTGTTCTAGTAATCCTCCCTTGTATAGTGTCTGACATCAGTTAACCCGTTCATTCCTTGCATACCCTGGTCCTGTTTAGCTGTATTATATTTATCCTGTTATCCAGTCTTGTTTATATTATGATATCTTTTGTTTATCTTGTCTCTGGTACTGATTGTCCGTCTTCTATATCTTGCCTTGATATATATGTTTGTTGCTATTTAGCATTCCTGCTGTGTATTAGGTCCTTAGTCCTGTTGTTGGTTATTGTGTTAACCCCTCGTCTTCTTGATGTGTACCCTGACCATGTACAGTTCCGTTTATTATGTTGAACATGACACCCCTTTTTAGATCGGAAGGGACTGTCACCCAGTTGTTATCCACCATTAGAGCGGTTGAGCAAGTAGGCAGGGAAAGATGTTTAGGGTCAGCTTAGGGCTCACTCTTCCTTACCCAACGCAACGGTTTGTGAAGTATTATTGATGCTTTGTGATAAAACTTATAAGCTTGTGCATATTATGTAACATAAAAGTAACAATGAAGGGGTACTCCACCGACCAGTGTTCGGAACATTTAGTTCTGAATGCTGTGTGTGCACTGCGGGGGTCGACCGCCACGCCCCCTCCCATAGACTTGCATTGAGGTGGCGAGGCCTGATGTCATGAGGGGTGTCACGATGCCGGCTAGCAGGTAGTGGATCCTCTGTGCCAGAGAGGGATTGGCGTGGACCGTGCTAGTGGATCGGTTCTAAGTCACTACTGGTTTTCACCAGAGCCCGCCGCAAAGCGGGATGGTCTTGCTGCGGCGGTAGTGACCAGGTCGTATCCACTAGCAACGGCTCAACCTCTCTGGCTGCTGAAGATAGGCGCGGTACAAGGGAGTAGACAAAAGCAAGGTCGGACGTAGCAGAAGGTCGGGGCAGGCAGCAAGGATCGTAGTCAGGGGCAACGGCAGGAGGTCTGGAACACAGGCTAGGAACATACAAGGAACGCTTTCACTGGCACAATGGCAACAAGATCCGGCAGGGAAGTGCAGGGGAAGTGAGGTGATATAGGGAAGTGCACAGGTGAAGACACTAATTGGAATCACTGCGCCAATCAGCGGCGCAGTGGCCCTTTAAATCGCAAAGACCCGGCGCGCGCGCCCTAGGGAGCGGAGCCGCGCGCGCCGGGACAGGACCGAGGGAGAGCGAGTCAGGTACGGGAGCCGGGGTGCGCATCGCGAGCGGGCGCTACCCGCATCGTGAATCGCATCCCGGCTGGCAGCAGAATCGCAGCGCCCCGGGTCAGTGGATCTGACCGGAGCGCTGCAGCGGAGAGAGTGTAGCGAGCGCTCCGGGGAGGAGCGGGGACCCGGAGCGCTCGGCGTAACAGTACCCCCCCCCTTGGGTCTCCCCCTCTTTTTAGGGCCTGAGAACCTGAGGAGCAGACTTTTATCTAGGATGTTGTCCTCAGGTTCCCAGGATCTCTCTTCAGGACCACAACCCTCCCAGTCCACTAAAAAAAAAGTTTTCCCTCTGACCTTTTTAGAGGCTAAGATCTCTTTGACAGAGAAGATGTCCGAGGAGCCGGAAACAGGAGTGGGAGGAACAGATTTGGGAGAAAAACGGTTGAGGATGAGTGGTTTAAGAAGAGAGACGTGAAAGGCATTAGGGATACGAAGAGAAGGAGGAAGAAGAAGTTTGTAAGAGACAGGATTAATTTGACACAAAATTTTGAAAGGACCAAGATAGCGTGGTCCCAACTTGTAGCTAGGGACACGGAAGCGGACATATTTAGCGGAGAGCCATACCTTGTCTCCAGGGGAAAAAACGGGAGGAGCTCTTCTTTTCTTATCCGCGAACCTCTTCATGCGTGAAGAAGCCTGTAAGAGAGAATTTTGGGTCTCTCTCCATATAATGGAAAGGTCACGAGAAATTTCATCCACAGCGGGCAGACCAGAGGGCAAGGGGGTAGGGAGGGGGGGGAAGAGGGTGACGGCCGTACACCACGAAAAATGGGGATTTGGAGGAAGATTCAGAGACTCTGAAGTTATACGAGAATTCGGCCCATGGAAGGAGATCTGCCCAGTCATCCTGGCGGGAGGAAACAAAATGTCGCAAATAATCACCCAAGACTTGGTTAATTCTTTCTACTTGTCCATTGGACTGGGGATGATATGCAGAAGAAAAATTTAATTTAATCTTGAGTTGTTTACAGAGAGCCCTCCAGAATTTAGACACAAATTGGACGCCTCTATCCGAGACGATCTGCGTAGGCAACCCGTGAAGACGAAAAATGTGTACAAAAAATTGTTTAGCCAACTGAGGCGCTGAAGGAAGACCAGGAAGAGGGATGAAATGTGCCATTTTGGAGAATCGATCAACGACCACCCAAATAACAGTGTTGCCACGGGAAGGGGGTAAATCAGTAATAAAATCCATACCAATCAGAGACCAAGGCTGTTCGGGGACAGGCAGGGGATGAAGAAAACCAGCGGGCTTCTGGCGAGGAGTCTTATCCCGGGCACAGATAGTGCAGGCTCGCACAAAGTCCACAACATCCGTCTCCAGAGTCGGCCACCAATAGAAGCGGGAGATGAGTTGCACAGATTTCTTGATGCCCCCATGACCAGCGAGATGGGAGGAGTGACCCCATTTGAGGATTCCGAGGCGTTGGCGTGGAGAAACAAAGGTCTTTCCTGGAGGAGTTTGCCTGATGGAGGCTGGAGAAGTGGAGATCAGGCAGTCAGGTGGAATGATGTGTTGCGGAGAGAGTTCAACTTCTGAGGCATCCGAGGAATGAGAGAGAGCATCGGCCCTAATGTTCTTATCGGCAGGACGAAAGTGAATCTCAAAATTAAATCGGGCAAAGAACAGAGACCACCGGGCCTGGCGAGGATTCAGCCGTTGGGCAGACTGGAGGTAGGAGAGGTTCTTGTGGTCGGTGTAAATAATAACTGGAAATCTTGATCCCTCCAGCAGATGCCTCCATTCCTCAAGTGCTAATTTAATGGCTAGAAGCTCTCGATCCCCGATGGAGTAGTTCCTCTCCGCCGGAGAGAAGGTCCTAGAAAAAAAACCACAAGTGACAGCATGCCCGGAAGAATTTTTTTGTAAAAGAACAGCTCCAGCTCCCACTGAGGAGGCATCAACCTCCAATAGGAAGGGTTTGGAAGGGTCAGGTCTGGAGAGCACGGGAGCCGAAGAAAAGGCAGACTTGAGTCGTTTAAAGGCGTCTTCCGCTTGAGGAGGCCACGACTTGGGATCGGCATTTTTTTTGGTTAAAGCCACGATAGGAGCCACAACGGTAGAAAAATGTGGAATAAATTGCCTGTAATAATTGGCGAACCCCAAAAAGCGTTGGATAGCACGGAGTCCGGAGGGGCGTGGCCAATCTAAGACGGCAGAGAGTTTGTCTGGATCCATTTGTAGTCCCTGGCCAGAGACCAAATATCCTAGAAAAGGAAGAGATTGGCATTCAAACAGACATTTCTCAATTTTGGCATAGAGTTGATTGTCACGAAGTCTCTGAAGAACCATACGGACATGCTGGCGGTGTTCTTCTAGATTGGCAGAAAAAATTAGGATATCGTCCAGATATACAACAACACAGGAGTATAACAGATCACGAAAAATTTCATTGACAAAGTCTTGGAAGACAGCAGGGGCGTTGCACAGGCCAAAGGGCATGACCAGATACTCAAAGTGTCCATCTCTGGTGTTAAACGCCGTTTTCCACTCATCCCCCTCTCTGATGCGGATGAGGTTATAGGCGCCTCTTAAGTCCAATTTAGTAAAGATGTGGGCACCTTGGAGGCGATCAAAGAGTTCAGAGATGAGGGGTAGGGGGTAGCGGTTCTTAACCGTGATTTTATTAAGACCGCGGTAGTCAATGCAAGGACGTAGGGAGCCATCTTTTTTGGACACAAAGAAAAATCCAGCTCCGGCAGGAGAGGAGGATTTACGGATAAAGCCCTTTTTTAAATTTTCCTGGACATACTCAGACATGGCAAGAGTCTCTGGGGCAGAGAGAGGATAAATTCTGCCCCGGGGTGGAGTAGTACCCGGGAGGAGGTCGATAGGGCAATCATAAGGCCTGTGAGGAGGTAGAGTCTCAGCTTGTTTTTTGCAGAAAACATCCGCGAAGTCCATATAGGCCTTAGGGAGACCGGTTACTGAGGGAACCACAGAGTCACGGCAAGGGTTACTGGGAACCGGTCTTAGACAGTCCTTGGAACAAGAGGGCCCCCAACTCTTGATCTCCCCAGTGGACCAATCCAGGGTTGGGGAATGAAGTTGAAGCCAGGGAAGTCCAAGGAGAATTTCCGAGGTGCAATTGGGGAGGACCAAAAGTTCAATCCTCTCGTGATGAGATCCGATGCTCATTAGAAGGGGCTCCGTGCGGAAGCGTATGGTACAGTCCAATCTTTCATTGTTTACACAATTGATGTAAAGGGGTCTGGCGAGACTGGTCACTGGGATGTTGAACCTGTTGACGAGAGAGGCCAAAATAAAATTTCCCGCAGATCCAGAGTCCAAGAAGGCCACGGTAGAGAAGGAGAAGGCAGAGGCAGACATCCGCACAGGCACAGTAAGACGTGGAGAAGCAGAGTAGACATCAAGGACTGTCTCTCCTTTGTGCGGAGTCAGCGGACGTCTTTCCAGGCGGGGAGGACGGATAGGACAATCCCTCAGGAAATGTTCGGTACTAGCACAGTACAGGCAGAGGTTCTCCATGCGGCGTCGTGTCCTCTCTTGAGGTGTCAGGCGAGACCGGTCGACCTGCATAGCCTCCACGGCGGGAGGCACAGGAACAGATTGCAGGGGACCAGAGGAGAGAGGAGCCGAGGAGAAGAAACGCCTCGTGCGAACAGAGTCCATATCTTGGCGGAGCTCCTGACGCCTTTCGGAAAAACGCATGTCAATGCGAGTGGCTAGGTGAATAAGTTCATGTAGATTAGCAGGAATTTCTCGTGCGGCCAGAACATCTTTAATGTTGCTGGATAGGCCTTTTTTAAAGGTCGCGCAGAGGGCCTCATTATTCCAGGACAATTCTGAAGCAAGAGTACGGAATTGTACGGCATACTCGCCAACGGAAGAATTACCCTGGACCAGGTTCAACAGGGCAGTCTCAGCAGAAGAGGCTCGGGCAGGTTCCTCAAAGACACTTCGGACTTCCGAGAAGAAGGAGTGTACAGAGGCAGTGACAGGATCATTGCGGTCCCAGAGCGGTGTGGCCCATGACAGGGCTTTTCCGGACAGAAGGCTGACTACGAAAGCCACCTTAGACCTTTCAGTGGGAAACAGGTCCGACATCATCTCCAGATGCAGGGAACATTGGGAAAGAAAGCCACGGCAAAACTTAGAGTCCCCATCAAATTTATCCGGCAAGGATAGGCGTAGCCCAGGAGCGGCCACTCGCTGCGGAGGAGGTGCAGGAGCTGGCGGAGGAGATGACTGCTGAAGCTGTGGTAGTAACTGTTGTAGCATAACGGTCAGTTGAGACAGCTGTTGGCCTTGTTGCGCTATCTGTTGTGACTGCTGGGCGACCACCGTGGTGAGGTCAGCGACAACTGGCAGAGGAACTTCAGCGGGATCCATGGCCGGATCTACTGTCACGATGCCGGCTGGCAGGTAGTGGATCCTCTGTGCCAGAGAGGGATTGGCGTGGACCGTGCTAGTGGATCGGTTCTAAGTCACTACTGGTTTTCACCAGAGCCCGCCGCAAAGCGGGATGGTCTTGCTGCGGCGGTAGTGACCAGGTCGTATCCACTAGCAACGGCTCAACCTCTCTGGCTGCTGAAGATAGGCGCGGTACAAGGGAGTAGACAGAAGCAAGGTCGGACGTAGCAGAAGGTCGGGGCAGGCAGCAAGGATCGTAGTCAGGGGCAACGGCAGGAGGTCTGGAACACAGGCTAGGAACATACAAGGAACGCTTTCACTGGCACAATGGCAACAAGATCCGGCAGGGAAGTGCAGGGGAAGTGAGGTGATATAGGGAAGTGCACAGGTGAAGACACTAATTGGAATCACTGCGCCAATCAGCGGCGCAGTGGCCCTTTAAATCGCAAAGACCCGGCGCGCGCGCGCCCTAGGGAGCGGGGCCGCGCGCGCCGGGACAGGACCGAGGGAGAGCGAGTCAGGTACGGGAGCCGGGGTGCGCATCGCGAGCGGGCGCTACCCGCATCGTGAATCGCATCCCGGCTGGCAGCAGAATCGCAGCGCCCCGGGTCAGTGGATCTGACCGGAGCGCTGCAGCGGAGAGAGTGTAGCGAGCGCTCCGGGGAGGAGCGGGGACCCGGAGCGCTCGGCGTAACAAGGGGGCATGAACAACCCTGCAGTGAGCACACAGCGTTCGGAACTAAATGTTCCGAATGCTGGCCAGTGGAATACCTCTTAAGGTCACATGGTAAGGCAGCCATCTTGGTTTTTATGACAAGTTTTTGCACAATATTCAAACATTTGCTTCTCTGCAACTTCTGAAGCTACAGATGTATAAATTGTAGTATGTGGTTACACTGTGATCAAGATTATTATTAGTTCATGACAAGTCTATTGACCACATGGTTTGGTTGCCCTATTGGATTACACAATATTCTGCAAACATCTTCTTCTCTGAAACCATTTGTTAGAATAATTTGCAACTTGGCACACATGTCCAAAGCCATCAGCTGTCTGGCATTCTGGGAGCTGTAGTTTTTCAACAGCTGGAGGCATACTGGTTGGGTAACACTGGCTTAGGAGGAGCCACCATATTTTTTGTATCGCATTGTGTACCTACAACCATCAAGATTCTGTGCCTCTGTTTGTGCATTATTTATTTAGTAGTTAGTCAGCTGTTCTAACATCTGGTCTGTGATCTGTTCTTCAAGGAGAACATCGTAAATACCTCTTATAGATGTATAGATATTTCCATAGACATAAAACTGAAACTATTGTCCTTTATGTAGAAAATATGGCTCCATTACAGGAAAATTGCAATGCTTTGACTATTTCTAAAGCAGACAAGCTGTTCATATGTGCATCAATTCACCATGCTTTATGAGGCTCTATGTTTCTCCATGATTACAGTCAGATGGAAAAGAATTGACTGTAGGATTACATTACCTACGGGACGAAGAATGGGTAGATAAAGATGGTGGATTGTGTAGAGCGCACCTGCTATCAAAGGCCGGACTCAAAACGCCACGGTTGCACAGGACAATTTATTGAAATGTTTTTAAAGTACAACGCGTTTCGGCGCTCACATGCGCCTTCAACAGATCCACAAGAAAATAATAACAATGCGTCCTGAGGTGCCGGCTGTGCTTGATGGGCTGTCGATTACCTACGGGATTTATTTGTAGTCTGTTACCATGGAGACACATAGACCTGTATAGGAGCTGTATACACAAAATCATAGAAGGTTTTTATTGAGTTTTTTTTTTTGCAAAGTTTCTTCATTTTTTATTTTAGGATCAATGGAGCAACAAAAAATTGTTGAGAATGTAGAGACTACTCTTCATGGCCCTGCTCTCGCTCCTGTCACCACCACTCCTGACTCTGCCTATAGGGCCGCACTGCCTGAATGGTGCCAGCACAGACAGCCACAGACTCTTCCTGACAGGCAAAATGAAAAAAAAAAAGGGGGGGAGGGGAATGTATCATTGTAGGTGTGGCGTGGACTGTTTGCTTTTCGCTTAAAGTTATGAAATGTGCCAAAGTTATCAAAATGTTGCAGAAAAAAAATTTACCAAAATATTTATCTTACCACTTGAAATCGAAGTTTACTTTCATTTGGTGTGGCAACAGAATTGTAAGCTCTGTCTGCTATATATGTCACATGTGTCACCTTCTTTACAATAACAAATTGTATTAAGATTGTCTGTTAAATTGTATATGTGGCATTTATTTTAAAACAATTATGTGTGTAATGGCAGAAGATTCGGATATTGCTGCATTAATGGATTCTGTTGTGCTCTAACAATGGCTGTGGATGCAGGGTGTATCGATCGGTTTGTGACGCCAGGGCACCGTTAACCTACATGTCACGTTCCTGCGCCGCTCCCCTTCTATGATGCGTGCTCAGGAGCCGAGTGTGCGTCATAGTGGGTTGGTCCCAACGGCCATAGGCGTGCACAGCCTATTGCATTAGGGTGTGCACCCTAAAGCACAACTCACGCCGCGCGCGTGCATATCTATCTATCTATCTATCTATCTATCTATCTATCTATATATATATATATATATATATATATATATAGTATAAGTCCCCGCACATTAGGTTGGCAGTATACTTCCCCCACATTAGGTTGGCAGTACAGTTCCCCCACATTAGGTTGGCAGTACAGTTCCCCCCCCACATTAGGTTGGCAGTACAGTTCCCCCCCACATTAGGTTGGCAGTACAGTTCCCCCCCACATTAGGTTGGCAGTACAGTTCCCCCCCACATTAGGTTGGCAGTACAGTTCCCCCCCACATTAGGTTGGCAGTACAGTCCCCCCCCCCCCCACATTAGGTTGACAGTACAGTTCCCCCACATTAGGTTGGCAGTACAGTTCCCCCACATTAGGTTGGCAGTACAGTTCCCCCACATTAGGTTGGCAGTACAGTTCTCCCACATTGGGTTGGCAGTACAGTTCCCCCACATTAGGTGCAGTGGCATCTCCAGCTTTCAAATTTTGGGGGGGGCACACTGGGGGCCAGGAGAAAAGTAGGGGGGGGATTATAACAACGCTACATGTATCCACATGAAAAAGTGAAATGTCACTTATTTTCTGTGCAGTTTTCAAAGCTGTCACCGCATACTGTTTGGCAAAGAATTTGGTGTGGCTTCTGCACCATAAAGCATGCAGTCTATGTAAACATGCCTTTAAAGGGTTTGTCCCATTTATAAAGATAACCCCTATCCACAGTATAGGGGATAACAAGCAGATAGGTTGGAGACCGACTGCTGGAGTCCCTGCCGACCCTGAGGATGTAGACACAGTTGTCTCTGGAGTGAACAGTGCCGCCACGCCCCCTCCCATAGACTTGCATTGAGGGGCATGGTCATTACCCGCAGTGCACACACAGCATTCGGAACTAAAAGTTCTGAATGCTGGCCAGTGGAGTACCCCTTTAATGAGATGGGAATATAGCTTAAAACTGCTGCCTTAGCCTATAAAGCAGTGGTCTCCAAACTGTGGACCTCTAGATGTTGCTAAACTACAATTCCCAGCATGCCCGGACAGCCAACAGCTGTCAAGGCATGCTGGGAGTTGAAGTTTTGCAACTCCTTGCATGTCTAAATTCCCTGTCCCATACACAATAAGATAGTCCACCAGCACTACATAGCAGGAGCCATACACCACCATACATATCACCATCATACTGTTACAGACCAAATCCTGTATACTGAGACCAATATTAACAATAATACCAGTATACATGGAGGAATATTATCACCTTACATATTACTATCATACTGTTACTGATCTAATCCTGTATACTGAGAACATTATTACCAATAATACCAGTATACAAGGAGAAATATCACTATACATATCACCATCATACTGTTACTGGCCAAATCCTGTATACTGGGACCAATATTACCAATAATACCAGTATACAGGGAGGGCATATTACCCCCATACATTGACAGATATCAACTCTACACAGGCTCTGCAGACCATTTAAGTGACTACATACAGTTACATCAGGCAACTCGTAGGTGGCGTCTTCTCTAATCGTCTTCTTCATCTGGCCCAGACCATCATGACGATTCTTTCCAGACACAACTCTGCTCCACAGAACCTGCCAGACAAAGATTTTAGGCTCTTTTACAGCACCTATAGAACCCCAAACAGTAATAATAACCTCCTTAGTGTTGCACACAGTACAGTGGGTAGATAAGTGGGTTGCGGAAAAGTAGGTAGGTTCCCCACATTTAGTTCCCCGAGTAGGTAGGTACCATCTGAAAATAGCTGCCCCCTCTAGGCAGTAACATTCCCCTATAGGTAGGGGGTTACTTCCTGTAGGCAGGTCTCTCTGTAGATAGTAGCCCCCTGTAAATAGTTGCAGTCCTTAGTATATAGTAGCAGAACCCCCCCCCCCCCCCCCATTTAGGTAATAGGCAGCAGCAGCCTCTATTAGGGAGTAGTTGTAGCATTTAGGTGGTAGTAGTAGCCTCCTTTAGGTATTCATAGTAGCCTCTTTTAAGTATTTATAGTAGGCCTCTCTAGGTATTCATAGTAGCCCCATTAAGGTAGGCATAGTAGCCCATGTAGGTAGGAATAGTAGGCCCCTTTACGTAGGAATAATAGCCTAGTAGCTCCCTTTTAGGTAGCAATAGTAACCCCCTTCAGGTAGAAATAGTGGCCCCCTTTAGGTAGAAATAGTAGCCTCGTGACCCCCTTTAGGTAGGAATAGTAGCCTAGTAGCCCCCTTTTAGATAGTAATAGTAACCCCCTTTAGGTAGGAAAAGTAACCCCCTTCAGGTAGAAATAGTAACCCCCTTTAGGTAGGAATAGTAACCTCGTAGCCCCCTTTAGGTAGGAATAGTAGCCCAGTAGGTGGTAGTAGTAGTAGCCTCCTTTAAGTATTCACAGTAGCCTCCTTTAAGTATTTATAGTAGCCCTCTTTAGGTATTCATAGTAGCCCCATTTAGGTAGGCATAGTAGCCCATTTAGGTAGGAATAGTAGTCCCCTTTAAGTAGAAATAGTAGCCCCCTTTAAGTAGAAATAGTAGCTCAGTAGCCCCCCTTTAGGTAGGAATAGTAGCTTAGAAGCCCCCTTTAGGTAGGAATAGTAGCTTAGAAGCCCCCTTTAGGTAGGAATAGTAGCTTAGAAGCCCCCTTTAGGAAGTAACAGTACCCCCCCCCCCCCCATAGGTAATAAAAGTAATCCCCTCTAGAAAGTAGAGTTAAAAAAAAAAATCAAAACATACGTAACTGTCTTTAGAGTGGCGTGTCCTCTCCTTCTCTTCCCCTCCGGTCTGAGCTTCGACGCATTATGACGTCACTCATGCGCCAGAGCACAGAGCGCAGAGGAAGGCTGTCCAGGGCCTTTTGTTGGCTGCCTGCAAATGACCGGCAGCCACAAGAGTGATTGACAGGGCGGGGAGCCAATGGCTCTTCGCTCTGTCAATCAGCTGAGCGCCACATTTAACAATAGGCGCGTCTGTAAGACACGCTTATAGTTAAATAAGTTATGGACCAGCCGGCCGGGCTTGCGCTCGGCACTGTCCCCGGGCAAATGAGTGATGGACAGTCTGGCACCAATTTCAGTTGGGGGGGCACATGGGGGGGCCACTGGGCTTGATTAGGGTGTGCCCAGGCACACGCCTATGCCGGCGGCTGTGTCTAATGGCAGACATCACGATCACAGTGATGCCAGCATTAATCCCTTAGATGCTGCAATCAAAGTTGATTGCGGCATCTAAAGTAAAAATATAAAAACACTCCCGGCAGCTCAGCGGAGCTAATCGGGACCATTGCGAGGTCCCGATCAGCTGAAAGGACGACGGGAGGGCCCTTATCTGCTTCCTCACGGTCCATTCTCCCAGGTTTCAGTCAGCCTTCACAGACTGGAGCATTGAAGTACCAGTAGCACTGATCAATGCTATGCTATTGCATGCAATATGGGCTAAAAAATTGTGTAAAAAAAAAAAAATCTTTATAAATGTGATTTAACCCCATCCCTAATAAAAGTTTACAATATCAAATGAGAAAAAGCGGTAGCCGGCACTGGTATTGTACAGCTGTGGTCCAGTGCACCGGGGTGAAGTTATGGAGTACAGTCCAGAGAATAAATGAACAATATGGGGTGCTCAATCCTCGTGTAGCAGACAGTACAGATAAATATTGAAGAAGAGATGTCGGAGGCACTCACCATTGGATTAAAATACTGCACTTTTGTTCTGTGCAGAGCAACAAACAGCAGGTGCATAGTGTGGGACGCCAACAGGAGGTGTGATGGCTATTTCGCGTGGGTAGTACTTCTTCAGACCACTCCCCCCTCCCCCTAGGCGTTTACAAATGTGAATTAAAAACTGTTCAGAAAAACACTACAAAAATACACATTAAAAACAATTACCATGTGCATAGAACCATACAAAACTATAACTACACAAATACACTTAAATCTAGTCTGTCATTCAGACCCAGATTGTCTTCTCCCCGTGTGTGTATTATCCATCTTGATTCCTGCTGCAGAAGCGCTTTGCACTCATCAATTCCTTCTTTTGCACATACCTGCAGGCCAGCCCTACCATGAACCTACTAGGCACACAAAAAAGGGGGGCAGCAAACTGCTGCCCCTGAAAAGTGCCACCTTGGGCCAATGGTCCCAACGCAGGGGTGTGGAAATTAAAAAAAAAAACTACTTATCCAATTAACTTAAACGGAGCACAATCTACTTGTCCGTCATGACAATCCACTTGTCCAGGTACATTAAAATAATTTCAACCAAAATAGTATGTAAATAAGGTCTTTTATTAATAGAAAGTTAATAGGCAGACCAGTATGTCACCCCATTAGGTGGATAGGGCCCCTGATAAGTAAGTCCACCCCATTAAGTAGGTAGTCCCCTTTAGGAAGGTATGTCCCTTTATCAGGTTGGTACGTCTACTCATCAGGTAGATAGGCAGCTAGGGCTCCCCTAGTAAGTAAATAATGCCCCATATAGATACGTCCCCCCAATTGGTAGGAAGGGTGAGCTCCCCCAGTAGGCAGACAGTTCCCCAGATAGATATGTCCCCCATTAGGTAGAACTCCACCATATGAAAACAGGCCCCCAGATAGATATGACCCCCATCAGGTAGGCTCCCCAGTAGCTAGTAAGACACCCAGACAGATATGATCCCCATCAGGTAGGGCACCCCAGTAGGTACACAGGCCCCCAGATAGATATGACCCCCATCAGGTAGGGCTCTCCAGTTGGTACACAGGCCCCCAATAGATTTGACCCCCCCCATCAGGTAGGGCTCCCCAGTAGGTAGGCAGGCCCTTTATAGATGTGACCCCCATCAGGTAGGGCTCCCCAGTAGGTAGACAGGCCCCAGATAGATGTGACCCACATCACTGATTGGGGTCATATTTATTTGGGAGCCTGTCTACCTACTAGGGAGTCCTACCTGATGATCAGGTGGGGCTTTCCAGTAGGTAGACAGGCCCCCAGATGGATATGACCCCCAGCAGGTAGGGCTCTCATTGAAACAATTCTACCCCCTAAGTAGACAAGTTTAGTCCCTGGTGGTAGGCAAGTCCTCCCTTATGTAGTAAGTAACTGCTACTTTCATCTGCCCGCGGGGACTTCCTGCGGAGGTGCGCTCTATAAGTGACATCGCACGCGCCGTACAGGACGTCGGCATCCCGCCGCGGCGTTTGCAATTATGTCACTCATCGCGCACACCTCCGTCAGGAAGTCCCCGCATGCAGATGTATGGAGGAGTTACTTGCTAGCAGTTTAGTGACGGGGCAAGACTGGTTGCCCCGTCATATGTAAAAAAAATTTGGCATATAGCACTGCTTGCCCGAAGCAGGGCTAAATGCCTGAAGAAATCACCTGCCTGGCGCCTGGAACTGCATGTCCCGGGCATTTGGCGATACAAATTCCACATGCCTGCACCGGGCCCCATGGTAGTGCTGGCCCTGGAAAGGGAGGCAGGCCCCCTTACCAGCTGGGCTCCTGTGCAGCTGAAACGGCTGCACAGGCGATATGTCCACTCATGTATGTCTGATTGGAAAGTCAGACTGATGGGACCGCCACCATTTCCAGAAAGGAGTAACGGTTCTAATAAAGCTCCACTCCCCGATCGCTCTCTAATACTCTCTATGGGAGCACCGAATATGCTTGAGTACAGCATTCAAGCATTTCTGCAGCTAAATAGAAGTGAATGGAGCATGTGCCGTCTGCAGCATGCACTCTCTATGACAGCTGGGGACTATTGTAGCGATCGCAGGAGATCCAAGCAATTGGACCCCCCGTGATCAGAAAGATAAGTGGATAGGGGATAAGATGTTTAAAGGAACTCTTTCATCAGTGTCACCTGCACTAACCTGTCAGTACAGACAGGTAGTGCAGGTGACACTGATGACAACCATAATTACCTGGTCTCGTTCCGTGCTCTGGTTGTCCTGCAATCTTCTGCTGGATCTTTTGTTCTGGGGCTGAATTGAAGCATGGGTAGAGCTTAGGGATTTCACCGCTGCTGTCTGCAAGCAGTGGGACCCAGCAGAGATCAGTAAGCTCCGCCCATGGTCCAAGTCAGCCCAAGGACCGAAGATACGGCGGAAGATTGCAGGAGAACCAGAGCACGGAACGGAACCAGGTAAGTATTGTTTTCATCAGTGTCACCTGCACTACCTGTGTGTACTGACAGGTTAGCGCAGGTGACAATGATGACAGATTTCCAACTAACATTTTTTCAGCGGAAAACCTCATTAAAATGCATCTATCATCAAAAATACGCTTGTGAAGCTTCACACACACAGTGCAATAGGGCTTCACAAGCCCTTTCTAGGCATACCTGTGTAGATAATGTAAGCTCCTGTATACAGTAAAATCTCCCTTAGTGGACACCTCCCAATAGTGGACAGTTTTTAATTCCCAGGCAGAGTCCCATAAGACTTAATATATTTGCACCCTCCGAATAGGGAACACTCCCAATAGTGGACGCGGACACTCCCAATAGGGGTCAAAACACTCCCAATAGGGGACAATCAGGATTTGGAGGGGCAAGCTGTGCATAACTAGCTTGCCCCCTGACTGGTGAGCAGTAAGAGGTTAAGAAATATACAGGCAAGGTTTTTAGCCCCCTCCCCCGCCTGTAAAACTTGCAAATGGCTACAGTGGTATGTCCCATGGGTGGGGGGGGAAGGAGTGCACCAATCAGGGGTTTAATAGTTTCCCGGGCTTTCAGAGGCCCTCCCCTGGGTATTTATAGCTGTGGTGCCTCCCTTCCCCCCTCAATCTGCCCAGGACCCGGAGTTTTGTCTGCCGGTTGGTATGTATCTGCCCCTTATATTATGGCCCGGATGGAGCAGGAGGGTGAGGGTTGGCATGCTGGCTTGTGGCTGAGCTGGCCTCCCCTCCTGTTGCACCCTGGCGTTAGGTTCGGGAGGCTGGCGGACCTCTCGCCCTCTCACAGTCCCGCTCTCCTTTGCCACCCCCCCCCCCCCTGTCCTGCCCGTTTCCTTTAATCCCCTTCCCGTACCTTTAATCTTTTTCCCTGCCTGTTCCTCCAATCCACTTCTCTGCCCCTGGCCCGAGCCCCTTTCCCATGCGTGCTCCTTTTGAGCGCGCTTTGCCTCCTTCCCTTTGCTGTCCCCTCCGTCTGCGGTGGCGGCCCCTGGGTTGCTGCGGCTGTTTTGTATAGCCTTTGCGCAAATGGACGTTTATTAACGTCCATTTGCGTGTTCCCAGCTATAATGCGCGCTCAAAAGGCGAGCGCGCATCATAGCCGTCGGGTCCCAGTTGCTATTAGCAACCAGGACCCGTGCTAATGCCGGACATCGCCGATCGGGCAGTTGTCCGGCATTACCTTTTTGGATACGGCGATCAAAGTTGATCGCCGCATCTGAATGTATGTATAGGCGTCCCGGCTGCTCAGTCGGGCTGATCGGGACCATCGCGATTAAATCGCGATGTCCCGATCAGCTGGAACGCAGCAGGAGGGTCACTCACCTGCCTCCTGCGCGTCCGCTCGTGGATTGATTGCTCCAAGCCTGAAATTCAGGCTTGAGCAATCAATCACTGATGACCAGATCATTGCCATGTTAATACATGGCAAGTGATCTGTGTGTGCAGTGTTATGGCTCCCTATGGAGCTATAGCATTGCGCACAAAAAAAAAAAAATAAAAAAATAAAAATAAATTTAACCCTTGCCATGATAAATGTTTGGATCACTCCTCCCCCCCCCCCCTTTTTTCCCCCATACATAAAAACATGAATTAAAATATAAATAAATAACTAATAATAATTAAATAAATAAATAAAATAAAAACTGTATTACATCAAGCATGTATATGGTATCGCTGCGTGCGTACATGTCCGTACTCTCTAAATATGTCTTCGATTGCAGCATTCCTTCAATGGCGTATGCGCAAAAAAAAAAAAAAAAAAAAAATTAACTTAATTAATTAATTTAAAAAATAAATAATTAAATATATAAAAATAAAAAAATAAAAATACACAAAATTAAAAAATAAAAAAAAAATAAAAAATTAAAGAAAAATTACAATAAAAAAAAAAAAAAAAGTACACACTGTGTAGATTTCAATACACAGGCACATGTGGTATTGCCACGTGCGTCAATGTCCGCACTATCAAGTTATATATCCTCATTTGATCCGCGTGTAAGCGCGAATTAAAAATTAAATATATAAATTCTACAGTCCCATATAGCGTATTTTGGTCGCTTTTCATACCTATTAAAAAAAAAAAAAAAAAATAATAATAAATAAAGTGTATATGTATGTATGTGTATATATATATATATATATATATATATATATATATATATATATATATATTTATATCGCAACTCTGTTTGACACGACAATTGTATCGCTGTAAGCTTCGGATCACGGCGCATGGTTCAGGCAGCCACTGCACCCCAAACCCTCCATCACCTCTCCGCCCCGATTTCCCGAAAAACCACCACTGCGGCCGCTGCTGTCCCTCTTCCTGGGTTCTCTGCTGCTGGTTTCCCGGCGCCATTCCGGGCGGCGGCAGGGTACCCGCAACCAGGTGGTCTCCAGCGTGCCTTGTTCAACGCCTGCGGTGGTGAAGTGGTTCCTCCTGCTTTTGTGCCTTCTCCATCTTCTGGACTTAGTGAGTGTGCTGTTGCGGGGGGGCAGGGGGGGCTCTATTTTCGTGCCTGCCCTTGGTGCTTTGGCAGGCCAGTTGTCTTCAACTGGCTAGCTGGGTTGGTTCCCTCTCCTTCCCCGGTTAGTGTGCTTATGGCTGTTCTGGTAGTTTCCACCTTTTGTTCCTGTGGGTTTGTTGGGTTTGGGTCTCGGATATAGGTGTATGTCTATGTTGGTCTCTGGTTGTGAGTTGGGTACGTCTCTTCTTGACGGGGTGCTTTGGTGTGGTATCAATTTCTGCGGTGCACGCTTAGGTGAGTGGTCTTTTGGCCTTACGCTCTGGATGACCGGGTTTTGTGGATTTAGCTCCTGAGGCTTGTTCCTTATTTTGAATCGGTGGCACCCAGTTACGGTTTTGTTTCTTTTGGCTTTCTCCCCCTTTGTTTGGTGTTTCTCTCCGTCACTAGTTGTAGTCCCTCTCCGCTGCTCTGTTTGTCCTAGTGTATTGTCTGATGTTTTCTCCTGTTTTGCTCCCGATCTTTGGTAGGCATGGGACTCCTGTATGTCGTGCTGGGTGCTTTAGCTGATGTGGCGGTGGGTAGGTTTCGCTTTGAGTCTCAGTTTGTCTTTCCTCGTGGTTTCTTTTGTTTGTGGTGGTTTTCCGGAGGGGGATTCTCCTGTGCTCTACGCTTGTTGGGGTGTGGTTTGTTGCAGTCTTCCGCATGCCGCGTTGGCGTTGGTCTGCAGTTTTCCTGTGGACGGGGAGTGATTGCGTTTTCTCTGCTTTGGTTTCCTCGGGGCTCGCTAGGTGCCCCTGTTCCGGTCCTTGCTGGTTTACTGTAAGTTCCGCATGGAATATGGTTCTGGGCGGAGTTTTTTCCTGCAGGTTGTCTTTGGCCGCCGAGGGTGTCTGGTATTTGGGCCCCCGCATATGTGCCCCTGGTACGCTTTGGGCTGACATTTCGGTTGGTTGGGGTTTTTTCAAGGGTCATGCAGTGGCCTGGCCTGCTTTCAGTTCCCTGCACGGGGAGCTCGCTTTGTTCTCGGATGTGGCTGGTTTGGTCGGTTGTTGGTGTGGTGTTTGGTTTTCCAGTGGTGCTGTGGGGTGGTTTACCCCTGGGTCTTGGTAGTCAGTGGGTTTCTGCCATGCTTGGGGTTTTGTTTGTGCTTCTCCCTTGGTGTTGGTTGTGGGACTTTGGGTGCTTGCTTCGGCAGCTCATGTTCTAGGCTTGTAACGTTACTGTGTGGGTTGCAAGTCCCCTGCGCTTGGTTGCGCGCTAATTTTGTGATGCTTTTCTTCTTTTCTAGTGTGTGATTTGAGTGATCACGGGGCGTGTTTTTCTTCCTGTGCTCTGTCTGTTGCATCTAGTGCTTCGCTGTTTGGTGTTACAATTTCTTTCAGGGCTATGCTCCCTGGGTCGGTATTGGGTGTTGACGCTTTGTCCTGTTTTCTCTGGCTGTAGTTCCGGAGGGTTGCTTGTGTGGCCGGCCCGTGGGTCATCGGGGAGAGTGGTGTAATTTGTGGTCCGCTTTTGTGGCTCCTGCGACTTGGTCGCACTCACGGTACGGTACTTGCGAGTGGTTGGTGTTGGTGTGGAGGCCGGGATGTCTATCTACAGTCGTGGAGGGTCCCGGAGGTTCTAAAGGGTCTGTGGACAGGGAATATTGGTTTCGGTACCTGGAATGCCCTTTGAAGTGACCTTATGAGGCTAATGTTTGATTTCCTGTTTCGTTTTAATAGGATGTGATGACGGAAGTTATCTGCTGTGTCACCTCTCCAAGGAGGTTCGAGATTTGGGCAGTGTTCTCAGTGTATCCAAATAACATTCTGAGTATGTGATGTGGGATCTTCACCTGTTCATGTGAATCAGCTAAAAATACAAATAAAATAAAAATAATAAATAATTTAAAAAAATAAATAAATAAAAAGTTGGGTGGCTTTCCCGCTGTGCTGCACGGCACATGGCAGGGGGTAATTTTCTTTCTGCTTTGCGGGTGGTGTATACATAGGGGCTGGGCCCGCGAGTGGGTGGCCTTGCTGTCGGCGACCGTTTTTTTGTTTTTTTCCTATCTGTTTTTGGGTCGCTTAGTGGCGGCTGCAGGTTTTTGGTTGTCGCTTTTGCGTAGTTTTTCTGATCCGAGTTTTTGCGCTAGCTTTTTTCAGGGCTATGTGGATGGGGCACTTTTTCTTTCTCCTCGTCTCCTTCCATGGGACTTGGGTGTCTGTGTTTTTGGGTGCCTATTTTGTGCGTTTCATGGTAAAAGTTTAAAAAAAATAAAATAAAAAATAAAACTAATAAAGGCCCGTCGGTCCGAGACTGTTTAGGCGATCCGGGACACGCAGCTCGTGCTCCATGAGGGTCCGCGAATGACTGTTTTGTGAGTTCTGGATTTGCTCTCTTTTTGTATCGGGGCCGGCGGAGGTGGCTGGGTTTCCGGAGAGGGTAGCGCTGCACGACGGCCGCGGGCGATCTGCATGTTGTGTTGCTATATTCGCCCAGTTTGATGTTTCCCATGTGTGTTTTTGTTTTGAGAGCGGCTTTCGAGGTGGTGCGAGTGCTGCAGCACTCTTCGGTGTATGGGCGAGTCTGAGAGATGAGTTCACACGGGTTAAAAAAAAATAAAAAAAAAATAAAAATAAAAATAAATAAATGAATTTAAAAAATTGGTCCTGGTCTGCCACCAGGACCAATTTTTTAAATTCATTTATTTATTTTTATTTTTATTTTTTTTTATTTTTTTTTCCTGGAGAGGAAAAGTGTTGAGCGGATTTCCTGGAGAGGAAAAGTGTTGAGCGGATTTCCTGGAGAGGAAAAGTGTTGAGCGGATTTCCTGGAGAGGAAAAGCGCTGAGCGGATTTCCTGGAGAGGAAATGTGTTGGGTGTGCTGGGGGGCTGGAGGTGGCCCCAGGTGTTGGCTATCCACTATCTCTTGGGTGGGGGTCGGAGCCCAGTGTAGGGCTAACTGGTCTCCTCCGTGGCGGTAAGAAGACGGTGAAAGCGGGGTCAACCCGGGGTAGACCTCCACACAGGACGGTGTGGCAGCACCTCTCGGGTTGGTAAGAAGCCAATCGGTGTCTTTGTTACAGTTAAATTGTTATTTATATAAGTAATTTTATAAATAAAGCTGTGGCCGATCCCCACCCACGGAAAAGTTAAATTGTTGTTGTGTCAGTTATTATTTAAGTATTTATTGTAGTAAGGGGGAGGGGTAGTTATAGCCTGCTAGGAGCTAATTGTGTCTCAGCAGTCATGTGTTGGCCCTACCTTATACACAGGGTCGCTGTCAGGGGGGGTACAGCTAATACATCAGTAAGGGGCCCAGGCTCCCAGGGGATCCTGGCACCCTCTGCACCCCCCCTGCAGCAGCCCCAGCACAGAGGCAGACGGCCGCTGTTTAAAGAGTGGTCTCCTGCTCCTGTACGTCTGCTGGCCACATCATTTGTCCCCTCCAGGAGTCGGTCGAACATTTACGCCGCGCTATTAATTGACAGACAGCGCATGTGCAGGAGAACTACACAGGGCTACGGCGGTAAGGCGAACCCTCTATGTCAATCAACAGCATGACCTAGCAGGAGAGAGGCGTTGTAGGCCCAAAAGCATAGCAGACCCCCGACTGTTTGGCCAACTACTGAAGGGATTACACTTTTTTTCCTTATATAGTGCAGCATAGGCTATTATCAGAGAATAATGTAGAGCTTCTTGTGTTTGCTTCTTGCTTACCTGTTTTTGCTGATATGGCAGACTCCATTTCGGTTTACAAATGCACAATGATCTTGGTTCTGTGATGCAGCCTACATTTCCTATGAATCCTTTTGCTGGGGTGTTTGATCACTGCACCTGGTCATCTATTCAGACTGGGGATCACCCAGGTGAACTTATTAGACTCATAAGTGGGTTGCAGTGAGTTCACACTGCAGTTCTTGCGTTTTCTTACTCCAAAAGCATTTATTAGAGAAATATTGCCACAAGGCGAAAGTGATTTGACCTACAATCACAACAGAGGTGTTTTATGAAGATTTGACATTTTTAGGCTGTGTTGACACATAAAATTACAAGTTTTTACCATATTCTGCACAATTGCGTTACAATCTCCATGTTTGCCATGATTTGTGGAAAATCACAGCAAAAACGCAATGTGTGAATACAGCCTCAGGGGAGGTGTATAACTACATTATATCCTGATCTCATAGAGATAGCAGATGGAGCTGGGAGGGGTCTGGGAGCTAGTAGGAGGGATCTGGTAGATGATGATGTCATCCTGTAGTCGACAGAAAGTTGAGGTCCCTGACATCCTATTGTATCCATTAGACAATGGAAGATTTAAAGGGGTACTCCGGTGAAAACCTTTTTTCTTTTAAATCAACTGGTGGCAGAAAGTTAAACATATTTGTAACTTACTTCTATTAAAAAATCTTAATCCTTCCATTACTTATTAGCTGCTGAATGCTACAGATGAAATTCCCTTCTTTTTGGAACACTGATGACATCACGAGCACAGTGCTCTCTGCTGACATCTCTGTCCATTTTAGCAACCATGCATAGCAGATGCATAGCAGATGTATAGCAGATGTATGCTAAGGGCAGCAGGGTGGCTCACTGGTTAGCACTGCTGCCTTGCAGTGCTGGGGACTTGGGTTCAAATCCCACTAAGAACAACAATAACTAAAGCATTATTATTATAACTGTGAGAGAACTGTGCTCGTGATGTCATCAGAGAGCATTCCAAAAAGAAAAGAATTTCCTCTGTAGTATTAAGCAGCTAACAAGTACAGGAAGGATTAAGATTTTTTAATAGAAGTAATTTACAAATATGTTTAACTTTCTGCCACCAGTTGATTTAAAAGAAAAAAAGGTACCCCTTTAAAGAGTGTCAGACTTGTGATCACATGACCAAAGTAGAGTAATAAAGGACATTTAAGCCAATGGGATCTGTCGAGACCTGATAGTGACCCGGGAAAGTCAGTTGTGCGCCGACTCCGTTTTGGGGCCATTCAGCGCAGTGAAAAAAAAATCTGAATGGACCCAGAATGGGATGGAGCAAAATGTGAACATAAGGTGTGAGCTTCATGATACTCTAACATGCTCCCATTACAGGCTGGGGTATGACACGCTAGCTAGAACAATTTTATTGTCATATTATTTAATTGTTGGGTCACATGATCATGTATACATAAAATATATATATAAACAATAAACAGTAATATATAAACACAAACTAGAGAAAGTGTAAACACTTTTGAAATAAATCACTACTAGGGCAATTTTAATATTGTATTATTTAATTGTTGTCACATGATCATTTATACATAAACTAAATAAATACAAAAATGTAACAATAACCTATAAATACAAACTAAAGAATCTACAAGTACTTTACAAGTCAGCAGAGCCATCACTAGCTTGAAGAATTTGATTATCATCTTGTAATTTAATTGTTGGGTCACATGATCATTTACGCATAAATTAAACATAAACAATAAAAATAAAACGTATAAACACCAACTACAGAAACTTCAAGCACTTTACATGTCAGCAGGGTCAATACTAGCTAAAACAATTTGATTATCAGATTATTATTTAACCCTTTAAGGACCCAGACAATTTTCACTGTAGGACCCGGCCATTTTTTGCACATCTGACCACTGTCACTTTAAACATTAATAACTCTGGAATGCTTTTAGTTATCATTCTGATTCCGAGATTGTTTTTTCGTGACATATTCTACTTTAACATAGTGGTAACATTTTGTGGTAACTTGCATCATTTCTTGGTGAAAAATCCCAAAATTTGATGAAAAATTTGGAAATTTTGCATTTTTCTAACTTTGAAGCTCTCTGCTTGTAAGGAAAATGGATATTCAAAAAAAAAATAATATTTGATTCACATATACAATATGTCTACTTTATGTTTGCATCATAAAATTGATGAGTTTTTACTTTTGGAAGACACCAGAGGGCTTCAAAGTTCAGCAGCAATTTTCCAATTTTTCACAAAATTTTCAAACTCACTATTTTTCAGGGACCAGTTCAGGTTTGAAGTGGATTTGAAGGGTCTTCATATTAGAAATACCCCACAAATGACCCCATTATAAAAACTGCACCCCCCAAAGTATTCAAAATGACATTCAGTAAGTGTTAACCCTTTAGGTATTTCACAGGAATAGCAGCAAAGTGAAGGAGAAAATTCACAATCTTCATTTTTTACACTCGCATGTTCTTGTATACCCAATTTTTTTTATTTTTACAAGGGGTAAAAGGAGCAAATTTATACTTATGTTTGTAGCCCAATTTCTCTCGAGTAAGCACATACCTCATATGCCTATGTGAATTGTTCGGCGGGCGCAGTAGAGGGCTCAGAAGCGAAGGAGCGACAAGGGGATTTTGGAGAGTACGTTTTTCTGAAATGGTTTTTGGGGGGCATGTTGCCTTTAGGAAGCCCCTATGGTGCCAGAACAGCAAAAAAACACATCCCATACCATTTTGGAAAGTAGACCCCTTAAGGAACGTAACAAGGAATAAAGTGAGCCTTAATACCCCACAGGTGTTTCACGACTTTTGCATATGTAAAAAAAAAATTTTTTTTTCACTAAAATGTGTGTTTCCCCCCAAATTTCACTTTTTTGCAAGGGTTAATAGCAGAAAAGACCTCCCAAAATTTGTAACCCCATCTCTTCTGAGTATGGAGGTACCCCATAAGTTGACCTGAAGTGCACTACGGGTGAACTACAATGCTCAGAAGAGAAGGAGTCATATTTGGCTTTGAGAGCAAATTTTGCTCGGGGGGGATGTCGCATTTAGGAAGCCCCTATGGTGCCAGAACAGCAAAAAAAAAAACACATGGCATACCATTTTGGAAACTAGACCCCTTGAGGAACGTAACAAGGAATAAAGTGAGCCTTAATACCCCACAGGGGTTTCACGACTTTTGCATATGTAAGAAAATAAATACATTTTTTCACTAAAATGTGCGCTTCCCCCCCAAATTTCACATTTTTGCAAGGGTTAATAGCAGAAAAGACCCCCCAAAATTTGTAATCCCATCTCTTCTGAGTATGGAAATACCCCATGTGTGGACGTCAAGTGCTCTGCTGGCGCACTACAATGCTCAGAAGAGAAGGAGCGCCATTGAGCTTTTGGGAAAAAAAATTGTTTGGAATGGAAGTCAGGGGCCATGTGCGTTTACAAAGCCCCCCGTGGTGCCAGAACAGTGGAACTCCCCACATGTGACCCTATTTTGGAAACTACACCCCTCACAGAATTTAATAAGGGGTGCAGTGAGTATTTACATCCCACTGGCGTTTGACAGATCTTTGGAACAGTGGGCTGTGCAAATAAAAAAAAAAAATTTCATTTTATCACGGACCACTGTTCCAAAAATCTGTCAGACACCTGTGGGGCGTAAATGCTCATTGTACCCCTTATTACATTACGTTAGGGGTGTAGTTTCCAAAATGGGGTCACATGTGGGTATTTATATTTTTGCGTTTATGTCAGAACCGCTGTAAAATCATCCACCCCTGTGCAAATCACCAATTTAGGCCTCAAATGTACATAGTGCGCTCTCAATCCTGAGCCTTGTAGTGCGCCCACAGAGCCTTTTACGCCCACATCTGGGGTATTTCTGTACTCAGGAGAAATTGCGTTACAAATTTTGGGGGTCTTTTTTTCCTTTTAACGCTTGTGAAAATAAAAAGTATAGGGCAACACCAGCATGTTAGTGTAAATTTTTTTTAATTTTTTTACACTAACAAGCTGGTGTAGCCCCAACTTTTCCTTTTCATAAGGGGTAAAAGGAGAAAAAGCCCCCCAATATTTGTAGTGCAAGTTCTCCCGAGTACGGAGATACCCCATATGTTGCCCTAAACTCTTTCCTTGAAATGCGACAGGGCTCTGAAGTGAGAGCGCCATGCGCATTTGAGGACTAAATTAGGGATCGCACAGGGGTGGACATAGGGGTATTCTTCGCCAGTGATTCCCAAACAGGGTGCCTCCAGCTGTTGCTAAATTCCCAGCATGCCTGGACAGTCAGTGGCTGTCCGGAAATGCTGGGAGTTGTTGTTTTGCAACAGCTGGAGGCTCCATTTTGGAAACACTGCCATACAATACGGTTTTCATTTTATTGGGGGGGACAGTGTAAGGGGGTGTATATGTAGTGTTTTACTCTTTATTAGGTGTTAGTGTAGTGTAGTGTTTTTAGGGTACATTTGCACTGGCGGGTTACGGTGAGTTTCCCGCTAGGAGTTTGAGCTGCGGCGAAAAAATTTGCCGCAGCCCAAACTTGAAGCAGGAAACTTACTGTAAGCCTGCCCGTGTGAATGTACCCTGTACGTTCACATGGGGGGGGGCAAACCTCCAGCTGTTTCAAAACTACAACTCCCAGCATGTACTGACAGACCGTGCATGCTGGGAGTTGTACTTTTGCAACAGCTGGAGGCACACTGGAAAACCTTCAGTTAGGTTCTGTTACCTAACTCAGCATTTTCTAACCAGTGTGCCTCCAGCTGTTGCAAAACTACAACTCCCAGCATGTACTGATCGCCAACGGGCATGCTGGGAGAAGTAGTTATGCAATAGCTGGAGGTACGCAACTACAACTCCCAGCATGCCGAGACAGCTGATTGCTGTTTGGACATGCTGGGATTTGCAGTTTTGCAACATCTGGAGGGCTACAGTTTAGGGGCCACTATATAGTGGTCTCAAACTGTAGCCCTCCAGCTGTTGCAAAACTACATATTCCAGCATGCCCAAACAACTGTCTGGGCATGCTGGGAGTTGTAGTTTTGCAACATCTGGAGGGCTACAGTTAGAGACCACTGTATAATGGTCTCAAACTGTACCCTCCAGATGTTGCTAGGAAACTCACCGGCTTCCGTCGGATCCAGGCGCACGTCATCGCCGCCCGCCGATCTCCGTCGCCTGCAGCCTCCGACGCCCGCCCGGATCGGTAAGTGGATCTTCGGCGCCGGTCCCTGTCATTTCCCCGCCTATTGTGGGAGGGCAGGACAGGGAAAACAAAAGTAAACCCCCCCCCCCCCCCCCAGATCTGCTATTGGTGGTCGCGTCTAGACCACCAATGGCAGGGATAGGAGGGGTGGCACGCGTGCCACCTCACTTCAATCGCTTCAGGGGGATTGTGGGTGTCTTAAACACCTGCGATCCCCCTACATTCCGGGTCACCGGGTCGCTATAGACCCGTAATGACCCGGAATCGCGCAAATCGCAAGTGTGAATTCACTTGCGATTTGCCGCGATCGCCGACATGGGGGGGTCTGATGACCCCCCTGGGCATTTGCACGGGATGCCTGCTGAATGATTTCAGCAGGCATCCCGCTCCGATCCCCGCCCGGCGCACAGCGGGGACCGGAACTGCCCATGATGTAACTGTACGTCCCTGGTCCTTAAGACCCAGGGTGTCGGGACGTACCGTTACGTCATGGGTCCTGAACGGGTTAAATGATGGGTCGCATGATTAGTTATACATAAAACAAACATTTACATTAAACAATAACAAATAAACACAAACTAGAGAAACCATAAGCACTTTGGAAAAGTGTAAATGTTATCATATTAATATTAAAAAGGAGTACTGCAGCCATAGACACTCATCCTGCAGATAGGGGATAAGTGTCTGATCGATGGGGGTCCGAACACTGGGACCCGTCGCGATCTCTTGTACGGGGCCCTGGTTCTGCCTCAGCTCTCCCATGCAGGAGGTGTGTTGGCCGCCGCATGAAGCCGCGGCCGACACCCCCCCTCTCCATGTATCTCTATGGGAGAGGCGGAGATGCGACTGTATAGAGCTGTATGGAGGGGGCGTGTCGTCGAGCTCAGTGAGGTCAAGGACACTACATTAGCCGTGTTATAAGAACTCACTTCACATGTCAGCAGGGCCATTACTACAACCATTTTATTATTTTGTTTCTGGGTCACTGTAACAGCCGCGCTCCGGCCAGACACGCTGGCCGGTAGTCATGTCTTTGTCATGTTGCTGGCGGGACTGGCGCCCGCATGTGAATCCCAGCCCGTCACTCACCTGCCTCAGCCACTGCCTCACTGTGTTCCTGTCCTCACAGCTCTGGTGTGCGCGCCCGAGCCTTCTAGGGCGTGCGCGCATGCTGGAGCTCTGTTTCTTAAAGGGTCAGTGCCCAATTTATTAAAGTGATTACACCTGTCCCCTGGTCCATATATTCCTGCTCCTCCCTTGCTTCCCTGCTGGATCTTTAGGACCTCTTAAGGATGCAGCCCCCCCCCCCCCCCCCCCCCCCCCCTTTTTTTTTTTTTTTGCAATTATGACCACCGTCACTTTACGAATTAATAACGCGAAAATGCTTTTACCGAATATTCTGATTCTGAGATTGTTTTTTCGTGACATATTCTACTTTATTTTAGTGGTAAATTTTCGGCGTTACTTGCATCCTTTTTTGGTGAAAAATCCCAAAATTTCATGAAAATTTTGAACATTTTTCATTTTTCTAACTTTGAAGCTCTCTAATTGTAAGGAAAATGGATATTCCATATACATTTTATTTTTCTTCACAAACACAATATGTCCACTTTATGTTGGCATCATAAAATGGACATATTTTTGCTTTTTGAAAAAATTAGAGGGCTTCAAAGTAGAGAAGCAATTTTCAAAAATGTCATGAAAATTGCTAAATCTGAAGGGACAGATGTTACAGAACTACAACTCCCAGCATGCCTGGGCAGTCAAGGCATGCTGAGAGTTGTAGTTTGGCAACATCTGGAGGGCTACTGTTTGGGCACCACTGTAATAGTGGTCTCCAAACTGTGACCCTCCAGATGTTGCAAAACTACAACTCCCAGCATGCCCAGACAGACATCATCTTTTGCAGGTACGGCCTCCATCTTCTTCCCAGAGCCCCTTGACATCCAGGGGCGGGCAGAACGGGGGGTTGCCATGGCAACCCCCTGTCCTGCGCTGCCATTGGTCAGAACTCCGTTCTGAGTAATGGCAGGGGATAGGAGGAGATCGCAGCCTTGCGACCTCACTCCAATCCTTTAGGCTGATCGGGGGTGTTGCTGACAACTCCGATCAGCCCTATTTTCCGGGTGATCGGGTCACCAGAGACCCGATCAGCCCGGAATTGGAGAAAATCGCATGTCTGAATTGACATGTGATTTTCTCCGATCGCCGACATGGGGGGGGGGGGGTCTCAGGACCCCCCTGGGCGATGTGCCAGGGTGCCTGCTGAATGATTTCAGCAGGCATCCGTCTCCGGTCCCCAACCGGCTAGCGGTGGGGACCGGATTTCCCATGGGTGTATGGATACGCCCTCGGTCCTTAAGGGCTCGGAATGCAGTCCTGAAGAGGTTAAGCGCTGTGGAATCTGTAGGCACTATATAAATAAATAATAAAATAAATAATAATAATCTTTGGGAGTCTATGCCATAGTGAAGTCCTGTATTTCTGCTGCTGTGTCTTGTTCCTTGTTGCCTGCCTTTCCTGTATCTGTGTACCTGCCCTGACCTTCTGCCACATCCTGCCAGTGTCCTTCCGTGCCATGCCCCCCCCCCCCCCAGCTACCCGTCTGGAAGAGTCGTGCCCGAGGTAGACCTTGCTCCCTGGCACGGCTCAAGTCTCTATCCACACGGGTCCAGAGAACAGAGAATCCATGACCTGCTGTACTCCTGCCGTGATTCCTAACAACAGTCACATGATCAATTCTACATAAAGGAGGAGATTTATCAAAACCTGTCCAGTGGAAAAGTTGCTGAGTTGCCCATAGCAACCAATCAGATCACTACTTTAATTTTTGCAGAGGCCTTGTTAAAAATGAAAGAAGCGATCTGATTGGTTGCTATGGGTAATTCAGCAACTTTTCCTCTGGACAGATTTTGATAAATCTCTCCTAAAATAAATAAATCTAAACAATAACACATAAACACATTCCTCCAGTAACTACAAGCACTTTACATTTCAGCGGAGCCATTACTAGCTATTATATTATTAGTCAATTGTTGGGTCACATGACCATTTATATACAAAAAATAAATACATATAAACAATAAAATAAAAACACAAACTACAGAAACTACAAGCACTTTAAATGTCAGCAGAGTCCTTACTAGCTAGAACAATTTTATTATCATGTCATTAATTTCTGGGTCACATGATCATTTATACTTTAAATAAATGAATGAATGAATGAATGAATAAATATAAACAATAAATAATACCTATAAACACTTTGGATGTAATTCACTGCTGGGACACTTATTTATTTACTTATTTATATTAATATTATTTAATTGTTTGGTCACATGATCATTTATACATAACATAATTAAATAAATATAAACAATAAATAATACCTATAAGCACTTTGGATGTTTAATCACTGCTTGGACACATTTATTTATTCATATATATTAATATTATTTAATTGTTTGGTCACATGATCATTTATACATAACATAATTAAATAAATATAAACAATAAATAATACCTATAAGCACTTTGGATGTTTAATCACTGCTTGGACACATTTATTTATTCATATATATTAATATTATTTAATTGTTTGGTCACATGATCATTTATACATAACATAAATAAATAAATATAAACAATAAATAATAACTATAAGCACTTTGGATGTACATCACTGCTGGGACGCTTATATTATCATCTTATTATTTAATTGTTTGGTCACATGATCATTTATGCATAAAATAAATAAATATAAACAATAAACAATACCTATAAGCACCTTGAATGTAATTCACTGCTGGGACACTTATATTATCATCTTATTATTTAAAGGGGTACTCCGGTGGGAAACTTTTTTTTTTTTTTTTTTATCAACTGGTACCAGAAAGTTATACAGATTTGTAAATTACTTCTATTAAAAAAATCTTAATCCTTCCAGTACTTATTAGCTGCTGAATACTACAGAGGAAATTATTTTCTTTTTGGAACACAGAGCTCTCTGCTGACATCATGACCACAGTGCTCTCTGCTGACACCTCTGTCCATTTTAGGAACTGTCCAGAGTAGGAGAAAATCCCCATAGAAAACATATGCTGCTCTGGACAGTTCCTAAAATGGACAGAGATGTCAGCAGAGAGCACTGTGCTCGTGATGTCAGCAGAGAGCTCTGTGTTCCAAAAAAGAAAACCATTTCCTCTGTAGTATTCAGCAGCTACTAAGTACTGGAAGGATCAAGATTTTTTAATCGAAGTCATTTACAAATCTGTTAAACTTTCTGGCACCAGTTGATTTCAAAATGTAAAAAAAAAAAAAAAAAGTTTTCCACCGGAGTACCCCTTTAATTGTTTGGACACATGATCATTTATACATAATATAAATAAATAAATATAAACAATGACAATACCTATAAGCACCTTGGATGTAATTCACTGCTGGGACACTTTTTATTTATTTATTTATTAATTTATATTATTTAATTGTTTGGTGACATGATCATTTATACATAAAATAAATAAATATAAACAATAAACAATAATTATAAGCACTTTTGGATGTAAATCACTGCTGGGACACTTTTATATTATCATCTTATTATTTAATTGTTTGGTCACATGATCATTTATACATAAAATAAATAAATATATATATACAATAAACAAATAACTATAAGCACTTTGGATGTAAATCACTGCTGGGACACTTATATTATCATCTTATCATTTAATTGTTTTGTCACATGATCATTTATACATAAATAAATATAAACAATAACTATAAGCACTTTGGATGTACATCACTGCTGGGACGCTTATATAATCATCTTATCATTTAATTGTTTGGTCACATGATCATGATACATCATCTATACATGAAATAAATAGAAACAAGAACCATAAGCAACTTCATCTCTCAGCATGGCCATCACTAAAACAACAACAACAACAACAAAAAAACAATTGTATTAATTATACCATTACTCAATTGTTGGGTCACATGATCATTTATGCATAATTATAAATAATTCTATACAGTAACTATAAGCAGTTTCTATGTAAAGCACTACTGGGGCCATTTTTATTGTGATTTTATTCATTTTATTTGGGTCATGTGATCATTTATACATAAAAAATAAAAATCATATAAACAGAATGGAGTCATTAAATATTCTATCAGTGCTTCCCCAGCCAATGTGCATACAGCTGTTGCAAAAACTACAACTCCCAGCATGCCCGGACAGCCTTCGGCTGTCCGGGCATGCTGGGAGTTGTAGTTTTTGCAACAGCTGGAGGCACATTGGTTCAAAAAAAATAAACAGTGCTATATTGTCAGTGTGTTTGTGGAGCAGATTCCTCCTGTGGCATCCTTGGCAGAGGGAACCCTTGTGCCTCACTACGCATGCCCCCTGCCTCCTCCTACAATCCATATGGAGAGCTGGGCTATGTGAAGGGGGATTTCTGGGCTGTATGGAGGGGTTTTCCTTGCATGTTCTCCCATAGATGAGTAGCATGCATTGGCCTGCACCAGGCTGCTCCATTATTCCAGGCACATTATTCCTGGGCAGGCTGGCAGCTGGCAGGGCACAATGAGGGGGGTTCTCAGCAGCAGCAGCACAGACGCATCAGCTGCCATTTCCCCTGTGCAGCTCTGCCCTCCATCTTCCTGCTAAATCTCCCTGGCTCTGGGCTCTCCCTGTGGATTCTTCTTCTTCTTCTTCTTCTTTTTATTTCTTATCTTCCCCTCCCTCCCTAAATCGACCTAATTCTTATGTGGTTTGCTGCATCAAGGCAGGGATGAGAATCTGCAAGATGGTGAGGGTGGCAAGTGTGTTGGGTTTGGTGATGCTGAGCGTTGCCCTCCTCATCCTGTCCCTCATCAGCTATGTGTCCCTGAAGAAGGACAACATCTTCACCACCCCTAAGTATGCCAGTGCTGGGGGTCCCAGGATGTACATGTTCCATGCAGGATTCAGGTATGTAGCACATTGATACATTGTATCAGGGGGGAGGGGGAGGGAGGGGGTTACATTGTATCAATGGGATCTGCTCAGTGTACTCAATGTAGGGTGAGCAGAGGGAGTCTCTGAGGGAGGAGGAGGCCTTCAGGAACTGTATGGCACCTATAGATATTTGCTGCTTTGGCACTGCTGAGATTGTACATCATGGTACCTGCCTCATATATATTCCAGGGCCATCATCCTGGCGCAGGCGCACATGTGGGGAGTTCTGTGCACTCATCATATGATGCAGAGTGATGTTCTAATGAGCAGCTTCTCCCAGGTGACATCATGAAGGAGTTAACCCTTTCCTTGTTGCAATTTTTTTTTTTTTTTGCATTGTTATGGGATCATGTGATGTAATAGGTGGGTAGTGAATGCTGAATTGGAAAGTACAGTGTTTCCCCAACCAGGGTGCCTTCAGCTATTGCAATACTACAACTCCCAGCATGTCTCTGTGAGTAATTAGAACAGTGTTCTCCAATCTGTGGCTCTTTAGCTGATGCAAAACTACAACTCCCATCATTCCCTGGCAGGCTTTGCAGGAGATGGAGAGTCACAGGCTGGGTAACACTCATTTAGAGTTTATATTAAAGTCATCCAGCTGTTCTTTAAAGCAGTGCTTCCCAACTGGGGTGCCTCCAGCTGTTGCAAAACTACAACTCCCAGCATTCCTTTGGGTGTAGTTTGACAAAAGCTTGAGGCGCACTGGTTGGGAAACAGTCCCTGTGCAGCAAAGTGGAACACAGGAATCTTGGAAAGCTGGATGGATATGGTTGTAGGAGTTGGATAGCACCCAGCTTTCTTTGACACAGATGTAACTCAGAAGATACTTGTTACACAGTTTTTTCCAACAATAGTGCCTCCAGGTGTTGCAAAACGACAACTCCCAGCGGGCCGGGACAGCCTTTGGCTGGCTGGGAGCGTTTTTTTTTGCAACAGCTGGAGGCACCCTGGTTGGGAAACACTGGGATAACAGACGTGGAGTAGAGAGGAGATGCTGCTGTCCTAGGTGCTGATTCCTGTCTGATAAAGTCACTAGATTATAGTAGATCAGTAGTCTCCAAACTGTGGACCTCCAGAAGTTGCCAAACTACAACTCCAGGCATGCTGGGAGATTTAGTTTTGCAACATCTAGAGGCCCACAGTTGGGAGACCACTGTTATAGATCTCCAACCTGTGTCTCTATGGCTGTTGCACAACTACAACTTACAGTTTTCAGGGCATGCTGGGATTTATAGTTCTGCAATAGCTGTAGGGCCATGGGTTGCATGCCAGTGTTGGAAGCAGAGGAGGATCATAAGGCATAGGGGTCATGAGTTCTGCTTGCTGCTGATACTGTATCTGGTGTGTAGACATCAAAAGGACATTTCCCATAAAAAAAAAATTGTCAGCATAACAATCTGTCTGTCGCAAAACTACACCTCCCATCATGCCCTGAGAGATGTAGGTTTTGCAGGAGCTGGAGAGTAACAGGTTGGAGAACACTGATTTAGAGTTCATTTAAAAGTCATCTAGTTATTCCTTAAGGCAGTGCATCCCAAATCAGGGTGCCTCCAGGTGTTGAAAAACTACAACCCCCAGGACAGCCTTTGACAGCCTGGACATGCCCAGACAGCCTTTGGCTGGGTGTTGTAGCTTTGCAAAATCTGGAGGCACACTGGTTGGGATACACTGACTTAAGTGTCAAATATGCTTAAGTTCTATTTAGTTACAGGAGCAGAAGAAATGTACACAGAAATCTAGGAAAGCTGGATAGATATGATTGTAGGAGTTGCATAGCACCCAGCTTTCCTTGACCCTAGTTACAGCTTAACGCAGTGTTTCCCAACCAGGGTGCCTCCAGCTGTTGCAAAACTATAACTCCTAGCATGTCCGGATAGCCTCACCTACTGACACTTATGACCTTATGTATAATCAGGGCTGGCCCTACCATGGGACCCGGTGGGACCCAGGCGGCACTTTTCATGGGCGGCACTTTGCTGCTCCTTTTTTTGCACCACCTAGGTCCATGGTGGGGCCGGCCCTGCCACTGCGCAGCCGCTGCTCACTGTTCTAAAGTGGTCGCGGTGCCGGCGCAGCCCAAGCTGTTTAATAGTGCAGCGGCCACTTTAACATAGCGAGCCTGCGGCCGGCCAGGCCCCGTCTGACGAGGGATATGGTGCTGCGCAGGCCAGGTGAGTTTGTGTGTGTCTCTCTGTCTGAAACTGCTACCTAATGTGGGGAAACTATGCTACGTAATGTGGGGAAACTGTTACCTAACGTGGGGAAACTATGCTGCCTAATGTGGGGAAACGATGCTACCTAATGTGTGGAAACGATGCTACATAATGTGAGGAAACTATGCTACCTAATGTGGGGAATCTATGCTACCTAATTTGGGGGGAACTATGCTACCTAATGTGGGGAACATATGTTGCCTAATGTGGGAAAACTATGCTACCTAATGTGGGGAAATTATGCTACCTAATGTGGGGAATCTATGCTACCTAATGTGGGGAAACTATGCTAACTTATGTGAGGAAACTATGCTACCTAATGTGTGGAAACTATGCTACCTAATGTGAGAAAACTGCTACCTAATGTGGGGAAATTATGCTACCTAATGTGGGGAATCTATGCTACCTAATGTGGGGAAACTATGATAACTTATGTGAGGAAACTATGCTACCTAATGTGGGGAATCTATGCTACCTAATGTGAGGAAACTGTGCTACCTAATGTGGGGAAACTATGCTACCTAATGTGAGGAAATTATGCTACCTAATGTGGGGAAACTGTGCCACTTAATGTGGGGAATCTATGCTACCTAATGTGGGGGAACTATGCTAACTAATGTGAGGAAACCTTGCTACCTAATGTGGGGAAATTATGCTACTTACTGTGGGGAAACTATGCTTTTTTTTTCCTTGGGGGGGGGGGGGGGGGGGCAGCATTTCACTCTTGGACCCAGGCAGCACAATGTCTTGGGCTGGCCCTGTGTATAATATTCAATATAATTTGAGTATTATACTATTGCACATTCCAGGAATCCAGGGGTGTGGATGTGCTTAGAGGTGTGTCTGGCAAGCTTGCTGACTGTTTGCAATAACAAAAAGCTTTTGTCCTCATATCCCAACCCCATATCTCGTCCTTATATCCTGTTCTCATATCCCGTCCTCATTTTCCATCCTCAGGTGGGGCTGTGTTGTGATGAAGATATTGTAAGCCGAAAATAAAAGGGGGCGTGGCTTTGTGAGAGTGGGTGTGATTTGCCAGCCGGACCAATACATAAAAAGGGTGGAAAATAAAAGGGGAGTTGCTTAAAGGAGCGTTACTTTGCTAGATGAGGCATGGCATGTTGTGAGGGTGTGGCTTGCTAGCTGATTTGCCGCAGTTACCAGGAGATGCAGAGCTGGAGCTTGTGGAGTAAGGTACCAGAAGTACCATATACTTGCATTGGACTTGAAATAAAAAACCCTATCCTTCACATAAGGGGGTAGGATAGGATTAATTTAACTATCATATTTTTTTTATTTGACATATAAGTAACATGTGACCAAGAATTATCTAAATATCTCCAGCCATTTAAAAGTTATGCTGGAACATATAATTCCCATAGATTTGCATGGGACTTTAAACAAAAACCCAGACCCGGGCTAAAAAATAGAATAGTTAATTTAATCCTAACCTACCCATTCTATTTTTTAGCGGACATATAAGTAACATGTGGCCAAGTATAATCGAAATAACTCCAGCTGTTTGGAAGTTATGCAGTAACATACATATCCCATAGACTTGTATGGGACTTTAAACAAAAACTCTGACCTTCGCAAATGAGGGTGAGTAAGGGTGATGTGTACCAAGTGGAAATGGAAATATCTTTAGCTGTTTGGAAGTGATGGGGAAACATACACACATTGAGATATATATATATATACAGTCATGTTGGCACCCCTGAAATTTTCCTAGAAAATGAAGTATTTCTCACAGAAAAGGATTGCAGTAACATGTGTTTTGCTATATACATGTTTATTCCCTTTGTGTGTATTGGAACTGAACCAAAAAAGGGAGGAAAGAGAGCAAATTGGACATTATGTCCCACCAAACTCCAAAAATAGGTTTGACAAAATTATTGGCACCCTTTAAAAATTGTAGAAAAATAAGATTGTTTCAAGCATGTGATGCTCCTTTTAACTCATCTGGGGCAGGTAACAGGTGTGGGCTATATAAAAATCACACCTGAAAGCAGATAAAAAGGAGAGAAGTTCACTTAGTCTTTGCATTGTGTGTCTGTGTGCCACACTAAGCATGGACAACAGAAAGAGGAGAAGAGAACTGTCTGAGGACTTGAGAACCTCAATCTCAAGGTTACAAGTCCATCTCCAGAGATCTAGATTTGCCTTTGTCCACAGTGCGCTACACAAAGTTTGCAATCCATGGCACTGTAGCTAATCTCTCTGGGCATGGATGGAGGAAAAAATTGATGAAAGGTGTCAACGCAGGATAGTCTGGATGGTGGATAAGCAGCCCCAAACAAGTTCCAAATATATTAAAGCTGTCCTGTAGGCTCAGGGAGCATCATTGTCAGCGTGAACTATCTGTTGACATTTAAATGAAATGAAACGCTATGGCAGGAGACCCAGGAGGACCCCACTGCTGACACAGAGACATTTAAAAGCAAGGCTACATTTTGCAAAAATTTACTTGAGTAAGCCAAAATCCTTCTGGGAAAACATCTTGTGGACAGATGAGACCAAGATAGAACTTTTTGGTAAAGCACATCATTCTACTGTTTACCGAAAACTGCTGCCTTTGGCACTGGGTGCCTTGAATGTGTGCAAGGCATCATGAAATCTGAGGATTACCAACGGATTTTGGGTCGCACTGTACAGCCCAGTGTCAGAAAGCTGGGTTTGCATCCAAGATGTCAGGTCTTGCAACAGGACAATGACCCAAACATATGTCAAAAATCACCCAGAAATGGATGGCAACAAAGTGCTGGAGAGTTCTGAAGTGGTAGCAATGAGTCCAGATCTAAATCCCATTGAACGCCTGTGGAGAGATCATAAAATTGCTGTTGGGAAAAGGCGCCTTCCAATAAGAGAAACCTGGAGCAGTTTGCAAAGGAAGAGTGGTCCAACATTCCGGCTGAGAGGTGTAAGAAGCTTATTGATGTTTATAGGAAGCGACTGATTTCAGTTATTTTTTCCAAAGGGTGTGCAACCAAATATTACGTTTCTGCAATCCTTTTCTGTGAGAAATACTTCATTTTCTAGAAACATTTCAGGGTGCCAACATTTACGGCCATGACTGTATATATAGATAGATAGATAGATAGATAGATAGATAGATAGATATAGATATATAGATTATCATTATGTACTTCATTTCTCACTATTATCAAGACCTTTTCTTGCAGTCAGTGAACAGAAACCTTCTCCTTCTTGTTTGCATTTAAAGGTAGAGCACTTGGCTAGGCCTCTCAGCTCAGGGTTTGCTACAATTGTATCCTGTCTAGGAAGTCTGTGAGAACAAAACTGTCCCGATGATTTGCTACAATGTATCACTGGAGCCATTTACTGGGAATCCAGCCTTTGTGGCTCAGAGTTGCCTAGACAGGATACAATTGTAGCAAACTCTCTACTGTGGGAAGCCTTATACAGTATGGGTTTTCAGCCTTTTGATGTAGGGAAGAATGTTCCCATTTAGTGTCAGTAAAATCTTGCGAGGAATAAAAAAAATTTGTCCAAAAGTTTTAAAACTCAACATTTAGACTGGCACCATGCCCATAACTGTGGAACTGATACATTGACATACTGATACTGTTTCAGAGGTTATGAGGTTGACATTTTGGCTATTCGCTATTGTTGTAACATGGAGATGGGCATTGTGGCACTGTGGTCATTACTATGAGATTGGTATTATGGTTATGATTGTCAGATGTGAACTGTAATGGAAACTTCCAGATTGGCATTACAGCCAGCCTTAACAATCATACTGGAACTAAGGTCTTAGGTAAGACTGGCACATGGGCTGTAACTATCACTCTAAGACGTACATTATGGCCATGGGTATTGGAATAGTACAATGGTTATAACTAAGACTTGCAAAGAGGTCATGATTATGAGACTGGCACTATGGCTATGACTATAAAAGTGACACTATGACTAGTAAACTGGCACCATGGCTATGACTCTATGATTGGCACTGTGGCTATATCTATAAGACCGGCACTATGACCATGACTAAGAAATTAACAGTAAGGTGACTGGCACAACAGCTGTGTTAAACCAACTGAGGCTCTTGGTTGTTGGGAGACTGACAGTATGGCTCTGATACTATGGTTGTGACCATTGGACTAGCCCATTGCCAGGAGCATAAGAGGGGCAGTATAACCATTACTATAGGGGGTATATTATACAACAATAAGTATTTTCTTGAGGGTAAGACCAGGACTGGTTTGGCAAGGTGTAACCAGTGTATTTATGGGTAGGACATACATCTGACAATGATTTGGTACACAATGCCATATGTATTTGAGCTTCAATCTCTGGTTAAGGCAGGGCCAGAAAGGTTAAAATGGTAAATTCCAAAACAATATGAAGGTTGCGGTTGCCTCCAGGCCCAGGAACCTAATGGGCCAGTATGGTCTCTCTTTTCTATATGGGGAAACTAGAACTAAAAATAAGGCATTATAGCTAGTGGCCCTGTTACAGATTTAGTATCTTTTAATCAGAATGCTCAAAGATTTAATTGTATTTTACCTAATTGAACGCCCTGTGGTCATACCCTGGATACAAAGCAGCTGACCCCCGCCCCAAGCTGTGTAAAATTCACCTGCATTAGGATGGTAGTATCTGTAAATTGTCTTGGAGAAACGTGTAGATTCTTTGTATCTCAGGTCTGCTGCCCCCATCCCCCATTCTGTTCTTCATTGCAGTGCTTTAAGAGAACACACTGTAAAAATGCTGGTAATCTGGCATTTGGCAGCTGCTGTGCCTGTTTAGATTAAATGCGAGCACTTACCAGCAGCACGATCGCAATTATAGTCACGTGTATCATATAAATCCACTGGTTTGAGCAGATTAAGCTAAACAACTGGAGTGCTCCAGAGTAACACAAGTCATTGTGCAGGAACAGCTGGGGGCGAGCTTTTCCATGGCCACCAATTGCACTACAAGTGCAATTGCAAAAAGCGTTGCGAAATTATGATCAGATTATCATGCAGCTGCACAATGCGGCAGGTTATTACATCTTTTAGTGAATCAGCAGCAATTGTCAACTTCTATCGTAGAACAACAGTCTGAATGATCAGGACATGCTGAGAGTTGTAGGGACAGAGGTTGAAGAACGCTGTACTAAAGCAATGATCCCCAACTTGTGGCTCTCTAGTTGTTGCAAGACCACAACTCAAGATCGCAACTCAAGATCACAACTCAAGACTACAACTCAAGACCATAATTCAAGATCATGACTCACGAACACCACTCTAGACCACAACTCTAAACCACAACCCAAGACCACAACTCTAGACCACAACCCAAGACCACAACTCTAGACCACAACCCAAGACCACAACCCAAGACCACAACTCAAGATAACAACTCAAGACTACAACTCAAGACCACAACTCCAGACAGAGCATCGAGGTGGCATCAGTATGAGGAGACCATATATTGGCTAAATGTCACAGCCTGGAGTTGGCGGCTGCATATAGTGGCTGAATGACACAGCGTGGAGTTTTCGGCAGCATGATGAGAACATATAGTGGCTGAATAACACAGCGTGGAGGCGGCGGCAGCATGGAGACCATATAGTGGCTGAATGACACAGCCTAAAGGTGGCGGAAGCATGAGGAGACCATATAGTGGCTGAATGACAAAGCTTGGAGTTGGTGCCAGCATGCGGAGACCACATAGTGGCTGAATGACACAGCCTGGAGTTGGCGGCAGCATACAGTGGCTGAATGACACAGCGTGGAGTTTGTGGCAGCATGAGGAGAACATATAGAGGCTGAATGACACAGCGTGGAGGTGGCGGCAGCATGAGGAGAACATATAGTGGCTGAATTACACAGCGTGGAGTTTGTGGCAGCATAAAGTGGCTGAATGACACAGCCTGGAGGTGGCGGCAGCATGAGGAGATCATATAGTGCCTGAATGACACAGCGTGGAGATGGCAGCAGCATGAGGAGACCATATAGTGCCTGAATGACACAGCGTGGTGTTGGCGGCAGCATATAGTGGCTGACTGACACAGCCTGGAGGTGGCAGCAGCATGAGGAGACCATATAGTGGCTTAATGAGACAGCCTGGAGCTGTCATCAGCATGAGGAGAACATATGGTGACAGAATGAGACAGCCTGTAGGTGGCATCAGCAGCATCAGGAGTCCTGAAAGTCACCCGGTGTGGTAGGTGACAATACCAGTACCCGGTGACGAAAGTAGGTGAAAAAGGGATAACTTGGCCTCAGATGTGTGGCATCAGGCGGGTGGCTGGATCAGAATAGTAGCTGAGGCAGGTAGGCAGAAGAAAACGGTCTCCTTTGTAAAAGTGTTAGTGTGCACATGTAAGTATTGAGGATGTATTATATGCATTATGTAAAACGTAACTTTTAATAATATGCGTACGATAAAATAGGACCCCAATTTTTTTTTTTAATCAAACAAAAGGAAAGGTGTACAAAGGTCCACCTACACCACTGTCACGATGCCGGCTGGCGGGTAGTGGATCCTCTGTGCCAGAGAGGGATTGGCGTGGACCGTGCTAGTGGATCGGTTCTAAGTCACTACTGGTTTTCACCAGAGCCCGCCGCAAAGCGGGATGGTCTTGCTGCGGCGGTAGTGACCAGGTCGTATCCACTAGCAACGGCTCAACCTCTCTGGCTGCTGAAGATAGGCGCGGTACAAGGGAGTAGACAGAAGCAAGGTCGGACGTAGCAGAAGGTCGGGGCAGGCAGCAAGGATCGTAGTCAGGGGCAACGGCAGGAGGTCTGGAACACAGGCTAGGAACATACAAGGAACGCTTTCACTGGCACAATGGCAACAAGATCCGGCAGGGAAGTGCAGGGGAAGTGAGGTGATATAGGGAAGTGCACAGGTGAAGACACTAATTGGAATCACTGCGCCAATCAGCGGCGCAGTGGCCCTTTAAATCGCAAAGACCCGGCGCGCGCGCGCCCTAGGGAGCGGGGCCGCGCGCGCCGGGACAGGACCGAGGGAGAGCGAGTCAGGTACGGGAGCCGGGGTGCGCATCGCGAGCGGGCGCTACCCGCATCGCGAATCGCATCCCGGCTGGAAGCAGAATCGCAGCGCCCCGGGTCAGTGGATCCGACCGGAGCGCTGCAGCGGAGAGAGTGTAGCGAGCGCTCCGGGGAGGAGCGGGGACCCGGAGCGCTCGGCGTAACAACCACCAAGTATTGATGTGATGCAAAGAACTCTAAAAGGTGTTAGGGAACAACGTATTGTCCATTGTAACCAGTGGGGGTAAAAACTTCCCCTGTAAGGCCCTACTCTCACCCTATCAATTCCCTCTCTATCTATTTCCACCTAAATACCCTAGGAAATGACAGTGTTTGTAGGGGGAAATAGGGAGAGGTTCCTGTGTGGGGCCACCCTTTTTATGGCAAGTAACACTTGCCAAGAAGGAAATTAATAATGCGAGAGTAGAGCCTTACAGAAGAAGTTTTTCCCCCCACCGGTTACAATGGACCATATGTTGTTCCCTTCCACCTTTTAGAGGTCTTTGCATGACATGAATACTTGGTGGTATAGGTGGCACATGGTGTTTTTTGCACACTTTTCCTTTTGTTTGATTTAAAAAAAAACTTTGAGTACATATATTTTATCCTAAGAAAAGTTAAGTTTTTGCTAATGCATATCCTCAATACTTACTTGTGGTCTGATGTGGAGGAATGTCTGTAAATAGGAAGCAGCACCTTAAACATGTTTTGCACTATCTATATTTGTGAAGTGTTGGTGTAGCACCATGGTCAATCTACTCTGATGCATTAGGCATTGGTGGGTGGAAATCCTGGCTGACCCATGCCTGATTCATCTTCAAAAAGGTCAGTCTCTCCATATTTTTAATGGACAGACGAGTTCTCCTTGGGGTTACTATGGCCCCCACCACACTAAACACCCGTTCTGATGGCACACTACTGGCCAGGCAGGACAGCTTTTCCAGGGCAAACTCTGCTAGTTGCGGCCACAAATCAAGTTTGGCTGCCCAGAGTTCCAGTGGATCTTCAAGTTGTGTTGGCATGGTCATGTCAAGGTATGCCACCACCTACTGGTTCAGGTCCTGCTCCATGACTACCTGCTGCTGATGAGTTGCTTCACTATGAGGGTGAAGAAAGCTACTCATCAGCGTCTGTAGACTCATGGCAGTGGAAGGTGAGTGCAGAGGGCCCCCCAAGTCAGACCTGCGAGAGGTTGGACGATGGGCCAGATAGGCATCGGCTAACTGACTATGTAGGATGTCTCTGTTGTAGGTCAGTTTGTCCTCCCTCTTAGTGGGTGTGAAAAAGGCCCCCATTTTGTTCCGGTATCGAGGGTCCAATAAGGTGGAGTGCCAGAAGTCATTCCACTGCTGAATGGTGACAATTCGGCGGTCACTACGCAAGCAAGTGAGCATGCATCGTTCCATTTGTGCAAGTGACTCGGAGGGACTCCCTGCCTCCATCTCCACTGCATACTGCAATGGTGTGTCTGGGTCCTCTGTCTCGCCTTCCTCATTACCCTCTAGCTCCTCTAGCTGCTTCTGTTCTTACTCTACTGTCAGATTACTAGAAAAACCACCCATCTCGTGAAACCCAAACTGTGCTCCACTGTGCCCCTCTCCTTCCTCCTCCAGTTCAGCCCCCACAAGGCTCAGGTGGCCGTGAGATGTAGGCGCCACGTCTCCAGTGCCCTGAACTGCCATCTTTTCCAACATGTGTTGTAGGAAATGAAGCAGTGGAATGACGTTGTTAATCCTTGCGGTGTACGAGTGGCTGAAGTGCATGCAAAGTTTTCTTCCCATTGTTAGGATGTCTTGCAGATGGGGGGAAGACTTCAGGAACCGCTTGACAACCAGATTGAACACGTGTGCCATGCAGGGCGCATGGCTCAGGCTTCCTTGTTACAGCGCAGACCAAGATGTTCCTCCCGTTGTCACCATGGTTCCCATTTCCAGTTTTCGGGGAGTAAGCCATGATTCAATTTCTTTATGAATGACTTTTAGCAGTTCCTCCCCTGTGTGACGCCGTTCGCCAAGGCAAACCATGTGAGGAACAGCATGACACCGCCGTGCCCTGCACCCATTGTATGTTGAAGGGGCACTGAGACTTGTCCATTCAGTGGAGGCTGAGGAGACGGTGGAGGATGAGGAGGCGGAGTTCACAGGACCAACAATCGGAAGCTGTCCAAGTTGCTGTTGTAGCTGTGCAGGCCATAAAGGACATGTATTGTCCCTGCCCGTAGTTACAGCTCCACACGTTGGCTCTGCCATGCACTTTGGTACACACCGACAGGCTCCAGGACTGGCCCACCTTCTGTTCCATAAAATTGTGAAGGGCTGGTAGTGCCTTCTTTGCAAAGAAATGATGGCTTGGGACTCTCCACCTCAGCTTGGCACAAGCCATCAGTTCCCTGAAAGATGCAGAGTCCACCACTTGAAAAGGGAGGGACTGCAGCACCAGCAACTTGGACAGGAGCACATTCAGCTTCTGTGCAGTTGGATGAGTGGGCGCATACTGTTGTCTCTTGGACATGGCTTCGCCGATAGATTGCTGGCAGAATGACTGACTCGAAGTAGGAGGAGCAGGAGCATCTGGAGCAACAGAAGATGGCTATGACACACCTCCCTTCAGCTGAGGTGGTGGAGCCTTGGCTGGCTAAAACAGGGAGCGGCGTGCCACTGGGTGATGCAGCAGGCTGGACCACCACATTGATGCCACGGTTCTCCCAGGCCACTTTGTGGTGACGCTGCATATGTTGACGCAGGGCCTTGGTGCCAACATTGGGACCCTGGCCACGCTTCACCTTCTGCCGGCACATCTTGCATGTGGCCATGTTATCCTCCTCCGGATGCTTGATGAAAAACTGCCACACCACGAGTAGCTGATTTTCCCACCAACTGTCCTCACTGATTGACTACTACTGCCGCCGACTACAGGAACCCCTGTACCACTACCTCCGGGGAAGGTAAGCTGCCGCGAAGCAGGTGGTCTACCCCGGGCACATTTGGATCCAGACTTTCCACTTCTGTCACCATGCTGACTGCCAACCATGCTACTACCTTGCTATTTCAGCTGCTGCCTCACGGGTAACCTGCAACCCTCTTCTCCTGATGACGATGAAGCCCCTTCTGGACCCGGCTTCTAAGTGCGATCGGCTTCATCATCATCGAGTTGTGTCGGCTTTTCACTGATGTCCTCCTCAGGTTGCTCAACAGTGTCTGCTTCAGGAGTCTGAACGCTCGCAACACCACCTCCCACGCCACTCTCCTCATCGCTACTTGCCCGCCTAGCGGAGGAAGCGGCAGATGTCTTCTCCACTTCTTGGCTGGGCAGTAGCTGTTGACTGTCCTCTAGATCGTCCTCACTAAATAGTGGAGCTGAACCCACAGAATAAGATACTTCTGTAGGGGAGGGAACAGCATAGGACAAAGGCAATGGGAAGACACAGACTGCTCCCGGGCCATGCCAACTGAGGGTTGTGTCTGAGGAACCCACCGACTGTTGACTGGGGGTGTCAGATGTCACTTGTGATGAAATGAATGACCAAGTTAACCAATCGATGATGGCAGATGATTTGCTGGTCAAGACACGACCGTTAGCGGATACCGGGAGCTCAGGCCTCTCGCGGCATCTCCTGCTGCCACTTGCCCCTAGTCTGCTGGGACCTCTTCCTGATTCCTCTGTGCACGTCCTGGCACTTCTCTGCCTGACATACTAAGTGTGTATATGAGGGGAGTACAATACGCTCTACTACGCTTAAAACAGTATTTGTCTACAACATCAGCAGGTGTGTACTTTTGCCTGGCCTTTCACTGTATAAAGGCCCTCGAGACTTTAACAGGAACAAGATAGTACACCACTTAGATGTGCGTATGTGGTATGCACTTATGACGGGAGGACAATGCGCTCCAGTACGCTTAAAAAAGTTTTTGTGTACAACACCAGCAGTACACACCCGTGCTGCAGCACACAGTCGCGGTGTACTACACCCAAAATTGTACTTTCCCTCTCAATCTCACTCCTTTCCCTAACAGTGCTTCTATGCAGGATTTGTGCTTGAGCTGAATCGCTGCTGTTCTGTGCAACGAACTTCTGTCCCTCTCTGTAATAGAATGCTGTAGTGACTGGGAGGTGAATCGCTGCAGTAAGAATGCTTTTTTGTGAAACACACACTGCTCTCTGTCCCTTTCTCTGTGCAACAGAACGCTGATGTGGCTAGTAGGTGAATCGCTGCTGGAAAATAGCTTTTCTGTCCAACACAGCGCTTTCTGTCCCTCTTTATCTCTCTGCAATGAAAAGCTGAAGTGACTGGCCGCAATATGGCTGCCGATTATATAGGGCTGTGACATCACAGGGGTGTATGCTGCATGTGATTCAGGGTCATCCCACTGACCCTTGTTCCCGCCTTCCCAGGATTCCTTGCTCCATGTGCGCACATGTGGATCCGCCATTTTAGATGCCCTGGAGCCTGGACCACATTAAATGGAGTTTAATTAATCGATTTGCGCGATCTGATCACGCCGATATTTGCATTCGTTGCAAATCGAATTTTTCCTGAAATTTGTAATGAACTTGCATTCCTCAGATTAGGCTCGCTCATCTCTAGTGGTCACCAAACTGTGGACTTCCATCTGTTGCAAAACTACAGCACACAGAATAGTCACAGAATTCCGGTGCATTTTGTGTAGTGAATTGTCCCATTGTGTTAAAATATTGATATTTAGGGAAATTAAAAGCTTGTACTACAACCTGAGGGTCAGTATAAAGAGTGCCTAAATCAGTGTTTCAAACCAGTGTTCCTCCAGCTGTTGCAAAACTACAACTCCCAGCATGCCCGGACAGCTGAAGGCTGCCCGGGTATGCTGGAAATTGTAGATTTGCTACAGCTGGATGTACCCTGGTTGGGAAAAATAGGCCTTAATTGTAATGAGCATCTTAGCTCCTGGGTTAGGATCACTTAAAAAGCTTATTGTACCAACAACAACAGGATAGGAGATAAGTGCATGATCGGGGGTCAGAGGGGGTTGTGATCTTGGGAATGGGGGTCCCAAGTCTCTAATTCAAACAAAATGGCGGTTAAACATCTGAACTGCCATATCATCACTGTCCATGGTACTGCCAGAGATAGCTGATTGCTAGCTATATTTTTCAATGTGCATGTATGACCACCGCTCCACTCCAGTGGGAGACTTGGGACATCTGGTTTTCTAGAACACAGGGGTTCCCAGTGCTTCGATTCCCCTGTGACCATTCAGTTATCCCCTATTCTGTGAGTACTGATGGTGGGCCATCCCATTTAAGACCGAGTGAAAGATGGAGACCATAAGATGACATTTGTCCCACATCTTTAAAGATGTCCAGTGCTAAGAAATGTATCCCCTGATTGAGGAGAGTCCAACCGATGGGACACCATGTGATCTCCTGTACGGGGCCTGGCTCGGCCCCGGCTTTGCGTTGCTAGAGTGCGTTTCGTACCCAGCAGGTCAGCTGGAACAAACACACCCCCTCCATTCATCTCTATGGGAGAGCCAGAGACACAGAGTTCCTGTGTATCCGCCTTTACCATAGGGATAAATGGAGGGGGGGGGGTTGTACCAGCTGACCTGCTATGTGCGAAACATCACATACAGCAGCTCAGCTGGAGCCGGGTCAGGGCCCCGTCCTGGAGATCGTGGGGGTCCCAGTTGTCAGACTCCACGCAATAAGACATTTATCCTGCGGATAGGGGATACATTTCTTAGCAATGGACATCTTTAAGGAGCCTATAGACCTTCTGAGAGGTAAATCAGGTATTAGGCATGACCCTAATGTCTGTGCCCCAGGGGGAGGGGGGGAGGAGTTTGGTTCTGGTACCATGGGCCTCATAGTAGTTGCAAGTGTAGGAATGCTATAATTCTGTATGATAAAACCTGCCTACATATACCGTTATTGATCATTGGGGCCAGTATCTCTGCCAGGGGTGTAACAATAAGGGACCATTTGTAGAACTTGAACCTGTGCCCTGGTATGTGAGGTGGCTCTCATGTCCCTCTGCAAGAAAGGAGGACACCAGTACCTTAAATAGGCACTGTCAGATCGAAAAACTTTTTATATGTTGTTACTGATTAAATTTAACCCCTTAAGGACTCAGCCTAGTTGGGCCTTAAGGACTCAGACAATTTAATTTTTACGTATTTGTTTTTTCCTCCTCGCCTTCAAAAAATCATAACTCTTTTTTATATTTTCATCCACAGACTAGTATGAGGGCTTGTTTTTTGCACGACCAGTTGTCCGTTGTAATGCCATCCCTCACTTTATCATAAAATGTATGGCGCAACCAAAAAAATACTATCTGTGTGGGGAAATTAAAAAGAAAACCGCAATTTCGCAAATTTTGCAAGGTTTTGTTTTCACGCCGTACAATTTATACTAAAATGATACCCATGATTATATACTTTTCTATTACTGTTGTGCAAAAAAAATCGCAAACTGTTTAACCAAATTAGTACGTTTAAAATCCCCCTATTTTGAAGACCTCTAACTTTTTCATTTTTCTGTATAAGCGGCGGTATGAGGGCTCATTTTTTGCGCCGCGATCTGTACTTTTTATTGATACCATATTTGCTTATATAAAACTTTTAATACTTTTTTATAAAAAAATTTTGGAATAAAATGTTATAAAAAAGCAGCTATTTTGGACTTTTTTTTTTACGTTCACGCCGTTCACCGTACGGTATCATTAACATGTTATTTTAATAGTTGGGATATTTACGCACGCGGCGATACCAAATATGTATATAAAATATTTTTTTTACACTTTTTGGGGGTGAAATAGGGAAAATGGGACAATTGACGTTTTTATTGGGGAGGGGGTTTTTCAAATTTTTTTTACTTTTATTTTTTACTTTTTTTACTTTTATTTTTACACTTTAATAGTCCCCATAGGGGACTATTTATAGCAATCATTCGATTGCTAATACTGTTCAGTGCTATGCATAGGACATAGCACTGATCAGTATTATCGGTCATCTTCTGCTCTGGTCTGCTCGATCTCAGACCAGGGCAGAAGACCCCGGGAGACGGCCGGAGCAAAGTGAGGGGACCTCCGGCCGCTATGCTGGATAATCGGATCGCCGCAGCAGCGCTGCGGGCGATCCGATCATCCATTCAAAGTACCGCGATGCTGCAGATGCCGTGATCTGTATTGATCACGGCATCTGAGGGGATAATGGCGGATATCCGCGCGATTGTGGATGTCTGCCTTTGCAGGCGGGTCCCTGGCTGCTATCAGCAGCCGGCACCTGCCGCGCATGACGCGAGCATCGCTCTGATGCTCGTGATTCTGCATAGGACGTAAATGTACCTGGAGCGTTAAGTACCAACTAAGTACCAATTAAGGAGTTAAAGACCTTTTGTGATATGATTGTTTAAACATTTTGAATATTAGTACCAGCTAAGTACCAATTAAGGAGTTAAAGACCTTTTGTGATATGATTGTTTAAACATTTTGAATATTTAACCCCTTAAGGACGCAGGACATAAATGTACGTCCTGGTGAGGTGGTACTTAACGCACCAGGACGTACATTTACGTCCTGTGCATAACCACGGGCATCAGAGCGATGCCCGTGTCATGCACGGCTGATCCCGGCTGCTGATCGCAGCCAGGGACCCGCCGGCAATGGCCGACGCCCGCGATCTCGCGGGCGTCCGCCATTAACCCCTCAGGTGCCGGGATCAATACAGATCCCGGCATCTGCAGCAGTGCGCGATTTTAATGAATGATCGGATCGCCCACAGCGCTGCTGCGGGGATCCGATCATTCTGAATGCCGCACGGAGGTCCCCTCACCTTCCTCCTTCTGGCTCCCGGCGTCTCCTGCTCTGGTCTGAGATCGAGCAGACCAGAGCAGAAGATGACCGATAACACTGATCTGTTCTATGTCCTATACATAGAACAGATCAGTATTAGCAATCATGGTATTGCTATGAATAGTCCCCTATGGGGACTATTCAAGTGTAAAAAAAAATGTAAAAAATGTAAAAGTAAAAGTAAAAAAAAGGTGAAAAATCCCCACCCCCAATAAAAAAGTAAAATGTCCGTTTTTTCCTATTTTACCCCCAAAAAGCGTAAAAAATAAAGTTTATAGACATATTTGGTATCGCCGCATGTCCGAACTATTAAAATAAAATGTTAATGATCCCGTACGGTGAACGGCGTGAATGAAAAAAAAAAGTCCAAAATTGCTACTTTTTTAATACATTTTATTAAAAAAATTATAAAAAATGTATTAAAAGTTTTTTATATGCAAATGTGGTATAAAAAAAAGTACAGATCATGGCGCAAAAAATGAGCCCCCATACCGCCGCTTATACGGAAAAATAAAAAAAGTTAGAGGTCATCAAAATAAAGGGATTATAAACTTACTAATTTGGTTAAAAAGTTTGTGATTTTTTGTTAAACACAACAATAATAGAAAAGTAGCTAATAATGGGTATCATTTTAATCGTATTGACCCTCAGAATAAAGAACATACGTCATTTTTACCATAAATTGTACGGCGTGAAAACGAAACCTTCCAAAATTAGCAAAATTGTGTTTTTCTTTTTAATTTCCCCACAAAAATAGTGTTTTTTGGTTGCGCCATACATTTTATGATATAATGAGTTATGTCATTACAAAGGACAACTGGTCGCGCAAAAAACAAGCCCTCATACTAGTCTGGCGATGAAAATATAAAAGAGTTATGATTTTTAGAAGGCGAGGAGGAAAAAATGAAAACGTAAAAATTAAATTGTCTGAGTCCTTAAGGCCAAAATGGGCTGAGTCCTTAAGGGGTTAATAAAGAAAACGGCTCCTGAAATTCATCACTAGGGGTCCCCATACCTACTAGGATACTAACCAGTCCAGCAGCAGCATCAGGTTTGTCCATGTCATTTTACTTTGGGGCCCAAAACCTTCTTGATAATTTCATATCTAAAGTCGATTTTGTGTTCCTGAGTCTTGTGAGTGAGTTGGAATGGCGGCCATGTTTTTGTTTTTTACAAACAAATAACTTAAAAATGGCTGAAAGACTGTGATGAGTAGTTGATGACCTAAGGAATATTATTCTAAGGAATAAATTCTTCACATAAATCTTTTACAGAAATGCTAAGTATTGATGATCTCTTTATTTACTGCCAGGTCCCAGTTTGCAATGAAGTTTTTGGACCCATCTTTTGTACCAATAACAAATTCCTTGACACAGGAACTTCAGGAGAAACCGGCCAAGTGGGTGTTTAACCGGACGGCGTTCGCCCGCCAGAGGTAAGTGGTTCTCATATAATTACATATTCTATGACAGACATCACAGTGTCTTAGACTTTGTTCATATCTCATTTGGCTACGTTTAGTGTCTACACTAAGACCATCACAATCATATAAGCTCCAACCTGTGCACGTGCTGGCCATAGATTTACATATGTCACTCATTGACTTGCACTGTCCATTACGATACTAAGATTTGTGACAAATTTATACTGATGCAAATACACTTTTGCCATAAACTTTAGCTCCAAGAGCTGTTGCCATAGAGAGAAGAGGAGTGGGAGCTGTGGAGGGGCGAGAAGGGAGGAGAGAAGAGTTATAAGAGTGGTCTGGTCTGGGGTCTGAATTATGGGGTCTAGTCTGAAGTCAAAAGTTTGGTATCTAAAAATGGTCTGAATTATGTCTAGTATGAAGATTGAGTTCTGAATTGTAGTGTGTAAGGTCGAAATTTAAGGTCTGAAGTTTGTGGGTTGGTGTTTACATTTTGAGGTCTTATCTGTGATCAAACACTGGGATCTGAAATGTGGGTCCTCTGCTCCAGTTTATGAGGTCTGGTCTGGGGTCTGAACTAAAGAATCTGTTCTGGTGTCTGATTTTGGGGGTCCAATGTCTATATATTGGGTTATGAATGATGAGTTTTGGTCTTGAGATTAAATTATGCAATTAGATCTGGGCTTTGAGTAATGGAAACTGAAATCTGAATATTCGAGTCTGGGGTCTGAATGTTGAAGTCTGAATATTGGGGTCTGGTGTCTTGAGTTTTTGCATTTTTGCATATGAATCATGGGGTCTAAGGTCTGGATATTGAGGTTTAAATTGTGGTTTGTAGGCTTTAAATTTTAAGGTCTGGTATCTAAATTTCATGGTCTGATATGGCATTTAAATGATGGGATCATGATGGAACACTGGGATCTCAATACGGGTTCTCATGTCCAGTTTGTGGAATCTGGTCTGGGGTCTGAATTATGAAGTCTGGACTGGGGTCCAGGAGGGATTAATTAAATCAGGCCTGAAGTTTGACTTTTTGAATCTGGCATCTGAATATTGAATACTGAATTTTTGGGATCTGGTTTGGGGTCTGAATTTTGGCATCTGAATCATGAGGTCTAGGGTCTGTATATTGAGGTCTTAAAGGGGTTCTCTGGTGTAGAACTTTTTTTAAAACATCATTTCCAGACTTTCGACATACAAAACAAAAACCTTAACTTACCTGCCATTGCTCTTTCAGTTCTCCGATCTTGCTGCTCCTGTCCTCTTCTTGCTGCAGTCCTTCTTCCGGGTTGGCATTGTCGTCGCGTCACACTGTTTCTCAGCTAATCGCCGGCCACAGCAATAACTAGCCTATCACCAGCTGGGCTGCGCAACAGTATGACTATCGACCAGCCGCAACGGGGAAGAGGACCGCAGCAGAGGACAGGAGCAGTCATACTGGGGGAGAGAGCAGCAATAGTTAAGTCCAGGTTATTGTTTTATATGCCGGAAGCCCGGGCATGATGTTAACAAAAAGTTTAACCCTGGAGTATTCCTTTAATTGTGCATGATATGTTGTCTGGGGTCTTAATTATAGAGTCTAAACTTAATGAGATTTGACCTAGAGTCGGAATTTGAAGCATGGATCTAAATGTTTATGTTTGAGGTCTGGTCTGGTGTCTGATATTTAGAGTCCAAATATTTTGAAGTCTGGATTAAAGCCTATCGGGGCTTTTTTTTTTTTTATGCAATTTTAACTGTAAATGATCTGAGATCCCTGCTGTGAGCAATGACCTTATAGTGAGGAGTGCATACAGGAAATACTGAGAACAAAATGACAAACTCATGGTAAGTCGTGCCCTGTTAAAGCTGAAGTGTACCTGGAAAAAATTCCAAATATTGGCTACTATGTTAAAGCTGATGACTGCCAATTGGGAGGCCGGACACACAGTGGTCAGCTGATCAGCATGCCAGCATCTAAGGTTGTGTTGAGAAAAAACCCTTCAAATCACATTTGGTAATATAACAAAACATTTAGCGTGAATTATGTTACATTTTTCTAACTTGTTTTCTCTTATTGATATTTAAGGAGAGAAATCCTGCAGAATGTGGACGTCATAAGAAATTTTTCTCTGACCAAGAGCAGTGTACGAACTGGTCAGCTAATGCATTACGACTACTCCAGTCATAAATATGTATTCTCTATCAGCAATAACTTTCGATCACTCCTTCCAGAGGTGTCTCCCATTCTCAACAAACATTATAACATTTGCGCCGTGATAGGAAACAGCGGCATCCTCACGGAAAGTCAGTGTGGGGCGGAGATAGACAACGCCGACTTTGTCTTTCGTTGCAACTTTGCTCCTACGGAAGCTTTTCAAAAGGATGTGGGGAGGAAAACTAACCTGACTACATTCAACCCCAGTATCCTGGAAAAATATTACAACAACCTCTTGACCATCCAAGATCGGAACAATTTTTTCTTACATTTGAAAAAGCTGGATGGGGCCATATTGTGGATCCCGGCATTTTTCTTTCATACTTCGGCAACGGTCACCAGAACATTGGTTGACTTTTTTGTTGAACATCGGGAACAGCTTAAAGTCCAGTTGGCTTGGCCTGGGAATATCATGCAACACGTCAACAGGTAAGGGACTGTCTAAATTCTAACTGCAGGGATCACTGATCCCATTAAGGCCAATATTCGGTGGCTACAGAAGTCAGGTGCTATAAAAATGTGGGTGCGGTGAAGGCCCCTTCATGCAAAGATACATAGAGTATAACTTATGGGCCAAGAGCTCTTGCACCCACTCTTATGAATACAAGGTGAGCAGTAATGTATACAGTACCATATGTATCATCACTCACCCAACTTTGAAGAACAAAGATTCCACTCTTTCAAGCAGGTGCAATGTGGAGCCATTCAAAAAGCATTACATATATCATACGGTATGCACTGCCACTCCCCTCAGCTTACAGTACTGTAATGTGAGGTGAATGGCAATGCATATAACACTGTTGCTCACCCAATTTACAAACACAGTGATCTTGTGGCTCAGAAACACTCTACCGACTATTTGTTGAACATATTGCCCTGTTGGTGGCGTGGTTTTCTGGGTTGCATTAGCCGAATTGAGAACCAATCACATGGAAATATATTAATATAATATATAAAGTAACTCTAAATGTTAAATATCAGTAACACAGGGCGGGGAAATCAACCCCTTGGTATAACCCTAGAATTGTATAGGACCTACTGTAAATCTGCCACCCGAAGTTAGAAACACATACTACCTACAAGAAAAATACTGCAGCAGACATGGAATTGAATAAATACAAAGCCTTTATTGTAACATGGCAACAATTAGACATGATAAAATAGTTAACTTAATTGAGGCTGTTGCCCAGTATAGATGATTGAGGGCCTACATTAGAAAGGGGGCCAATTTAGATTTTATATTGGGTCTTCCCATTTTTCCACATGATGTCAAATAAATCTAATTCGGACAAGGATTCTATGAAAAGCAGGAGTCCCTGCTTCTGTACAGTGTGTGGCAAGGTGTACGGTGTATGCGTTACTGCACTATTAGCTGCAGATATAGTTATGCCTTACTGTGCAGCGTACAGGAGCAGGAACTCCTGCCTTTAATAAAAGTCCCTGTTCCTGTATATACTTTCCGTGACATCCAATGATATTGGTGTAAATTCAATTGGTTTAGAATTAATCCAAGAATCTCTAATGATGGCTTATAATATACTTTGTATTTCTATTGGTTACAATTTTTCTTTCTTCTGTATGGCTGCTTTTTTGCTGTTGAAAAGTCTCCAATTTTTGTTCAAGGCCTCATTTACACAGAAATGTGTGACTTTTTGCCCCTCAGCACCAGTTTTGTTTTGTTTTTTTAAGTGGGTGTGGTCTAATATATGTATAATGTATTACAATAGAGAACTATCGTATGTCGTAGCACCAGCCTGTAGCTGTGACATGCAGGACAGACATAGCAAGGCCTGATTCATGAAGCTGTCATGGCCTCTTTATAAATAGGCTGCACGATACAGCCGCCTGCACTTTATTAAAGGCTGGTGTTAGTAAATGACTCCCCAGTTGTCCTACTGTTGTCATCAGTTTTAGTTAATTGGAGATTCAAGCAGCAAGAATTTAATATCCCTGCAGCGCCCCCAGAGGAGAAATGAAGTATTACACTGCTTACAGTGAAATCGGTAATCAGTTCCTATTATGCACGGACCTGTTCGGTCCTCCAGAGTGAGAGACGCTCTTTATATCCATAATGATTGCGAATGCTGAATGCATGAATTCTTCACAATAGCCCAGAAATCCCTTGGAAATCTATTCATAGACTTCTATGGAGAGAATAGTTTGTATTTGCTGGTGAGATTAAAAAAACTGTGTACCTGTGGCAGAAAGTGACCCTCTGTACAGGGACACAGTTTTCTGCTTTACAGCTCTCTCCTTCTCACTCCATCCCCACTACTCTCTCTCTCAGGTGGACGGGGCACGGTTTCTCTGCCACTTAGACAGAGAGTGCTCCACAGCCTTTCTCCCACCCATTCGCACAACTATCACCTGCCCACACCGAGCATTTTCCACCCGCCCGCTACCTGTTACAAGACTACAAGTCCAACAGCGTGCCCTTACAGTGAGGACATGGTAGGGGCTGTAGCCTTGCAACAGGTAGAGGACGGGTGATGGATGTACGGCATGGGCGTGTGGGTGAAAGGCTGGGAGATGTGCCGAGAAACTGTGTCCCTGTACCCCTGAGGGAGGATAGTGGGGATGGAGTAAGAGGGAGCTGGCTATAAAGCAGAAAACTGTGTCCCTGTGCAAAGAGTCACTTTCCGCTACAGGGCACAGTTTTCTTCATTACACCGTCCGGCCGGGGAGTCGAGCTCACTGATGTCCGCTTCCCTGGTTTACATGTCAAAAGTTGTTTTTAATAACAGTAATGCTTTTACTCATCATCCAGTCTCATGCTTCAGGCTAAAATAATGCATTAGGCTTACCTGTAGTCCTGCGTAAAACAGACCATCATAGCGTTACCCTGATGCATAAATGCAGGTTGTTGGTGGTCGCAGCAGTTTTTGTGAATGCAGCTCTGAGGCTGACACCAGTAGCTCCCCCAATACCTCAGGATCTGCCACTGACTGACAAACCTCTATGTGACATATTAATAATCTCGCATTATTTCCCCGTCCTCAGTTTTCTCATTGTCAGATTCCAGCAATAACCTTTCAATGTGATTTGGCATTTCATCAAGATCTGTAACCCGACCAAATCTGATTTGCCAGTTTTTATTACAAGCATCCATCCATTACGTTTTTATAGTCCTCTCTCGCAGCCGGTCCTAATTTCATTGCTCGATCTTTATTGAGTCTTCATTGGAAGGACCCATAAATGAGATGGCCAAACCACAGATGACACCGGTTATGACATGCCCCATCACCAAGGCTAATGGCGCACTGTAAAGGGAGATTGTGATAGACCCATAATGTGGAGTAAGCAGGGACAAAAATGAAATGTAAGTCATATTTTGGTCCTCCTTTTATCAGGTCCTGGACAGTATAGATATACAGATGCCTCAGTGCTGAATTGGTCATTCAAATTTCATATATGTATCATGAAGATCATATACTGGGACCTGTTGTTTCCCTGACACCGAGCACGACAAATCCTAGGTGCCAGGTTGCCATCCCGACCTGGTGCCTTGGATTTGCTGAGCTCTGTGTTAGGGAAACAGCAGGTCCCCGTATCTGATCTTCATGATGCTTCTATCCATTACGTTTTTATAGTCCTCTCTCGCAGCTGGTCCTAATTTCATTCGATCTTTATTGAGTCTTCGTTGCCACAGTTGGAAGGACCCATGACCGAGAAGGTTTAAAGAGATCCTGGCCTTAAAGCGTACCTGTCAGATCCCAGAAAAAAAATAAAAATAAATGAATATGTTACTCAGTATCTAGTCCTAACCATGTAATTCAAATTTTATGCCTCTATCACCTATATTTATTATTTAAAAAATCCCTCTTTTCATTACCTCACAGTGTTAGAAATCCCCTCAGGGGAAGGGGGCATGTCCCTCCCTTGGGGTAGTGGGAGGTGATTGGTGTGTGGTGGTGAGGGGCGTGTCTCTCCTTGTGATGGTGGGAAGTGATGGTGTGTGGTGGGTGTGTGGTGGGAGGGGGCATGTCCTTCCTTGTGGGAGGTGATTGGTGTGTCTGCTCATTCAGCCTTGTCAATGAGTCAATGAGTCATCTATTGTCCATGACTCATGGACAAGCCTGATGCTGATGCAGGACTGGTTAGTGTTTCAGTAGGTATGGGGATCCCTAGTGGTGGGATTTTCACGAGCTGTTATCTTTATTAAATATTCCCAAAAAATGTTAACTTACAAAAGGTCTTTATTTTCGTCAGTAACAACATGTCAAAAGTTTTTGGATCTGACAGTGCCCATTTAACAAATAATAGTGCTGCCTACTGTATATAAGATCACGTATCATAGCTACACCTATTACAGGTTATGGCGGATTAGCACACTGACACAGGATTTTATGGGGGCCATAAATGGAGTGGGGATGGGCATCACCCCACTGTCAGTAATTTAAATGGAAACCAAAGGTCCCATGCATTTATTGTGCGACCACATAGTGCACATCTTCTTACCCTTCTGAAAGGTACACCTCAACCTGGAGACCAAGGCTTGTGACCATTACTGGTCTTACTATGAATGATGTGGCACTGCTTAGACTGTGGAGCTGTTGTTTGGTAACTGTGTGTTGTTATTTTTAAAGGAACTGTATGGCAGCATTTATTTTGTGTGTGTGCTTGCTGTTTTTAGTATTTTTTGTAGTTTGTGGGAATTGTATCATGCTGATTATGACCAAAAATAGTGATGAGGTTTTGTGGTGATCCTGGGCATTTTGTGGTGATCCTTGGGACCCTCGATTTTGGTCACAGCAACCAGAGGTTGTCAGGAAGCTGAATGGAAGTAAATGGGAGTTGGGCAAAAAGCGTCCACCCAATGGCTAGATATTGTCGTAGGGGGAATGGAGCATTATAGAGCACCAGTCATGGACTATGTGGTCATGCCAAGTCATCCTGAGCAAGAAAGACTCTTTCCTGGGCTAATAGAATAAAGGGAAGTACATAGTAGTTCAGCCCCCTTTTGCAGCATTTGTTGGTTCAAAATAGGATGATACTTTGTAAGTCCAAAATTGTAAATGTCTTTTTTTCAAATCTGAAAAAATATATATAACACTGGGGGAGATTTATCAAAACCTGAAACCTGTGCAGAGGAAAAGTTGTCCAGTTACCCATAGCAGCCAATCAGATCACTTCTTTTATTTTGCAGAGGCCTAAATGAAAGAAGAAATCTGATTGGTTGCTACAGACAACTGGGCAACTTTTCCTCTGCACAGGTTTTGATAAATCATCCTCACTAGTGTGGCCAGATGTTCACTGAGAATATATATATATACAGGGTGGGCCATTTATATGGATACACCTTAATAAAATGGGAATGGTTGGTGATATTAACTTCATTGTTTGTGGCACATTAGTATATGTGAGGGGTAGAACTTTTTAAGATGGGTGGTGACTATGGTGGCCATTTTGAAGTCGGCCATTTTGAATCCAACTTTAGTTTTTTCAATAGGAAGAGGGTCATGTGACACATCAAACTTATTGGGAATTTCACAAGAAAAACAATGATGTGCTTAGTTTTAACATAACTTTATTCTTTCATGAGTTATTTACAAGTTTCTGACCACTTATAAAATGTGTTCAATGTGCTGCCCATTGTGTTGGATTGTCAGTGCAACACTCTTCTCCCACTCTTCACACTCTGATAGCAACACCGCAGGAGAAATGCTAGCACAGGCTTCCAGTATCCGTATACACTGCTATATACTACTATATACACCACAGGAGAAATGCTAGCACAGGCTTCCAGTATCCGTATACACAGCTATATACTACTATATACACCGCAGGAGAAATGCTAGCACAGGCTTCCAGTATCCGTATACACAGCTATATACTACTATATACACCGCAGGAGAAATGCTAGCACAGGCTTCCAGTATCCGTAGTTTCAGGTGCTGCACATCTCGTATCTTCACAGCATAGACAATTGCCTTCAGATGACCCCAAAGATAAAAGTCTAAGAGGGTCAGATCGGGAGACCTTGGGGGCCATTCAACTGGCCCACAATGACCAATCCACTTTCCAGGAAACTGTTCATCTAGGAATGCTCGGACCTGACACCCATAATGTGGTGGTCACCATCTTGCTGGAAATACTCAGGGAACGTGCCAGCTTCAGTGCATAAACAGGGAAACACATCATCATGTAGCAATTTCGCATATCCAGTGGTTTTCATTGATGAAGAATGGAACCACTATCTTTGTACCCCATATACCACACCATACCATCAATTTTTGTGTTCCAACAGTCTTGGAGGGATCTATCCAATGTGGGTTAGTGTCAGACAAATAGCGGTGGTTTTGTTTGTTAACTTCACCATTCACATAAAAGTTTCCTCATCACTGAACAAAATCTTCTGCGTAAACTGAGGGTCCTGTTCCAATTTTTGTTTTTCCCATTCTGCAGCACCTGAAACTACGGATAATGGAAAACCTGTGCTAGCATTTCTCCTGCGGTGTTGCTATCAGTGTGTGAAGAGTGGGAGAAGAGGGTTGCATTGACAATCCAACACAATGGGCAGCACATTGAACACATTTTATAAGTGGTCAGCAACTTGTAAATAACTCATGAAAGAATAAAGTTATGTTACAACCAAGCACATCATTGTTTTTCTTGTGAAATTCCCAATAAGTTTGATGTGTCACATGACCCTCTTCCTATTGAAAAAACAAAAGTTGGATTCAAAATGGCCAACTTCAAAATGGCCACCATGGTCGCCACCCATCTTGAAAAGTTTTGCCCCTCACATATACTAATGTGCCACAAACAGGAAGTTAATATCACCAACCATTCCCATTTTATTAAGGTGTATCCATATAAATGGCCCACCCTGTATATATATTGCTAAAAATGTAAAATGCCATACCCACTTGCCATTTTATCCTTTGGGGTTTTTTTCACTCTTCATTTATGTTTGTCGACCCAGTGCAGTTTTTAAAATTTGCAGCATGCTGTGACTATGGCGTTTTTCTTTGGGGAATCTTGGGATTTGTTTGCGCATAGGCCATGTTCACAAGGCGGAAATTTTGCGGATATTACACAAATAGCGGGTGCCGACAGAACATACCGGCGATAGGACTGCTCAGAAATGTGCCATCTCCATAGACGACTATGCCTTTCCCGATCAGATTCCACCGAAACAGATTCCATTGTTCATTCTTTTAGAGGGGACTAGAACTTGGAATTTCTACCGCAGAACTTCCGCCATGTGCACGGTGGAGCGGAATCACATTGAAAACAAATTCGGCTCATGAACATGACTATAGACTTTTAATTCGACCATATATTCCAAATAGCATTCCACTTCTTATATGCTTTATCTGAGGACACTCTAATCTGTTTAAGTTGTTTAATTTTTTCCACCTCTCTCATCTGGTGACCTGCTGTTGGGCATTGGGGGCCTATCCAATTTTTAAGAATAAACAATCTGGCCAAAAATAAAATGTTATTTCATAATTTTCTCTTCGAGGATACTGAGATATCAAATTCACCTAAGTCTAAGAGAATCCCCAGTTTGTTCTTGATTTCCCTAAAGGGGTACACCATTGCTCCAGCGTTCTGAACACTTTGTTCAGAAAGCTCGGAGCTGGAGGCCATGATCGTGGCGTAACTGCCACGCCCCCTCATGACCTCAAATCATCCCCCCTCCATTCATGTCTATGGAAGTTGGCGTGTCGGCCAACATGCCCCCTTCCATAGACATGAATGGAGGGGGCGTGGTGTGATGTCACGAGGGGCATGGCTGGACATCACGACCACTGCCGCAGGAACCCTGCATTTGTTTAGAACGCTGGGTACTGCCGGAGATCACCATGGGCCCCAGCAGCGGGACCCCCCACGATCAGACATCTTATCCCCTATCTTTGCATAGGAAATAATATGTCTAGCAGTGGAGTTCCCCTTTAATAACTTCTCTCCTTAAGTTTTCAACCTTTGTACAAATCTAGAACATATGGAGCAGATCAGCATTAGGTCGCTGACATTTAGGACATAAAACCATTCCAGCCCTCCCGAATCTGCTCAAATCCCTGGGGGAATAGTGTAATCTGTGAATAAACTTAAATTGAACTAATTTATCATTTTAATTCACTGAAACTTCATATGGACGTTTTAACATTTGGGTCCATGGGACATCGTCCACCGCTCCAACATCTTTTTCCCCCTTAATTCTACTCTTAAATTAAACCTTGCGTGTGAATTCTCTTGTAAAAATTTTATATAAAAAAGAAACAGATTTTTTTTTCAATGTGAAAAAGATTTCTAACAATTCATGATGAGTGACCCTAAAAATTTCTTTGTTATCAGTGGACCTATAAGCGGGCAAAATTTGATGATATCTATACCTATAAATGCTAGGAATCTGGCAATAGATTCAGATATGTAAAAAAGGGAAAGAGACAGAGAGCGCAAATCTATGGGATGTGCCGTTATTCCTTTACTTTAGTATAGAAAGTCAGAAGAAACGGTACGCTCACCTTCCGGTGTTATGCTAAGAGCACAACACCTGTGATCGCCTTGAGACTCAACAGCATGGAGTCTGGGGTAAAGGTGCAGCCTGGATCAGCCCGTCTTGGAGATCCCGTGGACGGTCTTCGTATGAGAGTTATTAAATGCTTGTAGGAAAATGATCCTTCACGGCGCTCCTTTGTTGAAAATGGTCATAAACCGATGCGGACAAAGGTTAAAATAAAAATGAAGGACTTTATTCTTAATAGCGCTACGGACTACGTGTTTCTGGGGGCTTGCTCCCCCCCCCCTTCCTCAGGTCCAATCTGAGGAAGGGGGGAGCAAGCCCCCAGAAATGCGTAGTCCGTAGCGCTATTAAGAATAAAGTCCTTCATTTTTATTTTAACCTTTATCCGCATCGGTTTATGACCATTTTCAACAAAGGAGCGCCGTGAAGGATCATTTTCCTACAAGCATTTAAGGAATCTGGCAATGCCCCATACATTTTTTCAAATTCTATCAAATTACCCTAATCAAAAAAATTGATCCACATACTTAAGTCCAAATTTCCACCACGGTGCATAGTCTTCAAATTAAAAAAATTATTTGATAGAACAATTACCCCAAATATGAGTAAATCTAGAACTTCCTAACAAATTTAAATCCCTCTTAATTTTTCCATATCAAACTTGCGTTACCAAAGTAGCATTTGATTCAAATTTTTCAAAAACACTATCCATTTTGTAACCTAATTTATCTCTTAAAGGGGTACTCTGCTACCCCAGTGTTCAGAACATTTTGTACTGAACCCTTGGAGCGGGCGGCGGGGGTCATGATGTCATGGCCAAGGCCCTCGTGACATCACGTCATGCCCCCTCAATTCAAGTCTATGGGAGGGGGCGTGATGGCTGCCACGCCCCTCCCATAGACTAGAATTGAGGGGGTGTGGGAAGTGATGTCATGAGGGGGCATGGCCGTGATGTTACGACCCCCTCCGCCCACACCCAGTGTTCATTTAGAATGCCCCCTCCCATAGACTTCCATTGAGGGGGGGGGACGTGACATCACAAGGGGCATGCCCGCGATCAGACATCTTACCCCCTATCCTTTGGATAGGGGATAAGATGTCTAAGGGCAGAGTACCCACCAAACATCTCCATTTTCCCCTGTTAACTGAACTAACTGCGATGACCAATAATAAAGCCAGAAATTCGGAAGAGCAAGACGACCCGCTTCTTTTGAAGACAGGTACCTCAACTTAATCCTAACATTCTTTTTGCCCCAAATTAACCGATTAATCATACAATCAATTTCAGTGTACCATCCTTTATTAATGTAGATAGGCGATGCCTGTACAACAGCTGGGGAAGAATCACCATTTTCACCAAGGCCAATCTATCGGCCATAGAGAGTCCAATTTTAACCCATATCTCTACATTCTTTTTTAATTTTTCCAAAGCTGGTTTTTAGATTAAGTTTAAGATAGTCTTTAGTCTTTCCACTGATCTCTACTCCCAAATATGTAATGGCAATGGGGGATTCAATCATTTTTGCTTCTCCTAAATCCCTTGAGTCAAATTCATCCAAAAGCATCAGGCATGACTGATTCCAATTCATTTTTAAACCGGCTATTTCACCAAATTTTTCAATACCGGAAATAATATTGAAGAGGCAAGTATTCGGTTATTGGATGAATAATAAAATGTCATCCGCATACAAAATGGCCTTGTTTTTAATTCTATTCCAAAACCTTTAAATCGTTTCTGTTTTTTAATATACATTGCAAGAGGTCCTATAAATAGAATACCATATTTTTCGCCGTATAAGACACACTTTTTCTTGGGGGGAAAAAGTCGGTGCGTTTTATACGGCGAATACACCCCTATCGCGGCGGTCCCTGCGGCCATCAACGGCCGGGACCCGCGGCTAATACAGGACATCACCGATCGCGGTGATGCCCTGTATTAACCCTTCAGACGCGGCGATCAAAGCTGACCGCCGCGTCTGAAGGGAAAGTGACACTAACCCGGCTGTTCAGTCGGGCTGTTCGGGATGCCGCGGTGAAACAGCCCGACTGAATAGCCGGGTTAGTGCTTACAGGACACCGGGAGGGACCTTACCTGCCTCCTCGGTGTCTTCTCCGTTCAGGAATCCCCTGTATGGCCGGCGCTCTCCTTCCTCGTCATCACGTCGTCGCGTACGTGCGTCGGCGTGCGTAACGACTTGATGATGGCGATGGAGAGCGAGGATACCCGGCCGGCAGCAGAGACGTTCCGGAGCGACGGGGACACGGCGACAGCGACGGAGCGACATCCAGGGCAGCGGTGACGGGTCCGGAGCGGCGGGGACACGTGAGTATTACCTCCTATGCAGTGGTCTTCAATCTGCGGACCTCCAGATGTTGCAAAACTACAACTCCCAGCATGCCCGGACAGCCAACGGCTGTCCGGGCATGCTGGGAGTTGTAGTTTTGCAACATCTGGAGGTGCGCAGGTTGAAGACCACTATTGGGTTCAAAATCTTTATTTTTTTAGATTTTGCACCTATAAATTGGGTGCGTCTTATACGCCGGTGCGTCCTATAGGACGAAAAATACGGTAAATAATAATGGAGATAACGGACATCCTTGGATCTAACCTTACAGTAGTTTTTTGAAAATGTCCCCCAGTGTTTGGAAAAGACTGGTGTATGTGAATTGCTTTATTTTGCACACATTTATATTATTGTATTTTAGGATTTGTTTGTTTTTTGTATTTACAGATATTGGAAAAACAAGCACCTTTCTCCCAAGCGGCTGAGCACCGGCATACTCATGTACACACTGGCCTCCTCTGTCTGTGATGAAATACACTTGTACGGATTCTGGCCCTTCGGCTGGGACCCTAATACAGGGAAGGATCTTCCGTATCATTACTATGACAAAAAAGGGACCAAATTCACCACCAAGTGGCAGGAATCGCACCAGCTTCCTGCGGAGTTCAAACTGCTGTACAAGATGCACCGAGAAGGACTGACCAAGCTGACGTTGTCACATTGTGCCTAAGAACAAAGCAGGAAACATGAAGTGCCAATTGTTATCAAAGTGCCCGAATAGAAGTGACTAGACATGGAAACAAATGTACTTCATGATGACGTAGAATGTAGATTCCTGACAGCGAGGCGTGTCAAACTTTTTGGGGGGCTGATGTGACCCCCATCTCTCATTACTTTGGTTTTAGATGTCAGAAATATTTAAATTTTTTGCAACATTTATTCCTTCTATATTTTCCCATTCTTTTCCACACAAAGCCCTTAGTCCAAAGAACGGGGATCTTTTAAGGAGGTACTCCGCCCCTAGGCATCTTATCCCCTATCCAAAGGATCCATCTGCCTGCTGCATCCGGCATTCATTTAGAGCATTGGGTGCAGCGCCGGAGGTCATGCCCTGCTCGTGGTGTCATGGCCACGCTCCCTCAATGTAAGTCTTTAGGAGAGGCGTGGCTGCAATCACGCCCCCTCCCATAGGCTTGCATTGAGGGGGTGTGGCCGTCACGAGCGACAATGACGTCACGAGCCTCCGCCACGAGCCTCCGCCTCAGCGAAGTTCTCTCCGTGCACTGGATGTCTGGGGTGCCGCTGCCGCTGGGGACCCCCGCGATCAGACATCTTATCCCCTATCCTTTGGATAGGGAATAAGATGTCTAGGAGCGGAGTACCCCTTTAAACTGATGAACTACAGCCATGAAGTCCAGCGTGCCCAGGCAGCCAACCTCTGTCTGTGCATGCTGGGAGTTGTAGTTTCATAACAGCTGATTAAGACCACTGACGTAAAACCAATTTACATGTTCCCCCTGAACCTGCTGGATCATGAGTAGGTTCCCCATACACAATGAGGGGCTCCTCTATGTCCCTGTTGTAGTTATTGAGTCATTTTTGTTGCATTTTTTTTTTTGCAGTGTTTTTTTAAATTTGGGGCACAAATGTAATGGTTATTGCAAAACAGTCTATTTTTTCACTGCTGAGGAAAATCTGCAAGGAAGGTGGGTCTCGTGACATGTGCAAAAAATCTGGACCCCAATAAGTTCTACGACTTTCTGAAATATTGCTTATGCTTTAATTTACTATTCTAATTTGCAATCGTCACTATTTTCAAGATGATGGCATGCTGAGAGTGAATGAGAACATGATCAGCGGCAGCCAACCTGTACATAACTAGTCCTGCTCTCAGCTAAGAATTGGAGACAATTGTATCCAGTCTAGACAATGCTCTGTGAGCTAAACATCCTGGACTCCAGACTGATACATTGTACATAGCTAGTCCTGCTCTCAGCTAAGAATTGGAGACAATTGTATCCAGTCTAGACAATGCTCTGTGAGCTAAACATCCTGGACTCCAGACTGATACATTGTACATAGCTAGTCCTGCTCTCAGCTAAGAATTGGAGACAATTGTATCCAGTCTAGACAATGCTCTGTGAGCTAAACATCCTGGACTCCAGACTGATACATTGTACATAGCTAGTCCTGCTCTCAGCTAAGAATTGGAGACAATTGTATCCAGTCTAGACAATGCTCTGTGAGCTAAACATCCTGGACTCCAGACTGATACATTGTACATAGCTAGTCCTGCTCTCAGCTAAGAATTGGAGACAATTGTATCCAGTCTAGACAATGCTCTGTGAGCTAAACATCCTGGACTCCAGACTGATACATTGTACATAGCTAGTCCTGCTCTCAGCTAAGAATTGGAGACAATTGTATCCAGTCTAGACAATGCTCTGTGAGCTAAACATCCTGGACTCCAGACTGATACATTGTACATAACTAGTCCTGCTCTCAGCTGAGAAGTGGAGACAATTGTATCCAGTCTAGGCAATGCTCTGTGAGCTAAACAGCTTTGTCTAGACTGGATACAATTGTATCTACTTATCCAAGAGCAGGACTAGCTATGTACAATGTATCAGTCTGGAGTTCAGGCTGTTTAGCTCACAGAGTATTGTCTAGACTGGACACAATTGTCTCCACTTCTCAGCTGAGAGCAGGACTAGCTATGTACAATGTATCAGTCTGGAGTCCAGGATGTTTAGCTCACAGAGCATTGTCTAGACTAGATACAATTGTCTCCACTTCTCAGCTGAGAGCAGGACTAGCTATGTACAATGTATCAGTCTGGAGTCCAGGATGTTTAGCTCACAGAGCATTGTCTAGACTGGATACAATTGTCTCCACTTCTCAGCTGAGAGCAGGACTAGCTATGTACAATGTATCAGTCTGGAGTCCAGGCTGATTAGCTCACAGAGCATTGTCTAGACTGGATACAATTGTCTCCACTTCTCAGCTGAGAGCAGGACTAGCTATGTACAATGTATCAGTCTGGAGTCCAGGATGTTTAGCTCACAGAGCATTGTCTAGACTGGATACAATTGTTTCCACTTCTCAGCTGAGAGCAGGACTAGCTATGTACAATGTATCAGTCTGGAGTCCAGGCTGTTTAGCTCACAGAGCATTGTCTAGACTGGATACAATTGTCTCCACTTCTCAGCTGAGAGCAGGACTAGCTATGTACAATGTATCAGTCTGGAGTCCAGGATGTTTAGCTCACAGAGCATTGTCTAGACTGGATACAATTGTCTCCACTTCTCAGCTGAGAGCAGGACTAGCTATGTACAATGTATCAGTCTGGAGTCCAGGATGTTTAGCTCACAGAGCATTGTCTAGACTGGATACAATTGTATCCACTTCTCAGCTGAGAGCCGGACTAGCTATGTACAATGTATCAGTCTGGAGTCCAGGCTGTTTAGCTCACAGAGCATTGTCTAGACTGGATACAATTGTCTCCACTTTTCAGCTGAGAGCAGGACTAGCTATGTACAATGTATCAGTCTGGAGCTCACAGAGCATTGTCTAGACTGGATACAAATGTCTCCACTTTTCAGCTGAGAGCAGGACTAGCTATGTACAATGTATCAGTCTGGAGTCCAGGCTGTTTAGCTCACAGAGTATTTTCTAGACTGGATACAATTATCTCTACTTCTCAGCTGAGAGCAGGACTATCTATGTACAATGTATCAGTCTGGAGTCCAGGCTGTTTAGCTCACAGAGCATTGTCTAGACTGGATACAATTGTTTCCACTTCTCAGCTGAGAGCAGGACTAGCTATGTACAATGTATCAGTCTGGAGTCCAGGCTGATTAGCTCACAGAGCATTGTCTAGACTGGATACAATTGTCTCCACTTCTCAGCTGAGAGCAGGACTAGCTATGTACAATGTATCAGTCTGGAGTCCAGGATGTTTAGCTCACAGAGCATTGTCTAGACTGGATACAATTGTATCCACTTCTCATCTGAGAGCCGGACTAGCTATGTACAATGTATCAGTCTGGAGTCCAGGCTGTTTAGCTCACAGAGCATTGTCTAGACTGGATACAATTGTCTCCACTTTTCAGCTGAGAGCAGGACTAGCTATGTACAATGTATCAGTCTGGAGCTCACAGAGCATTGTCTAGACTGGATACAAATGTCTCCACTTTTCAGCTGAGAGCAGGACTAGCTATGTACAGGGGTTTCTGCCTTTAATTGTGAACCAAAGGGTTCTTAAGAGAAGAACTGTCCAAAGGTGACAACCTTAGTGGGACATCACCAGAACCTTCTTTAGATGTTCCCTTGTTCCTTCCCAGCATTTACTTGTTTATACCACTCTTGTGTCTCCGGCGCCCGAACAGACAATGAATGGGGCACGTGCCAACACACCACTCCATACAGTAGGGGAGCTGGAACCTAGAGATTACAGGAGGTCCCATAAGTCAGACCCCGCAATCAGACACTGATCCCCTATCCTGTGGATAGGGGATATGTTTTTTGGAGCTAGAATACCCCTTTAAGTTTGACACGCCTATATTAATCATACTGTGTGATGTTGAAAGTAAAGCTCCTCCTTTGTCCTACATCGCTTCTGTTTTATAATTTGTAGGTAATATGATGTTTGCTATTATATTTAATCTTCAGTTCGCAGTGGAGAATAAATGACAATTTTTTCTACCTGGAAACCATCAGTAAGCTGTTATTGGCCGATTTTCAGGTCTTGTGAATGCCTTTTTAGTGCACACAATAGGTCTGAAGGAAAATCTGCAAATCTGCCGGATTTTCTGCTGACCCATTGAAGTCAATGATAGCAAAATCCACTGCGTAAATTCTGCAGGTTATCCGCCAGTGTGAACGTACCCTAATGGTGTTTAGCTGAGAGTGGCCTGTCGACCTGATGGTGACTATTTAAATACTAGTTGCAGTTGCAGTTGACAAATATTATAATAAAATAATGGTATTATTAATAATTATTAATTATATAATTATTAATTAAAGTAATATTATTATTATTACTACAACTCCCAGCATGCCTAGGCAGCCGAAGGCTGGGAGTTGTAGTAATGATAATAATAATAATTATTATTATTATGTTTATATAATGTATTGCCCATTATCTTAAATATCTTAGCTCTGCTCTGCCAGCCAGCTCACTCTCTTAGAGCAGCCCCCACCCTCCTGCTCTGAGCAGCAGAGAGAGGTTCAGTGTCTGATTGGCTGAGGCTGCGCACACATCCCAGTCCTCAGCACTGAAGAGAGCATGACTCATCAGTGCAGGGCAGAAACCACATGGTCTGTGTGTCTCAAGAAGGTGGGGGCTAGTTTCAGACGAGGATCTGGACAGAGACAGAGTGGATGGCTGGATGATGTCCTTTCTTCACTTCATGCATGTAAGTGACAAGCAAAGAGGGCAAACTGCTCTATATAGCTAATGAATTATATTTAGGCAATTTAAATAGGTTGATGAGAGGGAAAGGATGGGCTATGGGTTTTGTTCCCCCGAAGTACCCCTTTAAATTGAGAAACATGCCATACCATGAACAACCTATGAATAGGTGTGGCGCTGTTTTTGGAAAGGGTCAAATATGACCCATAGGCCATTCATAGGATAACATGGCATAGATATCATTAGTAGTACTAAAGATACATCCGATCAGTAGATCAGTCAACAGCATCTTGTTGGATGGTTTCCAAATAGATACAAAGTACAAATGAACTAAAAAAAATAAATAAAGATAAACCTAAAGAATGTGTTTAATCAGGACGCTCGATGTGTAGAGAGTCAATGTTAACCCAAGGCGGAGCTTCACTTTAATATTTGTTTAATTTTAGCAACGGAGGAATTAGTTTCTCACTAAACGGAGGATGACGCTGAAAGTATTTTATAGGAAAAACACTGTATTCATCCCTGCATCTGCTGCTAGTTATTTATTGTTATGTATTTCATTAACAGCAAGGAGACTCCATAGTATCGGGTAGTCCGCCCATCATCACATATAGGGCCACCGGTCAGTACATCATGTAGGCCAGTGTTTTCCAAACAGTGTGCCTCCAGCTGCTTCAAAACTACAACTCCCAGCATGCCTGGACAGCCGAAGGCTATTTTCTATAGTTCCAATTATTGAAATGAAATTGATCTTTTGCTTTTCACGAAAAAACGGGGCGTCATCGCCTCTATTTGCGGTATTTTGTTGTTTTTTGTTTGTTTATTAAAATTTTCTCCCAGATGATATACACAGGCCCAGACTCCATTAACAAAGAAAACAAAAATTTACGTTCATACATTTTTATTTCCTGGAGTCCGTAGGTAGCACAATAACAATTAGTTTGTGCTGCCTACGGACTCCAGGAAATACATACGGAGTCCTTAGGCAGCACAAGCTATTGGTTATTGTGCTGCTGTAGGACGATCAAAAAAGACTGCCAGGGTCAATGGTATTTTGGGGCAAACTTAGTGGTGCAATGTTTTCTGATGTATTTGTGCCATTTTTATATTCCATATATGAGGCTCGAAATCTTAAGATATAAGATGTGTAGTGATCCATACTTGCCAGCAGTCCAGATTTTCACAGGACCGGGTAATAAAAAGGGCAGGGCTTAGTCATTGCCACACATTTTATGGTGTATGTCCGTCCCCGTGATGGGGCTTAAAGAGATATTACCATATTAACTTATATGGTATATCTACCATGCCTCCTCTGGGACCCACACTTATGTCAAGAACAATGGCCCCAACCCCGGCCACGTTTGGTCTGGTTGACTGTAGGTGGCCAGGAAGCTGAAAACAGACTTTACGGGAGTATTCTCAGGTTTGGGAATTCAAAGTGTATTAGAATGTTGCAGAACTTGGTCAGTAGTAAAACAATGGAGTAAATAAGCATATGGCTAGTTAGGGCTAGTCATCAGGATTCCTGACATACTATTTTTTATTTCAATAGCCCTTTGCATCTGTGAGATATAAGCCTTTTTGTTAATATGTAAATGAGGATTAAGTGCCCAGGGGGGCGTTCACCAGCGTGGCAAAAGTCCCCAAGTAGGTGGAAGAGGACATGGGTTGGACTTACCTGGGCTCTTTCTTTGCTGGGCACTTCTGGGCACTTTAGCCTTATTTTTATATTAACAGACAAAGGCTTATACCTCAGCACTGGAAAGGTCCATACAGATAAAAAAATATATATATCTGGGATCCTAATGCCTAGCTCTATCTAGCCATTGACTTATTTACACCCCTGTTTTTGTGCTTGACTACTGTATTGTGTAACTAGGTGGCAGAGGCATAATATCAAGTTCCTGGGCCCCAATGTAAAACTTGTAATTGGGCCAGTAACTACCGTGTGCCATAACACTGGACCCCCTCAGGCACCTGCCTTCGGCCTCTGAACCCTCTCTGGGTACGCCCCTGCCAGGCGCCCATTATACACCACTGGACCCCACCATAATGCCCATTAGTCACAGTAGAGATTACCCGTGGTTTATCACATCAGTATCTCTTTTGTTACAGGGATTTTATAGCTCATACGAACTGTGAATTTTGCAGTGAGATATGTGATAAGTGCCAAGTGTTAGGCCCGCCCATTATATAAAGGCATCATAGAACATACAATAGTTATTTTGGTCAATATGGAGACTGTCAATGTTTGGTTTTTGCTGCTGTCACAACTTGTTTTGGATAGTCTACGATCTTCTTTGTTTTTAGCATTGTACCCATTATTAGAGCACTGTTATAGGAGACAGCAGGTGGGAAGGAGTCTGTTATAGGGCCACATAGTGGGGAGGGGGTCTAGGATGGGGCCACAGGTGCTTGTTCCCTATTCTGATTCTGGAATTTGCATGAGTGGTTTTAAGGCAGTACCCACCTCCCTTTTTTATTTAATCTAACATGGCGGGAGATCATTCCTGACACACTTAGGAAGATATAAGGCTATATTACACCAGTGTGAAAACCGCCTTAAAGGGGTACTCCGCTGCTCAGAGTTTGGAACAAACTGTTTCGAACGCTGGAGCTGGGAGCTTGTGATGTCATAGCCCCGTCCCCTCATGACATCACGCCCCACCCCCTCAATGCAAGTCTATGGGAGGGGGCGTGACAACTGCCACGCCCCCTCCCATAGACTTGCATTGAGGGGCGGGGCGTGACATCATGAGGCGGCAGGGCTATGACTTCACGAGCTCCCGGTGCCGGCTCCAGTGTTCGGAATAGTTTGTTCCAAACGCTGAGCAGTGGAGTACTCCTTTCAGCTAATTCAAGATGCGTCCACTATGAAGGGCTAATTCCTACATGGCCCTCTTTTCATATGGTGTAGCCTGTTTATAAAGGGAAATTCCATCTAAAAAGTGAAAGCAGGACTCAAAGTCTGCTAGTTGTGTTTCCATTTCTTACAGCGATATTGGCCTACTGTGTTGTGGCGGCCATTTTGAGTAACAACAGAAAGTGCAGCCACATTGCTTGCTTACCTTTGGTCAACGTATGAGGAACTGACAATATGGCAGCATGATGGGTCAATAACAAATGGAAAGTTTTACTATTATTTCACGTGAAGCTCTTTTTAAGAGGACAAGCCTTATAGCTGCACTTGCAATCATCACACAAAATGGCCGCCAATATATAGAAAAATGCCAATATCTCTGTAAGTAAATAAAGCATAATCACCAAATTTTGTTTGCTGTTCAATACTGCTTTGTTTCTGTAAATGGTAACATTACTGTTAACAATTGCTTCTGAAAGCCAAAGGGCTTGTTACAAGAAAGTGCTGTGTAGTGTTGTCTACATAAGCGGGATTTCGGATATAGCGGCTGCCAATATGCTTTGTTTATGTGGAGTGTTACAATTTTGGAATAGAGCGCCATAAAATGTACAGAAGAGAAGCAGAGTCCTGTTCTCCCCAGATTGCATGTTGCTGTACCACCTTGCGGAATGCCCAGTGGGCTCCAAATTCTAATTTGCATATCTTTATACAAACTAATATCTCAGTGCTGAATGAGTTAAATAACTAATGAGAGTTCTGTGTGAATTCAGGGTGTAAAGCCATATATGGCATAACCTTACTTTAAACCCCCCAAAACCTACTGGTGGTCAATGTTGAAGGCAAGACTGTGATGTACTATGGTCGCGTTGTTGCTTTTTTTAATCCATTAGTCAATATGGATCAAGGAATCTTTCACTGACAATGTTTGACGGACAAACCAAAAAAAAAACTGTCATATTTTGAAAATTTTGCCAAAATTTTATGGAAACAGATATAATTGAATTCTCCCTTTTATGGCTTGCATTAAAGGGGTACTCCACTGCCCAGCGTTCAGAAAATTTAGTTCCAAACGCTGGGTGCGGGCTGTTGGGGTCGTGATGTCAGTCACGCCACACCCCCTCAATGCACATCTATGGGAGGGGGCGTGGCAGCCGCCACGCCCCCTCCCATAGACTTGCATTGAGGGAGCATGGCGTGACTGGGACATCACGACCCCCACAGCCCACACCCAGCGTTTGGAACTAAATGTTCCAAACGCTTGGGCAGTGGAGAACCCCTTTAAAGGTCTTCCGTATGGTGTCGCTCATGTGAAACTCACGTCAGTGTCTGTACACTGAGCGGGAATTCCGCTACACCTGCGTCACTTTTTGATTTACTTAAAGGGTTGGATTTAAGCACACAGCAAAAATGTATACGTAAAGCACATTTGTGCCTAAAGTAAACAGAAAAAAATATGTTAAAAAAATCCCCAATTTTTAAGACATCCACTACTTTTTGGGAAAGCTGGGCGACAACCAAAAATGGCTACCCTTGCTGCTCCCACTGTGATTGTTACACAGATTTTCTAGAAACAACTATATGTTATGGCTGAATGAAATCTTTAAGGAGTATGTCTACCTGACAATAATAAGTCGATCTAAAATATTTTTCAATAACAACAAAATCAACTACCATTTTGTTTCAACAGCATCTATGTAGATATTTGTGTCTCCACGGTAACAGACTACAACTAATCTCTATGTAGTCTGATCATACACTCATATTCCTATCCTACTGACTAGATGTTAAAGGGGTATTCCAGGCAAAACCTTTTTTTATATATATATCAACTGGCTCCGGAAAGTTAAACAGATTTGTAAATTACTGCTATTAAAAAATCTTAATCCTTCCAATAGTTATTAGCTTCTGAAGTTTTCTGTCTAACTGCTCAATGATGATGTCACGTCCAAGAGCTGTGCATGATGGGAGAATATCCCCATAGGAACTGCACAGCTCCCGGGACGTGAGTCATCAGAGATCAGTTAGACAGAAAACAACAACTCAACTTCAGAAGCTAATAACTATTGGAAGGATTAAGATTTTTTAATAGAAGTAATTTACAAATCTGTTTAACTTACTGGAACCAGTTGATATATAGAAAAAAGTTTTGGCCTGGAATACCCCTTAAACAAGTAAGGGACAGATGGAAGAAAGTATGACTGTATGGGGGTAGTCTGTAACCATGTAGATGCATAACTCTGCATGGGAGCTGTATACCCTAAATGGTTACAAATTCCTAATTGTGATTATTTGCTTTATTTTCTATAATTGCATCATTTTAGATCCACTTTAGCAATGTGACAGCTAGGAATGACTTAATGACTTCTCTCTGTAGTGTTCTTTTTTATTTTAGGAGTTGATGTGCTTTAACCGCACAGCACAATGGCTTCTCTGTGAATGTCCGCCGCCATCGCCCGTTCATCTGTACAAATCGGGTACAGTGTTTTCTATGCGACTTGTACAATACAATCATTCTACGAAGGCCATATTCTGTATTCTCTGAAGCTGATGTAAATATTTTCTTGTTCGTTCTGGAATCTAGATTTCTTACAGTGTAGAAGTCTTCTACATATTGAATTGTATCGGTATTTTGTGAATAATAAAAAAAAAAAAAAACTGCAATGATTTCACTTCTTTTTGTTTTTTTAGTAATCGATGGATGTAATGTGCCGACACTTGAACTTCTGTGCCAAAACACAGTCATGAATGCATTGATTTTAATAATAAAGATGTCATTGTGCACATATGCTGTGGTTATTCTCCATGTACAGACGGGCCTGAGTGAGAAAGAAGTCTGAATCTTGAGGCTGTGAGTAGGTTCACACTTGCATCCGGAGACCTAGATCTAAAGAGAATGTATCATTAGAAAATGACAGCATATTTCATATATATATATATATATATATATATATATATATATATATATATATATATATGCTTTTTATTACAAATGTTTTTTCTGTGCTTTTATGTGTCTAGCCTTGGCAGCTTTGCTGTGTAGACTGTGACAGAATGAGCAGAGTCGTCTGGTTGTCATTAGAATGTTGGCCAGTTTATGACACCTCTTTTGTACTGCTGGAGGCCTAGATAAGGCAGAATAGTGACACTATACACTATTAATACAGATAAGGCACCACTATGTGTCCATTATTTTCCATTTATTACAGCGGCCGTGAAAAACACATGCCCTTTGCAGACAATGCAAGTTGCTGCTCGTACTAAAAGAGTCAGGGACACAAGGCAGAGACATAAGAGGGGTATAGAGGGAGAGGACAAGGAAAGTGCAATGACAATGGTATTAAAGGGTTACTCTCCCCTAGACATCTTATCCCCTATCCAAAGGATAGGGGATAAGATGTCTGATCGCGAGGGTCCCGCCCCTGGGGACCCCCATGATCTCGGCTGCAGGGTCCCAGACATCTAGTACAGGGAGCGAATTTCACTCTGTGCCGAATGACTGGCAATGCGAGATGGAGGCTTGTGACGTCACTACCATGCCCCTCAATACAAGTTTATGGGAGGGGTCGTGACGGCCGTCACACCCCTCCCATAGACTTGCATTGAGGGGATGTAGTTGTGACGTCATGAGCCTCCGGCACTGCACCCGAAGCTCTAAAACGAACGCCAGGAGCAGCAGAAAGATCACGGGGGTCCCCAGCGACGAGACCCCACGATCAGACACCATATCCCCAATCCTTTGGATAGGGGATTAGATGTCTAGAGGAAGAGTACCCCTTTAAGCATTTTCTGATCCATTGCTCCGTTCCTTGATTAATGTGGTTTTTCAGTTTATGCAAATGAACTGGTTTGGTGTGCAGACTGAAAAGATATACAAAACTTCCTGTGGAGCATACAGCAGCTCATAAGTACTGGAAGGATTAAGATTTGTAAATATATAAATAGAAGTAATTTACAAATCTGTTTAACTTTCTGGCACCAGTTGATTTAAAAAAAATAAATTCCCAGCAGAGTGCCCCTTTAAAATAAAGAATGAATCTACTTTGTAGATAGTTTTCATTAAAAGATATATACCGTTTTGTGTACAGAGCTACTGTGCGTTTACTTTCCTGCACACAAAATGGTCCACACTTCTAAAATTAGGAGATACAAATGTTATGTTCACCTTGTTTTATATCCTCCGGAACAATCGCAGTAAATCTTTGAAAACAAGCTACATTGTCAACTTTTAAGCTGAACCTTCTCTCACAAGAACGAATCCTCATCTCCGCTTTCCAAACAATTGACTCATTTAGCGCATTGTTCTTGGAGAATTCAGTGGAGAAAGCCACAGCGGCCGCTCCGTCTAGAGTACAAGTCATTATTAAATCAGTCTATCACATTGACACGACTCGAAAATCTCTTGGCAGGCTGGCTTTTAAGTTGTTCATTGATTTAGAAATTCTCTTTATGACCTTTTAGGTTTTGCATTGCCCTTATTTGTTTAACGCTCCCAAGCCCGGTATTGTATAAGCTCTTGAGGACTTTCCGTATATTTCATGCTTTTTCTTGTCAAAGAAGAGAAAACATTCTCAGCTTCTTTGATATCAAGGTGGAGTTGTAAAGTTGTCCAGACATATTCCAGGAAAGTTGGCGGAACCCAATATTTTTGGCAGGATTGGACCATTATCTATTCGGGGGTGTTTAAACTCTAACCCGATGGCCAAGCCAAGGAGGAATAGCTTTTGAAGGTATATGGGTATAGAATATACTGCCCATAAACCACCATCATAGCTTTCTACAGGAGGATAAGAACTTTCTCTTAGAAGGGCCTTGCAGAATAACAGCAAAAATAAAGTCATAAAGTAGCGTGCACTCCCTGAGAAGAATCACGGGGACTGTAACAGACTCTTTCAGGTTCACATGGTCCGGACATTACCAGCCTAGTTCAGCAGAATCCAGAGCCAGTACGCCTCAATTCACTGCATAGGGCCGGATGCCACTGGAGCTGGCTGGTATTGTTAGGACTGCTTGACTCCGGGGGAGTACTGGACTGCACTTATGACTTTTCAATGGCAGTGTGTGCTACTTTTTAACTTAAAGGGGTACTTCAGTGGAAAATAAAAAAAATGTTAAATCAACTGGTGCCAAAACGTCAGGCTGTAAAGAACTACAACACTTCCTGTGGAGCATACAGCAGCTGATAAGTACTGGAAGGATTAAGGTTTTAAAATAGAAGTAATTTACAAATCTGTTTAACTTTTTGGCACCAGTTGATTTAAAAAAAAAAATCCACTGGAGTACCCCTTTAAGTCCAGTTCCCTCCAGAGTCATGTAATCCTGACATTAACAGCCAGCAACAGTGGCATCTGGCACATGCACAGTGAAGACTGGGTGGTCCTTGGAGCATTAAAGAGGTTCTCTGATGATGAAAATGTTTTTCAATTTTATAATAAGTTGACATATATTGTTAAATAAGGTTGTTTTATTACCCTCCTGTAGTCTTTCATGTTTTCCTATCTCTCCTGTTGCAAGATGTCTGCTCTGTTCTCTCCATTGCACCGGTATCGGCACTGATACCAGACATTTGCACGAATACTTGCGAAATGTCCCCGATACCAATCCTAACATCTGCAGACCATAAAAATAATAAAAATCCCTCTTATCTTCCCTCCATTTCTGTTCTGAGGCCTCTTAGTTCGCTTCATCAAGAATTGTGTATGACCTTCTCCTTTGCACCATGCTGGCATGGTGCAGGACCTGCCGAGTGTGATGATGTCATTTCAGTATGTGGCAGGTCGTTCACCACTTTGGATAACAGAGCGAAGGAGAAGGTCCTGCACCACTAACAAAGCAGAGGATGTAGAGGCCTCAGTGCAGGAGTGGAGGGAAGGTGAATGGAATTTTTATCATTTTATTTTGGAGAGGACTTACTGGGGTAAACTACTAACACGTGGGTAGATCTACCTAATAGAAGCTTCTCCTCCTACCTACCTGACTACCTACCTACTGGGGGCTAAACCTAATAGGGGGAATTCCCTAATTTCCTATCTTCTGGGGGCTTCTACCTAAAAGGGGAGCATTTCTTATTTATCTGCCTACTGGGGACTTCTACCTCATAGGGGGACTCCCTACCTACCTATTTGGGGCTTCTACCCAAAATGGGGATTCCCTACCTAACTAATGGGGGATTCTACCTAAAATGGGGATTCCCTACCTACCTACTGTGGGCTTCTACCTAATAGGTGGATTCCCTACCTACCTACTGGGGGCTTCTACCCAATAGGGGGGATTCCCTATCTAACTACTGGGGGCTTCTATCTAAAGGGGGGGTTCCCTACATAACTTCTGGGGGTATATCTTAATCACAAGTGTCCCTGAGGGCCTCATTTTTAACTTTTGCCTAAAGCTTCACAAAGTCTAAAGCCACCTCCCCTGTCACATGACAATACAAAATATTGGTAATGGGTATCGGTGAGAACCTATAGTCTCTTCTCTTATTCTATCTCTCTGGTAAAGTATCCCATGCATTTGTTTAGGTCTAGCAACAACTTCTGTTCCTTTCTGTGTGACCACCATTCATTTACAGTCATGGCCGTAAATGTTGGCACCCCTGAAATTTTTCTAGAAAATTAAGTATGTCTCACAGAAAAGAATTGCAGTAACACATGTTTTGCTATACACATGTTTATTCCCTTTGTGTGTATTGGAACTAAACCAAAAAAGGGAGGAAAAAAAGCTAATTGAACATAATGGGCCTCATTTACTAAGCTGAAACCGGACAGTTTTTGCCGCAGAGTGCCTGCGACATGTCTGCGCCAGTCTGCGCCAGGAAAATCTGAAAAACCTGAAAATGGGCGTGGTTTCAAATCCCGACCAATTTACTATTGAATTCACAGAAAATCCTGTGAATAAATGACTGGAAATTTCCACCTAGAAAAAGCTGGTCAGAAAATGTTCCCGACTTGTAAATATGTGGCCCCATAATAAATAAGGTGAAATCCTGCAAAGTCTTAAACAACATTTCCCACTAGTAAAAACCTAACACTCTTAGTAAATGAGACCCAATGTCACACCAAACTCCAGAAATGGGCTGGACAAAATGATTGGCACCCTTTCAAAATTGTGGAAAAATAATATTGTTTCAAGCATTTGATGCTCTTTTAAACTCACCTGGGGCAAGTAACAGGTGTGGGCAATATACAAATCACACCTGAAAGCAGATCAAAAGGAGAGAAGTTCACTTAGTCTTTGCATTGTGTGTCTGTGAGTGCCACACTAAGCATGGACAGCAGAAAGAGAAGAAGAGAACTGTCTGAGGACTTGAGAACCAAAATTGTGGAAAAATTTCAACAATCTGAAGGTTACAAGTCCATCTCCAGAGAACTAGATTTGCCTTTGTCCACAGTGCGCAACATTATCAAGATGTTTGCAACCCATGGCACTGTACCTAATCTCCCTGGGTGTGGACGGAAGAGAAAAATTTATAAAAGGTGTCAACGCAGGATAGTCCAGATGGTGGATAAGCAGCCCCAAACAAGTTCCAAAGATATTCAAGCTGTCCTGCAGGCTCAGGGAGCATCAGTGTCAGTGTGAACTATCAGTCGACATTTAAATGAAAGGAAATGCTATGGCAGGAGACCCAGGAGGACCCAACTGCTGACACAGAGACATAAAAAAGCAAGACTACATTTTGCCAAAATGAACTTGAGTAAGCCAAAATCCTTCTGGGAAAACGTCTTGAGACCAAGATAGAGCTTTTTGGTAAAGCACATCATTCTACTGTTTACCGAAAATGGAATGAGGCCTACAAAGAAAAGAACACAGAACCTACAGTGAAATATGGTGGAGGTTCAATGATGTTAGTTCCAATACACACAAAGGGAATAAACAGGTGTATAGCAAAACATGTGTTACTGCAATTCTTTTCTGTGAGAAATACTTCATTTTCTAGAAAGATTTCAGGGGAGCCAACATTTATGGCCATGACTGTATAAGTGGATATGTGCATGGAAGTGGTTACAGGGATCTCCATTTGCAGCAAAAGAGATGCTACCATGGTGCAGGGTGCAGTAAGCACGATATCTTGTGTCATGGTAAAATATGTAAGACAAGACAGAAGATTGGAGGAAAGAATCATATGCTGTGGCTTTATGTAAAAAAAAAATCAGATTTAATTTTTATGGACAATGCGCATTAATCATGATCCATTTGTATGCCTGTCCCATTAGCATTGCTGAGGAGTGATATTTTCTGATATTACCTCTCAAACATGGCATTTTTCCTAGATTCAACAATCTTCTCCATTCATCATACTGTTGTGTCAGCGACAAATACATACTAATGAGCCATAAAGTGACAAGTCCTATGTGTTAATTCACGGCCGCTGTCATGATTTATGAGGAAACACAAGCCGCCTGATGAACGGGTCTCAATGTGATCACCATAGTGGGTGGAATAGTGATGTCTTCTCTGTAATAGGGAACTCATAGGTTTATGTCACAAAACATAATAAAGTGTGAGGGGAACCATTTATTAACTTTATAATACTGCCATGGTTTTTATTAAAGGGGTATTCCCATCTCCTAAAGTTATCCCCTGTCCCCTAACACGGGTGGGGTCTGATGGCTTTCCCACTGATCATGAGAATATCCTTGCGATCGATGGGAATGATGTTATAAAAAATATGGTACAACTAAAAACCTGAGAAAAGAAGGTTGTCCACCAAAACCTATAAGAATGGCATTAACTCGACATTGAGTTGTGGTGAACCAGGAGAGTCTGGGGTGTTGCGGTGATGTAGGTGCAGGGTGGTATTAACCCTTAGATGTCGTGTCGCCAGGGTGAGGTTTCCTTAGTGTTAATGGTCCTACCGCCAACCGTCCCAGAGATGGTAGGGGAAATAACGGAATGTCCACAGAAGACTTTATGAATAAACTGAAGAACTTTACTTGAATAATTTTATGCAACAGTCTTTATACATAACAGTCTCTTAAGAGGCAACCGGAATGCAGGTTCCTCACAGGTTTTGCTGGGACTTTGAAGCAATGAGCTTTGATGCAGGCCACTGTGCTACTAATTATAATATTCTAGCTGGTAGTAGTCACACAGGATTCGGTAGATTGAGCTTGTTAGCTCACAGTTTAGTGGCTGCAGGTTCTTAGGCTTTGGCCTAGATGAATTGAGATTTCTGCTGAGATGTTTGCTTTCATGTACAGGAGATAAGAGAGTGAATTTAGTGGCTACAACCCTTTATATAATAAGGGGCTGGGCTAAGCTCATTGGTCAGCAAACCTGTAAGTCCTGAACCCAGTGAACTCTGGATACATCACATGACCCTGGAAGGTCCTTAAGCAAGTATACATTACAACTGTACATCAAATGACCCGGGAAAGGTCCTATACATATATATTTCATATACATTTATATTATCTTTATATATTAAACAATATACAATTTATATGAGGCGACCAGGGGTAAGCCCTGCAGGAGAGCCCTATGGGAAGGAAGGGACTCTGGCTGAGGGGACTTTAGCCAGGGACAGGACCAGGTCCTGTACCGGGGCACCACACAACAAAGACACCAACAATAACACTGGAGGAGCTCCAAAGATCTACAGATGGAAGGATATGTCCATAAGACCCTATAGGGCTTATACTCCACTGAGTAGGCCAGAAAAAAAGCCATTGCATTAACAAAAAAGATGAAAATTAGTTTTCACCAAACAGCATGTGGCATTACTCCCCAAACACACAGAAAAACATTATCTGGTTAGATGAAGCTAAAATGGAACTTTTTGACCATCAAGGACAAACCTAACACTTCCCGTCACCATTTCCAGAGTGACCCATGGAGGTGGTAGCATCATCCTGTGAGAGTAGAGACTGGAAAAGTCATCAGGATTGTAGAAATGATGGATGGCAGAAAAAAAGAGTAATTCTGAAGAAAAAGCCATTTTAAATAATTGAGACTGCAATCGTTATCAGCAGAGTGACTCTAAACTATCTATCTCATATCTATCTATTTATCTATCTCATATCTATCTATCTCATATCTATCTATCTATCTCCTATCTATCTATCTCCTATCTATCTATTTCATATCTATCTATTTCATATCTATCTATCTCATATCTATCTCATATCTATCTATCTATCTCATATCTATCTATCTCATATCTATCTCATATCTATCTATCTTATATCTATCTCATATCTATCTATCTATCTATCTCATATCTATCTATCTCATATCTATCTATCTATCTCATGTCTATCTCATATCTATCTATCTCATATCTATCTATCTCATATCTATCTATCTCATATCTATCTATCTAGCTCATATCTATCTATCTATTTTCTGTCTCCTGCTCTTTTCATGGCTGAGAAGATTAGGTAAGGACAACTTTCTTTGTGGAGCACAGAAGTGGGTTTAGGAAAATGGCATGAAAACATACAATTGGGTTTTCTATAATAGTCAGGTACCAAAAGTAATGGTGGAAGCAAAGTACTGAATGAAGCATTAGGCCACTTCACAGGAGAGAACACTCTGACACAGGATACATTAATACACAGAAGGGATTTTGTGAAAGTCAATAACTGAAGGAACAGAGATTCTCCACGTTGACTTAGCATTATAATCTAAATTCCATGAAGATATCTACTTAGGCCTTGTATTATTCAGATCTATATAAACCACATACATCAGGAACAATTGTTCAATGCAAGAGCATATAGACTAAAATTTGGGTAGCACATTGGCCCAGATATGTTACGCCGAGCGCTCCGGGTCCCCGCTCCTCCCCGGAGCGCTCGCTACACTTCCCTCACTGCAGCGCCCCGGTCGGTTCCACGGACCCGGGGCGCTGCGTTACCACCTCCGGCCGGGATGCGATTCGCGATGCGGGTAGCGCCCGCTCGCGATGCGCACCCCGGCTCCCGTACCTTACTCGCTCCCCGTCAGTTCTGTCCCGGCGCGCGCGGCCCCGCTCCCTAGGGCGCGCGCGCGCCGGGTCTTTGCGATTTAAAGGGCCACTGCACCGCTGATTGGTGCAGTGGTTCCAATTAGTGTTTACACCTGTGCACTTCCCTATATCACCTCACTTCCCCTTCACTCCCTCGCCGGATCTTGTTGCCCTAGTGCCAGTGAAAGCGTTCCTTGTGTGTTCCTTGCCTGTGATTCCAGACCTTCTGCCGTTGCCCCTGACTACGATCCTTGCTGCCTGCCCCGACCTTCTGCTACGTCCGACCTTGCTTCTGTCTACTCCCTTGTACCGCGCCTATCTTCAGCAGCCAGAGAGGTTGAGCCGTTGCTAGGGGATACGACCTGGTCACTACCGCCGCAGCAAGACCATCCCGCTTTGCGGCGGGCTCTGGTGAAAACCAGTAGTGACTTAGAACCGATCCTCTAGCACGGTCCACGCCAATCCCTCTCTGGCACAGAGGATCCACTACCTGCCAGCCGGCATCGTGACAGTAGATCCGGCCATGGATCCCGCTGAAGTTCCTCTGCCAGTTGTCGCTGACCTCACCACGGTGGTCGCCCAGCAGTCACAACAGATTGCGCAACAAGGCCAACAGCTGTCTCAACTGACTGTTATGCTACAACAGTTACTACCACAGCTCCAGCAATCATCTCCTCCGCCAGCTCCTGTACCTCCTCCGCAGCGAGTGGCCGCTTCTGGAATACGACTATCCTTGCCGGATAAATTTGATGGGGACTCTAAGTTTTGCCGTGGCTTTCTTTCCCAATGTTCATTACACTTGGAGATGATGTCGGACCAGTTCCCCACTGAAAGGTCTAAGGTGGCTTTCGTAGTCAGCCTGCTGTCTGGAAAAGCCCTGGCTTGGGCCACACCGCTCTGGGACCGCAATGACCCCGTCACTGCCTCTGTACACTCCTTCTTCTCGGAAATTCGAAGTGTCTTTGAGGAACCTGCCCGAGCCTCTTCTGCTGAGACTGCCCTGTTGAACCTGGTCCAGGGTAATTCTTCCGTTGGCGAGTATGCCGTACAGTTCCGTACCCTTGCTTCAGAATTATCCTGGAATAATGAGGCACTCTGCGCGACCTTTAAAAAAGGCCTATCCAGCAACATTAAAGATGTTCTGGCCGCACGAGAAATCCCTGCTAACCTACATGAACTCATCCATCTTGCCACTCGCATTGACATGCGTTTTTCCGAACGGCGTCAGGAGCTCCGCCAGGATATGGACTCTGTTCGCACGAGGCGTTTCTTCTCCCCGGCCCCTCTCTCCTCTGGTCCCCTGCAATCTGTTCCTGTGCCTCCCGCCGTGGAGGCTATGCAGGTCGACCGGTCTCGCCTGACACCCCAAGAGAGGACACGACGCCGCCTGGAGAATCTCTGCCTGTACTGTGCTAGTACCGAACACTTCCTGAAGGATTGTCCTATCCGTCCTCCCCGCCTGGAAAGACGTCCGCTGACTCCGCACAAAGGTGAGACAGTCCTTGATGTCTACTCTGCTTCTCCACGTCTTACTGTGCCTGTGCGGATGTCTGCCTCTGCCTTCTCCTTCTCTGCTGTGGCCTTCTTGGACTCTGGATCTGCAGGAAATTTCATCTTAGCCTCTCTCGTCAACAGGTTCAACATCCCGGTGACCAGTCTCGCCAGACCCCTCTACATCAATTGTGTAAACAATGAAAGATTGGACTGTACTATACGTTTCCGCACGGAGCCCCTTCTAATGTGCATCGGATCTCATCACGAGAGGATTGAACTGTTGGTCCTCCCCAATTGCACTTCTGAAATCCTTCTTGGACTTCCCTGGCTTCAACTCCATTCCCCAATCCTGGATTGGTCCACTGGGGAGATCAAGAGTTGGGGGCCCTCTTGTTCCAAGGACTGCTTAAAACCGGTTCCCAGTAAACCTTGCCGTGTCCCTGTGCTTCCTCATGTAACCGGTCTCCCTAAGGCCTATATGGACTTTGCGGACGTTTTTTGCAAAAAACAAGCTGAGACTCTACCTCCTCACAGGCCTTATGATTGTCCCATTGACCTCCTCCCGGGCACTACTCCACCCCGGGGCAGAATCTATCCTCTGTCCGTCCCAGAGACTCTTGCCATGTCTGAATACGTCCAAGAAAATTTAAAAAAGGGCTTTATCCGTAAATCCTCCTCTCCTGCCGGAGCCGGATTTTTCTTTGTGTCCAAAAAAGATGGCTCTCTACGTCCTTGCATTGACTACCGCGGTCTTAATAAAATCACGGTTAAGAACCGCTACCCCCTACCCCTCATCTCTGAACTCTTTGATCGTCTCCAAGGTGCCCATATTTTTACCAAACTGGACTTAAGAGGTGCTTATAATCTCATCCGCATCAGAGAGGGGGATGAATGGAAAACGGCATTTAACACCAGAGATGGACACTTTGAGTATCTGGTCATGCCCTTTGGTCTATGCAACGCCCCTGCCGTCTTCCAAGACTTTGTTAATGAAATTTTTCGTGATCTACTATACTCCTGTGTTGTTGTATATCTGGACGATATCCTGATTTTTTCTGCCAATCTTGAAGAACACCGCCAGCATGTCCGTATGGTTCTTCAGAGACTTCGTGATAATCAACTCTATGCCAAAATAGAGAAATGTCTGTTTGAATGCCAATCTCTTCCTTTTCTAGGATACTTGGTCTCTGGCCAGGGACTACAAATGGACCCAGATAAACTCTCTGCCGTCTTAGATTGGCCACGCCCCTCCGGACTCCGTGCCATCCAACGTTTTTTGGGGTTCGCCAATTATTACAGGCAATTTATTCCACATTTTTCTACCATTGTGGCTCCTATTGTGGCTTTAACAAAAAAAAATGCCGATCCCAAGTCTTGGCCTCCTCAAGCGGAAGACGCCTTTAAACGACTCAAGTCTGCCTTTTCTTCGGCTCCCGTGCTCTCCAGACCTGACCCATCTAAACCCTTCCTATTGGAGGTTGATGCCTCCTCAGTGGGAGCTGGAGCTGTCCTTCTACAAAAAAACTCTTCCGGGCATGCTGTTACTTGTGGTTTTTTTTCCAGGACCTTCTCTCCGGCGGAGAGGAACTACTCCATCGGGGATCGAGAGCTTCTAGCCATTAAATTAGCACTTGAGGAATGGAGGCATCTGCTGGAGGGATCAAGATTTCCAGTTATTATTTACACCGATCACAAGAACCTCTCCTACCTCCAGTCTGCCCAACGGCTGAATCCTCGTCAGGCCAGGTGGTCTCTGTTCTTTGCCCGATTTAATTTTGAAATTCACTTTCGGCCTGCTGATAAAAACATTAGGGCCGATGCTCTCTCTCGTTCCTCAGATGCCTCTGAAATTGAACTCTCTCCTCAACACATCATTCCTCCTGACTGCCTGATTTCCACTTCTCCAGCCTCCATCAGGCAAACTCCTCCAGGAAAGACCTTTGTTTCTCCACGCCAACGCCTTGGGATCCTCAAATGGGGTCACTCCTCCCATCTCGCAGGTCATGCGGGCATCAAGAAATCTGTGCAACTCATCTCTCGCTTCTATTGGTGGCCGACTCTAGAGACTGATGTGGTGGACTTTGTGCGAGCCTGCACTATCTGTGCCCGGGATAAGACTCCTCGCCAGAAGCCCGCTGGTTTTCTTCATCCTCTACCTGTCCCCGAACAACCTTGGTCTCTGATTGGTATGGATTTTATTACTGACTTACCCCCATCCCATGGCAACACTGTTATTTGGGTGGTCGTTGATCGATTCTCCAAAATGGCACATTTCATCCCTCTTCCTGGTCTTCCTTCAGCGCCTCAGTTGGCTAAACAATTTTTTGTACACATTTTTCGTCTTCACGGGTTGCCTACACAGATCGTCTCGGATAGAGGCGTCCAATTTGTGTCTAAATTCTGGAGGGCTCTCTGTAAACAACTCAAGATTAAATTAAATTTTTCTTCTGCATACCATCCTCAATCCAATGGACAAGTAGAGAGAATTAACCAGATCTTGGGTGACTATTTACGACATTTTGTTTCCTCCCGCCAGGATGACTGGGCAGATCTTCTACCTTGGGCCGAATTCTCGTATAATTTCAGAATCTCTGAATCTTCCTCCAAATCTCCGTTTTTCGTGGTGTACGGCCGTCACCCTCTTCCCCCCCTCCCTACCCCCTTGCCCTCTGGTCTGCCCGCTGTGGATGAAATTTCTCGTGATCTTTCCACCATATGGAAAGAGACCCAAAATTGTCTCTTACAAACTTCTTCTTCCTCCTTCTCTTCGTATCCCTAATGCCTTTCACGTCTCTCTTCTTAAACCTCTCATCCTCAACCGTTTTTCTCCTAAATCTGTTTCTCCCACTCCTGTTTCCGGCTCCTCGGACATCTTCTCTGTTAAAGAGATTTTGGCCTCTAAAAAGGTCAGGGGAAGAACTTTTTTTTTAGTGGATTGGGAGGGTTGTGGTCCAGAAGAGAGGTCCTGGGAACCTGAGGACAATATCCTGGACAAAAGTCTGATCCTCAGGTTCTCAGGCCCCAAGAAGAGGGGGAGACCCAAGGGGGGGGGTACTGTTACGCCGAGCGCTCCGGGTCCCCGCTCCTCCCCGGAGCGCTCGCTACACTTCCCTCACTGCAGCGCCCCGGTCGGTTCCACGGACCCGGGGCGCTGCGTTACCACCTCCGGCCGGGATGCGATTCGCGATGCGGGTAGCGCCCGCTCGCGATGCGCACCCCGGCTCCCGTACCTTACTCGCTCCCCGTCAGTTCTGTCCCGGCGCGCGCGGCCCCGCTCCCTAGGGCGCGCGCGCGCCGGGTCTTTGCGATTTAAAGGGCCACTGCACCGCTGATTGGTGCAGTGGTTCCAATTAGTGTTTACACCTGTGCACTTCCCTATATCACCTCACTTCCCCTTCACTCCCTCGCCGGATCTTGTTGCCCTAGTGCCAGTGAAAGCGTTCCTTGTGTGTTCCTTGCCTGTGATTCCAGACCTTCTGCCGTTGCCCCTGACTACGATCCTTGCTGCCTGCCCCGACCTTCTGCTACGTCCGACCTTGCTTCTGTCTACTCCCTTGTACCGCGCCTATCTTCAGCAGCCAGAGAGGTTGAGCCGTTGCTAGGGGATACGACCTGGTCACTACCGCCGCAGCAAGACCATCCCGCTTTGCGGCGGGCTCTGGTGAAAACCAGTAGTGACTTAGAACCGATCCTCTAGCACGGTCCACGCCAATCCCTCTCTGGCACAGAGGATCCACTACCTGCCAGCCGGCATCGTGACAAGATATAAGTATTTATTTGACTTTTTGTCTATTTTACTACTGTTACAAACTGGAATAGACTGAAATAGACTGAAATAGAATTTTACCATTTGTTCAACACAACATTTAGAGTACTTTGAAAGTGCAAAATACATCGTATTTTAACATAAACAATAATGAGAACAAAAAAAGTTAACATCTGTCCGATGCATAAGTATTCACCCCTACTTTCCTAGAAGCTCCTTTCACAGTTATAACAGCTACAGGTCTTTTGGGGTCTCTTTCAGCTTTGCACATCTAGAGATAGAACATTTATCCATTCTTCTTGGCAGAAAAGCTGAAGCTCAGTCAGATTGGATGGAGACATCTGTGAGTAACAATTCTCCTTGTCCGGCTGTTCAGTTTGGGTGTACAGCCCAGCTTAGTAGGTGTCAAGAAAGGAGGACAGACCCCTGTCCATGCCTACTTGCCCATCTGTCCTAAACGACGGATTGACAACTTGGAGCCGATACCTTCCTTGTGCTAAAGTGCATGGGTGTCGAAGTCAACAAAACAAACAGAACTGTACAAAGTCGGGAAAAAGTCAGGAACGTAACGGAAATACAATAACCAACAAACAGATAAACCAGACAGGACATAGCATACCAACTGTCACGATTCGGCTTACTGGTAGTGGATCCTCTGTGTCAGCGAGGGATAGGCGTGGACCGTGCTGGTGGACCGGTTCTAAGAGGCTACTGGTGTTCACCAGAGCCCGCCGCAAAGCGGGATGGTCTTGCTGCGGCAGTAGCAACCAGGTCGTATCCACTAGCAACGGCTCAACCTCGCTGACTGCTGAGAAGGCGTGGGACAGAAGGACTAGGCAGAGGCAAGGTCAGACGTAGCAGAAGGTCGGGGCAGGCGGCAAGGTTCGTAGTCAAGATGGATAGCAGAAGTTCAGGTAACACAGGCTTTGGACAACACTAAACGCTTTCACTGGCACAAGGCAACAAGATCCGGCAAGGGAGTGCAGGGGCAGTGAGCAGATATAGCCAGGGAGCAGGTGGAAGCCAATTAAGCTAATTGGGCCAGGCACCAATCATTGGTGCACTGGCCCTTTAAGTCTCAGAGAGCTGGCGCGCGCGCGCCCTAGAGAGCGGAGCCGCGCGCGCCAGCACATGACAGCAGGGGACCGGGACGGGTAAGCGACTTGGGATGCGATTCGCGAGCGGGCGCGTCCCGCTGTGCGAATCGCATCCCCGACAGCCATGTCAGTGCAGCGCTCCCGGTCAGCGGGACCGACCGGGGCGCTGCAGGGAGAGAGACGCCGTGAGCGCTCCGGGGAGGAGCAGGGACCCGGAGCGCTCGGCGTAACACCAACATACATTTCTAGACTCAAGATTAATGGCAGATATGATAATATGAACAAGACTAGATATGAGGATAAGTATACAACAAACAAAACCAGGAGATGCAGGGAATAAACAAGTTAACTGAATGTCAGAATACTAAACGGGTCAGGAAATCAAGAGCACTGTTCACACTGGACTCAGAACAAGAAACACACTGGACACCCCACTCCAAGCATGGAGGAACATCAATACCAAAACCAAATAAACTCCTAGCCAGCGGGCACACTCCACAGTGTGAACAGGATACTAACCTAGGAGGAAACAAAAATCATAAATACAAGCAAACACGGGTACAGGCACAAGACTATCTCACTCCTAGATAGACGGATTAGCACAAGGCTCAGGAATTCTATCCTAGGTTCCTTTGATCATGGCGTCTAAAGGGTTTATGCTGGGCACCGGCATGATTGGTGATGCCCGGCATTAACCCTGGGTCCTGGCTGCTGATCGCAGTCGGGACCCCCTGGGTTTAAAGCGTTCTCCGCTCGTGAGAACGATTGAAACGCTGGTAATGGGACCAGGTCGTACAGGTACTCCCTGAGTCCTTAAGAACTCAGGAACGGGGACGTACTTGTACTCCCTATGTCCCTAAGTGGTTAAAGCTTGGGATATGTTTATAACCTAACTCTGAATTGTACTTCTCCAAAACTTTATCCCTGACCTGTTCGGTGAGCTCCTAGGTCTTCATGCTGCTGTTTGTTCAGTAATACTCTCTAACAAACTCTGAGGCCTCCACAGAGCAAGTGCATTTTTACTGAATTTAAATTGAAGACAGGTGGACCTTATTTAGTATCTAAGTGACTTGTGATGACAATTGGTGGCACCAAATCTTTATTATTGGTTTCAGAGCAGAGGGGGTGAATACATATGCATGCAACGCTTTTCAGATTTTTATTTGTAAATAATTCTGGAAAACATGTAATATCCCCCTTTCCAAATGAGGGATTATTTTGTGGTGATCCACTACTTAAAACTGCAATGAAATAAAGTTGAATCTGTGATTATAACATGACAAAATGTAGAAAAGTCTAAAGGGGGGTGAATACTTATGCAAGACACTGTAACTTAAAGCTGACACTTTTTTGGCTTTCCTCCTTGCCATTTTGGAGGAAAAACTAAAATCCCTAGGGGTTAATCTTGGGATACGGACCCCATATCAATCCAAAAGGCTCCCCATCTCCACACACTGCCCCCTATATACTGCTTCATATGGCCCGTTATCTCACATATACTGCCCTTTATCTCACACACATGTACTGATACTATTCCCCCTATATACTGCTCTCTATGACCCTCCCCACCCCGACATACAATGGTTTCTATACCTTACCCCCCTCCCATACTTTTCCTATTACTACCTCCACTGTGCACTTATGTAGGATCTTTCGGGACCTGATAATGTCCTCACAGCTTCTAAAAGGTCCTTATAGGTCCTGTAACAGTGTTTTGTGCAGCTCTATTGGCTTTCTACAGCCCAAACAGCTATAGGTCAACGTTCATATTATTGCAATCTGCCACATAAAATCCCATTCCATCTGATGCAATGTGACTGAGATTATGTGCAAATCGCTGCAAAATGCAATAATATGCCTGTCAGTAGGGCATGAAGTGACAGGTAGAAAGAGGGCAGGGGCTTAAGCCCCCTGTTATGTCTCTGTGTGCACGTCTCTGTTCTGCTGCACCTTGTACAATGCAGAATTTCTTTAGGTAGAAACCAGAACTTGAATTTCCATGGCAGGAAATTCTGCAGCGGAAATTCAAGCTCTGGTCTCTCCAAAAAGAATGCTTTTGATGATACTTTTATCAAAATCCACTTGGAAATGCATTGCCATCTTTGGTGCTCGAGCATTCTGAATATTTATGCTCGGAGCCGGAGGACATAATTGTGACATCACAGCCATGCCCCTTGTGCCATCACACCACACCCCCTCCATTCATGTCTATGAGAGGGGGCGTGTCTGCTGACAGGAATGGAGGGGGCCTAGAGTGACGTCATGAGGGAGCGTGGCCGTGATGTCATGACCACTGCCGCAGGAACCCGACATTTGTTTAGAATACCGAGTGCTGCGGAAGATTGGGGGGGGGGGGGTCCCAGCACATGACCACTGCCGCAGGAACCCGACATTTGTTTAGAATACCGAGTGCTGCGGAAGATTGGGGGGGGGGTCCCAGCAGCAAGACCCCCGCGATCAGACATCTTATCTCCTATTCTTTGGATAGAGGGATAAGATGTCTAGCAGCAGAGTTCACCTTTAAGAGACAGACTCAAAGAGGAGGCATTTCAGAGGAACTTAGGCTCCTTTCACACTAAGACTGTTGCTCCGTTACAAACGTCAATGGCTCTTTTTTTTTCTCCTACTTTGTCTGCCATTAACGTCAGCTAGTGTAACGGAGCACAACGGGACTTATAACGGGCAAAGAGGATCTCACTCACTAGAATGGGATTCCTCTAACGTCCATTATAAGTCCCGTTATGATAGCGGGAGAAAAAGACGTGTCATGCACAAATTTCACTCCGGCTATCTTCCTAACGGACATCACCTACCGGGCGAAAATGGTAGTGTGAAAGGAGCCTTACCAGCCAAGCCAAAATAAGCCTTCACTACAGCTCAAAAGGAGAAACTGGCTCATGAGGTGGCAATTCTTCATTCAAGAGATATACAGACATCTTGTGGTAATGTACATAATCTAAATCTGCTGCAAAATAGAGAGTGCAATGCTACAGCCTGCACAACGCAGCATAAAAGGGGTCACTGCTCACGCTGTGGAGGAAATCACAGACGAGATCAATGTTGTCTGCCATCGATGTAAACGTCACGGTCACACACAGAGAGTGTGTCACCAGGGACGAAATATACAAAGACATAAACCAGTAAAAGGTTCCCCTATCACACCATTCAGCCCATAAGGTTAAATGGTACTTCAAATTAGTTTTTCCTTTGTTTGTCTTTCCTTTGTTGCCTTTGAGCCCATGAGGCCAAGTTATAATTCTGTCTAATTTGCTTCTATTACCTCAGTGCACCGCTCTGTCCCGCTTTTTTGCACAGGACTTACAACAGGAAGTGCTGTAGTGCAAGTCTTTTTATTGTACTGTTGTCTCTGACCTTTCCCAGCATTCCATGTGGCCAGAGACAATATGTCATAAGTCATGGTCTCCGGGGGCCGTGCCTATGCTGCAGTGGGTGGGTGGATAGCAGAGTGATAGGTATTTACTGAAGTAAACCTATCTGCCCATCCACTGCAGCATAGCCACGCCCCTCTGGAGACCATGTGACTTATGACATACTGGGGGAGATTTATCAAAACCTGTGCAGAGGAAAACTTGCCCAGTTGCCCATAGCAACCAATCAGCTTGCTTCTTTCATTTTTATGAAGGACCGTGAAAAATGAAAGAAGTGATCTGATTGGTTGCTATGGGCAACTGGGCAAGTTTTCCTCTGCACAGGTTTTGATAAATCTCCCCCACTGTCTCTGGCCACATGGAATGCTGGGAAAGGTCAGAGACAACAGTAAAATAAAAAGACTTGCAATACAGCACTTACAGCAAAACGAGGTGCACAGAGGTAATAGCAGCGAATTACACTGTATTATAACTAGGCAAACGAGGTGCACAGAGGTAATAGCAGCGAATTACACTGTATTATAACTAGGCATCATGGGCTCAAAGGCTGAAAAAATCCTGGAATACCCCTTTAATATATCTATTGATGTTCCTGAATTCGATGACAGTAAAAACGCCTCAGGATTTGTCAACATTAGGCTATGTTTCCACTTTGTTTTGTTTTTTCAAAAACACTAAGACAATGGTGTTTTTAATTTTATTTTTTTTAGGACATTTTGGAGTTTTTTTCCTGCAGACTTCTATGCTCTATTCTAGCCACTCAATACACCAGTCCCCCCTATGCTGAGTGGGCTGCCACTCCTGTGCTTCTTCAAAGGAAGGGGCCGAATCACTTAGGGGAGATGAAAGACAAAGAAATTCCTAAGAATTTAAATGCAATGTATCACCTATATGTTTTTTTTCTAGCTGATTAGAGCCAGATACTGAAGCATGTTCCTTTTTTCTTATCTATGTCTATTTTTTTTTTTTTTTTTATTGTAATCTTTTTATTTCGTTTTTAGTAATAATAATCTGGAGCTGAGCCATCGACATGATTTGAAAATGTTCCTGAGCATGCTCTGTGAGCTCATCCCACAGGGGGAGGGTGGCCGAGCTGTGAACATCACCTATTGTCTTATCTATTTACTGGTGCCAGCTTTTACTGCAATCCTTATGATGATAAGAAGGAGACTGCTGGGGAGTGATCTCTACGGAACGTGAAGTCTCAGCTTAGTTTTAGACCTAGCGGCCCGGCTGAAAAAAGGTTTAAGGATTATTTTACATTTTTACATAGTAAAAAAAAATCACCAAAAATTCTTTCAATATATGTTTAAAATAAAAACTTTATTTAAATTGGTAATTGTTTAATGAACCTTTTCTCACCCTGACTGTGATAAAACAGGATTCCCATTGGTTCCCCATCAGTAGAATACAAGCACCATTCATAACAGTCTCTGTTGTGTGTTTAGTGCTCTCACAGGGCCAACCATGTTCCGGCTACCTCTATAGTCTCATTATTGGAAGAGCTCCTGCTAGTAAAGAGAGTGACTCCAATTAAATTATATGAAGGAATTACTTACAGTCCAATTCCCTGGGATAACAGTCATATTGGTTCCAATGCAGAATCGCACTTTACGATCCTTATATAGACTTTACATGATTTATATACATGCACTGCAGCACTGAGATGGTAGGTTTTTTTTTCTGCTCCCTGTGATCTGCATTCATCACTATATAATGACCCCTAGTGACACCGCGGACTTCAGCTTTATGCAGATGCAGTGTATATGTTGATGGGTAGCCCCGGGTTCACCTGTCAATAGTAGCGTAGAGGATGTATGGCACAGGTATAGGGCAAATGGCTACAAGCGGGATCCTGTGCTCTCCACATAAGTGAATATGTAAGGTGTTGTGACTACGGGGTTAAACCCCTTGTCTGTATGTGTGATGTAGAGCTAAGCAAAATGATGGATGACATGAGGAACAATTCCATTGAAGCATAGTAAAGTGTATCTACATGTCCTCTAATTCAATTGAAATGAAGCAGGAGTCAGGCTACCATACGAATCGTCAAAGGTGCTAAGATCCACTTACCCGAATATTTTATGTCTGCGTTGTTCTACATGTAGATTAGTGGTCTCCAGACGGTGGACCTCCAGTTGGATCAAGGGCTCGATCACATAGGGAGCCGATCTGCTATCATGGCAGCCCAAAGCCTGTCCTAGACCTTCATGACTGCTGTGATTGAGCTACTGGTACAATAGGCAGACTGAACTAGTAGATCACTGACAGAATGGATTGATGTAAGAATAGGGGGACTAGAAAGATAACAAATGTTTAAAATAAGTAAATAAAAAATTTCTCCATAATAAAAATCCCATTTTATAAATGAAAAAAAAATGTCAACAAAACATAAATACACATATTTCAATATTTAAATAAAAAATTCCAAAATCTGGAAATGCATTTTTATTGGTCACATGACATTCCAGAAATTTTTTTATTTTTTATTCTGACCTATGTCAATTTGGCATAGATAAAAACTACAGATCACAGCTCTATAGGGGGAAAGAAAAATAAAAGTCATAGGGGTCAGAAGCATAAGCATATTCATTTACAAAAGAGCATTAACATTATTTTTTAAACTAAATACTATACAAATTGTGTATCATAACAATTCTACAGACATGATCCATTCATATAACATGTCAGTTTGACTGCAAGATGAACATGTAAAATAGAAATCCCCCCCCCCTAAATTTACAAAATATTTTTTTCCACTTTACCTCCTTTTTCCAGTTTTGCTACTTATTTTATGTATTTAATTTCTTCCATAAATTTGCAGAAATAACTCAAGTTTTATGACCTCTGAGGAGCCCAACAATCCCATGAATACAGAGGCCCTGCTGTTAAGCTAAAGGGGTACTACACTTTTTTAATCAACTGGCTCAAGAAAGTTTAACAGATTTGTAAATTACTTCTATTTAAAAAAATTTAATCCTTCCAGTACTTATCAGCTGCTGAATGTTCCGTAGGAAGTTCTGTATTTTTTTATTTATTTTCTGTCTGACCACCATGCTCTCTGCTGACACCTCTCACCATTTTAGGAACTGTCCAGAGTATCAGCCAATCCCCATAGCAAACCTATCCTGCTCTGGGCAGTTCCTAAAATGGACAGAGGTGTCAGCAGAGAGCCCTGTGGTCAGAAAGAAAAGAACTACACAACTTTCCTCTGTAGTATACAGCAGCTGAAAAGTACTAGAAGGATTAAGATTTTTAAATAGAAGTAATTTGCAAATCTGTTTAACTTTCTGGCACCAGTTGATTTAAAAAAAAAATTCCAGTGGAGTACCCCTTTAAGGGGCCGTATTACTGAATTAGTGCTGCAGCCCCTTAATTTTAAAGATCGGTGGGGGGCCCAGATGTCGACCTCCACTGACCATAAGTCATAATTATTAAATAAAATACACATGAAATATATAATTATATGAAGTTATATGCCCCAAATCCCAACTACCGTAGGTAAGGACCTATAGGGTCTTGAAGTGTTTGTAAACATAAAATACTGAATTTGGAGGGGAAGCCTCAGGTGTTGCTCCTTTCACCCTTCCTATAATTCAGCCCTGCTTATAAGACAGATCACTGCTGGAGACCCCTGTGATCACCTGGTACATGTGGGGGGAACCACCTGGTATATCCCCCTTGGGTTTTAAGCCAACTCCGGTGGCGCTGACAATACCCACGTGTCACTGCACAATAAATCAATGCGGCACAATCATACAGTTTCTATAGGAGTCGTCCAGGAGCATATGGACGCCACTGGAACACTTGACAAAACACAATTGATGTGACACTTATCTGTCACCTGGATGATGGATGCTCGTAACACGGTACCATTCAACTGTAGATGATGGAGGGTTCTTCTCTGCAACCGGCCTACAGAAGCCTTGTATAACCGCCCATTGTCCTCTGGTTACTTTCAAAACGATACAGTATCAATGGAAATCTCATGTAGATACATTTCTGTATTAGACACGTTCGAATATTTCACAATGGCTCTGGGGTCACACTATTGACTGGGTTCCTTGGTATGATTCCAACCATGGACTATAAATGGATTGGTCTCCCATACGCTATAAACGTATTGTAAACCTGTAGGAATCCAAAAATATACAAATGGATATCAATTTTATTGAGAATAATAGATAAAAACATACATAAAAAATGTCATTTAAGATATCAGCAACAGAAAATTGCTGTCACGCCCCCTCCCTTAGACTTGCATTGAGGGGAAGGGGCGTGACGTCACACAGGGGTGGAGTCATGGCGTTACGGATTTCCGTTCCCGCGGTCGGGACCCAGACCCTCCAGCGCTTCTGGACAAGAAACAGGTGGGTGCCACATGCTATATTGCGGGGGTCCCCAGCGGCGGGACCCCCGCGATCAGACATCTTATCCCCTTTGGATAGGGGATAAGATGTCTAGGGGTGGAGTACCTCTTTAACTTAATATTTGGTTGCACACCCTTTGGAAAAAATAACTGAAATCAGTGGCTTCCTATAACCATCAATAAGCTTCTTACACCTCTCAGCCGGAATGTTGGACCACTCTTCCTTTGCAAACTGCTCCAGGTCTCTCTTATTGGAAGGCGCCTTTTCGAATTTTTATATTGCCCACACCTGTTACTTGCCCCAGGGGAGTTTAAATCACAGGCTTGAAACCATCTTATATTTCCACAATTTTGCCCAGCCCCTTTTTGGAGTTTGGTGACTTTATGTCCAATTTACTTTTTCTCCTCCTTTTTTTTTGGTTTAGTTCCAATACACACAAAGGGGATAAACATGTGTATAGCAAAACATGTGTTACTGCAATCGTTTTCTGTGAGAAATACAAAATTTTCTTGAAAAATTTCAGGGGTGCCAACATTTATGGCCATGACTGTATATATATATATTTTTTTTATTATTATTATTTTTTATCATATATTTAAATTATATAATATATATATATATATATATATATATATATATATTTATATATATATATAATATATATATATATATATAATAAAAATATATATAATATATACAGTATATATAATTTTAATATATGATTAAAATATATATATATAATGTTAATAATAAATACAAATATATATATATATATATATATATATATACACACATACTGTATATATATATATATATATATATATACACACATATATAAAAATTACTGTTATATTTATGTTATATCATATTAATATAATAAATACAATTTGATCATGGCTCTGTAGGTGAATTGGGTCCGTCAGGCAAAGCCGGTGTCTGCTATCAATAAGAACCACAATGCAGATGTGAACACAGCTTAATATATACCCAAAGTACGCCCTAGGGGTACGTTCACATGGGCCGGATTACCATGCAGAATTTCCATAGCGTATTTGCTGCAGAAAATCTGCAACTGATTTTTCTACCATTGACTTCAATCTTCAAATCTTTTACTGCAGCAAATACCCTGCGAAAATTCTGCAGGTAATCCGCCCGTGGGAACGTACCCTAAAACACAAGGAACATGACGTCACTCAGCAATGTCAATAGGAAGATTAGGAAAGAAAGACGCTCAGGGGTAGTTTTTCCCAACTAGGGCGCTGCCAGCTGATGCAAAACTACAACTCCCAGTATGCCCGGACAGCCTTCGGCTGTCCGGGCATGCTGGGAGTTGTAGTTTTGCAACAGCTGGAGGCACTCTGGTTGGGCAACATTGCTCAAGGACTATGACTGAAGATTGATCGTGTTATAGGAATACATGACCATTATTTTCCAAGGGTACAGCAGCTTCTATCTTTCCGCTTCCGATAACGTACATAAAGCATAGGAGAGATCAGCAAGAGTTCACCCTGGAACCATCAATAAGGACCTGTAAAAGGATTGTGAAACACACACATCCATCTTGTCACTTAATGTTTATTCAGCAGCCAAACATCATCATCCTTCCACCCAGCAGAGGGAACCTAATAGAGATGGAGCAACGTGCAGCAGGTAGGAGATGCTTCATAGAAATGGCGCAATGCTCTGCAGGTTGGAGACGATACGTAGAGATGGAGCAATGCTCTATAGGTAGAGGATGTACAGAGATGGAGCAATGCTCTATAGGTAGAGGATGTACAGAGATGGAGCAATGCTCTGTAGGTATGAGATGATACGCAGAGATGGAGCAATGCTCTGTAGGTATGAGATGATACGCAGAGATGGAGCAATGCTCTGTAGGTATGAGATGATACGCAGAGATGGAGCAATGCTCTGTAGATATGAGATGATACGCAGAGATGGAGCAATGCTCTGTAGGTATGAGATGATACGCAGAGATGGAGCAATGCTCTGTAGGTATGAGATGATACGCAGAGATGGAGCAATGCTGTTACGCCGAGCGCTCCGGGTCCCCGCTCCTCCCCGGAGCGCTCGCTACACTCTCCTCACTGCAGCGCTCCGGTCAGATCCACTGACCCGGGGCGCTGCGATACCGCCTCCAGCCGGGATGCGATTCGCGATGCGGGTAGCGCCCGCTCGCGATGCGCACCCCGGCTCCCGTACCTGACTCGCTCTCCGTCAGTCCTGTCCCGGCGCGCGCGGCCCCGCTCCCTAGGGCGCGCGCGCGCCGGGTCTTTGCGATTTAAAGGGCCACTGCGCCGCTGATTGGCGCAGTGGTTCCAATTAGTGTTATCACCTGTGCACTTCCCTATATCACCTCACTTCCCCTGCACTCCCTCGCCGGATCTTGTTGCCATCGTGCCAGTGAAAGCGTTTCCTTGTGTGTTCCTAGCCTGTGTTCCAGACCTCCTGCCGTTGCCCCTGACTACGATCCTTGCTGCCTGCCCCGACCTTCTGCTACGTCCGACCTTGCTTCTGTCTACTCCCTTGTACCGCGCCTATCTTCAGCAGCCAGAGAGGTTGAGCCGTTGCTAGTGGATACGACCTGGTCACTACCGCCGCAGCAAGACCATCCCGCTTTGCGGCGGGCTCTGGTGAAAACCAGTAGTGACTTAGAACCGATCCACTAGCACGGTCCACGCCAATCCCTCTCTGGCACAGAGGATCCACTACCTGCCAGCCGGCATCGTGACAGTAGATCCGGCCATGGATCCCGCTGAAGTTCCTCTGCCAGTTGTCGCTGACCTCACCACGGTGGTCGCCCAGCAGTCACAACAGATAGCGCAACAAGGCCAACAGCTGTCTCAACTGACCGTTATGCTACAGCAGTTACTACCACAGCTTCAGCAATCATCTCCTCCGCCAGCTCCTGCACCTCCTCCGCAGCGAGTGGCCGCTTCTGGACTACGACTATCCTTGCCGGATAAATTTGATGGGGACTCTAAGTTTTGCCGTGGCTTTCTTTCCCAATGTTCATTGCACTTGGAGATGATGTCGGACCAGTTCCCCACTGAAAGGTCTAAGGTGGCTTTCGTAGTCAGCCTTCTGTCTGGAAAAGCCCTGTCTTGGGCCACACCGCTCTGGGACCGCAATGACCCCGTCACTGCCTCTGTACACTCCTTCTTCTCGGAAATTCGAAGTGTCTTTGAGGAACCTGCCCGAGCCTCTTCTGCTGAGACTGCCCTGTTGAACCTGGTCCAGGGTAATTCTTCCGTTGGCGAGTATGCCGTACAATTCCGTACTCTTGCTTCAGAATTATCCTGGAATAATGAGGCCCTCTGCGCGACCTTTAAAAAAGGCCTATCCAGCAACATTAAAGATGTTCTGGCCGCACGAGAAATCCCTGCTAATCTACATGAACTCATTCACCTAGCCACTCGCATTGACATGCGTTTTTCCAAAAGGCGTCAGGAGATCCGCCAGGATATGGACTCTGTTCGTACGAGGCGTTTCTTCTCCCCGGCTCCTCTCTCCTCTGGTCCCCTGCAATCTGTTCCTGTGCCTTCCGCCGTGGAGGCTATGCAGGTCGACCGGTCTCGCCTGACACCTCAAGAGAGGACACGACGCCGCATGGAGAATCTCTGCCTGTACTGTGCTAGTACCGAACACTTCCTGAAGGATTGTCCTATCCGTCCTCCCCGCCTGGAAAGACGTACGCTGACTCCGCACAAAGGTGAGACAGTCCTTGATGTCTACTCTGCTTCTCCACGTCTTACTGTGCCTGTGCGGATATCTGCCTCTGCCTTCTCCTTCTCTACTGTGGCCTTCTTGGACTCCGGATCTGCAGGAAATTTTATTTTGGCCTCTCTCGTCAACAGGTTCAACATCCCGGTGACCAGTCTCGCCAGACCCCTCTACATCAATTGTGTAAACAATGAAAGATTGGACTGTACCATACGTTTCCGTACGGAGCCCCTTCTAATGTGCATCGGATCTCATCACGAGAGGATTGAACTTTTGGTCCTCCCCAATTGCACTTCTGAAATTCTCCTTGGACTTCCCTGGCTTCAACTTCATTCCCCAACCCTGGATTGGTCCACTGGGGAGATCAAGAGTTGGGGGCCCTCTTGTTCCAAGGACTGCCTAAAACCGGTTCCCAGTAACCCTTGCCGTGACTCTGTGGTTCCTCCTGTAACCGGTCTCCCTAAGGCCTATATAGACTTTGCGGATGTTTTTTGCAAAAAACAAGCTGAGACTCTACCTCCTCACAGGCCTTATGATTGTCCTATCGACCTCCTCCCGGGCACTACTCCACCCCGGGGCAGAATCTATCCTCTGTCCGTCCCAGAGACTCTTGCCATGTCTGAATACGTCCAGGAAAATTTAAAAAAGGGCTTTATCCGTAAATCCTCCTCTCCTGCCGGAGCCGGATTTTTCTTTGTGTCCAAAAAAGATGGCTCTCTACGTCCTTGCATTGACTACCGCGGTCTTAATAAAATCACGGTTAAGAACCGCTACCCCCTACCCCTCATCTCTGAACTCTTTGATCGCCTCCAAGGTGCCCACATTTTTACCAAACTGGACTTAAGAGGTGCTTATAATCTCATCCGCATCAGAGAGGGGGATGAATGGAAAACGGCATTTAACACCAGAGATGGACACTTTGAGTATCTGGTCATGCCCTTTGGCCTGTGCAACGCCCCTGCCGTCTTCCAAGACTTTGTTAATGAAATTTTTCGTGATCTCCTATACTCCTGTGTTGTTGTATATCTGGACGATATCCTGATTTTTTCTGCCAATCTAGAAGAACACCGCCAGCATGTCCGTATGGTTCTTCAGAGACTTCGTGACAATCAACTCTATGCCAAAATAGAGAAATGTCTGTTTGAATGCCAATCTCTTCCTTTCCTAGGATACTTGGTCTCTGGCCAGGGACTACAAATGGATCCAGACAAACTCTCTGCCGTCTTAGATTGGCCACGCCCCTCCGGACTCCGTGCCATCCAACGTTTTTTGGGGTTCGCCAATTATTACAGGCAATTTATTCCACATTTTTCTACCGTTGTGGCTCCTATTGTGGCTTTAACCAAAAAAAATGCCGATCCCAAGTCTTGGCCTCCTCAAGCGGAAGACGCCTTTAAACGGCTCAAGTCTGCCTTTTCTTCGGCTCCCGTGCTCTCCAGACCTGACCCATCTAAACCCTTCCTATTGGAGGTTGATGCCTCCTCAGTGGGAGCTGGAGCTGTCCTTCTACAAAAAAATTCTTCCGGGCATGCTGTTACTTGTGGTTTTCTTTCTAGGACCTTCTCTCCGGCGGAGAGGAACTACTCCATCGGGGATCGAGAGCTTCTAGCCATTAAATTAGCACTTGAGGAATGGAGGCATCTGCTGGAGGGATCAAGATTTCCAGTTATTATTTACACCGATCACAAGAACCTCTCCTACCTCCAGTCTGCCCAACGGCTGAATCCTCGCCAGGCCAGGTGGTCTCTGTTCTTTGCCCGATTTAATTTTGAAATTCACTTTCGGCCTGCCGATAAGAACATTAGGGCCGATGCTCTCTCTCGTTCCTCAGATGCTTCTGAAGTTGAACTCTCTCCTCAACACATCATTCCTCCTGACTGCCTGATTTCCACTTCTCCAGCCTCCATCAGGCAAACTCCTCCAGGAAAGACCTTTGTTTCTCCACGCCAACGCCTCGGAATCCTCAAATGGGGTCACTCCTCCCATCTCGCAGGTCATGCGGGCATCAAGAAATCTGTGCAACTCATCTCTCGCTTCTATTGGTGGCCGACTCTAGAGACAGATGTGGTGGACTTTGTGCGAGCCTGCACTATCTGTGCCCGGGATAAGACTCCTCGCCAGAAGCCCGCTGGTTTTCTTCATCCTCTGCCTGTCCCCGAACAGCCTTGGTCTTTGATTGGTATGGATTTTATTACTGACTTACCCCCATCCCATGGCAACACTGTTATTTGGGTGGTCGTTGATCGATTCTCCAAAATGGCACATTTCATCCCTCTTCCTGGTCTTCCTTCAGCGCCTCAGTTGGCTAAACAATTTTTTGTACACATTTTTCGTCTTCACGGGTTGCCTACGCAGATCGTCTCGGATAGAGGCGTCCAATTCGTGTCTAAATTCTGGAGGGCTCTCTGTAAACAACTCAAGATTAAATTAAATTTTTCTTCTGCATATCATCCTCAATCCAATGGACAAGTAGAAAGAATTAACCAGGTCTTGGGTGATTATTTACGACATTTTGTTTCCTCCCGCCAGGATGACTGGGCAGATCTTCTACCTTGGGCCGAATTCTCGTATAATTTCAGAGTCTCTGAATCTTCCTCCAAATCCCCATTTTTCGTGGTGTACGGCCGTCACCCTCTTCCCCCCCTCCCTACCCCCTTGCCCTCTGGTCTGCCCGCTGTGGATGAAATTTCTCGTGATCTTTCCATCATATGGAGAGAGACCCAAAATTCTCTCTTACAGGCTTCTTCACGCATGAAGAAATTCGCGGATAAGAAAAGAAGAGCTCCTCCCATTTTTTCCCCTGGAGACAAGGTATGGCTCTCCGCTAAATATGTCCGCTTCCGTGTCCCTAGCTATAAGTTGGGACCACGCTATCTTGGTCCTTTCAAAATTTTGTGCCAGATTAATCCTGTCTCTTACAAACTTCTTCTTCCTCCTTCTCTTCGTATTCCTAATGCCTTTCACGTTTCTCTTCTTAAACCACTTATCATTAACCGTTTCTCTCCCAAATCTGTTCCTCCCACTCCTGTCTCCGGCTCCTCGGACATCTTCTCCGTCAAAGAGATTTTGGCATCAAAAAAGGTCAGAGGGAAAACCTTCTTTTTAGTGGATTGGGAGGGTTGTGGTCCAGAAGAGAGGTCCTGGGAACCTGAGGACAATATCCTAGACAAAAGTCTGCTCCTCAGGTTCTCAGGCTCTAAGAAGAGGGGGAGACCCAAGGGGGGGGGTACTGTTACGCCGAGCGCTCCGGGTCCCCGCTCCTCCCCGGAGCGCTCGCTACACTCTCCTCACTGCAGCGCTCCGGTCAGATCCACTGACCCGGGGCGCTGCGATACCGCCTCCAGCCGGGATGCGATTCGCGATGCGGGTAGCGCCCGCTCGCGATGCGCACCCCGGCTCCCGTACCTGACTCGCTCTCCGTCAGTCCTGTCCCGGCGCGCGCGCCGGGTCTTTGCGATTTAAAGGGCCACTGCGCCGCTGATTGGCGCAGTGGTTCCAATTAGTGTTATCACCTGTTCACTTCCCTATATCACCTCACTTCCCCTGCACTCCCTCGCCGGATCTTGTTGCCATCGTGCCAGTGAAAGCGTTTCCTTGTGTGTTCCTAGCCTGTGTTCCAGACCTCCTGCCGTTGCCCCTGACTACGATCCTTGCTGCCTGCCCCGACCTTCTGCTACGTCCGACCTTGCTTCTGTCTACTCCCTTGTACCGCGCCTATCTTCAGCAGCCAGAGAGGTTGAGCCGTTGCTAGTGGATACGACCTGGTCACTACCGCCGCAGCAAGACCATCCCGCTTTGCGGCGGGCTCTGGTGAAAACCAGTAGTGACTTAGAACCGATCCACTAGCACGGTCCACGCCAATCCCTCTCTGGCACAGAGGATCCACTACCTGCCAGCCGGCATCGTGACAAATGCTCTGTAGGTATGAGATGATACGCAGAGATGGAGCAATGCTCTGTAGGTATGAGATGATACGCAGAGAGGGAGCAATGCTCTGTAGGTATGAGATGATACGCAGAGATGGAGCAATGCTCTGTAGGTATGAGATGATACGCAGAGATGGAGCCATGCTCTGTAGGTATGAGATGATACGCAGAGATGGAGCAATGCTCTGTAGGTATGAGATGATACGCAGAGAGGGAGCAATGCTCTGTAGGTATGAGATGATACGCAGAGATGGAGCAATGCTCTGTAGGTATGAGATGATACGCAGAGATGGAGCAATGCTCTGTAGGTATGAGATGATACGCAGAGATGGAGCAATGCTCTGTAGGTATGAGATGATACGCAGAGAGGGAGCAATGCTCTGTAGGTATGAGATGATACGCAGAGAGGGAGCAATGCTCTGTAGGTATGAGATGATACGCAGAGAGGGAGCAATGCTCTGTAGGTATGAGATGATACGCAGAGATGGAGCAATGCTCTGTAGGTATGAGATGATACGCAGAGATGGAGCAATGCTCTGTAGGTATGAGATGATACGCAGAGATGGAGCAATGCTCTGTAGGTATGAGATGATACGCAGAGAGGGAGCAATGCTCTGTAGGCATGAGATGATACGAAGAGATGGAGCAATGCTCTGTAGGTATGAGATGATACGCAGAGATGGAGCAATGCTCTGTAGGTATGAGATGATACGCAGAGATGGAGCAATGCTCTGTAGGTATGAGATGATACGCAGAGATGGAGCAATGCTCTGTAGGCATGAGATGATACGAAGAGATGGAGCAATGCTCTGTAGGTATGAGATGATACGAAGAGATGGAGCAATGCTCTGTAGGTATGAGATGATACGCAGAGATGGAGCCATGCTCTGTAGGCATGAGATGATACGAAGAGATGGAGCAATGCTCTGTAGGCATGAGATGATACGAAGAGATGGAGCAATGCTCTGTAGGTATGAGATGATACGCAGAGATGGAGCAATGCTCTGTAGGCATGAGATGATACGAAGAGATGGAGCAATGCTCTGTAGGTATGAGATGATACGCAGAGATGGAGCAATGCTCAGTAGGCATGAGATGATACGCAGAGAGGGAGCAATGCTCTGTAGGTATGAGATGATACGCAGAGATGGAGCAATGCTCTGTAAGTATGAGATGATACGCAGAGAGGGAGCAATGCTCTGTAGGTATGAGATGATACGCAGAGATGGAGCAATGCTCTGTAGGTATGAGATGATACGCAGAGATGGAGCAATGCTCTGTAGGTATGAGATGATACGCAGAGATGGAGCAATGCTCTGTAGGTATGAGATGATACGCAGAGATGGAGCAATGCTCTGTAGGTATGAGATGATACGCAGAGATGGAGCAATGCTCTGTAGGTATGAGATGATACGCAGAGATGGAGCAATGCTCTGTAGGTATGAGATGATACGCAGAGATGGAGCAATGCTCTGTAGGTATGAGATGATACGCAGAGATGGAGCAATGCTCTGTAGGTATGAGATGATACGCAGAGATGGAGCAATGCTCTGTAGGTATGAGATGATACGCAGAGATGGAGCAATGCTCTGTAGGTATGAGATGATACGCAGAGATGGAGCAATGCTCTGTAGGTATGAGATTATACGCAGAGATGGAGCAATGCTCTGTAGGTATGAGATGATACGCAGAGATGGAGCAATGTGTGGTGGCGGGGTGTGATGAGGGCAGATGTTGTTACCCTAGGGACAGATGGCATTAACCCCTTGTATTCGTGACGCCAGGGCGTGGTTTACCCTATAACCACCTAAAGGTATACTGCTGGATCCTGGGCTAGGCACGGAGGCAATAAAGACTCCGACGCCAAGTTACAGACAACGGTAGCTTTACTGAGGGTAGACAGTTGGTAAAGTCTATACAGTTCAGCCAGAGCCCAAGGAGGTGACCAGTGATGCAGAGACCTTAAGGGCTTGCTGGGACTTGTAGTAGGACTAGACAATTGAATGCAGACCACACTGACTTGACAGATGACAGGGACTGACTTGACTTGACTCATAAAGCTGTGACTTTAGATTACTTGACTTGATGGTGGCTGCAGGACTGGACTTTGAGGTCTCCAACACTCTGGACACACACACTAGGCGACTGCACTGGACCTCAGCTTAGCAGAAGAGCAGAGCTCAAAGAGAGTGAGAATCTCCACCAGGGCTTATATGGGGGAGACTAGTATTGAGCCCATAGGTTACTCTTGGGGTCACCTGGTCACTGATACCTCCTGGTTAAGAATCACATGACATGTCACATGGTATAACTCTTAAGGCAACATTACATTTTATAATACTTTACATGGTAAAACATATTTACAATGGGGAAACAAGTGCAGGGGCCTTGGGGACACTGAAGGAGGCGGCCTGACAGGACAGCAGTAACACCTCCCGTACTGGGCCACCACACATGCTCTGTAGGTAGGAGATTATGCACAGAGATGGAGCAATGCTCTGCAGGTACAAGATGCTATGCAGATATAAAACAATGCTCTGTAGGTAGGAGATGATGCACAGAGATGGAGAAATGATCTGTAGGTAAATAATGCACAGAGATTAAGCAATGCTCTGTAGGTAGGAGATGATGCACAGAGATGATGCACAGAGATGGACCAATGCTCTTTAGATAGATGATGCATAGAGATGGAGCAATGCTCTGTAGGTAAATAATGCACAGAGATGGAGAAATGCTCTGTAGGTAGATAATGCACAGAGATGGAGCAATGCTCTGTAGGTAGGAGATGATACACAGAGATGATGCACAGAGATGGACCAATGCTCTTTAGATAGATGATGCATAGAGATGGAGCAATGCTCTGTAGGTAAATAATGCACTGAGATGGAGAAATGCTCTGTAGGTAGATAATGCACAGAGATGGAGCAATGCTCTGTAGGTAAATAATGCACAGAGATGGAGAAATGCTCTGTAGGTAGATAATGCACAGAGATGGAGCAATGCTCTGTAGGTAGATAATGCACAGAGGAATAATGCTCTGTAGGTTGAGGATGCACAGAGATGGACCAATGCTCTGTAGGTAGGAGATGATGCACAGAGATTAAGCAATGCTCTGTAGGTAGGAGATGATGCACAGAGATGATGCACAGAGATGGACCAATGCTCTTTAGATAGATGATGCATAGAGATGGAGCAATGCTCTGTAGGTAAATAATGCACTGAGATGGAGAAATGCTCTGTAGGTAGATAATGCACAGAGATGGAGCAATGCTCTGTATGTAAATAATGCACAGAGATGGAGAAATGCTCTGTAGGTAGATAATGCACAGAGATGGAGCAATGCTCTGTAGGTAGATAATGCACTGAGATGGAGTAATGCTCTGTAGGTTGAGGATGCACAGAGATGGACCAATGCTCTGTAGGTAGGAGATGATGCACAGAGATTAAGCAATGCTCTGTAGGTAGGAGATGATGCACAGAGATGATGCACAGAGATGGAGCAATGCTCTTTAGATAAATGATGTATAGAGATGGAGCAATGCTCTGTAGGTAGATAATGCACAGAGATGGAGCAATGCTCTGTAGGTAGATAATGCACTGAGATGGAGCAATGCTCTGTAGGTAGATAATGCACTGAGATGGAGTAATGCTCTGTAGGTAGATAATGCACACAGATGGAGCAATGCTCTGTATGTAGGAGATGATGCACAGAGATGGAGCAATGCTCTGTAGGTAGGAAATGATGCACAGAGATGGAGCAATGCTCTGTATGTAGGAGATGATGCACAGAGATGGAGAAATGCTCTTTATGTAGGAGATGATGCACAGAGATGGAGCAATGCTCTGTATGTAGGAGATGATGCACAGAGATGGAGCAATGCTCTGTAGGTAGGAAATGATGCATAGAGATGGAGCAATGTTCAGCAGGTTGGAGATTATTCCTAATAAAGCTCTATGTACAGTCTTCCAGTAATGTATACATGAAAACACATATCACGTCCCCAGAGGTGATGACCTTTGTGTCCTCTGACCTGCTGGATGGCTGCGGCCAGACATATATCCTCTGACCTCATTATGGCCCAACACCCCCCTGGACAGTAAAATCATCGCAATGGGCTCAACCAGGAGATACAGCTGAGTATATGAGCAATGATTATAATAACATACACATATTCTGGATAGATGGGAGATAGATACATGATAGTTAGATAGACATACAGATAGATAGATATGAGATAGATAGATAGATAGATAGATGTGGTGGGGGTGTTGGAAGGGCAGATGTTGTTAACCCTTAGGGCAGATGGCTTTATGTTCGTGATGCCAGGGCACGGTTATCCTCTACACCACCCGAGGTATGGCCGCTGTTTCCTGGGCCAGGCACGGGGTAAATAATCACTCAATGTAAGGTTACGGAACAACAGCAGCTTTACTGAGGCAGAGAGATGTTAAAGTCTTTATGGCTTAGTTCAGGCCCAAGGAGAGGCTCAGTGAACTTTAGGGAGCTTGTTAGCTCGCTGGGACTTGTAGTAGACTTGGACTGAATTATGCAACCCATGCTGACTTTAGTAAATCACAGACTTGACTTCCTTGACTATCTCCACTAGACTTGTTCCCTGTATTTGTGCTTACCGCCAGGCTTTGCCTTTCACTTGCAGGGGTTACTGGTAGTAGCTGTGTGGCTGCATGGTTAGGCCTTGGTCTCCCTCAGGAACACTAGAAAACTGCTCAGGTCTTCACTTGACTGTACTTCAGCAGAGAACTCAGAACTGAACTAGGCTAGCTCCTTCCCAGTATATATGGGAGCAAATTGGAGGAATCCCATAGGTCACCAACAAGTCACCTGTTCACATTGCACTTTCCTTGTCTTGGCAACAATATTTAAAGAGACAAACGCCTCAAAAGAGTAACCAGCATATAACATGAGAGCATTTAACACTTAAGAGTCCTGAGGAGGGATGTGGACCCAGGAGAACACTGAAAGGGTAGCCGCCACACTGGACGGGAAGGTGTATGGGATAACAACTCCTGTACTTGGCCACCACAAACTCCCCCTCTTAAAAGAAGCCGTCCTCAGCACAACTGGCAAGATAACTGGCAGTGCTAACGGGGGCCCATTGGCATGTTTTGCTACTTCTCCCCATAACAATGGATTAACAATTACACTGACTTTACATATTTTACAGTACACCATATATACAATATATACAATTTTTCCACCTTACGTGCTGGTTCAGGCTATCAGGTACTTTCTGTGGTCACTCAGAAAAGTCCTGTGCACAGATCTCGCCTTGCATGTTGGGAAACTTCTTCTCTACTTGTAGGACTTTCAGGGTGTCTGAAGGGGGCATATTGAGAAGAGAGGCATACAAGGCATCTAGAATCTCAGTAAAACAATTTCTCATAATGTTCATCCCCAATATGAATTCAGCAGACCCCTTATCCGTCACATTAGTTACAATCACTCCCTGCCCTGTGAGTACATGGTCACCCAATTGAATGGTTGGCTCCCAGTATCCATGTCTGGGGACTGGTTGCCCATTACCTGCAATTACTCAGAAATTAACATCATCAGGCTCACACAATAAACTAGCATCCCAATGATGGTAGAAAATACGTTTAGATATGGTAGACACTTGTGACCCTGTATCTATTAAGGCTTCTAAAGGTACACCTTCTACGACAACCGTTATAAGGGGGCAGGAGGCGACATAAAGTCTGAGTCCTGATTTAGGTCGTTCGGGGGTTGGACCTGATGACCGTTTTCTTGAGGGCCGGTGCTCGACCTCAGAGTGAATCCGTTTAAATCCCAGCATGGCATTTTCCAATGGCCAGGCTTGTTACAGTAAGTGCAAAAAGGTCTCTATTGGGTGGAGGATTGCGGTAACTGGGATTGCGGGGAGCAGGAGCAAGGGCAGGATTCCTAGGTAAGGACGGTTCACGGCCAGGTGGAGCCGGCTGGCTGCAAGCTCCTTAACAGCTTTAGTCAGTTGTTCAATGTCCTGCCTAACACTCTGTAGGTCTGAGACTGTGGTGACTGGCAGGGTAGGTTGCCCTGGGGTGGGGACAGGGGATGGTGATGGTATAGGCCTGGCCTTCACCCCTAGTTGTTCCTGAGCAGGTGCAAGGGGAGTACAAACATCTTCGAATTCAGTCCCGGACTCAATTACTTGTATAGCCAGTCTCTTAAAAGCAGGAAATTACATGTTAAGGTTTTGGACTGCTAACATTCTCAGCTGGGCTTTGTCCCACTTATTATGTGCCCCATCAATAAATCTGTCCATTAACACTTTATTGCCGTGCTCGGGAGTTATACCATCTAACTTCTGGACAGTCTCTAGGGCATTCTGTAGGGCTACAGCATACACTCTCAGGGTCTCACCTGGCTTCTGTTGCCTTTCATGCAGCCGGTGATGTACCTCTGATGGAGAATGTAGAAGATGGAGAAGGGGTCTCCATTGTAGGTAGGAAGAACAGGATTCTCCATGAATACCAGTGCGGTCGCTGGAACACCAGGGTTGTTGAGGCTTGCAGGAGACAGGACACTAGCTGCTGGATCAGGTGGCGTGCTCACCATGGGAAATGGAGGGGCGCTGGTGCCCAATTAATCTGTGGTGCTTGGTAGATTTTTGAGTGCGCTGTCGCTTTAAGGAAGATGAGGTGTGTTCCCCTTTAAGAGAGCTGATGAGGTGCTGCAGCAGCTTTGGTTTGGACGATGGGGGTAAAAACAGCAGACACGCCCCTCTATTTTGCAGGTACCTGGCAACCAGAGACTTGATAACCACACTTGCGGACAATACCGGGATGATAATGGCCAAGCAGGGAGCGGGAGACTCTGTATACACTGCACTGGATGATCGGTAAGACTTGTAGGAGTTGCGGTGCAGCGCAGGCTATATTTTCGCCAACCGGAAACTCTCAGAGCCGCAGCACCCAGGACAGTTCCTGTTTGGGTACGGTCAGAAAAATCTTCCCCTGTGCAACATAGGACGGTCCTTTTGGTTCCTTCTCGTTGGGCAGAAGAGGTGTCACCACTGGAGACTGATGTGGGCTGAGCTGCGACTGCGCGTACGGGAATCACTGGACCAGATTAACCCCTTCAGGTATGGCAAACACTTTGCAACCCAGCATAGCTTCTGTACAGATTTTACACATGACGGGCACAAGTTCAATACTTTTCACAATGGCAGACAATAAACTTTCCTTCACCTCCCCCTCTATTTCACAAACGCCTTCCAGCATAAGAGCTTTCACTGACAAAGTCCCGTACAAAACTGGTCTCCCTGAGGAACACCAGACAACTCTCAGGTCTTCACTTGGCTGTACCTCAGCAGAGAACTTAACTGACTAGGCTAGCTCCTCCCTGGTATTTATGGGAGCAATTTGGAGGAATCCCATAGGTCACCAACAAGTCACCTGTTAACATTGCACCTGGTAAAAGAAGTCTTAGCAACAATATTTAAAGAGACAAATGCCTCAAAAGAGTAACGAGCATATAACATGAGAGCATTTAACACTTGTGGACCCAGGAAAACACTGAAACACAGGACGGGCAGGTGTATGGGATGACAACTCCTGTACTGGGCCAACAAAGATAGATAGATAGATAGATAGATAGATAGATGATAGATAAATAGCTCAGCTTTTTGTCATTGTCTACATTTCAGGTGGCTGGACAAGAACTGTGCTGCTTGCCAGTAGTACTGACACCTGGACTTCCTTTCCTTTATTGTGGCCAATCCTTAACCCCTTAAGGACCAAGGGCGTACAGGTACGCCCTTGGTCCTGCACTCCTGATATAACGCGGGGTTACACAGTAACCCCGCGTCATATCGCGGCGGGCCCGGCGTCATAATGAAGCCGGGACCCGCCTCTAATAGCACGCAGCACCGATCGCGGCGCCGCGCGCTATTGACCCTTTAGCCGCGCGCTCAGAGCTGAGCCGCGCGGCTAAAAGTGAAACCGAAAGTGGCCGGCTAGCTCAGTCGGGCTGTTCGGGATAGCCGCGGCTAATCGCGGCATCCCGAACAACTGACAGGACAGCGGGAGGGCCCCTACCTGCCTCCTCGCTTTCCGATCGCCGAATGACTGCTCAGTGCCTGAGATCCAGGCATGAGCAGTCATGCGGCAGAATCATTGATCACTGGTTTCTTATGAGAAACCAGTGATCAATGATGAAGATCAGTGTGTGCAGTGTTATAGGTCCTTATGGAACCTATAACACTGCAAAAAAAAAGTGGAAAAAAAAAGTGAATAAAGATCATTTAACTCCTCCCCTATTAAAAGTTTGAATCACCCCCCTTTTCCAATAAAAAAAAAAAAACACAGTGTAAATAAAAATAAACATATGTGGTATCACCGCGTGCGGAAATGTCCGAATTATAAAAATATATCATTAATTAAACCGCTCGGTCAATGGCGTGCACGCAAAAAAATTCCAAAGTCCAAAATAGTGCATTTTTGGTCACTTTTTATATCATTTAAAAATGAATAAAAAGTGATCAATAAGTCCAATCAATGCAAACTTCAGATCACGGCGCAAAAAATGAGCCCTCATACCACCCCATACACGGAAAAATAAAAAAGTTATAGGGGTCAGAAGATGACAATTTTAAACGTATTAATTTTCCTGCATGTAGTTATGATTTTTTCCAGAAGTCCGACAAAATCAAACCTATATAAGTAGGGTATCATTTTAATCGTATGGACCTACAGAATAAAGATAAGGTGTCATTTTTACCGAAAAATGTACTACGTAGAAACGGAAGCCCCCAAAAGTTACAAAACAGCGTATTTTTTTTTTTCAATTTTGTCGCACAATGATTTTTTTTTCCATTTCACCGTAGATTTCTGGGCAAAATGACTGATGTCATTACAAAGTAGAATTGGTGGCGCAAAAAATAAGCCATCATATGGATTTTTAGGTGCAAAATTGAAAGAGTTATGATTTTTTAAAGGCAAGGAGCAAAAAACGAAAATGCAAAAACGGAAAAAACCCCGGTCCTTAAGGGGTTAAAGCACAACCCCTTGTAGGTCACTCTAGGTGGTATGGTTGCCAGCAGAAATCTGCAGTCCAGTCTTTCTAGCTATGGACATATAAAACAGTGATATTACAGCACTATTTATCTTCCCAGACATGATCAAAATCCATCCAAGAAATGCAAGACAATGGTGCAGCACGCAAGAAATGCAGAAAAAACATGAATTTTATTGGCTCACATCACAACAGCATTTCACAGCAGCGACCATTTTCAAGCAAAATAGTTTTTCTGCATTTCTGGAGTGCTGCACCATTGTTTTGCACATCTATCTCATATCTATCTATATATCTCATATTTATCTATCTCTCTCATATCTATCTATCTATCTATCTCATATCTATCTATTTCATATTCTACCAGGGTAGTGCTTTAGGGATTGGCCACAATAAAGGAAAGGAAGTCCAGATGTGAGTACTACTGGCAAGCAGCACAGTTCTTGTCAGCCACCTGAAATATAGACATGAGAAAAAGCTAAGCTATTCATCTATCTTCTATCTATCTATCTTCTATCTATATCTATCCATCTATCTACAAAACAGATAGATGCAGCACACCATGAAGATAAAGTCAAAACTGATTATTTATTCCATTCTCTATATTAGAGACAATGGTAGCCTTACATTACCTTTTTCCAGGTGAACTTTGAAAAGCACAAGGCTACTGAAATGTTGTCTCCTCACGAAGAGTCCCTGCAGTCCATAGGGCTATCCTGCAGGGCTCCCCCCCCCCCCCCCCCCCCCTTGCTCAGCAGTTACAGCTTCGTATAAATATACACATAATATGTATGTATATTGTTCAGTGTATATAAAGGATGTACAAATGTATAAAATGTATAAGACCTTCCTGGGTCATGTGATGCTGTCATGTGATGTACCCAGAGTCCCCTGGGTACAGGACCTCCAGGCTTGGCAACCAGTATATAAGGGGCTGTAGTCTCAAAATTCTCTCTCTTGAGACCTGGACACTAAAGAAGCACAATCAGCATATACTAAATTCATCTCAACTAGGCCAAAGCCTAAGAAACCTGCAGCCACTAAAAACGTGAGTTACCAAGCTCTATCTACAATTCCTAGTGACTACTACTCAACTCAAGCATATAATTAGTAGCACAGTGGCCTGCATAAATCTCAATACTACAAGTCCCAGCAAGCATGTGAGGTATCCTGCATCCCGGTTACCTCTAGAGAAACTGTATAACTGTAAAGACTGTTCTATAAGAAGTTATCTCATAATTCCTGCTGTGGACATTCCATTATTTCCTGACGTTTTTGGGTTGGTTGTCGGCAGGGTCTTCTACAGAAAACAACCACATCCTGGCGTCACGACAAATTAGGGGTTAATAACACCTTACCCCACAGGGTTAATACCACCAGACCCTGCAACACCATTGCAACACCCCGGCACCAATCATCAATTTTGACTTTATCTTCATGGTTTGCTGCATCTATCTGTTTTGTATTGAATGGTGAACCAGACGACCGCATAAGTGCATTTCTTCTGCAATTCCTTTTTATCATTTGAAGTGCTGCTTTTATTTTGACATATTATCTATCTATCATCTATCTATCTATCTATATCTTATCTCATATCTATCTATCTATCTCATATCTATCTATCTCATATATCTATCTAGCTATCTTTTATATCTTATCTCATATCTATCTATTTATTTATGTCTATCTCTCTATCTCATATCTTTCTATCTATCTATTTATATCTTATCTATCTTTCTATCTCCTATCTATCTATCTAGATAAATAATACAAAAAAAGACAGCAGCACTCCAATAAGATGTAAAATTCAATTACTACTACTACTACAAAAAAAAACACTTTACAGTAAAGCTATGTAGACGTGGACCATGTTCCACCGGAATTTACTGCACATTAGGTTCTATGGGATTCCGCATTCCTCCAAAATATAACATATATACCGAAATAATGGAGAATTGCGGGCAGAATCCTATTGAACGCAATGGCGCTTGAATTTCAGCAGAATTCTGTGTTTAGAGAATAAAGAATTCCACCGAAATTTCCGGGGGAATTACGCAATTCGGCAATTCCGTTCAGCAAGCTTTGCTGAATAGAATTTGGGCGGGATTGCGGTAATTCCGCCGTGTGAACATACCCTTATGGGAACTTTATTGGTCCCCTGATGGAACCTTTATCAAGCAGGGATTGAAAAGGGTTCTGTGAGGGGACTAAGCCCTAAATGAAAGAATCCTGGTGCATATACCCCTATATTACATGCAGAACATTCTGACAGTCTGTTGCCTAGCAACCCTGACCGTTCCCTCAGGACAACGCTTACATACATGTTCTCCTCTACTACTCTCGGGGGTCACGTATGTGGGATGTCGTCTGTATGACACTTCTCTTTCTGATGAGGTGCCAACGAAAATGACAACAGATTTGTACGGTCACAGCAAATGTCCTCCTCGTCTAAAAGGAAGATAGAAGAACTGGCTGAAGCTTTGGAGCCCCCCAAAACTGAGGGGACACGTGGTCACCGACAGGTGAGGTGCAGTCACAGATCACCGTGATGGTGGGTTGTCATAACAATGCAGAACATGGAGCAGGCAGTGAAATCCAGATCAATGGAGACAAAGGGAGGCAGGGGAATGCATAAAGCAGTGTTTTCCAACAAGTGTGCCTCCAGCTGTTGCAAAACTACAACTCCCAGCATGCCCTGATAGCCTTGTGCAGATTGTTTCTAAAATATAAGCTAATAACTACCGTATTTTTCGCCGTATAAGACGCAGTTTTTCTTCCCCAAAACTGGGGGGGAAAAGTCGGTGCGTCTTATACGGCGAATACACCCCTATCGCCATCAACGGCCGGGACCCGCGGCTAATACAGGACATCACCGATCGCGGTGATGCCCTGTATTAACCCTTCTGACACGGCGATCAAAGCTGACCCCCGCGTCTGAAGCGAAAGTGACACTAACCCGGCTGTTCAGTCGGGCTGTTCGGGACCGCCGCAATTTCACCGCGGTGGTCCCGAACAGCCCGACTGAATGGCCGGGTTAGTGCTTACAGGACACCGGGAGGGACCTTACCTGCCTCCTCAGTTTCTTTTCCGTTCAGGGATCCCCTGTATGGCCGGCGCTCTCCTTCCTCGTCGTCGCGTCCGTGCGTCGGCGTGCGTAACGACGTGATGACGGCGACGGAGAGCGAGGATACCCGGCCGGCAGCAGAGACGTTCCGGAGCGAGGGGGACACGGCGACAGCGATGGAGCGACATCCAGGGCAGCGGTGACGGGTCCGGAGTGGCGGGGACACGTGAGTATTACCTCCTATGCAGTGGTCTTCAATCTGCGGACCTCCAGATGTTGCAAAACTACAACTCCCAGCATGCCCGGACAGCCAACGGCTGTCCGGGCATGCTGGGAGTTGTAGTTTTGCAACATCTGGAGGTCCGCAGGTTGAAGACCACTATTGGGTTCAAAATCTTAATTTTTTTTTAGATTTTGCACCTATAAATTGGGTGCGTCTTATACGCCGGTGCATCCTATAGGGCGAAAAATACGGTATATGAAATCAGAGCTCACTCCCCCATAGCAATGAGTTGAGTAGTTTGTCAGCTTCTATAGCTGTGTTGTCTCCATCTCTGCCCTGTGAACAGTCCTCATCTCCCCTATAAGACTATAGGTCAGTGGTCTTCAACCTGCGGACCTCCAGATGTTGCAAAACTACAACTCCCAGCCGTTGGCTGTCCGGGCATGCTGGGAGTTGTACTTTTGCAACATCTGGAGGTCCGCAGGTTGGAGACCACTACTATAGGTCAGTGCATATGACAATCATACAAACAACCCACTTCAGCAACATGCAGGAATAAAACTGCCCATCAAGCCATGACGCTTGGGTCTCATGATAGGAGCAATTAGAGATGAGCGAACTTACAGTAAATTTGATTCGTCATGAACTTCTCGGCTCGGCAGTTTATGACTTATCCTGCATAAATGAGTTCAGCTTTCAGGTGCTCCCGTGGGCTGGAAAAGGTGGATACAGTCCTAGGAGACTCTTTCCTAGGACTGTATCCACCTTTTCCAGCCCACCGGAGCACCTGAAGGCCGAACTAATTTATGCAGGATAAGTCATCAACTGCCGAGCCGAGAAGTTCGTGACGAATCGAATTTACTGTAAGTTCGCTCATCTCTAGGAGCAATAGTAGTTGGGTACACATAACCTCTCATGTATGTTCATGTGTTCAAAGCGTACCTGTCAAATCTCACACAAAAAATTTAATTTGTTACTCAATACCTAATCCTGACCATGTACATCTAATTTTTCTACCTCTATCCCTTATATTGATTATAAAAATCCCTCATTAACTCACAGTGTTAGAAATCCTTTCAGGTGAAGGGGCGTGTCCCTATGTTGTGGTGGTGGGAGGTGGTTGGTGTGTGGTAAGAGGGGGGTGTGTCCCTCCCTTGAGGTGGTGGGAGGTGATTGGTGTGTGGTAGGAGGGGGGCGTGTCCCTCCCTTGAGGTGGTGGGAGGTGATTGGTGCGTCTGCTCGAGCAGCTTTGTCCATAACTTATCTCTTGTCCATGACTCATGGACAAGTCTGAGGCTGCTGCAGAACTGGTTAGTGTCCCAGTATGTATGGGGACCCCTAGTGGTGGGATTTTCAGAAGCCATTTTCTATATTTAATATTCAAAAACAACCATATTACAAAAGGTCTTTAGTTTCCACATCAGTAACAACATCTAAAAAAAATTCTGATCTGAAGTGTGATAGATAGAGATGAAATAGAGAGATAGATAGATTATTATGAGATAGAGATAGATATGAGATAGATGGATAGATAGATAGATAGATATGAGATAGATAAATGGATCGATAGATATATATGAGATAGATAGATATGAGATAGATAGATAGATAGATAGATAGATAGATAGATAGATATGAGATAGATAAATAGATGATTGATTGATTGATAGATAGATAGATATGAGATAGATAGATAGATATATGATAGATAGATATGAGATAGATAGATATGAGATAGATAGATGATAGATAGATAGATAGATAGATAGATGATAGATTGATATGAGATACATAGATAGATGATAAATAGATATGAGATAGATACATATGAGATAGATAGATAGATGATAGATAGATAGATAGATAGATAGAGATGAGATAGATAGATAGATAGATAGATAGATAGATAGATAGATGATAGATAGATATGAGAGAGATAGATAGATATTACTGAGATAGATAGATAGATAGATAGATAGATGATAGATAGATAGATAGATAGATAGGTAGATAGATATGAGATAGATAGATGATAGATAGATAGATAGATAGATAGGTAGATAGATATGAGATAGATAGATGATAGATAGTTGATAGATATGAGATAGATAGATATGAGATAGATAGATAGATAGATAGATAGATAGATAGATAGATAGAAAATCCAGAGTCCAACAGCACACAGAACTTGGTGAAAAAAGGTGTTGGTTTATTGT